>NC_135961.1:31203165-31858298 GCF_053455715.1 Rhinoraja longicauda | reverse complement strand
CACAGAGTCTCTTGCCCACAGTAGGGGAATCGAGAACCAGATGACATGAGTTTAAGGTGAAAGGAGGAAAGATTTAATAGGAACCTGAGGGGTAACTTTCTTTACTCAAAGGGTGGTGATTGTATGGAATGAGCTGCTGGAGGAGGTAGTTGAGGCTGGTACTATCGCAATGTTTAAGAAACATTTAGACAGCTACATAGAGGGATATGGCCAAACGCAGGCAGGTGGGACTAGCGTAAATGGGACACGTTGGTCGGTGTGGGCAAGTTGGGCCGAAGGGCTTGTCTCTACATAGTATGACTCCATGACTCTATGACTATAATAAACAGGTTCAATCAACAAAAATAGCCCAATATTGTGCCAAAAAAACAAAGCCCGAAGTCCTTAGTGCAACACAGGCAGTTTGTAGTTCAGTTCAGTTGTTACTTGAATTATTTAATAGCGTGCTGTTTGTTGGGATGATACTGTTCCTGAAATAGACGTTATGGTTTCAGGCTCTTATACCTTCTTCCCGATGAGAGGACTGAAATGAGAACTGGGCCAGGGTGATGTGGGTCCTTGATGATGCTGGCTGTCTTTTGTACATCCCTTCGATGCTGGGGAGGTCAGTAGCCGTGATGGCAGTATTCATCACATTTTGAAAGAATGCCTCCATCAAATATCACTACTTAGGCTCACACATGGCAGGGAGCAACTCCGTTGATTCCAGTAGATGTGACTAACCCAAATCATGGTATGTTCAAGAGAGTCATAGAGTCTTACAGTGTGGAAACAGGACAATTCAGCCCAATTTTCCCACACCAACCAACATGTCCCATCTACACTCGTCCCACGTGCCTGCGTTTGGCCCATATCCCTCTAAACATGTCCTATCGATGTAACTGTCTAATTGTTTCTTAAATGTTGCAATAGTCCCTGCCTCAACTACCTCCTCTGGCAGCTTGGTCCATACATCCACCACTCTTTGTGTGAAAATATTACCCCTCAGATTCATATCTAATCTTTCTCCCTTCACCTTAAACCTATGTCATCTGGTTCTTGATTCCCCTAGTCGAAGGGCCAAAGGGCTTATTTCCACGCTGTATGACTCTATGACTCTGTAGTCAATTAAGTAAGGTGACCAGTACTCTAAAGAGACTCTGTGCGTCTACCCGACCCATTCCTCTCATGATTTGATACAGAGATGGCGGAGGAATGTGAAATTGATATGTACAAGATAGTAACAGACAGTAATGATGCCTGTTCCAAGAAACCAAATTTAGCAACAGTAAGCAACAGTTCCGTAAGATTGTTTTATTTTTGAATGATTTGCTTTTGGATGGGAATAAATCCGCAAACTACTTATCGGATTCGCAGCCAGAACAAAACTGTTAAAATGCAATTCCTCACTTTTAATTGGTGTCAAAGATTGGTCTGTTGCTGGCACATCCCGCTGTGTCGTGTGTTATTATTTACTTTGCGCTTTGGCAAAGCTGTGTATTGGCAAAGGGCACAGTTCCAGTTTTAAAGAGCTAGTAGTTATATTGTTGATTCAACCTGGCCGTCAAATACAAATCCTGGCAGCCAGCTGCATGGGAATTTGCCTTCTTTCATTTCTTTACCCTTTCCCTCAAGGCGAGCATATTTTATTTTAATGTAACTTTACTTGATATTTGCCTTTAAAAATGTGAATGAAGTGGGAACTTAGAAATAGATAATGACTCCTTAAGTGACATGTGAAATCTCTCATGCGATCTCTCTATCTGTCTCTCTTCATTTTTTACTCTTTTCTCTTTGGTAACGTTCTTCCCACATACTGTACACGCCAACATGCAGGGACTGTCACAATGTTTAAGAAATAATTAGACAGGTACATGGATAGCACAGGTTTTGAGGGATGTGGGCCAAAAGCCGGCAGGTGGGACTAGTGTAGATGGGGCATTTTGGTCAGCATGGGCAAGTTGGGCCGAAGGACCTGTTTCCATACTGTATGACTCTGTGACTTTATAACACAGTCAATTAGAGTAAACTGACCAGTACTCTAAAATGGTTATGGAAGCACAAAGAACAGATGCTGCACTCTTGAGTAAAACATGGAGTGCTGGAGTAACTCGGTAGGTCAGGCAACATCTGTGGAGACTCAGCCTGAAGAAGGGTACCAGCCCTTAGGGTGGCATGTTGGCACAGCGGTAGAGTTGCTGCCTTTCAGCTCCAGAGACCAGGCTTCGATCCTGACTACGGGTGCTGTCTGTATGGAGTTTGTACGTTCTTTCATTGACCTGCGTGGGTTTTCCCTGGGAGTTCCGGTTTCCTCCCACACTCCACAAAAACAGACAGGTTTGTAGGTTAATTGGCATGGTAAAATGGTAACATTTGTGTAGGATAGTGTTAGTGTGTGGAGATCGCTGGTCGGCGTGGATACGTTTGGCCGAAGGGCCTGTTTCCGCGCTATATCTCCAAACAAAACTGAACTAGACCCAAAAGGTTTGGTTTAGTTTAGTTCAGAATTGTCATGTGTACTGAGGTACAGTGAAAAGCTTTATTTTACGTGCTATCCAGTCAAAGAAAAGATTATACATGAATACAATTAAACCATCCACAATGCACAGATAGAGGAAAAAGCATACAACATTTAGTGCAAGCTATAACATGAAGTCTGATAAAGGCTGATTAAAGATAGTTCAAAGATCTCCAATGTGGTAGATGGGACTCTAGCTGATGAGAGGACCATTCAGTTGCCTGATAACTATTGGGAAAAAAGTCACCTATCCATTCCAGATGCTGCCTGACCCACTGAGTTACTCCAGCACTTTGTGTTTATGGAGCCAGATGCCAGGATTATTCATGAAAGGGTGGGAGAAGATCACTTACAAGTTATGCTCACTGCCCCCCCACAAGCTGGCTGAGGGGAATGGTGAGAGTATAGCAGATACTGGGTTCCTCTAGGACTTCCTCTAGACCCCTAGCTAATGCTGGATGGCACAGTGGCACAGCGGGCAGAGCCGCCGCCTCACAGCACTGGAGACCAGAGTTTGATCCTAACCTCGGGTGCTGCCTGCGTGAACTTTGCACATTCTCCTCGTGACTGCTTGGGTTTCCTCCGGGTGCAGCGGTTTCCACCCACATCCCAAAGACATGCGGGTTTGTAGATTAATTGGTCATCTGTAAAATGGACTCTAGTGTGTGTGGGGTGTGGAGGCAAAATGGGATAACATAGAACTGGTGTGAATGGGTGATCAAACATCAGAGTGGAATTGGTGGGCCGAAGGACTTGTTTCCACGCTGTATTTGGATAGCAGGAAAAAGCCTTCTCTGTTATCCAATGCCACCCAGAGCTGGCAAAGAGTTGGATTCCTCATTCTTTTGAAAGAGTTTAGTTTAGTCTTTGTGTAAAGATGCAGCACGGAAACAGGCCCTTCAGCCCACTAATGCACGGCGACTATCCATCACCAGTTCCTACCCTGTGTTATCCCACTTTCTCACCCATTCTCTGCAAGCATTAGAGACAATGTACAGAGGCCAAATAAACTACAAACCCATGCGTCAGAGGACACCGGAGACCCAGAGGAAACCCATGTGGTCACAAGGAGAACTTGCGAACTCCACAAGGACAGCACCGAGGTCAGGATTGCACCTGGGTCTCTGGCACTGAGAGGCAGCAGCTCCACCAGCTACGTGACTGTGCTTCCCGTGCATTCCAACCTAAACATTAGGAACAAAATGAAAAGTTCAATTTAATTTTACTGTTATAATGTTTGAAAACTACATTAATTGTACTGTTTTAATGTATTAATTTTTCATATATTTATGAAGGTTGGTGGCACAGCGATAGAGTTGCTGCCTTACAGCGGCAGACACATGGGTTCAATCCTGTCTATGGGTGCTGTCTGTACAGAGTTTGTACGTTCTCCTCGTGACCTGCGTGGGTTTACTCCGGGTGCTCTGGTTTCCTCCCACACTCCAAAGATGTACAGGTTGGTAGGCTAATTGGCTTGGTAAAAATTGTAAATTGTCCGTAGTGTGTGTAGGATAGTGTTGGTGTAAAGAGATCAATGGTCGGTGCGGACACGGTGGGCCGAAGGGCCTGTTTCCGCACTGTATCTCTAAACCAGCGATCACCCCATACACGAGCACTATCCTACACACTAGGGACAATTATTATTTTACTGGAGCCAATTAACTTACAAACCTGCATATCTTTGAAGTGTGGGAGGAAACTGGAGCACCCAGGCAGTCACAGGGAGAACGTACAAACTCTGTACAGATAGCACCTGTGGTCAGGATCGAACACGGGTCTCTGGCATTGTAAAGCAGCAACTCTGCCACTGCACCACTGTACCGCCCAAGGTCTCCCACCTTAACCCAGTCCACACAACACTTACTCCATCGGTCACAGGGCAGATCGGGACTGCTTTCCCTCCAAACCCGAGAAAAACATCTCTGTGTAAGACAGTGTCTCATGCTAATTGATTACCATTCACCTGAATGGTTTTATGGTGCAGTGCATCTGAGACTACAGGTCCCTGTGTCAGAAATGGTTGGTATGCAGAGCTTTCTTTTGCTTGCAATAATGAAATAAAAAGTGTAAATGCATTCAAGCACTTAAAAGAAATCTAAAAGTTGAAACCATAATTTCAGTGCTGCATTTATGAGGGGAATCCCTGGGTTTGTTCCCAAAGAAACACTTAACTTATTTGAGTAGCATTGCTAACTTAGGTACAAGCGCACTAAAGTAACGTTACATTTGTCGAAATAACTGGTCAGTACTGAATGCACACTTTAGTCATAAAATCCTGCCAAACCCTGTGGGTACCTGTGGCCCCACTGTAGCTTGATTCTGACTGGATTTGTGGTTTAGTTTAGAGATTAGAGATAAAGCACAGAAATAGGCACTTCGACCCACCGAGTCCGCACCAACCAGCGACCCCTGCACATTAACACGAGGGACAATTTACGGTTATACCAAGCCAATTAACCTACAAACCTGTACGTCTTTGGAGTGTGGGAAGAAACCGAAGATCTCAGAGAAAAGCCATGTGGTGACGGGGAGCATGTACAAACTCCGTACAGACAGCACCCGTAGTCGGGATCGAACCCAGAACTCTGGCCCTGCAAGCGCTGTAAGGCAGCAACTCTACCGCTGCGCCACGGTGTCGCGACTTTATACCCTGTATACACCGGGTCTGTGTACCGCCCTGCGGATGGAATCATGGCACAATTATTTCGGAAGGAAGGGCATTTTCAAGGTCCCTGGCTCAGTAAGGTAGTGCAGAGGGCTTGTAATGACATTAGATGTTTTTTATTAAAATTTATTTATCCAAATGTTGCTGCCAATCTCAGCATTTAGTGCCCATTCCTAATTGCCCTTGAGAATGTGGATGTTTGCCAGAGGCATGAATCACTGAAGTTTAGTTTAGTTTAGTTTTGGAAGCTTTGGAAACAAGCCCTTCAGCTCACCCAGTCCATGCCGACCAGCAATAACCCCAAACACTAGTTCTATCTTACATACTAAGGACATTTTTTACAGAAGCCAATTGACTTACAAACCTGAGATAGCCACAATTAGCTGGAGTAACTCAGCGGGACAGGCAGCATCTCTGGAGAGAAGGAATGGGTGACGTTTTGGGTTGAGACCCTTCTTCAGACTGGTTAGGGATAAGGGAAACAAGAGATATAGACGGTGATGTGGAGAGATAAAGAACAATGAATGAAAGATATGCAAAAAAGTAACGATGATAAAGGCAACAAGCCATTGTCAGCTGTTTGTAGGGTGAAAATGAGAAGCTAGTGTGACTTGGGTGGTGGGGGGGATAGAGAGAGAGGGAATGCCGGGGCCACCTGAAGTGAGAGAAATCAATATTCATACCACTGGGCTGCAAGCTGCCCAAGTGAAATATGCGATGGTGTTCCTCCAATTTGCATTTAGCCTCACTCTGACAATGGGGGAGACCGTGGACAGAAAAGTCAGTGTAGGAATGGGAAGGTGAATTAAAGTGTCCAGCAACTGGTAGATCAGGTTGGTTCAGGTAGGCTGAGCGAAGGTGTTCTGCAAAACGATCGCCCAGTCTGCGTTTGGTCTCGCCGATGTATAAGAGTCCACATCTTGAACAACGGATACAGTAGATGAGGTTGGAGGAGGTGCAAGTGGACCTCTGCCTAACCTGAAAGGACTGTCGGGGTCCCTGGACAGAATCGAGGGAGGAGGTATAGCGACAGATGTTGCATCTTCTGCAGTTGCAGGGGAAGGTACCTGGGGAGGGGGTGGTTTGGGTGGGAAGGGATGAGTTAACCGGGGAGTTGCAGAGGGAACGGTCTTTGCGGAAGGCGGAAAGGGGTGTAGACGGGAAAATGTGGCTAGTGGTGGGATCCGTTGGAGGTGGCGGAAATTACAGAGGATTATGTGATGTATGCGATGGCTGGTGGGGTGGAAGGGAAGGACAAGGGGGACACTGTCTCTGTTGCGACTAGGGGGAGCAAGGGCGGAGCTGCGGGGTACCGAGGAGACACGAGTGAGGGCCTCATCCATGATGGGAGAGGGGAACCCCCATTCCCGAAAGAGTGAGGACATCTCGCATGTTCTAGTATGGAACACCTCATCTTGGATGCAGATGCAGCTTAGACAGTGGAATTGGGAGTAGGGAATAGTCTTTTCAGGAAGCAGATTGGAAAGAAGTGTAGTCAAGATAGTTGTGGGAGTCAGTGGGTTTGTAATAGACATCAGTCAATAGTCTATTTCTTGTGATGGAGACTGAGATCAAAAAAGGGGCGGGAGGTGTCGGAGATGGTCCAAGTAAGTTACAGATTGCAGATATGATTTCACTTCTATTATTCATAAAATATCAAAATCAATATTTGTATTGTTGACGTGTCTTATATTTGAAATGTCTGAAAACACTTCGCTCAATGGATTGCATGCGACTGAATGGACTGTTATGTAGAAAAAAGTGTAAGTGCAGTTGGAACATTTCAGCACTTATGTCATAAACAACTTCCAACTGTTAAATTGTTCTTTTTTAAATATACAAATGTTCACCGCGCTCTTCTTTGAAGTGGAGGAAGGCAGTTTTGGAGAATAAGATACTTCACTTGTTTACATAGAAACATAGAAAATAGGTGTAGGAAGAGACCATTTAGCCCTTCGAGCCAGCACCGCCATTCATTGTGATCATGGCTAATCATCCACAATCAGTAACCCATGCCTGCCTTCTCCCCATATCCCTTGATTCCGCCAGCACCCAGTACTCTATACAACTCTCTCTTAAACTTATCCAGTGAACTTGCCTCCACTGCCTTCTGTGGCAGAGAATTCCACAACTTCACAACTCCCTGGGTGAAAAAGTTTTTTCTCATCTCAGTTTTAAATGGCCTCCCCTGTATTTTTAGACTGTGGCCCCTGGTTCTTGACTCCCCCAACATTGGGAACATTTTTCCTGCATCTAGCTTGTCCAGTCCTTTTATAATTTTATACGTTTCTATAAGATCCCCTCTCATAGACAATAGACAATAGGTGCAGGAGTAGGCCATTCAGCCCTTCGAGCCAGCACCGCCATTCAATGCGATCATGGCTGATCACTCTCAATCAGTACCCCGTTCCTGCCTTCTCCCCATGCCCCCTCACTCCGCTATCCTTAAGAGCTCTATTCAGCTCTCTCTTGAAAGCATCCAACGAACTGGCCTCCACTGCCTTCTGAGGCGGAGAATTCCACACCTTCACCACTCTCTGACTGAAAAAGTTCTTCCTCATCTCCGTTCTAAATGGCCTACCCCTTATTCTTAAACTGTGGCCCCTTGTTCTGGACTCCCCCAACATTGGGAACATGTTTCCTGCCTCTAATGTGTCCAATCCCCTAATTATCTTATATGTTTCAATAAGATCCCCCCTCATCCTTCTAAATTCCAATGTATACAAGCCCAATCGCTCCAGCCTTTCAACATCCTTCTAAATTACCTCGATATTAAGGTTGTCCAGGATAAGGTATAGTCTTAGTTTAGTTTTGTGATACAGCACGGTAATAGGTCCTTCGGCCCACTGAAGCATGCAAGTACTGCAGGCAGTGAAGAAAGCAAATGGCATGTTGGCCTTCATTGCGAGAGGATTTGAGTTTAGGAGCAAGGAGGTCCTTCTACAGTTGTACAGGGCCCTGGTGAGACCGCACCTGGAGTATTGTGTGCAAATTTGGTCTCCAAATTTGAGGAAGGAAATTATTGCTATTGAGGGAGTGCAGGGAGTGTAGGAGTGTAGGTTCACCAGATTAATTCCCCGGATGGCGGGACTGACATATGATGAAAGAATGGGTCGACTGGGCTTGTATTCACTGGAATTTAGAAGGAAGAGAAGGGATCTCATAGAAACATATAAAACTCTTGAAGGATTGGACAGGCTAGATGCAGGAAAAATGTTCCCAATGTTGGGGGAGTCCAGAACCAGGGGTCACAGTTTAAGAATAAGGGGTAGGCCATTTAAGACTGAGATGAGGATAACCCTTTTCACCCAGAGAGTTGTGAAACTGTGGAATTCTCTGCTGTAGAAGGCAGTGGAGGTCAATTCACTGAATGGTTTCAAGAGAGAGTTAGATTTAGCTCTTAGGGCTAAAGGAATCAAGAGATATGGGGAAAAACAGGAACGGGGTACTGATTTTAGATGATCAGCCATGATCATATTGAATGATGGTGCTGGCTCGAGGGGCCGAATGGCCTACTCCTGCACCTATTTTTTCTAAACTAGGGACATTTTACAATTATACCAACCCAATTAACCTACAAAGCCAAAATTAGCCTACTCTGAATTAAAGGGAGAAAGGAGGTGAGGAGGAACTTCGTTAGTCAGAGGGTAGTTAATCTGTAGAACTCATTGCCGTAGAGGGCTGTGGAGGCCAAGTCAGTGGATATTTTTTAGGCAGAGATAGACAAATTCTTTATTAGAATGGGTGTCAAGGGTTATGGGGAGAAGGCAGGAAAATGGGATTAGGAGGCAGAGATCAGCCATGATTGAATGGCAGAGTAGAGTCGATGGACTGAATGGCGTAATTCTACTCCTATAACTTGTGAACTTGTGAAACCTGTACGTCTTTGAAAAGTAGGAGGAAACTGGAGCTCCTGGAGAAAACCTCGCAGGCCATGGGGAGAACATACAAACTTGGTACAGACAAGCACCCGTAGTCAGGATGGAACCCGGGCCTCCGTTGCTGTAAGGCAGCAACTTTGCAACTGCGCCACCGTGCCACCCAAATAGAAGAGTGTACTACAGCAGGCGACTGGAAATGCTCTAAGTTGTCTGGTCCGACATTGTATCTTATCTGAAAAGTAGGTGTGCAATTTTAATTGCCTATACTGATTTTGTATAAATTCACGTGGACCAAGTTTTTTACACAGAATTGGTGGGTGCCTGGAATGTGCTGCCAGGGGTGGTGGTGGAGGCAAATAGGATAATGGTTTTTAAGAGGCTTTTAGATGGGCACCTTGGATGTGCAGGGCATGGAGTGATATGGATCATGTGCAGGCAAATGAGATTAGTTTATCTTGGTGTCAGAGTCGGTATGGACATTGTGGGCCGAAGGGTCAGTCCCTGGGCTACACTGTTCCATGTTCTAATGGTAACTATTGAAATGAAAGCACATGCTGCAGTTATTTAGCAGGTTAGGCAATGTCAGTTAGTTAGGAGGGTGTGGGAGGGAGGGGCGTGGGGCAGGGTAGAGGGGTGATGGTTAGTAATCTTTAGATCAGAACTGGGATAGTAAGACTATCTTTCTTCTCCCTGCTCCTGAAGATACAGAAGCTTGAAACAGGGCCGTTTTTACAGCATTATGGGCCCCCGGGCAAAGCAATGTACTGGGGCCCCTACCGTTACTCTCCCCCACCCCCCTTTCCCTACCAGCCCCCCCCTGTCGTGTCGGCGAAAAGCACTTACCGAAAAGCACTTAGCGATGGACTTAGGGTGCTACATTGTTGCGAAAAGTACTTACAGATCGCTGTGAGAAGCACTTAGGGATGGAAAAGCAAAGCACTTAGGGAGCTAATTGTTGCGAAACAGATCGCTGTGAGAAGCACTTAGGGACCGAAAATGTTGCGAAAAAAGCACTTATTGAACCTACATTTTTAAAGTAGGATTTATTTATTGCAAGTCACTTAACATACACAGATCAGCATGGGGCCCCTATGCTCGTGGGGCCCCGGGCAAGTGCCCATCAGGCCCATGCGTTAAGACGGCCCTGGCTTGAAAGTGCACAGCACCAATCTCAGGAACAGCTTCGTCCTCTCAGTTATCAGGCTTCTGAACGGTCCTTCCATAAGCTTGGATACTGTCTGATTCACCTCTACCCCAGTGCGGACATTGGACTTTGTCCATGGAACTGAAGTGCTGCAATGCTGAGAACTATATTCTGCACCCTGTATCTCCCCCATTGCTCTATCTATTGTACTTGAGTTTGACTTGATTGTATTTTTGCCTAGTATTGTCTGGTTTGATTGGATAGCATTCAAAACAAAAAAAGCTCTTCACTGGACCTCTGTACGCATGGCATTAATAAACCTAAACCTACATGTTAAGATTTGGAGATAGTAGGGAAGAGGGGAAGAGGGGAAGGCGGGGGGGGGGGGGGGGGGGGGCTAGAATGAGTAGAAGGGAAGGTCTAGGAAAGAGAGGAATGAGCGACTGCATATCAATATAATTCATAGAGCCTGATACATGTTCCTTGGAGCACAGGAGAACGAGGGATGATCTTATAGAGGTGTATACGATAATGAGGGGGATAGATGGGATGGAGACAGGAGACAAGCATGGGGCCAGCTCTGCGGGCTCCCTCTTCCAGGGTGCTGTCTGCCCGGACTGCTCGGCGGCTGCCCCCTGTGGGCTGCGGTCTGCCCGGTGGCATTCTTTCTTGGGGTACCCGCTTGGTAGCTACCAAAGATACTTGAGGAGCAAGATGATCCACTCCGTTGAAATCGTCTATACTGAAGTGTAGTACGCAAAGGAGCGTAACGTCCACCATTTTAGTAAGCAAAATCCGCCATTCACTCTGCCTCTCGCAGTGTAATCAGTGTTTTGGGGGAACAGTATGTGTGATGATACCATAAAAATGCAGAATATATCTCATCTATCAATTCACAGATTTTTGTTATTTTTCTTTTAAAATGTTTCTGCAAGTTTTTGCCTATTAAAATGGCGCCATGACATTTTAGGGTCGAGTGGTCTATCTTGCTCTGCTCTATTATCTTGGCTAGCTAGCCCCTGTAGGCCGCAGTCCACCAGGATCTTCAGCCCCGTGCGAACCTCATGCTGTATGATTCTAACGACTCTAAAACATGTTATAAACTGTGGTATATTAGAAACGGCAATATAAAAAGGCAGGTTACATTGAGCTTGCACTCTGGGCAAGATGGACCCAAGGGCCTGGCTCCATGCTGTATGAATCTATGAGTCTACGGCTCTATGACTTGCTTTACACCAGTAATTCACTCCAACACATGATAAGTGTGCAAGGTGCCTTGGACGGTGAGGAGGAGGGAGATAAAAGGGCAGGTGTTAATGTATATTTTTTCTGCTACTTGTGCTGACAACTTTCCGGGAACGGGATTGACACTGCACAGGTTATTCTGCCATGTGACCATTATAGTTGTCGCCAAGTAGATAGTAGAAAGCAGTTGCTCCGCAGGCTTCAGAGGGAAATATTCACTGCCTAAAGCTAATTTTGTGGAAAATGGAGTACAATGAGCCGCCATTTTCTAATCTAGGATAAAGTGAGAGAAAATTTGCTGAAACTCTTCTTCTCCCGAGGCCTCACTCACACATCACATAATTTTTCAGCTTTTCACTTCAAAGGACAGAACATTGCGAAGTGCCAGAGATTTTCAAATAAGCTTCCAGCGATATGGAAGTTTCTGTCAGAAATTTGGAGACATGTAAAGTTTTGCTCTGGTTTATACTTTAATTACTTATTTATACTTGTTTATACTCTATGGATCACCCTGAAATAACCATTACTGGTAACTATTTAATAGCAATAACCAATTTCTAGTTTAACAATTTTTGAACAAATTCCAAGTTGTTGCACTAAATTATTTGTTTTGTCCATTGGAATTTAAAGGGGAACATTCCCCTTTAAACTTTGCCCCTCTCACCTTGAGGCTCTGCCCTCCAGCATTTGGCATTTCCACCTTACGAGGGAAAAGGGTTCTGACAGTCTATCCTATCTCACAATTTTATACACATCCAAAGCTCCAGTGAACACAATCCAATTATGCAGCACAGTGGCTCAGCTCAAATAACTACTGCCTCACAGCGCCAGAGACCCGGGTTTGATCCCGACCTCGGGTGCTGTCCATGTGGAGTTTGCACGTTTTCCCTGTGTCCACGTGAGTTTTCTCCGAGTGTTCTGATTTCCTTCCACATCCCAAACACGTGTGGGTTTTGGGGGTCTATCTACATTGGTCCCACCTGCCCATGTTTGGCCCGTATTCCTTTAAACCTTTCCTATCCACGTAGCTGTCCAAATGTCTTTTTAAATGTTGTTATTGTACCTGCCTGAATACATCCTCTGGCAACTCGTTCCATACATCCACCACCCTCTGTGAATAGGTTGCCCCTCAGTTTCCTGTTAAATCCTTCCCCATTAGCCTTAAACCTATGTCCTCTGGTTCTTGATTCCCCTACCTTGAGTAAAAGACTGTGAATTTAACACTATCTGTTTCCCTCATGATCTTCTACACCTCCATAAGATCACCCCTCACCCTCCATTTCTATCCTTAAACTAGAAACAAAGTCTCCCATCGGGACTGTAGGAGCCATTTTGCGTTTATTAGTTATTTTTGCATATTATTATATTCTTTGTATCCTACTGTATTATTTTTGTACACCAGGGGATTGGCCTGAGATGAATGTTGGAGTTTACGTCTATGGACTGGGAGGTGCCATGGGCGGGGTCAGATTATGAGTATAATTTGCCCAGCACTGACATAATGCTTCAGTGTGACAACGAGGAGTCAGTTAAACACAGGGTTTAGTAGCCATACGTTGGAAGCCTGCTGAGATATAGGGTCTTAGCAGTAACAGGTCGTGAAGGAACGAGGGTAAGATAATAAGATCTTACCAGATTAACAAACAGATTGATACAATGGATATGCCAATCTTTGTATTATTGCTTCAATAAACGACTAACTAACTGCAACGTCGCGAAGATCTTTCTGTTGTTATCTGCTTGGAAAATATATCACTCCCTTTCCTTCATCAAACGGTAAGCTTTGGGGCTTTATGGGGAAGACTAAGGTTGCCACTAAGTGTGTAAGATCTTATCTTTGGCCTGGAGTGATTTATTGCATAACCCTTCCTCAGCCGGAGTGAATAGATCAAGAGCTATCCTCGGCGAGAGAAGATGAGACTAATTTTCTGCGTAAATCTGAGTTCGGAGAGAGGAAAGCTTTGAAAGCCGGTACAGCGTTAAGCTGTTTTTCAGACGTTGCACATGAAAACTATGACAGAAAAATTCCAAAGATATGATTTTGCGTCAATACGTCTTAAAGGGATATTGACGTACAAGTATGCTTGTACGTAAATCTGATGTTCAGCCAGCAGGTGGCGCCATCAGAATGGATTCCCAAAGGGACAATGGTTTTTCTTCAACAGGTGAACCTTCAAAGTTCTCTTACGTCTTGGAGTGGGTTGCCTCCCTGAAAAGCCAGCGTGAGATTGAAGAAGAAAAACAGAAAAACTCAAGATATAAACAAGCTACTAAGTTAATAGAAATGATGAAAGAGAATATGGAATCAGGTGAAAATGTAAATGGAGTACAATATAACCTGATTCAATTAATCAAGGAAGCACTGGTAAAGCTACCACTGCCTGAAGATGAGCTTGAAAAGCAAAATCAGTGGATTCACCAAAGAGTGGAAACTTTTATCGGGTTTACACAAGGTACTAAGGATGGTCATCAAACTATACACTCCATTGCTGAGAGTGCCACACAACAGAGTTGTGTAAACCTAGATATCATTGAACCTAAAGGCAGTGCTTTAAATGTCTCAAACTCTAAATTGATCTTCAATTCTTGTTCTTCATCTCGTGCAGCTTGGATGCACTCTGCTCGTATGGTGGCTAAGGCAGAGCTGGCCGTGCTCGCAGAACAGGCTGCCTTCATGGAAGACAGGCATGAGATTGAGGCCCAGGAACAGGAATTGGAAATGGAGCTCGACAGGAAGAGAAGATAATTGGAATTGGAGCTCGAATGGGAGATCCAGAAGGACCAGCTGAGAAGACGGAAGGAACGATTGGAACTAGATGCTGCAATGGCAGCAGCCAAGACAAGACTCAATGTACTTGAGGCTAGGAAATCAAGATACAGCTCGACAGCAGCTGATGGGATGAATTCTTATTTGAAAGGAGGAATTGTCAAAGGCCCTACCTTTGCTAAGGCAAGAGAAAAGCCAAAGCCGTTGCCAAACAGTCGTTGCCAAACAGCCAAAAGCAGTTTGGCAACGACTACAGAACCTGTAGAAGCACAGGTGCAAGAAGATCATCCTGAAATACTTCATATTGAACAAAAGGACAAGTTAAAGGAACCAGTACATACAGAGCAGAATGAAAAGCCAATTACGAGTGATGCTGTTCTTCCATCTCAGACGTGTGGCCATATTGGAGCCAGTGATAAAACCTCCATCTTCCTCATCGTACCAGTACAAGTAAAGAGCCACAAGGGGAGTACAATGTTGCAGACATATGCTTTTTTTGGATCTTGGAAGTTTATCTACCTTCTGCTCTGAAGGCTTGATGACAAGGTTGAACGTTTCAGGACCAAGGATCGAAATTCTCACTGGTACCATGAATCAAGTGAAGCCTGTGACCAGTTGTCTTATCTCAGGGTTAGAAATATCTAGTCTGGATAAAGATGATTTTATTCAACTGCCAGATGTGTTTACACATAAGGCCAACAATGTTTCTCAGTTAAATATTCCCAGACAAGAAGACCTGAATGGCTTTACTTGAAGGATGTCAAGATTCCTGACATTGACTCTGGCATTGACCTAGTCATCGGGGCAAACACTTTAAAGGTATTGGAACCTCGGGAGCTGGTCAATAGTTAAGGGGATGGGTCATCTATGGTCTCCTGAGAAAAGACCATGACAGCAGGGATGGAAATGGTTGCCCTGCCGCTGCTGTCAATCTATTGCAAGCCAAGAGGACCTTCTGGTCAGGCAATACAATCACTTAATAATGGGAAATTCCAGAGTTGACACAATGCTGCCAAAAGAATTACAGCTTCAACTGGACAAATCCATTTCTCTGGACCAATAGCACAATGGTGCTTCAGTACATCAACAACGAAACCAAACACTTTCAAATATTTGTAGCAAACAGAATCTCCTTTGTAAGGGATGCTACTGATGTATCACATTGGAGATATTTTAGCACAAAGGAAAATCCTGCAGGTGAACCACCAAGAGGACGGACAGCAGACCGCTTCTTATGCTGGAAGAGAAGAAGACTGAAGAAGATTCTGTCTAATGGGCAGAATATTGGAGACTGTACCAGATGCACAAGGTTTTGTGCGTACTGTTCGACTTCGGATGAAGAGCAACACCTTGGAAAGGCCGATAATGAGGATATGTGTGCTCCTGGAAGCTGATACCTGAGTACAGCAAAGACTGGTGACCATGAAGATTGAAGAATCACGATAGTAGATTAGATGCCAATATATAGTGCATGCTTTTTGATTATGTATGAAATGTTTATGGCTCCTTTTAATGTTTATTAGTAATTGTTGCGTTATACACTTAGTGGCGGTGTGTAGGAGCCATTTTGCGTTCATTAGGTTTTTTTGCATATTATTATATTTTTTGAATCTTGCTGTATTATTTTTGTACACCAGGGGATTGGCCTGAGATGAATGTTGGAGTTTACGTATATGGACTGGGAGGTGCCATGGGCGGGGTCAGATTATGAGTATAATTTGCCCAGCACTGACGTAATGCTTCAGTGTGGCAATGAGGAGTCTACTGAACACAGGATGTAGTAGTCATACGATGGAAGCCTGCTGAGATATAGGGTCTTAGCAGAAACAGGTCGCGAAGCAACGAGGCTAAAATAATAAGATCCTACCAGATTAACAAACAGATTGATACAATGCATATGCCAATCTTTGTATTATTGCTTCAATAAACGACTAACTGACAGCAACGTAGTGAAGATCTTTCTGTTGTTATCTGCATGGAAGATATATCACTCCCCTTCCTTTGTCAAACGGTAAGCTTTGGGGCTTTATAGGGAAGAGTAAAGTTGCCGCTACAGGGACTTATTTTAGAACTCTGTTCCTCTTTTCACAGTTGCTAGCTAACCTGATGAATATTTTTGCATTTTCAACAAATTTCTGTTATCCATGGTATTTTGTTTCCCTTCTAAGCACGCAATTGACTACAAATAATTTTTGTCTGGGGTGCTATAGAAATGCAATTTCTTTAAATGAAAGCTACAGGTCAGGTCTTCCTCCTTTGCATTGGCCTGAAGGAGTTGATTCTTTCACCTTGTGCATGTTCATTGCTATAAATCCAGCTGCTGTGGTTCTGCAGGCCATGTATTGCAATTACACAGACCTGCTCCACTTCTGCTAATTTTCAATCAATCTTCTCATGCTTAGCACTCCTCTAATATCTGTATTGCAGCGCTAATTATTTATCATGTTGTGCTGCACCGTACTTGCCCCCTAACGTCTTCATCTGACCAAGTGAAAGCTAATCACGGCCTGCATATTTTAAGAAGGGACAGCAATCCAGATTAATGGGAGGCTGTCCACTTTAACAGTGGAAGCAGAGAGGCAGAGCATTATATATCACAGAGTCATACAGTGTGGAAAAATACCCTTCAGCCCAACTTGCCCACACTGCCCACCATGCCCCAGCTACACTAGTCCCACCTGCCTGCATTTGGCCCATGTCCCTTTAAACCTATCCTATCCATGTGCCTGTAAATGTTTCTTAAATGTTTAAATGGTCCCTGCATATACTACCTGCTCTGGCAGCTTGTTCCATACATCCACCACCCTTTGTGTGAAAAGACTACCCCTCAGATTCCTATTAAATCTCCCCCCCCCCCTCCACTCCCCCCCACCTCACCCTAAACCTATGTCCTCTAGTTCTTGATTCCCATATTTTGCCAAGAGACTCTGTACGTCTACCCAATCTATTCTTCTCATGATTTTATACCCCTCTATAAGCTCTCTCAAGGGAATAGAGTCTCAGCCTACTCAGCCTCTCCCTGTAGCTCAGTCCCTCGAGTCCTGGCAAGATTCTCGTAAATCTTCCCTGCACCCTATCCAGCTTGAATTTAAATGGTGATTAATAAAAAAAATTGATATGCAAACAGTCCAGCCACTAAAAGCATGTAAACATGACGTGACTACTGTGGGAAGCTGTAGAGGTCAGTAGTTAGAAAAACAAACTGTGTATTAACTGCAGATGCGGGTTAATACACAAAAGGGCACAAAGTGCTGGAGTAACTCAGCAGGACAGGCAGCATCTCTGGAGGTCATGGATAGGTTTCAAAGGTCTGAAGATTTCAAGGTAACGTTCAGGTTGAGACTCTTCTTTAGACTGATTGTGGGGGGGAGGAAGAAAGCTGGGAGAGGGCAGAAGCAGGACCAAACGTGGCAGGTAATAGGTCGACACAGGTGAGGGGGGTCAGTAGTTGTATTCATTGAAAACAATAGATTTCTCGATAATAAGGGAACAGGAGGAATGGTTACACAGAGACACAAGGAACTACAAATGCTGGAATCCTGCGTAGAACATAAAATGCTGGAGTAACTCAGCGGGTCAGGCAGCATCTCTGGAGGACATGGATAGCTGATGTTTTGGGTAAGGACCCTTCTTCAGACTCAAATTAGAGGGCAGGGTGGAAGTTAGTGGTAAAATTGATGGAATCAACGAGTTCTGCACGGTTGCAGGAGGCAGCCCCGATGCAGTCGTCGATGTAGTGCAGAGAGAGAGATGGGGGATGGTGACAGTGTTGTCTGAAACAAGGACTGTTTGACGTAACGGACAATAAGGCAGGCGTAGCTGCGGCTCTCTTGCAAGAAGGTGTCTGAGGCAAGTGGGTGTCTCTTGCATTGGGATGTCTGACACTGCAGGACACACGCAGCTGCAGTACATCTAAGGGTTCTAGCACCCAGCGATCCATACCTCCTCGATAGGCCCCTGCTGCAAACTGCTCGTTAAGTCACGAAGGTCTAGCCGGACTGGCAGCGTAAAGCCATCCAGAGCCATCCAGTATAAAATCATAAATCGGGTAGAGTCTCTTGCCCAGAGTATTTTTAGCTTACAGCAACAAAAATACATTTTTAGCTGTTAAGAACGTTGTACACTCAGCAGATTAGGCAGGTTAGTGTCTTTGGAAGGAAAAACGCAATTAACATTTAAGCTCGATGTTCTTTCACCCTGATGAGAAGTTGGTTGTGGGAATCTCACTTAGAGAGGGACAGGGTTTCCTCACGCTGCCACACTGCCACCCCAATGTGCCAGACCTCCCGTTTTGCTCTTGATCTGTGAATGCGGGAGTCAGCAGCAGGGACAGCGGTTATTGCCGTTCCCCAGGTACCCTGGACAAGGTGATGCCAGGCAACCATCTTGGTTCCAGGATTCTGACCTAGCGCCTGGGTAGTGGTGTCAATGGGGGACAAATCCTTACCCGGTTATAGCAGACACTTCCCAATAATGAACACCATTACTCCCTCCCACCCATGGTCCATTATAACGAGCGTTTACTATATCCTTAAATGACTCTGGACTTTAGCGATGCAATGTGGAAACAGACCTAACTGAGTCCACGCCAACCAGTGATCACCCCGTGCACTAGCACTGCCTAACACACTAGGGGCAATTTACAACTAGTAGCCAATTAACCTACAAACCTGTATGTTTTTGGAGTGTGGGAGAAAACCGGAGCACCCGGAGAAAACCCATGTGGTCATCGGGAGAACATACAAACTCCGCACAGGCAGCACTCGTGGTCAGGATGGAACCCGGGTCTCTGGTGCTGAGGCAGCAACTCTACTGCTGCGCCTTTGTGCCTCCCCATGAGATCATGGAAGATTTTCCTTGGACTCTTGCCCTGGCTATTAATGGGCTGTCTTCAATTGACAGGGAAAAACGTTTCAAGAGGTGAGGAACTTCTTGGGATGATACTTCCCTCCACGTTCCCCAAGCATCAAGCTCATACTAATGACTATACTGAAGCCAGAAATCCAGGGCATGGAACGTGGGCATAATCTCAAGGAGTCACCATGACATCTTTGAAAATTCACATCCCTAATTAATGGTTGACATAAATCCAAAACACATTATGCCACTTGACATGAAATCAGTGATACATCTGAATCAGAAGTTTATTGCTGAATCTAAGAAATGAGTGCCTACCCAGAATTAAAGTTCACCTCTCTAAACTTTCATATCAGACAGTCTCCCAATTCCTTAAGGGTTAGAATTTTAGTATCACACAGTACAGAAACAGGCCCTTCAGCCCAACGAGTCTGTCCCACCAGTCAATTGCACATTTGGGACAATTTACAATGGCCAGTTAATTCACCATCAGCCTCTGAGTGGGAGTGGAGATGGGCAATACATTCTGTTTTCCAACTCAGAAGGGGGAGGGCTCCAGTGATGGGATGTTTAATAAATCAAGAAGAAATGATTTATTCTTCTTGATTTAAGACGAATATCAAGAATCTTGCATAATGATGACGCAGGATGGTGATGGGAAGATTGACAATCAAGGAGAAAGGAGCAGAAAATACTGATAATAGTATGCAGCAGAAAGTAAATTTGGGGAAGTAATGACTGTTCAAAATGCTAAACTTAAAGCTCTTTATCTCAATATGTGTCCTATTTGTACCAACGCCTCTACTTCCTTAGCAGGCTTAGGAAGTTTGACATGTCCCCAACAACCCTCACCAACTTCTACAGAAGGGCTTTAGAAAGCATTTTATTGGGATACATCACAGTATGGTTTAGGAACAACTCCATACAAGATCATGGGAAATTGCAGAGAATTGTGGATGCAGCCCAGACCATCACACAAACCAACTTCCTTTCCATTGCTTCCATTTACAGTTCACGCTGCCTCGACAAGGCCACCAGCATAATCAAAGATGAGTCACATCCCGTTCACTCCCTCTTCTCCCCTCTCCCATCAGGCACGTATAGAAGTGTGGAAAACGCACACCTCCAGACTCAGGGACAGTTTCTACCCAGCTGTTATCAGGCAACTGGACCATTCTACCAACAACTAGAGAGCAGTCCTGAGCTACTATCCATCACATTGGAGACCCTTGGACTATATTTAATCGGTCTTTAGTCTGATCAAGTGGCTATAATGGAGACATGGTCGTAGGGTGAGTTGGACTGGGCACTCAGTAATCCAGGTCACACAATGTTCCATAAAACTAAAGGGCGGTATATCAGGTAGTGGCTAGCCATGTGAGACCAGTCTGTTTGGAACAGAGGAATGGAGACACAATTGAGAGTAACCTATCTGCCAAATCTGTGGGATGAAGGAGGAAATCCAAGCACCTGTAGATGAGTCACAGGGAGAACAGGCAAACACCTCTCAGAATGCTTTGGAGGTTAGGATTAAGAGTTACAACACGGAAACGCTGGATTGAACACAGATCACACAACAGACTAGAACACAGATAAGAAGGATTGGTGGTGGACCACCTGGTCCTCCAAGCCTGCCCTCCTATTCAATATAATTATGGCTGATCTGCCTCAGGCCTCAACACATTCACAGTGCAAATTCCCCATAATCCTCAATCCCTGATCTATCAATAATTTACCTATCTCCCCTTTAAATACTTCCATAACTCCATGGGTGGAGAATTCTGGAGATTCATGCACAAACTCCACACAGTCAGCACACTGTGCGAGAGACTAGGGTACAATCCTGACCTAGGCTGCCGCCTGTGTGGAGTTTGCACGTTCTCCTACGGCCACGTATGTTTTACTCCGGGTTCTCCAATTTCCACCCACATCCCAAAGACGTGCTGGGTAGCAGATTAACTATCCTCTGTACATTGTCCGTAGTGTGTAGGGAGTTGATGACAAAGTGGGATAAGATAGAACTAGAGGACGGCATGGTGGTGCAGCGGTAGAGCTGCTGCCTTAAGGCACTTGCAGCGCCGGAGACCCGGGTTCGAACCCAACTACGGGTGCTGCCTGTACGCAGTTTTACGTTCTCCCTGTGACCATGTGGGTTTTCTCCGAGATCTTCGGTTTCCTCCCATACTCCAAAGACGTGCGGGTATGTATGTAAGTTGGCATAGTAAATGTAAACATTTGTCCTTAGTGTGTGTAGGATAATGTTAATGTGCATGGATCGGCTCGGACTCGGTGGGCCAAAGGGCCTGTTTCCGCGCTGTATCTCCAAACAAAACTGAACCAAACTAGTGTGAGTGGGTGATCGATGGTCAGCATGGAGCTGGTGAACTGAAGGGTCTCTTGCCATGCTGTTTCTGTCAGTCAATCAATTCAATCACCAGAGGTGAGGATCGAACCCGGGTCTCTGGCGCTATGAGGCAGCAACTCTACTGCTGCTCCACTGTGCTGTTCCGATTTGCTGAGCCATTCTTAATTGTCAGCCACACTGGTGTGGGATTGGACTTGCCACTGGGCCAAAGACTCTCTTGACAACTTGCTTTCTTCCAGAATGGAGTTGTGAAACAGTTGCGTTTTTAATGACAGTCTGACAGTTTTATGATCGTTTTAAATTTCACCAGCTTTTTAATTTTCAGTTTAAAAAAAAACACAGATTTCACACCTTCAATCTGGCATGGCAGGAACTGAAGTTCTCTGAATTACAAGCTCAGTAACATAATCACCACATTACTGTGCTCACATAAATTGTAACTCTGAGTAACTCTGGTCGAGAATTAAAATTTTAGGACCAATGCAAGTTGATCATCTTGCACAAAAAAAGCCTTCGATGGAACTTTTTTTTTTTCTTGAAATTTGACTTGTTGGTGTGCAGGTACAGCAGGCAGTGCAGAAAGCTAATGGCATGTTGACCTTCATAACGAGAGGATTTCAGTATAGGAGTAAAGAGGTTCTTCTGCAGTTGTATAGGGCCCTGGTAAGACCACATCTGGAGTATTGTGTACAGTTTTGGTCTCCTAATTTGAGGAAGAACATCCTTGTAATTGAGGCAGTGCAGCATAGGTTCACGAGATTGATCCCTGGGATGGCGGGACTGTCATATGAGGTAAGATTGAAAAGACTAGGCTTGTATTCACTGGAGTTTGGAAGGATGAGAGGGGATCTTACAGAGACATATACAATTATAAAAAGACTGGACAAGCTGGATGCAGGAAAAATGTTCCCAGTGTTGGGCGAGTCCAGAACCAGGGGCCACAGTCTTAGAATAAAGGGGAGGCCATTTAAAACTGAGGAGAGAAGGAACTTTTTCACCTAAAGAGTTGTGAATTTGTGGAATTCTCTGCCACAGAGGGCAGTGGAAGCCAAATCACTGGATGGATTTAAGAGAGAGTTAGATAGTCTAGGGACTAGTGGAATCAAGGGATATGGGGAGAAGGCAGGCACGGGTTATTGATTGTGGATGATCAGCCATGATCACAATGAATGGCGGTGCTGGCTCAAAGGGCCAAATGGCCTCCTCCACCTATTTTCTATGTTTCTATGTTTCTAATTGAATGTATAAGTCTGTGACAAAGCGTTCTAATCAAAGACTGTATCTGAAGACAGCAACAGTGTGAACATTTGTGGGTCACTTCTCACAGTTACTCTGCCACAACACGCTAAAGAATTGATTAAAATCAGTGGTGCATGCAGCAGCAAGGCTGCACAGTGGTGGTGTGGTAGAGTTGCTGCCTCACAGCGCCAGAGACCCGGGTTAGATCCTGACTATGGTTGCTGTCTGCACTGAGTTTGTTCTTTCTCCCTGTGACCTTGTAGGTTTTTTCCGGGTGCTCTGGTTTCCTCCCATACCCCAAAGATGTGCCCAAAACTGAACACAGTATTCTAAATGTGGCCTCGCCAACATACGATATGATACCATGCGATAGAACTTTATTTATCCCAGGAGGGAAATTGATCTGCCAAGTCATTAAAAACACAAGATACATGAAACATGAAATTAAAATGACGAGTGGAAAGGATTGGGGATGTTCAAAGATTGGGGATGGTGGGGGGGGGGGGGTGGATTGGGTGAGTCAGTCTCAGTCTACCCCATGACAGAAGGTGGAAGAGTTGTAAAGTTTGATAGCTACAGGGAAGAAGGATCTCCAATGGCGTTCTGTACTGCATCTTGGTGGAACCAGTCTGTTGCTGAAGATACTCTTCAGGTTGACCAGTGTGTCATGGAGGGAGAGAGCTGTATTGTCCAGGATGCTCTGCAGTTTAAGGAGCATCCTCCCCTCCAAGGCCACCATCTTATATATCTTACTGTATACAACTACAACATGTCCTCCCAACTTCTATACTCTAGACCAGTGTTTCTCAACCTTTTTACCCTTGCGGAACCCTTGAAATAATTTTCATGTCTCGGGGAACCCCTACATAAAAAATCGTCACGTGCAGCTCCTGTCCACTGACCACTAAAGGCCGTTTCACACTGGCACCGTATAGACGTCGTTAAATATATTCCCTATGATTATTATACTTTAAAATGACATAACAGGTTGAAGACTTTATTATAATACCCAAGAATTTTCCAAGAATCTGCCGTACGTGTATAATAAAATTACGAATATGAAATTAAACACAAAAATGACTCAAAAATGCATTTACATATGATTAGCAAGGATGTGCATTTCTGCTCTACATTGGTTCTAGTCCTGGGGAAAACAAACCCACATATGACCACTAACTGCAGTAATTTAGAGTATAATGTCATCTTGCTTATTGAAGTACATATTGAAGTACTTTTTGAAATAAATTCGCACATTAATCGCACGATAATCAGCCCAAAAAGGTGGCAATTGGCTTTTCTACTGTATTTTTTTTTTTTTAACCACATCTTAATTAATGAATATAGTTATATAATCTTGCACTTAAATTTAATATTTACTCATTACAGTTCCACCACTGATTTTCTGGCACTCTTGGTTCCAGAAAATCAGAAAATGGTTTATCCATTTTACCTGACCAAAGGAGGTCACGGCCTCCGATAGGGGTGCGACGGTACTGGAACGGTCCACCTAGGCTGGGGGGGCTGAGATACTGGCCTGCAAAGCCGCTCAAGGAAGACGGCTATGGGGATAGATGTGCGGGCTCCAGCTGGGCTGGAGTTCCAGAGCCCCGGCCGCAGGTTGCAAATTCAACCCATTGATCGGCCATGGAAGTCCCGATGAGGTGGAGATTGGCTGCCTTGCCCAGCCTTGGTGCCACATTTTCGGGGAGACTTCCAGGGTGGGGGGATTTCTCACTGAACCCCTAACGACCTCTAGCAGAACCCTACTGTTCCGGGGAACCCCAGTTGAGAAACGCTGCTCTAGACTGTTGAAGGCCAATGTGCCAAAATCCTTTTTGACCACCCTATCTACTTGTAGCTTAATGAGGGGCATGGTTAATTGAGGTGGGGGGAATGGAATAGGAAAGAGGCATTGTTGGTTAAAGCAATAATTACAACAGCGAGAAGGGATAAAATTCATCAAATTAGCTTGTATGAATTTAACTAAAGAACAAAAGAAAGGGCCAGTGCCCTGTTGGGAGTGTATTATCGATTTCTGAAGGGAAAATTTGCATACAAATTTTTCACGTGGAAAAACAGTGGAGCAGTAATAGTGAGATACTTTCTCATACCCAAATATTAACTGAAATACAGTCTGCTTGTAAAGGGCAGAGTTCCTGAACCACATTGGATAGAACTTTGGAGACAAAAGGAACTGCAGATGTTGGAATCTCACGTAGAACCCAGATTGACGGAGTAACTCAATGGGTCAGGCAGCTTCTCTGGAAGGCCTGTATAGATAACGGTTTGGGATGATACCTATCTTCAGTACCAACCCAAAATGTTGCTGCACAGTGACACAACAGTAGAGTTGCTGCCTTACACTGTCAGAGACACGGGTTCGATCCTGACTATGGATGCAGTATTGTTACAATTGTTTCGTACTGTTACAATTGTTTCGTACTGTTACAATTGTTTCGTTTCGTTTCGTTGGGTTGCTGTTAATTACTTAAATTATTGCATCGTATGGGAGGCGCATTCCCAATCTCGTTGTACCCTTGGGTGCAATGACAATAAAGATATATTGTATTGTATTGTATTGTATTGTATTGTATGGAGTTTGTACGTTCACCCTGTGACCACGTGGGTATTCTCCGGGTGTTCTGGTTACCTCTCACACTCCAAAGACGTATAGGCTTGTAGGTTAATTGGCTTTGGTAAGCTGTAAAATTTTCCCTAGTGTGTGCAGGTTAGTGTATGTGGTGATTGCTGATCGGCACGGACTCGGTGGGCAAAGGGCCTAGTTTCCGCGCTTTATCTCTGATATCTAATCTCTACAGTCTAAAGTTTAAAATAAACTGCTAATGCTGGAATCTTGTACAGAACACAAGGTAACAGAGTAACTCCATGGGTCTGGAAAACTCGCGCAAACAACATTTTGGGATGGGACCCTTCTTCAGACCCGACCCATCCCAACCCAAAATGTCGCCTGACCACGCCCTCCTGAGAAGTTGTCTGATCTGCTGAGTTACTCAAGAACTTTGTGTCTATCTTCAGGAGGGCTGTGTTGGCCAAAAATTAGCGAGACCAAAAATAAGAGGAGTTCTGCATTTAGTTTTGTAGAACAAGGCTGGGGATTTGGAAGCAGCATCTGTGGGAGAGTACTTTAGTGCTGGTGATCGTAATTCAGGTAGACTTGGCATTTTTGTGGAAAAGTGCAATGATAAAATGAGGAGAACTAAAGCTAATTTACCAGGCTGAGAAATAATTCAGCACAAGTGAACAGAAAGCGGTGACGGTGGTAAATCAACCACAGAGCAATAGGGGAAGGAGATTCAAGAGGATGAGGACAGACACATGTCCACAAACAAAAGAGTGGAACGACCACATCTTGAGGTCCTGGAAGACAATGTCCATTGAGGGTCAAAGGAGGCAAAGAAAGGAGTAGTTTATGTCAGACACCAAGGAGTTCATAGGTTTTAGGTTTAAGTTTATTATTAAACTTAAATTGGCAGCAACCTTCCCCCCATTGATGAACTGTAAACTGCAAGGGCCAGGAAGCGAGCGGGCAAGATCATCTCTGACCCCTCTCACCCTGGCCACAAACTCTTTGAAGCACTTCCCTCTGGAAGGCGACTCCTGACTGTCAAAGCAGCCACAGCCAGACATAAAAACAGCTTTTTTCCCCACGAGTGATAGTTCTACTCAATAACCAAAGTTTGTAGTTTTTTTTTTGCTCTGGTTTATTTTCACCCACATGTTTCGACTGTAATGGTGTATCATTATTGTTTTGATGTGTTTATGCTTTATTCTTAATTGTTAACTGTATGTTTGTGTTGTCATTTGTGAGCGGAGCACCAAGGCACATTCCTTGTATATGCACATACTTGGCCAATAAACATAAACTTAACTTAAACTTAAAACACCTATTGTCAGGGTATCAAGGTGCAACGAAAAGCAAGCTATCCAAACAAATCAGATAATATCATACATAAATATGACCAATTCAAACTCAAGTACAATAGGAAAAGTCAAGGCAAAGACACCTGAGACCAGAAGACAGTTCTCAACATTGTAGTGCCCCAGTTCCATACACAAAGTCCAATGTCCACAATGGAATAGAGGTGATTTGGACAGCGTCCTAGCTTAAGGAAGGATGGTTCAGAAGCCTGATAACAAAGAAGAAGAAGAGAGGATGAGTTAGTGCTGCTAAAGACACCAAGAATATATAAAAGGTAGGGTTTTATTGAAAGGGGAAATAAGGATAGCAAAGTGAGGGCATCAAAAATATTGGCATAGATTCACAGAGTCGTACAGCATGGAAGTGGACCCTATGGTCCAACTTATCCATGCTAAACTAGATGGCCCATTTAATGTAGTCCCATTTGCCTGCATTTGGCCCATATTCCTCTGAATATTTCTTATCAATGGATCTGATCAGGTAAAGTCAATGATAAACCAAATACATAAAGAGCAAAGGTTAACCAAGGAATAGGTATGACCCATTCAAAGTTAATTTATATGACCAAGTGGACCCGTTGGGCCCAAACCTCTCCTGCATTGAGAGCAGCACCCTCTCCCCCCCACTTTCCCTTCCCCTCCCCCTCCCTCCCCCTCCCCATCCCTCCACTACCCCCTCCCTCCCCCTCCTCTCCCCTCCCTCTCCCCCCCCCTCTCCCCCCTCCCTCCCCATTCCCCTCCCCTCCCCTTCCCCTCCCCCCACTCCATCCCCCTCCTCTCTTCCCCTCCCCCCACTCCATCCCCCTCAAACCCCTTATCCTCCCCTCCCTCCCCCCCTCCTCCCCCCTCCCCCTTCCCCCCTCCCTCCCTCACCCCCCCCCCCCCCTCCCTCCCAAGGAGATAGATTTGAACTTTAAAATGTGAATAACTTAAAAAATATAACACCGATTTCAATTAAACTTCTTCCATTAGCACCAATGGAAGTAAGGTGGACCTAAAATTGTCGTGCTATCGTGTATCGTTTTGGCTGCAGTTCAGGACCAAACAAACAAACAAACGAGAGTTTTACGACATAGATGTGGAAGCAGAGGGCTTTGGTAGGCTTCTCAATCAATACTTTGCAGCTTTCATTCTGAAAGAGGATGATGTTGATAACAATAAGGTTAAAACATGTATGAAGTATTGGATGAGATAAACACTGCTAAAGAGTAAGTAGAAAATGATTTAGCAAACAGATTTATCCTTGGCTGTTATATCTAGCAAGGGAGGACACTGAAGAAGTTCTGACCATTATTTTCCCCTCTCTACAGATGTTGATGGGGAGTGTTCAAGGTTTATTGTTTACAAAGGCTGGGATGAAACAAACTCAGTCGTTAGAGGTCAGAAAGCTTGAATTTATAGGTGACAAGTTATTGGAATCAATTCTGTGGAAGTCGAACCTTAATTTAGAAAGACAAATCCATCAAAAGAGTTAGAATGGATCTGTAAAGAGAACGGCTAACTTGACTGAATTATTCTGAGGAGTGAAAAGGAAAATCGATGAGGGCAGTGCAGTTGATGTAGTCTACATGGAATTTGGCAAAACATTTGACAAGACCTCATATGCCAGGCTGATCAAAAAGTAATTGTTTATGAGATTCAAGGGAGGGTGGCAAATTTGGTCCTGAAGTGATCAATGGCAGGAAGCAGAAGGTAATGATTGGGTTTTTTTCTCTGAATGAAAGGATTTTCCAATGTGGCTCCACAAGACTCTGCACTCAGTCCCTTACAGTTTGTTTATAGATTTGTGTGTGTCAATTTAAGTACATATATATGTATTTGTATATATAGTGTATTTGCATATATATATATATGAATGATATGATATGATAGAACTTTATTTATCCCAGGAGGGAAATTGATCTGTCAACAGTCATAAAAACAAAATGCATGAAACAATTTATGTGTATATATATATAATATATATATATGTGTGCATGTGTGTTAATTTAAGTACGTATATATGTATTTGCATATAATGTGTGTGTGTGTGTATATATATACATATATATATATATATACTGCGTGCGTGTGTGTGTGTTGATGATTTAGATTTAAGTGTCGAGAGACAAATAAAGAACCTTGCAGATGATACAAAAATTGTCCATATGGTCGACAGAGAGGAGGAAAGCTTTTGATAGGAGGATATAGTTAGTTTTGTCAATTGAGGAAAAAAAGAAGCAAATGAATGTAATTAAGAGAAACATGAGGTAATTCCACCGGAGAGTTAGATAAGGACAATTAATGGGAGGATATTGAGAAGCGTGGAGCAACAGGCAGTTTGTGCACAGAATATTAAAGTTTGCAGGAAAGGTACCAGTTTAAAAACCATTAGGGATGCTTTCCTTTATTGGCTGAGGCACCGGACACAAGGGCAAGGAGGATATGGGAGAATAACCTCAGTTTAAGTATTGCGTTTTTATCTGGTCGCCACGTTACATGAAACTGTGAGAGGATACAGAGGAAAATTTCAAGATTGTGCTCAGAACTTGAAATAATTAGCTGTGAGGTAAAACTGGACTATGTGGGATCACACAGGATCACACAGGGGAGGGTGGAGGAGGAATATATGAGGACTGGATAAATAGGAAAGGCTTATATCCCTCAACCAGTGGTTTGGAAAACAGGAGCTAGACTGAATGTGGATATAACTGGTAGAAGGATCAGAAGGGAGATGTTTTTCCACTCAGAGGATGGTAGATGTTTGGAACCACCTGGTGGGAGATACAAAAACCGTTGGCTCTTTTACAGAGTACTACCCGGTGCATTTGAAGAGCCGTGGCCTAGTCTGGAAGGTGGGATTTGGCTGGGCAACCTTTTAGTTTAGAGATACAGCGTGGAAACAGGCCGTTCGGCCTATCAAGTCTACACTGACCATTGATTACGATCATTGATCATGAACTGGTTCTATGTGCTACACATTAAGGGGCAATTTACCGATGCCATTTAATGTGCACACCTGAACGTCTTTGGAATGTAGGAGGAAACTGGAGCACCCGGGAAAAACTCACGCGGTCAAGGTCAGAATGTACAAACTCCGTACAGACAGCACCCATAGTTAGGATCGGACCCGGGTCTCTGGCACCGAGAAGGCAGCAGCTCTATCGCTGCGCCACTGAGAGGCTTTAACATCCAGAACTCCGCTGCCCGTCTACTCACCCACTCCCCAACCCGTGACCATATCACCCTCGTCCTCTACAAGCTCCACTGGCTCCCCATCCCCCAGAGAATCCAGTACAAAATCCTCCTCATGACCTACAAAGCCCTCCATAACCTGGCCCCATCCTACCTGACTGACCTCCTCCACAGATACACTCCCACCTCCACCCTCCGCTCTGCTGCTGCTAACCTCCTGTCCCCCCCCATCCGGACCAAACTCAGATCCTGGGGGGACAGGGCTTTCTCCATCGCTGCTCCCACCCTCTGGAACTCACTACCCCAAACCGTCAGAGACTCCTCCTCACTCACCACATTCAAAACATCACTGAAGTCTCACCTGTTCAACACTGCCTTCAACCACTGACCGTCACCTCACCTTATTCTTCCTTTTCTGTTCGTTTATTTATTTATTTTTATGTCTTATTTACCATGTAAAGCGTCTTTGAGTGTCTAGAAAAGCGCTATACAAATGTAATGTATTATTATTATTATTATTATTATTATTAAGAGTGCAACACTTTAACTTCTGGCACTGCCGTGATGGGGGGAATGATTTTCAACGGGCCTGATCTTTCCTTTGTTGCAAAGCCTGATTATGAATCACACTGGCTTTTTGTTTTTAAAGATATATTTCACAAAAGTTTTTAAAAGTAGAAACCCTATTCATTATGGGGAAAAAAAGAAGAAAATTTGTATTTGATTTTATAATCAACTGAATACCAATTTATTTAATGATTGAAGTATTTCAGTGAGACTTTGCAGATTGTTTTCCAGTAATTAAAGATCCCGGCAATCCATTCTCTGGCTCTGTTAACTTTCATGTGGTCTACTGAATGTATTTCTTTGAAGTAGCATCGAAAGAGGAAATACTGAAACCACTCAGCTGGTTAGATAGCAGCTAACCTAATGAAGACGGTTCAACTCGAAACGTCCATGCTGTTTGTTTTTCCGCAGATGCACCCTGACCTGCTGAATGTTCCTGGCAATTTCTGTTTTTATTTTGGATTTTCAGTATCTGCAGTTCTTAAATTCACGAGTGTGGTAGCCTGTAGCCTTTAGAGATACAGCGTGGAAACAGGCCCACTGAGTATGCCTGGTTCTCTGACGCTGTAAGGCAGCAACTCAACCGCTGAGCCACTGTGCCGCCCAAGGGAACGGACAGATGATGCTTCGTATCGGGACCCTTCAGACTGAGGAAAAGGGAGGTCTCACTCATGTTGATTGAAGAATAAAAAAAGCAAATTTCTGCTTGGAAACAGAAATGGAAAAGTATTTTCCATTCAGCATGTGTTGAATACACCTACTTGAGAACGTTTACTTTTTTTAGTTCCATCAGGAGTTAATTTGAGTAATAATAATTAGAGTTGGTGATGCTGTAGATTTGACAATCAGAGCGTTTAAGTGTTTAGAGTCATGGAGTCATAAAACATGTAAATGGTCCACCTTGCCCACATTGACCAACATGTCCCATCTACACTTGTCCCTCCTGTCTGAGTTTGGCCCATATCCCTCTAAATCTATTCTATCCATGTACATGTCTAAATGTTTCTTCAACATTGGTTATCGTCTTTTAAAGTGTAATATGTCTGATTGGAAAAAAAACACTTAGTTCTGGTTATATAAGCCATAGGCCAAAGACCAGGTTGGTGAAAGCCAGTTGAAATGGACGTCTCTCCTCATCCTGCACGGATGCAGAGACCTCTCGGTTCGCTGAGGGCAGATGCAATTAGGGGCACAGTGTGCAGGGAGCTGCACTGACGGAAGTCCTGGTACAAAGGTTGACCACAGTGGGTTGGTCACAACCATGGAGGTGGGAGAAATATTCTTGTCACAAATATAAAATTAAAGCCACCGATGCCTGTCAGGCAGTGTCTGTGAAAAGAGAAGCCAGAGATACCATCCGGACCTGGAAAAGAGAGAAAACGGATCAGTCACTGACTTCTTCTGGCTCCATATCAAACATTAAAAAGTGAGAGTCTGAAGAAGGGTCCCGACCCGAAATGTCACCCATCCAAGTTCTCCAGAAATGCTGCCTGATCTGCTGAGTTACTCCAGCACCTTGTGTCTTTTTTTGTGGGAAAAAGAAAAAGCTGTTGATGCCCTCCCAAGTTTTCCTTAAAGTACAATTATTTTAAGAACAGCTGGTTAGGGTCATGAAGAGACAGGAGGTAATGGAGACACAAATATCCATGGAGTAACTCAGCAAGTCAGGCAGCATCTATGGAGGGAATGCACAGGCAACATTTTGGATCGGACACTTCTTGCACCTACACTACTTGAAGAAGGATCCCAATTCTAAACTTGATCTTTCCATTGCCTCCACGGATGTTGTCTGACCCGCTAATTTACTCTAGCACTTTGTGTTTTGTAATAGAAAAGGGACAGGCCCTTCAGCCCATAATGTCTCTGCTGTGGACGTAGGTTTCTATTCAGTGAGGGAAGAGGGGGAGTATCGGATAATGCTCTTTGTTGGCCATTGGTCTTTCTTGGCTTGGGGCTCAACCATTTATTAGTGAGTGTGCAGATACAAAAAAAAATCACATGGTGTCTTGTTTACTCTTATATTGGAAACCTATACCCTTTAGAATGGAGATATTCATTAAATATTGTCGACAACTTGAGTTACAGCCACTTAGGAACTCGTGGAAACTTAGGAACTCGTGGAGTCAATAAAAGAATGAACAAAATTGGGAAAAAGTAAATTGCACTAATTTTCAACGCTTAGGAATTAATGAATATACGAAAGAGATTACCAGACAGTAATTCAATTTCCTCTTTTAGCCGATGGCTATTCACCATTCTATTTTCGCTTTTGGTCATGAAATGAGATTATAGCCTTGCCATATCTATAATACATGCGCTATTGCATATATGAAAAGGTTATTTTAATTAACCCGGGCCTCAGAAGTCAATCTGCATTTGGAAACTCTCAAAATGTTCTGTGTTGTTAGAGTTTAGGATCATGCATGCCCCATCTCTATCTAATTTCCATAAAGCTAATTGTGCTGCTTCAAGTAGATGAGATGAAGTTGCTAAGTAAACCATTTAAAAACGATAGAAATGAACAGAGTAATGAAGCTATAATCATCTGTGTTATATTTTGATTATTTAGAATATCTCTTATAAAACCTCTCTTTATATTAAGCAACATTTGAAAAGTGTGTACACAGCATATATTTTACAGGCAGAAATGTTTGAAATATTTGTATGTAATGACTATTTTGTAGTGAAGAAGTGTTGAATCAACACTGGGCAGAAATACGACAATAATGATAGTTCACTACAGAGATAACAATCCGAATGGAAGGAGATGAATTAAGGTTAACTGAACGAGTGGGAAGGAGCAGTGTTTCTCAGAAGCTGCTGTATATTTCCCAAGGACTAACATTAATGAAGTCATGGGTGAAGGTTGTTCACAAACATTTTTGATTGCTGTATGCATATTCCCTTAAGGAACCGTTATATTTTGTATGTAACGCAATATATTTCCTGAAGAAATATATAGACCAGAGATACAGTGAGCCCGTGCCAGCCGACCAATGATCAACCCGTATAGTAACACTATCCTACACACTAGGGACAATTTACAATTTTACCAAGGTGAGAGGGGAAAGATAGGAACCACCAGGGTGGTTATATCCGGTTTGCTTCCAGTACCTCATGCTGGTGAGGGCAGGAACAGGGAGATAGTGGATCTGAATGTGTGGCTGAGGAGCTAGTGCAGGGGGCAGGGATTTAGATTCTTAGACCACTGGGATCTGTTTTGGGGTAAGGGTGAATTCTACAAAAGGGATGAGTTGCACCTTAACAGGCGGGGGACCAGCATTCTGGCAGGCAGGTTTGCCACTGCTACAAGGGTGGGTTTAAACTAAATAGGAGGGGGGGGGGGGGGGAGACAAATTGGAAATACAAAGATGGAGTTAAAGGGAAAGAGAGTATAGGAAAAGTTAAGAAAGACACCAGAATTAACGGGACAGAAAGCCCACGAAGGGATAGGAGAGTATGGCCAAATGAATGTAGAATCGATGTGAAAGGTGAGGTGAGTGATGGATTAAAAGTATTATATATGAATGTGTGAAGTATAAGAAGTAAAGTGGATGAGCTTGAGGCTCAGTTAGAGATTGGTAGGAATGACATTGTGGGGATTACAGAGACGTGGCTGCAGGTGGATCAGGATTGGGAACTGAATATTTAGGGTTATACGTCCTATAGAAAGGACAGGCAGGTGGGCAGAGGAGGTGGGGTAACTCTGTTGATGAGGGATGGAATTCAGTCCCTTGCGAGGGGTGACATAGGGACTGATGATGTAGAGTCACCGTGGATAGAATTGAGGAATTGTAAAGGTAAGAAGACACTAATGGGAATTATCTACAGTCCCCCAAACAGTAGCCTGGATATAGGGTGCAATTGCAGCAGGAGTTAAAATTGGCATGTAGCACTGTGGTTGTGGGAGATTTCAATATCAGGTTGGTGCTGGACCCCAAGAAAAGAAGTTTGTAGAGCGCCTCCGAGATGGATTCTTAGAGCAGCTTGTATTGGAGCCTACCGGAAAGAAGGCAATTCTGGGTTTAGTGTTGTCTAATGAATCAGATTTAAAAGGGAACTCAAGGTAAAGGAACTGCTAGGAGTAGTGACCATATTATGATGTTTTAATCTGCAATTTGAGAGGGAGAAGGTTGAATCAGAAGTGTCAGTGTTGCAGTTGAACAAAGGGGACTATGAAGGCATGAGAGAGGAATTGGCCAAGGTCTACTGGAAAAGAATCCGAGCAGGAATGAGAGTGGAACAGCAATGGCAGGAATTTCTAGGCATAATCCAGAAGATGCAGGATCATTTCATTCCAAAAAAGGAAGAAAGATTCTTAGGCGAGTAAGAGGCAATCGTGGCTGACAAGGGAAGTTAGGGACGGTATAAAACTAAAAGAAAAGGTGTATAACATAGCAAAGAGTAGCGGGAAGCCAGAGGATTGGGTAACTTTCAAAGGACATCAGAAGGTAATGTAAAAAATGGGCAATATAGGGTGAAAAGACAAAGTACGAAGGAAAGCTTGCCAAGAATATAAAGAAGGATAGTAAAAGCTTCTTTAGGTATGTTAAGATAAAAAAGATTAGTAAGGACAAATGTGGGGCCCTTGAAGGCAGAAACAGGTGAATTTATTGTGGGGAACAAGGAAATGGCAGAAGAGTTGAACAAGAACTAGTACAAGTATAAGAGGATCTAGGGAGACATAGCAACTGAATGAAACTTGCATTAGGCGAGAAATAGCATTGGGTAGACTGATGGGACTGAAGTCCGATAAATCCCCAGGGCCTGATAGTCTGCATCCCAGGGTACTCAAGGAGGTGGCTCTAGAAATCGTTGACACATTGGTGATCATTTTCCAATGTTCTATAGATTCAGGATCAGTTCCTGTGGATTGGAGGATAGCTAATGTTATCCCACTTTTCAAGAAAGAACCGAGAGAGAAAACTGGGAATTATAGACCAGTTAGCCTGACATCGGTGGTGGGGAAGATGCTGGAGACAATTATTAAAGAAGTAATAACGGTGCATTTGGATAGGTCCAAGTCAGCAAGGATTTATGAAGGGGAAATCCTGCTTGACTAATCTTCTGGAATTTTTTGAGGAGGTGACAAGTAAAATGAATGAAGGAGACCCAGTGGATGTAGTGTATCTGGACTTTCAGAAAGCCTTTGATAAGGTTCCACACAGGAGATTAGTGGGCAAAATTAGACCACATGGTATTGGGGGTAGGGTATTGACATGGATAGAGAATTGGTTGGCAGACAGGAGCAAAGAGTAGGAATAAACGGGTCCTTTTCAGAATGGCAGGCAGTGGCGAGTGGAGTGCCGCAAGGCTCAGTGCTGGGGCCACAACTACTATATATATTAATGATTTGGATGATGGAATTAAAGGTAACACTAGCAAATTTGCAGATGACACAAAGCTGGATGGCAGTGTGAACTGCCAAGAGGATGCTAGGAGGTTGCAGGGTGACTTGGACAGGTTAAGTGAGTGGACAGATGCAGTATAATGTAGATAAATGAGGTTATCCACTTTGGCGGCAAGAACAAGGAGGCAGATTATTATCTCACTGGTGTCAGATTAGGAAAAAGGGAAGTGCAACGAGACCTGGGTGTCCTTGAACATCAGTCATTGAATGTAAACATGCAGGTACAGCAGGCAGTGAAGAAAGCTAATGGCTTGTTGGCCTTCATAATGAGAGGATTTGAGGATAGGAGTAAAGAGATCCTTCTGCAGTTGTACAGGGCCCCGGTGAGACTACATCTGGAGTATTGTGTGCAGTTTTGGTCTTCTAACTTGAGGAAGGACATCCTTGTTATTGAGGGAGTGCAGCATAGGTTCACCAGGTTAATCCCCGGGAAGGCGGGACTGTCATATGAGGAAAGATTGGAAAGACTGGGCTTGTATTCACTGGGATTTAGAAGGATGAGGGGTGATCTTATAGAAACATATAAAATTATAAAAGGACTGGGCAAGCTAAATGCAGGAAAAATGTTCCCAAGTTGGGGGAGTCCAGAACCAAGGGCCCCAGTCTAAGAATAAAGGGGAAGCCATTTAAAACTAAGATGAGAAAAACCTTTTTTTCACCCAGAGAGTTGTGAATTTGTGGAATTCTCTGCCACAGATGGCATTGGAGTCCGATTCACTGGATGAATTTAAAAGAGAGCTCGATAGAGCACGAGGGGCTAGTGGAATCAAGGGATATGGGGTTACTGATTGTGAATGATCAGCCATGATCACAATGAATGGTGGTGCTGGCCCGAAGAGCTGATTGGCCTCCTCCTGTTTCTATGTTTCTATTGTCCTTCTTACCGAAGAACTATCGTCGGCTAAGTTTCTTTCCAGCATCCGCTGCCGTCACAGACTACCCCTACCCTCCTCTCTGCTGTTCCTGGTACTCAGGGGTGAGCAGGAGCCAGGTTCAGCGGCTGACCTCTCCAGGCGGGGTTCCTGGTTGCACAGTGGGTGAGCCAGGCCTGCTGCCGGGGTATGGCAGCGGCCCGCGGCCTGTCGGGAGCTCGTGACTGGTGACCTGAGTGGCTGTTTGTGTACTAACAACTTTGCTGGTCACAGCAGCAGCAGAACCAACCTGGTGGGAATTGTAGCATGTCATAGAGTTATACAGTATGGAGTATTGGCCTTTCACCCAACTGGTCCATGCCAACCAAGGTTCGTATTTATGTTAGTCCCATTTGCCCTCGTTTGGCCATGGGAATAAGGAGAGATCACTAGAATAAAAGGAATAGCCCTGTGGGGGTAAGACCAAATGGGCTGGATGAGACCAGTAGCAAGAGGTTTGAAGGATCCCGTTGAAGAATTGGAAACAAGGAACTTCAGATGCTGGTTTACACAAAAGGACACAAATTGCTGGAGTAACTCAGCGGGTCAGGCAGCATCTCTGGAGGACATGGATGGGTGACCTTTTGGGGTGGATCCTTTCTTCAGGTCCCTACCCGAAACATCACCTATCCACGTTCTCCAGAGATGCTGCCTGATCCGCTGAGTTACCTCAGAACTTTGTGTCTTCTTTGAAGGAACTACCTTGGCATTGATTGCTTCTGAGACCTTGCGACCCTTGACCAGTTTGCCTCTGGTTTAATTGATGAGGATGTTCAATCATTAACCATTACCTCACAATTGATGTTACATGCAAAATGTGGCGTCTAAAGAAATGGCATTGAGAAATGCTGAAGCATTTTGTAAATACGAGGTGCAAATAAGATGTTTCTGTGAAAGAGCAACAGTGAAGACTTGCGTTCCAAAGCTGAATCCAAAGCATATGGTTACTGATAGCTACCACAGATGTAATGGAAATCATCCAACACCACAAAAAACAGCTAAATATTTTAACCACCAGAAATAAAAAGGAAGTCCATAGCCAAGGCTGCGGCAGTCCTGGCTGTGATTTTGTCACTGTTGTGATATTTTCACAGCGAGACAAAAACAGAGGAAGTCTGCACAGTATCGAAGTTAGTGAAGAATTGGGCTTATACAGTATATGTGCAACTGGAAAACAAAGATAAAAGTAAATGGTAATTACATCAACTGAAGCATCAACACAGCAGCACATTGTTCAATCATGGGCAGAGACACATATCTGAGTCCACTGAACCTAGTCCATCGACGGAAAGCATAGTGACCTTGAAAACACTCGGGTGAAGTTTAGTTAAGTTAAGTTAAGTTTAGTTTAGTTTAGTGTAGAGATACATCCTAAAGACGTGCGAGTTGGTAGGTTAATTGGTGCGTGTAGAGAGTGGATGAGAAAGTGGGATAACATAGGATATGATCAGATGGGCATGGACTCAGTGGGACGAAGGATCTATTTCCATGATGAACAGGATCATAGAGAGTCATAGAGTCATACAGCTTGGAAAAAGGTCTAACTTGCCCACACCAACCGACATGCTCCATCTACATAGGTCCCACCTGCCTGCGTTTGGCCCATATCCCTCAAAACCTATCCTATCCATGTACTTGTGGAAATGTTTCTTCAACATTGCAATAGTACCTGCCCCAACTACCTCCTCCGGCAGCTCGTTCCATACACCCACCACCCTTTGGGTAAAATAATGACCCTTCAGGTTCCTATCTTTCCCCTCTCACCTTAAAAATCTCCAGACCCAAAGGCTAAACTAAACTAAACTAAAAGAATGTGGATTCCAATCCTTTGCCAGCTCCAGGTAGCAGTGGCTGGCAGAGAAGGTTTGTGTTGATTGATTGAAAAACATAGCATGGAAACAGGCCCTTCGGCCCACCAAGTCCACGCTGACTATCGATCACCCACTCACATTAGTTCTATGTTATCCTACTTTTTCATCCGCTCCCTGAAAGTATACAGATGTTCCTGTATACTAGTTTCTCAAGATCTCTACCTAACTTGGTCAAAAGCAAATCCTCCAGCAATTACCTTTATCCATATCTGTGGATATCTGTGAGGGGGGAAAGATTTTATCGGAACCTGAAGGGTAACGTCTTTACACAAATGATGGTGGGTGTATGGAACGAGCCGACAGAGGGGGTAGTTGAAGCAAGTACTATCGCAACGTTTAAGAGACATTTGGGCAGGTACATGGGTAGGATAGGGTTAGAGGGATGTGGGCCGAATGCAGGCAGATGGGACTAGTGTAGACGGGACCTGTTGGTCGGTGTGGGCAAGTTGGGCCGCTGGGCCTATTCCCACGCTATGGCTCTATGACTCTACCTAGGCTGCAGAACCAAACCAGAAATGAACCTGCACAGAGTTGGAACCAGACAATGTAACCTTTCCAAAGAGTGCACGTTGATTATTGTGGGAATGTTGTTGTGAAGAAATTTTCTTAATGCACACTGTAAAGCCATATGATGTTAAAACAGAGCACAGAATGCCTCGTGTTCATGTAAATCATTTGAATCTTGTAAGAGATATACATGAAAATATTGAGGTATTACATGAAGGTATTCCAGAAGTTGATCCACTGAAATATTTGGAATAAATGATACCAGATTCTACTGAAGTGATGGTAGACACAAAATGCTGGAGTAACTCAGGGGGACAGGCAGCATCTCTGGAGAGAAGGAGTGGGTGACGATTCGGATCGAGACCCTTCTTCAGACTCTACTGAAGTGATGATAGTTTCCTTAAGTCTAGAAGAGGACACAATGTCAATGATTTCAGTTCATTTTGGAAAGTCAAATAGACTTAGAAAACCTGTGGAAAGCCTAAATCTGCAAATAATGTGAATATATGAATGACAATTTTTTATTTTTTTTGTGTATGTAGATGAGATGTTCTTGTATGAAATACGATCATAAGACATAGGAGCAGAATTAGGCCATTCAGCCCATCGGACCTGCTCTGCCATTCGATCTTGGCTGACCTATTTTTTTCCTCTCAACATCATTCCTCTGCCTTCTCCCTTTACCTTTGATGCCCTTACTAATCAAGAACCTATGTACAAACACATAGAGTGGCAAGAGAATGAATAAGCACATTTAGCAGCGATTCAGTATATTCCTGGTAACACACACACTTAGAATAAAATCTAGATTAAGAATTGTAATATGTTGGATATAAAATAAATCATTATTTTAAGATATGAAACATTTAAAAAGTAAAAACTCCAGAATATAGCTCTGTAGTCACAAACACAATGTAGCTCTGTAGTCCCACATACAATGGGATACATCCAAAGTAACTGCAGAGAATAGTAAATTATCTTTAACTTGCTCCGCTCCTTCACAGCCATTCCTCTCCATCCCTCATTGAAGGAATAAAGTCACTGATTTGCATTGGGTCTAAGAGATTAGTTTAGTTTAGTTTATTGTTGTCACATGTACTGAGGGTACAGTGAAAAGCTTTTTGTTGCTTGCCATCTAGTTAGTGCAAAGACTCTACATGATTACAATCAAGCCGTCCACAGTGTACAAACGCAGGATAAAGGGTATAACGTTTAGCGCAAGATAAAGTCCAGTAACATCTGTTAAAAATAGTTGGAAAGTCGGTGTAAGATAGTATTAGTGTGCGGGGATCGCTGGTCGACGCAGACTCAGTGGACCAAAGGGCCTGTTTCCGCGCTGTATCTCTGAACTAAACTGAACTAAACTAAAAATTAATAACCATGAATGAAATATTGTTTTAATATTTAATATTGTTTGCATATTCAACATGATGTTCAATGGTATGTGAGCAGTTAATTCCCTCCCACTTACAATCTGCCTGACACAGGGAGACAATGAGGGAGTTTGTTGATCTGTAGCTAATGTTTCACCATGAAAGAAATGAACGATTTCAAGAACTAATTTAATGTTGGGAGTTGGAGCAGAAGTGTTATGTATGACATTTTGAAAAGAATGCGAGAGTTTGTAGGCACTATGGCTAATAGCTCATAACAATCATTTATCTTTGCAAAATATCTGGGCCGCGAGACCAGCGATCTTTGCCAATCATGTTTTAACAAAGTGGGATGAAAAGGTACAAAGACAGTATTTTGAATCCTCAATTGCAATTAAATTTCAATGAATTCCCCAGGCTGCAGAGTTGTAAAGGAACATAATTTAAGCCCAATCAATTTGGGGCAGCACAGTGGTGCAGCGGTAGAGTTGCTGCCATAAAGCACCCGTGACCCGGGTTTGATCCTGACTACAGGTGCTGTCTGGGTGGTGTTTTTATGTTGTCCCTGCGACCGCCTGGTTTGCCTCCAGGTGCCCTGGTTTCATCCCACATTCTAAAGACGTGCAGCTTTATAGGTAAATTGGCTTCTATAAATTGACCCTAATGTGTAGGATAGAACTAGTGTATGGGGTGATTGGTGGTCGGCACGGACTCGGTGGGCCAAAGGGTCTGTTTCCACGCTGTATCTCTAAAACTAAAAACTAAAACTAATAGAATAATGCACAGTGCATTTCTTGCCATTGTAACTCATGATCAATGATCACCACTTGTGCAAATCAAACTTGCCATGTGAGATGCATAATTTAGATGGCACATAAATTTCTCTCCCATGCTTTCTCTTCCATAAATTGTTCTCCCATTATTTCCAATTTTGGGAGACACCTGGATAAGGAAGTGTAAGGTGTCAAAACGAGACATCAAAGAGAATGGGAAAATTTCGGATCATGTGCTGTATGCGATGGCCGATGGGGTGAAAGGTGAAGACTCTATCCCTATTGCGACTGGGGGGAGGGGGAGCAAGGGAGGAGTTGCGGGATATCGAGGAGACCCTTGTGAGGGTCTCATCTATGATGGAAGCCGTCGCATACAGCACATAATCCTCCAGCATTTTTGCCACCTCCAACGGAATCTCACCACTAGTCACATCTTCATTCCACCGGGTGGCGCTTCGATGGCAGCCTCGCCTACAGTCTGTCTGTCTGTCTATTTCGTCTTTCTTTTGTTATTTTTAGTAGGTTTTAAAAGTTTGTGTTAATATTCTCTGGTTTGTTTTATGTGGGGAGTGGGCGGAGGGGTCGGGGGAAATCTTTTTTCCGTCTCTTACCTTGCCGGAGATGCAATTGTTTTCCGGATCGTATCTCTGATCGCGCTGCGGCCTAACATCATGGAGCTGGTGGCCTTGCTTGGGCCTGACTTTGAGCCTCACCGCGGAGCTGAGATTCCCCCCCGATGCAGGAGCTTGAGGCCCCGACGAGGAGGCCCGCCGCCGGTTACAGGAGGAAGATCGTCCCGTCAACGGAAGATTAAAGGCCCCTAACTGCTAGAGGACAAAGAAGGGAAGAGATTGAACTTTTTGCCTTCCATCACAGTGAGGAATGCGGAGGAGTCACTGTGGTGGATGTTCATGTTAAAATGTATTTTGTGTGTTTTGTTGCTTTTTATTGGTATAGCTGTATGGCAAATGAAATTCCTCGTATGTTGCAAAACATACGGCTAATACATTATGATTATGATTATGATTATGATTATGATTATGATGATCTTCCCATCTCCACCCCTTTCCACAAAGACCTTACCTTCCGCCACTCCCTGGTTTAATCATCCCTTCCCACCTAAACCACCCCCTCCTCAGGTACTTTCCCCCTCAACCGCAGGAGATGCAACACCTGCCCTCTAACTCCTCCCTCGAGTCTGTCCAAGGTCCTCGGACAGTCTTTTCAGGTGAGGCAGAGGTTCACTTATACCTCTTCCAACCTCATCTACTGTATTCGCTGTTCCAGGTGTGGACTCCTGTATATTGGCGTGACCAAGCGCAGACTCGTGATCGTTTCACTGGACAACTCCGCTCAGTCCTCCGCTACCTGATCGCCCGGTTGCTAAACACTTTAACTTCCCCCACCCATTCACACACTGACCTTTCTGTCCTGGGCCTCCTCCACTGTCAGAGTGAGGCCCAGCGCAAATTGGAGGAACAGTACCTCATATTTTGCTTAGGCAGCCTGACAACTCAGCGGTATGAATATTGACTTCTCTAACTTAAAATAACCCTTGCCTTCCCCCTCTCTCCATCCCTCCCCTTCCTAGTCCTCCATCCAGCCTGACTGTCCTCTTGATTAAATTTTATCTCTGTATACTTCGTCACCTTCTCCTAGCTAACAATGATCAATTCTCCATTTTCCTTGAGCTACATCCCGTTTGATGTCTCTTTTTCACACCTTACACTTCCTTATCTCTGTGTCACTCTCTTGCCTGACTCAGTCTGAAGAAGGGTCTCGACTCAAAACGTCACCCATTCCTTCTATCCAGATATGCTGCCTGTTCCGCTGACTTACTCCAGCATTTTGTTTATATCTTCAGTGTTAACCAGCATCTGCAGTTCCTGCCCACACAGGAAGATACAGAGTGCAGAATGTAGTTCTCGGTATTGTAACACAACAATTACATAGACAAAGTCCAATGACCACAGTGGTGTGGAGGTGAATCAGACAGTGCCCCAGCTTCTGGAGGGACTGTTCAGCCACCAGATAACAGAGGGGAAGAAGCTGTTTCTGAGCCTGGTGGTGCGTGCCTTCAAGCTTTTGTACCTTCTGCCGGCTGGGAACAGGGAGAAGAAGGAATTAACGGTGGCGACATTGTCTCTTCCCGCTGTACTGGACCACTTGGACAAGAACATGTATGTCAGGCTGTTGATCATTGACTACAGCTCGGTGTTCAACACCATTCTCCCCTCTAAACTTGTTGTCATGGTCGGGGAACTGAGTCTCTACTTGTCCCTGTGCAATTGGATCCTAGACTTCCTCATTGGCAGGCCTCAATCAGTATGAATTACCAACAACACTATTGGTCGCAATTGGCTGCAGAAATTAGTGGGCATGACTTGGTCTGTCAAGGGTACTGACTTCGTACCATCAAAGGCATCTCCTGGAAGTGTTGCCTCAAAAAAGCACCTAATATCATCAAAGACCCTCACCGCCCTGGCAACTCTCTCATCTCACTGCTACCATGGCGACGAAGATACTGGAGCCTGAGAACCGTGAAGAACCTTCCAGAACTGATTCTTCCCATCAACCATCAGGCTCTTGAACCACATCTCACAACCCGAACCATAACCTTACACCAGTAATGATCTTACTCTACTTTTTGTCCAGATATATCTAGATATGATTCAAGGGATGTCTAGATATGAGTCAAGGAATATGGGGAGAAGGCAGGAAAGGGGTACTGATAGTGGATGATCAGCCATGATCACGGTGAATGGCGGTGCTGGCTCGAAGCGCCGAATAGCACTACTCCTGCACCTATTGTTGATTGTCTATTGATTACACTACATACTTCATTTTGCACTATTATGGTCTGGTTAGCTAGTACTGTAGATAATTTATTGTATTCCTGATTATTTACATGTGTTTGTTGTGTTGTTGCATTAATATTGCCTGTAAAGCTGCAACAAGTAAGAATTTCATTACCGCAGAAGGCTGTGGAGGCCAAGTCATTGGGATTTGTAAGGCGGAGATTGACAGATTCTTGATTAGTACCAGTGTCAGGGGTTGTGGGGAGAAGGCAGGAGAATGGTGTTGAGAGGGAAAGATAGATCAGCCATGACTGAATGGCGGAGCAGACTTGATGGGCCGAATGGCCTAATTCTGCTCCTGTAACGTACGAATTTATGAATTTTATAGTTCCATTCCTGGTGCATATGACAATGAAATACTTTTGACCTTTGTCTTGGCATGAGCATAGTCATTGGAGCTCAGCAAGTACATTAAAATTATGTTCAACATTTTTATTTATAAACATGGACACTGTAAATCAGGTAATCTTGTCTTTATTAAAATCTTTGTGAGAGGTGAACATTTCCTGTCTACAACTGTTACAAATGTTAATGGGTTTGTATGTGAACTCCCCCTGTCAACATTTACCATCATAAATTGTGTCGCAAATTCACTCTCATGTTCAATATCCAGTCAACTGTTGGACGTTCTTGGAAACACAAGGAACAGCCAATGCAGGATCCTTGAGCAAAACACAAAGTGCTGGAGGAACTCAGTGGGCCAGGGAGCAACTGTAGAAGGAAATGGACAGGCGACGTTTCGCGTTGGGACCCTCCATCAGACTGTGAATGGTGTTTCAGGCTCTAACTCTTGAATACCCTTGGCACAAAGCTTATGGAGTAGGAAAGGAACTGCAGATGCTGGTTTAAACCGAAGAGAGACACAAAATGCTGGAGCAACTCAGCGGGACAGGCAGCATCTCTGGGTAGAAGGAACAGGTGATGTTTCGGATCGCGACCCTTCTTCAGACTCTGAAGAAGGGTCTCGACCCAAAATGTCACCCATTCCTTCTATCCACAAAGCTTATGGATGTCTCCAAGTGCATCCATCTTTTATATATATTTCAAGAAAAAACTGAAAGATATCAATTGACTTGGGAAATGTATTCATAATAAATAACCCTTGCATTTAAGAGCAAGGTTTTTTATACAGAGGGTTGTAGGTGCCAGGGGTGGTGGTTTTATACAGAGAGTAGTAGGTGCCGGGGGTGGTGGTTTTATACAGAGAGTTGTAGGTGCCGGGGGTGGTGGTTTTGGAGGCAGGTGTTGTTGTTGTTCATCCTTTGGGTTCGAAGATGACCATGACTCACTTTCAGTTGGAGGATTGGTGACTGTGGATCCGGAAGTGACTGGCAAGGCCAATCCGGGCCCGGAAGGCACGCCCACACGTAGGACACAAGTGGATGGGTGCTGCAGTGGAAGTGAAGGTAGCCCGGGCCTTGCGTGCAGTGCGTTTCCTCTGGGCCTCTGCAGTGCGGCTGTTCTCTGCTGCACGGGCTCCTGTGGTGAGCTTGCTAGACCAGGTTGGACGGTCCAGAGCAAGAGACTCCCAAGTGCTGAGGTTGATGTCCAAGTCTTTGAGGGACTGTGAGGCAGTCCTTAAACCGTTTCTTCTGTCCTCGTACTGAGCGCTTGCCCTGACACAGTTCTCCATACAGAAGCTGTTTTGGCATTCGACGCTCGGGCATTCTGACGACATGGCCTGCCCATCTGGCTTGGGCTTTTCGTAGGAGGGTGTGGACGCTGGGGATTCCGGCCCGTTCCAAGACCTCTGTGTCGGCAATTTTGTCCTGCCACCTGGTGTGAAGGAGTCTGCGTAGGCAGCTCAAGTGAAAGTGGTTGAGCTGTTTGGCATGTCTGCTGTAGACAGTCCAGGTCTCACTGGCATAGAGAAGAGTGGTGAGTACCACTGCACGGTAGACCTTCAGCTTGGTGGTAAGGCTGAGTCCTCTCCGCTCCCAAACATTCTCACGGAGTCGCCCAAAGGCAGCGCTGGCCTTGGCAATCCTGTTGTTGACCTGAGCGTCAATGTTCACCACTCGCGAGAGTGTACTGCCCAGATAGGTAAAGCAGTAGATTCTGCCCCTTCACCGTGATGTGTGGTTCCTGGTAGGGCTTTCCAGGCGCGGGTTGGTACATAACTTCAGTCTTTTTGGTGCTAATGGAGAGACCAAAGTTGTCACAGGCCTGTGAGAAGCAGTCCATTTCATGCTGTATCTTCTGCTCTGTGCTGGCGTTGAGGGCACAGTCATCAGCAAACAAGAAATCTCTGATGATGGTCTCCTTCACCTTTGTAACAGCTTGCAGGCGCCTGAGGTTGAACAGCCTGCTGTCAGTCCTGTACCTCATGTGTATTCCATCCTGGTAGTCATGGAAGGCATCAGTCTGCATGGAAGAGAAGAACATGCTGAAGAGTGTAGGGGCCCCGCTCTCCCCCTACCCCAGGCCCCGCTCTCCCCAACCCCAGGCCCCGCTCTCCCCCAACCCCAGGCCCCGCTCTCCCCCTACCCCAGGCCCCGCTCCCCCAGGCCCCGCTCTCCCCCTACCCCAGGCCCCGCTCTCCCCCTACCCCAGGCCCCGCTCCCCCAGGCCCCGCTCCCCAGGCCCCGCTCTCCTCCTACCCCAGGCCCCGCTCCCCCAGGCCCCGCTCCCCCAGGCCCCGCTCTCACCCTACCCCAGGCCCTGCTCTCCTCCTACCCCAGGCCCCGCTCTCCCCCTATAACCCTATACTTCTTGGCGCTCCTCACAGCGGCCGCTTCGCTGGTCGGGGCTGTGGGTACCGGAGGCCGGGGACCGCGGTTGCCGGAGGCCGGGGCCCGCGGTGCCGTCACTCAGTGGGGCCGGTTGCTGGAGGCCGGGGCCCGCGGTGCCGCTGCTGCCGCTTGCTAGCGAGGGGAAGGTATAGCAGTGAGATTGAAGAGGCTTTTACATCAGCACATGGACCTACAGAGAATGGAGGAATATGGATCAACTGCAGGTGGATGAGATTAGTTTATCTTGGCATCATGTTTGGCACAGACATTATGGCCCAAAGGGGCTGCTCATGTACTGTATTTTTTATGTTATATGATTAGTTTAGTTTATTGTCATGTGTACTGAGGTACAGTGAAAAGCTTTTGGCGCGAGTTAACCAGTCAACGGAAAGACTATACGTGATTACACTCGAGCTGTCCACAGTGTACAGATACAGGATAAAGGGTATAACGTTTAGTCATGTCATGTGATAGGAGCAGAATTAGGCCATTCAGCCCATTAAGTCTTCTCCGTCATTCATTCAGGCTGATCTATCTCTCCCTCCTATCCCCATTCTCCTTCCTTCTCCCTATAACCCTTGACATCCGTACTAATCAAGAGTGCAAGATAAAGTTTAATTAAAGAAGTCCAATTAAAGATAGTCCAAGGGTCTCCAATGAGGTCGATGGTAGCGCAGAAGCACTCTCCAGTTGTTGATACGATGGTTCAGTTGCCCGAAAACAGCTGGGAAGAAAGTGTTCCTGAATTTGGAGGTGTGCGTTATCACTCTTCTATACCTCTTGCTTGATGGTAGAGGGGGTTCTCAGTTTACAAAGTGATTTACCATAACAACACTTTTGACTTTTATTTAATGGGTAAATATAACAGTGGTACATCAACACTGCCTACAAATACAGCAAAAGAGTCACTCTAATTAATCTACTTTGCAGGCAAAATAGTTGACGAAATAGTTTTTGCAAGAATTGCAAAAGGGCTCCATGCTTTTATCTACACTGGGATTTTTCAACTTTTAAGTTTATTTAATCTATCAAAGCTGTTTAAAATTTATTTTATTTTGAAAGCGATGGTAATCGATTTTTCCAAATAAATATAAATGGGATAACATACTCCCATAATCATTAATAAAGCATTTTATTTATTACATTTTGGACATTTGAATAATATTGAGCTGGAAAAGGGAAGCTTTGTTTCAAAAGAATGTGCCTCTTAAATTGTTTTTAGATTTGCTTGGATCTTATTCAATTTCTTGACAAATAACATGTTCCCAAGCCACTTCATAAAACTCAGTGGCTTTGCAGAAGTTCTTGATGAATAATGAACTTATATTTTCTTTTTCTTGCAAATAAATATGTTCAATCTTTTCACAAATTGGAGGAATAAATGATCCGACTAGGTTTAGTTGCAAGTTAATTGTTTTCTGAAAACAAAGCTGGGAGCAAATGGTATTTTGTTGTGGTTAATGACTACCATAAATCAAACAATTTCTAAATTAATTTATTTTTAAAGTGGCCTACATGTCAATGCTGCCTTATAAATTATCAATAATCCTACTGCTTTCCTTCTCTTTTCCTAAGAAACACATCATTTTTATAATGTCATCTAACTCTTTCACTGAGTCTCATTGGATGCTTATTAGTAAGGGTGGCGGGGGGTTATGGGGAGAAGGCAGGAGAATGGTGTTGAGAGGGAAAGATAGATCAGCCATGATTGAATGGCGGAGTAGACTTGACAGGCCAAATGGCTTAATTCACCTCCTAGATCTTATGAATTAATGTTCAATCTTATTCTTCATCTGGCAATTAATTTCTAGATGTGAAAACACACTTCAAAATCATCAAAAATGAGTACTTTGCGTGTTTTGTTTTCCACTCAACCTTTCTCACCCGGCAACTCCATATTCTCTCCAACAGACTAATGAAACCACTTGGAAAGAAAGTTTTTCTGAATCAATCTATAAAAAGGTTGCTCTCGTTTGTGAAAAGAGCATGGTTTGTAATTTCTGCTGGCATTATAATAAATAACTGCTAAAACCTGCTAAATACCTCCTCACCCATGATATTACCATTGTTGTTATTCCCTTATCTTTATCTTTAAACTTTTTATCTTTAGACTTTTTAGACTTTAGAGATACGGCTCAGAAACAGACCCTTTGCCCCAGCGACCAGCGACCAGCGACCAGCAACCAGTGATCACCCCCTACACTAACACTATCCTACACACTAGGGAAATTTTACAATTTTACCGTAGCCAAAATGTAAGCTATAAAACCTGTATGTCTTTTTACCGAAGCCAAACCTGTATGTCTTTGGAGTGTGGGAGGAAACCGGAGCACCCGGAGAAAACTCACGTGGTCACAAAGAGAACGCACAAACTCCGTACAGACAGCACCCGTGAGCAGGATCGAACCCGGGTCTCTGGTGCTGTAAGGCAGCAGCTCTACCACTGCGCCACCGTGCCATCCTAGTATCTCGTTGTTCGCTAGTTATTTTTCTCGCCCCTGGCAAACTGTCAGGGTCAAATTCATGAGATATCTGTCATTGCTGGTGTCACGGGTCCAACGTAGGTGAGTATCAAATCTAAATATCTAAACGAGTGTTGAGTCATAAATATCTCCCTTTAAATCCAATCACCCCGTTACCTCTGAACATCAATTACTTTATGACAGTGTGTGCAGATGACTGAAGAAGTCAATTTACTTATATTACTAATGTGACATTTTTATAATCCGAGTGCCTTTGATTTACAGCAGCACATAACTCTGCATGAATAATTTAGAAACCTGTTGGTTTTACTGTGCTTCAAAGTGAACATTAGTCTGCCACACTGAGGCCAGTATACTTAGAAATATTGTGCTTTGAAAATCTTCTAGGGTGCCAGTAAACCTATTTCCGCACCAATTTGCATCCATCTTCATGGCCTGAAATAAACTAACCCTTTCCATTTGGGTTGGCATATATATAAACTACCAAGCACTGCTTAGAAATATTTATGACAACTGCAAAGGTTTCATTATTCCCTTTATTCTGCATCTGTAGACTGTGAATATAGACACAAAGTGCTGGAGTATCTCAGTGGGTCAGGCAGCATCTCTGGAGAAAAAGGATGGGTGATGTTTCGGGTCGGAACCCTTCAGACCTTCGCAGTTTGAAGAAGGGTTCCGACCTGAAATGTCGTACATCCTTTTTCTGCAGAGATGCTGCCAGATCTGCTGAGTTACTCGAGCACTTTGTGCCTATCTTCAGTATAAATCAACATCTGCAGCTCCTTTCTACACATGTCTGTCTGTAACTGTGGATGGCTCGATTGTAATCATGTAATAGTGTTTCCACTGACTGGATAGAACGCAGCAAAAAAAAAGCTTTTCACTGTACCTCGCTCGGTAAGTGTGACAATGAATTAAACTAAAGTAAACTAAACTAACCTAAACCTGTCAAGACCCCTATATATTGGCTGCCTTCTCTCTCCACTCTTACCCCTGAGGCAGCATCTCATGTCTACCATTCCACTGCCTTTACAGATGCTGACTGACCCACTGTTTTCATCTAGCAGTAGGTCTTTTATTCAATAGCTTGAATTTGTTCGGAAAATATTGAAAATCTACGTGGATTTAGAAATGGCATTTCAGATTTTTTTAAAATAAAGACACAAAGTGCTGGAGAACTTCAGAGGGTCATAGGGCATCTCTCCCATCATGGATAGGTGATGCTTCAGGTCAGGACCCTTCTTCAGACTGATTGTAGTGGGTGGGGGGGGGGGGGGGGGGGGAGCTGGAGGATAGGAAAGGCAAGACAAAGCATGGTGAATGATAGGTGGATACAGGTGTGTGCTTTTAGATAGGCAGGTGGTTAGACAATGCCCAGAGATGAAAAGACAAAAAGTGTGAAATAATGATAGAAGAGGTGCAAATTGTGAAGCCAGATGAAGGAATATGGGTGGAAGGGAACTGGGGAAGGAGAAAAATGGATGCTAGTGAAGGTTGGGGCACTGGAAAGAGAAGGGGATGTGAAAAAGAGAGGAGGGTGGTGATCTATGATCTCCATGATCATATTTGAGATCACTGACACAATGGATAGTGGAATGTCACTGGAAATGATAATGTCCACATGCCTTTGAGAAGGTGGTTGATAAAATCCCGAGTAATATACCATTAACATGATTGAAAGTGCATGGAGATGGAGGGAACGTTTATAATGCGGGTTAAATATTAGTTGAGAAACAGGAAATAGAAATTAGGTATAAAGGGACAAATCCGTCCCAGCTGTTATCAGGCAACTGAACCATCATATCAACTACTAGAGAGTGGATCAGAGCTCCCATCTGCCTCATTGGAGACCCCCCACCCCCCAGATATATTTAATCAGACTTTACTGGACATTATCTTGCATTATACGTTATTCCCTTTATCCTGTATCTGTACACTGTGGATACCTCGATTGTAATCATGTATAGTCTTTCCGCTGACTGGAAAGCATGCAACAAAAGTATTTTCTTGTACACTGAGTTCCCCCAGCACTTAGATTTCTATCATAGAACGCAGAACAGGTCCTTCAGTCCACAATATCTGTGCTGAACATGATGTTGATCAATTCATGCCTCCCTGCACACAATCCATATCCCTCCATTCTCTGCATATCCATGTGCCTACCTATCCAAAAGGCTCCCATATACTACAATGCTTTCAAGAGAGAGCTAGATAGAGCTCTTAAGGATAGTGGAGTCAGGGGGTTTAGGGAGAAGGCAGGAACGGGGTACTGATTGAGAATGATCAGCCATGATTACATTGAATGGTGGTGCTGGTTCGAAGGGCCGAATGGCCTACTCCTGCACCTATTGTCTATTGTCTAATCTTATCTGCCTCCACCACCAATCCTGGAACCCATTCCAGGCTCCCACCACTCATCTAGGCAAAAAAAGAAATGCCTCTCACATCTCCTTTAAACTTTGCCCCTCACACCTTAAAGGTATGTCCTCTGGCCTTTAATATTTCCATCCTGAGAAATAGATTCTGACTGCCTACCTACCTCATCGATGCCTCTCATAATTTTATATACTTCAGCCTTCAACATTCCAGGGAAAATAAGATTCTGGCATTTGCAATTACTTGGGTCCTACATGACATGCTTTGTAAACTCTTAAATTTGGAAACATTGAGGAGATCCATAAAAAAGTATTTAAAGAGAATGTGAACCTATAGCGAAAGTGAATCTATGGAATGCAGAAAGACTATGGGCGACTCGGTGACGCAGCGGCAGAGTTGCTGCCTTACTGCACTTGCAGCGCCGGAAACCCGTGTTCGATCTTGACTACAGGTGCTGTCTATACGGAGTTTGTAAGTTCTCCCCGTGACCGCGTGGGTTTTCTCCGAGATCTTCGGTTTCTTCCCACACTCCAAAGACGTACAGGTTTGTAAGTTGACACAAAATGCTGGAGTAACTCAGTGGGTCAGGCAGCATCTCTGTAGAGAAGGAATGGGTGGCGTTTTGGGTCGAGACCCTTGTTCAGACTGATAGGTTTGTAGGTTAATTGCCTTGGGTTTGTATACTTGGTATTAGAGTAAATTGTCCCTAGTGTGTGTAGGCTTGTGTTAATGTGTGAGAATCGCTGGTCGATGCGGACTCGGTGGGCCGAAGGGCCTGATTCTGTGCTGTATCTCTAAACTAAATTACCTTCTCTGCGGCAATGCAATAAAAGACTACTTTCTCTCAGATAATATACTGATAAAAGAAATATAAAATTGGAGGAATTAAATTTGAATTGTACAGTAACATCAGTTTTCTTCCTGGATGGAATAATGATGAGATACCTGTACGCCCAAATTTTCTAATAATATCACATTAGGGAAGTTGGCATGTTATGCAGGTGAGTACAGAAAGTTCCAAGCATTCACTACTTTGCAGAATGAACAGGCAAAATCTAAGCGGATGAAAATTTAATGGGCTACGTATGAAATCATCCACTGGAGTGTTGTGTGGAGTATTTGGAGTATTGTCTACAGTTCTGATTGTCCCTTTACAGGAGGCTTTGTAAAGAATGTATAAGAGGTTTATCAGTTGATTACAATAGACAATAGACAATAGACAATAGGTGCAGGAGTAGGCCATTCAGCCCTTCGAGCCAGCACCGCCATTCAATGCGATCATGGCTGATCACTCAATCAGTACCCCGTTCCTGCCTTCTCCCCATACCCCCTCACTCCGCTATCCTCAAGAGCTCTATCCAGCTCTCTCTTGAAAGCATCCAACGAACTGGCCTCCACTGCCTTCTGAGGCAGAGAATTCCACAGCTTCACCACCCTCTGACTGAAAAAGTTCTTCCTCATCTCCGTTCTAAATGGCCTACCCCTTATTCTCAAACTGTGGCCCCTTGTTCTGGACTCCCCTAACATTGGGAACATGTTATCTGCCTCTAATGTGTCCAATCCCCTAATTATCTTATATGTTTCAATAAGATCCCCCCTCATCCTTCTAAATTCCAGTGTATACAAGCCCAATCGCTTAGATGGCATTAGCTATAAGGAGAGGTTGGACAAACTTGGATTGTTTTCTACAGAACGCCAGATGGTGTGTGAAGGCCTGATAAGTAAGAGCAGAGATAGGGTAGACAGTCAGAACCTTCCCAGGTTAGAAATGTCAAAGACTAGAGGGTATAGCTTTAAGGTGAGAGAGGCAAATTTCAAAGAAGCTGTACGGGACAGATTTTTTACAGAGGATTGTGTGGTAACTGGAACCCATTGCCAGGGGTGGTGGTGGAGACATAGACAATGGTGATGTTTAAGATGATTGCACATGGATATTCAGGGAATGAGGGCATGGATACTTGGACTCCGGTCGCAGGGCCTGGACTTACCATCTCGGAGGCTTCGGCCGTGGGCCCTGCAGACCGCAACATCGGGAGCTCGCAGGTCCCTGGCTGGCGACCGGCTTTCGGGAGCTCCAGCCGTAGCAGCTTCGACCACCCTGAAGCGCGAGGTGTGATTGACCCGCTCGCAGTCCCTTCATCGCCCTGCGTGGCCTGGCCGCGGCACTTTCCATCGCCCGGTGGGGGCTCAGGACCTTCATCGGCCTACTCGGCTCGGCCCTGGGACTTTCCATCGCCCGGTGGGGGCTTCAAAAGTCGGGAGCCTCGATCACCTCGTGGCACCATGGGAGAAGAATGAGGAGGAGATAAGACTGAGGAGGAGATAAGACACAGTGAGGGTGTGCCTGGAGCAATCACTGTGATGGCTGTTTGTGTTAAAAATTGTAATTGTGTGTCTTGTGTTCTTTATTGTCTACTGCCGGACCCTGACGTGAGAGGACGCTGACGCTATTTGTTCGCCGCTTCTCCGTCAGGATAGTTTGTCTGTTTGTTTTTATGTCTTGACTGTTTTTGTAAAGCGTCTTTGAGCATTTGGAAAAGCGCTATAAAAAATAAATGTTTATTTATGGATCATGTGTAGGCAGATGAGGTTAGTTTATCTTTGCATTATGTTTAGCACAGACATTATGGGCTGAAGGGCCTGTTCTCCTGTGCCGTACTTTTCTAGGTTCTCTGTTTAAGATTTTACTTTTAGACTTTAGAGATACAGTGCGGAAACAGGCCCTTCGGCCTACCAAGTCTGCGTCTACCAGCGATTACCCAGTGCACACTAGCACTATCCTGCAGACTAAGGACAATTTACTATTTTACAGCAGCCAATTATCCTACAAACCTGTACGTCTTTGGAGTTGGGAGGAAACCGGAGCACCCAGAGAAAACCCACTCAGTCACAGGGAGCATGTACAAATAGCACCCTTTCAGACACCACCTGATTCAGGATTGAACCCGGGTCTCTGGCACTATAAGCAGCAGCTCTACCCCTGTCCCTCCTTGGAACCCATGCGATCTAACCTTCCAGAGCAGTCCACCATGCAGAACCTTATCAAAGTCCTTTGCTGGTCAAAGGAAACCAGGGGATGTGATAGGAGCAAATATGATTACAACGTTAAAAATGGATTTGGAGTGGTGCTTAGAGAGGGAAAGAGCTGAGGGGAATGGATCGACTGGGCTTATATTCATTGGAACTTAGAAGGATGAGAGGGGATCTTATAGAAACATGTAAAATTATTAAAGGATTGGACAGACTAGATGGAGGAAAAATGTTCCTGATGTTGGGGGAGTCCAGAACCAGGGGTCACAATTTAAGAATAAGCCATTTAGGACTGAGATCAGGAAAAACCTTTTCACCCAGAGAGTTATGAATCTGTGGAATTCTCTGCCACAGAAGGCAGTGGAGGCCAATTCACTGGATGTTTTCAAGAGAGAGTTGGATATAGCTCTTAGGGCTAACGGAATCAAGGGATATGGGAAGAAAGCAGGAATGGGTTACTGATTCTGGATGATCAGCCGTGATCATGTTGAATGGTGGTGCTGGCTCGAATGGCCAAATGGCCTACTCCTGCACCTATTTTCTATGTCGATGGGAGCAGCCCACATGCAGGCAGAGGGGATCAGAACAGATAAGCGTCAGATCGGCCAAAGGGCCCACTTCTGTGCTGAATGGCTCCGTGACTGCAATCTGAAAGCATGACAGAAAAAATGTTCAGTCCAACTCGTTGCTGTCACTTCCTATATTGAGAAAGTGTACACCTAAGGTCCATCAGTGGCCCAATGTTGCAGCTCTCTACTTTAAAGTAGTCAGAGGCTCATGGAAGCACTTATCAATCACTTTGTCCATTTGAACACCTGAAGCCAAAAGCACAGTGAGCACCATTGTCAGATTAATAGACGTGTCGGGACACCACTCTATTATTTATTCATTTACTCTGCCCCTTAAATCTGGACTGTGCAAGCAGTATAAGAATCACTTTTATTTAAAATGACAACTCCATCAAAATCAATTACTCCATTCAATTGTCAGATGGGTCATAGCTCGGACAAATGCTAAGTTGAACTCAGAAACAAAATAATACCGCAGTGTGTAAGGAGGAACAGCAGATGCAGGTTTACACCCAAGATAGACACAACATACTGGAGTAACTCAATGGGTCAGGCAGCTTCTCTGGAGAAAAGGAATAGGTGATGACAATTCGGGTCGAGACCCTTCATCAGACTGAGAGTCAGGGAGTGGGAAATTAGGGGAAAGGGAAGGTACAGAACAAAGCAGAGCCTGCATTGATCACTCAGGAAAGGTGGAGCCCACAATGGTCCATTGTTGGCTGGGGATGGGGTGATAACGAAGGAATACAAACAGTGAAATTAGCAAAAGGGCTACAGTGGGGAAGGGACGGAGAGAAAGGGAATGCAAGGGTTACTTAAAGTTAAAGAAATCAATGTTCGTGCTGCTGGGTTGTAAGCTGCCCAAGCGAAATATAACGTGTGTTGTGTTACAACTCACAGATCACCCTTCTTGCAAAACCGACAAGCTTTATTTTAGACTGTTGAAGAGTTTTAAAACGATGGGATTGGATTTCTAGAGGAATTTTTCTGATCAATGTTTAGATCTTGGGGAGTAGGTTCGTGAAAATCATGAAAAGATGGGCCGACCACGGTTTTATCCATTTTTGCAAATATGGTCTGCTAGGTTTTAGGATCTTTGAAAGTATCAGCTTTGAGGAGGCTGTGCACCGCATTACTTCTGTACTGGCAGAAAAGCCATTAACTTTTCTCCTGTTTCGTGGCTTATGGTCAGTAGCTTTGCAAATGCAGGAGAGTGGATAATTGCAATAACGCCTGTAAATGTTAATGGCATTATTCTTTTTGTTGCAAATGTAATAACAGGATTAGAGGGAACCATGCTTGGTTCCAGACCCTTCTGGATTACCTGTTTTGTCAGACCAACAGAGGTCACAGCCTCCTGAGAGGAGTCCAATAGTAGTGGAACGGTCCATCTAGGCCACTGAGGAGCTGAGATACTGGCCCACAAAGGCAGCTGCAGAAATCGGCTATGGGAATGGATCTGCCAGCTCTGGCCGGGCCAGAGTTCCAGAGTCCCGGCCGCAGGGGGGCAAATTCGACCCACCAATTGGCAGGGAAGTCTCAAAGAGGTCAAGATCGGCTGCCTTACCTGGCCAAGGCGCAACATTTTTAGGTAGACTTCCGGGGGGGATTTCTAGTGCACTCTCGTTAAAAAGGAGGTACTGGACTAGCTATAACAAAAACTTGGACAAAGATGGATTAGCTTCCTTAGAACGTTGCAGGTTCTAGAGGTGCAGGTGATAGAGGTATATAAAATTACAGGAGGCAGAGATAGGGTAGAAAGCTAGAATCTATTGCCTTGTTGAGGGGAGACCTGATAGAAGTTTGTAAACTTATGTTGCCTAGATAATGTGGACAGTCAGATCTTTTTCCCCAGAGTGGAAAGGTCAAAGACTAATGGGCATAAGGTGAAAGGAGCAAAGCTTAAAAATATTCAGGGCAAGTATTTTACACAGAGGGTGGTAGGTGCCTGGTGAAGGTTGATAATGGTGAAGTTTAAGAGGTTTTTAGATAGGCACATGGATATGCAGGAAATGGAGGGATAGGAATCATGTGCAGGTCGATGAGATTAGTTTATTGATGTTATGTTTGGCATGAGGTTTGTGGACCAAAAGACCCGTTCCTGTGTTGTACTGTTCACTGTGTAGGAAGGAACTGCTGATGCTTGTTTACACCAAAGATAGACACAAAATACTGGAGTAACTCAGCGGGTCAGGCAGCATCTCTGGAGAAAAGAAGTAGGCGACATTTGTGAACATCTCTGAAGAAGGGTCTCGATCCAAAACATCATCTATTCCTTTTCTCCAGTGATGCTGCCTGACCCGCTGAGTTACTCTGGCATTGTTTTGTATCTTCTGTACTGTTCAATGTTCTATGTAACAGGTTTAGCTCTTCAGATTGCTCCATTAATGTGGATCAGACGTTTGTTGCGTTCAATTCTTAATCACTGATGAACTGTCTGATCTCTGCTTTGGCCTCAGCAGCACTGAGCTCGTAGAAGTAGTCGGAAAGCCTGCAGTTTTACAGTGCTGCTCATGACAATGGGGCTTCTCAACCCATTGCCCATCTATGGCAAAACCAAGAAGGGTAAGAACTGGCAAGGGCTGCAAATAATCAATCTCAGACGCCGTTTCTACGAGGGTGTGTTAAAATAGACATTGGGTGAAGTCAGAGACAGATTTATTCATGACATTGCCTGATTGTTAACAAAAAATCCATTTAAGGCATTTCTTAGTGAGGATCTGATCCCATAGTTTGCTTGGGCGAGGAGATGTGGAGAGATACTGTGTAACAGCTTAGAAATGTTTTTGGGCCCCACTGCAATTCTGTGGAAAAGAGTCTGCTAGTTAGTACTGACAGGAGGGTTAGAAACAAGGAACTGCAGGGCAGGGTTTGCAAAAGTGCTGGAGTAACTCAGCAGGGCAGGCAGCATTGGAGAACAGGGGTAGCTGACGTTTCAGGTCGGGACCTACCTTCAGACTGGACGAGGGACCCGATCCGAAATGTCACCTTTCCATGTTTCCTGGAGATGCTGCCCGACCCGCTGAGTTACTCCAGCACTTTGTGTCTGACGTGAGGGGTTCTTCACCTCAGGGATTTGCTCTCCCAGAGGCTGTGAATATCCAGTCATGAGGACATTCAAAGCTGAGATCATTGAACTTCAGTGCAAAGTAAATGGAAAGTGGGCTGGAAAGTGGATGTTGTCCAGCATTTGTGGTGGTGGTGGTGGTGGGGGGAGGGGACCTTACTAATTAGCGGAGCTAGCTGAAAGACCGTACGGCTTCCTTCTATCTCTCGTTTCCCTTTCCTGTGACTTTCAGTCTGAAGAAGGGTCTCGACCTGAAACATCACCCATTCCTTCTCTCCAGAGATGCTGCCTGTCCCGCTGAATTACTGCAACATTTTGTGTCTATGTACGGCTTCCTTCTGTTGATTGATTGAAAGATACAGCGTGGAAACAAGCACTTTGGACCTCCGAGTCCACGCCGATCCATGGATCACCCTAGTTCACACTAGTTCTATGTTATCCCACTTTCTCATACACTCCCTGCACACTAGGAGCAATTTACAGAGGGCCTATGCCTTCAGCACAACTTGATAACACGACTAAAGACACAAAGTGCTGCAGTAACTCAGTGGGTCAGGCAGTATCTCGTGGGTAGGCAATATTTTGGGTTGGTAAGAAGGGTCCCGACCCGAAACATGTTCTCCAGAGATGCTGCCTGACCAGCTGAGTTACTCCAGCACTTTCTATCTTTTATTGTAAACCAGCATCTGCAGTTCATTGTTTCTACATGATTTCACAACTGACCTTTGCTGACTAGCGAATTAATATGTAAGAAAAAAAAGTTCTCAAGCCAATGCAAATGCTCTGGGGTGGAGCCGGGGGTTGGGGGGGAGGGGGGTAGGGACATAACGGAGAGTCCTGATGCCATTACCACATCACTGCACATTGGAAACAGGCCCACTGAGTCCATGCACTAGTTTAGCTTTGTTTCGTTTATTGTCATGTCTACCGAAATACAGTGAAAAGCTTTTTGTAGCATGTTAACCAGTCAGCGGAAAGACCATTCATGATTACAGTTGAGCCATTCACAGTGTATAGATACACAATAAAGGGAATAATGTTTAGTGCAAGGTAAAGTCCAATAAGACCGATTAAAGATAGTCCAAGGCTCTGCAATGGGGTAGATAGTAGCTCAAGACCGCTCTCTAGTTGTTGAGAGGATGGTTTGGTTGCCAGTAACAACCTGCCTCCATCCCTTTCATCTGCCTGCCTTTGATGGTAGGATATGACTCAGGTTTATGACCTCCCGATGTAAATGAAGAGAAATCATCTATTCCCATGGGGGAAATAGATAGTTTAGTTTAGAGCGCACCAACTCCACGCCAACCATCGATCGCCCATACACTAGTTATCTCACTTTCGCATCCTATACATAAGGGGGACGTTACAGAAACCAATTAACCTACAAACCTGCACATCTTTGGGATGTGGGAGAAATCCAGAGAAAACTCGTACAGTCACAGTGAGAACATATAAACTCTGCAAGACTGCACCTGTAGTTCAGGATTGAACCAGGGTCTCAGGCGCTGTGAAGCAGCAGCTCTACTGCTGCATCACGATGCCGCCCCTAGGTTGAATGCACAGAGTCTTTCATCCAGAATAGGGGAATGAAGAACCAAAGGCATAGGTTTAAGTGGGAGGGGAAATGTTTACTTGGAACCTGAAGGACAACTTTTCCACACAGATGGTGGTGAGTATATAGAACAAGCTGCCACAGGAAGTAGCTAAGGCAGGTACTATAACAACATTTAAAAGACCCTTGGATAGGTACATGGATAGGAAAGGTTTATAAGGATATGGACCAAACATGGGCAGATGGGACTAGCATAGATGGGCCATCTTGGTCAGCATGGGAATGTTGGGCCGAAGGGCCTGTTTCTACACTGTGTGACTGTCTGTGACTCTAAAGGAAGGGGCTTTGCTGCAGAAAATGCAGAAGAGTGAATGTTTGGTGCAAAGCAGGCCACAAAATTATACTTGGTGGAAGCAGAAGAGATGGAAAATATGCCGTCAACTATTTGCAGCATGAACCTCATTAGTGTACAAACTTCCACATAAAGCTATCTCAATGTAAACCCAATGGTGGCTGTGCCAGGTTTCTGTGCCCATTTGTAACAGAAGCTGAGAATACTCCTCTGGGTCCCTGACGTGTAAATACCTTTTTTGTTTAAGATTCTGTTTTACTGGGCCTCTATGCTTCTGGAGTGCCCCTCATCCTAATTCCTGACAAATTGCTCACTTTTTATTTTAAAAATTAACTCCCCCCCCAAAAAAAGTGTCACAGTTGCAAGAAAGTAAAATTATTTATGAACATCTCAGGTACAGTATTTTATGGATAAGGTTTTGTTTAGTTTTTGGTTTAGTTTAGTTTAGAGGTATATTGGCCAAATGGGACTGGCTTAGTTTAGAGATACAGATACAGTGCAGAAACAGGCCCTTCGGCCCACTGAGTCTGCGCTGACCAGCGATCCCCAAACGCTAGTTCTATCCTACACACTGGGGACAATTTACACTTACAGTGCATTCAGAAAGTATTCAGACCCCTTCATGTTTTCCACATTTTGCTACGTTACAACCTTATTTTAAAATGGATTAAGTTCTTTTTTTTAATCATCAATCTACACACAATACCCCATAATAAAAAAGCAAAAACAGGTGTTTAGACATTTTTGCAAAGTAATTAAAAAGAAATAACTGAAATATCACATTTACATAAGTATTCAGACCCTTTGCTATGACACTCAAAATTGAGCTTATGTTCACCCTGTTTCCATTGATTATCCTTGAGATGTTTATACAACTTGATTGGAGTCCACCAGTGGTAAATTAAATTGATTGGACATGATTTGGAAAGGCACACACCTGTCTATAGAACGTCCCACAGGTGACAATGCATGGCAGAGCAAAAACCAATCGATGAAGATGAAGGAATTGTCCATGTATCTCCGAGACAGGATTGTGTCGAGACACAGATCTGGGGAAGGGTATAAAACAATTTCTGAAGCATTGCAGGTCCCGAAGAGCACAATGGCCTCCGTCATTCTTAAATGGAAGAACTTTGGAACCACCAGGACTCTTCATAGAGCTGGCCGCCCGGCCAAACCGAACAATCGGGGGAGAAGGGCCTTGGTTAGGGGGGTGACCAATAACCCGATGGTCACTCTGACAGAGCTCCAATGTTCCTCTGTGAAGATGGGAGAATTTTCCAGAAGGACAACTATATCTGCAGCACTCCACCAATTAGGCCTTTGTGGTAGAGTGGCCAGACGAAAGCCACTCCTCAGTAAAAGACACATGACAGCTCGCTTGGAGTTTGCCAAAAGGCACTTAAAGGACTCTCAGACCATGAGAAACAAGATTCTCTGGTCTGATGAAACCAAGATTGAACTCTTTGGTCTGAATGCCAAGCAGCACCGCTCATCACCTGGCCAACACCATACCTACGGTGAAGCATGGTGGTGGCAGCATCATGCTGTGGGGATGTTTAAAACGGGCAAGAACTGGGAGACTAGTCAGGATCGAGGGAAAGGTGAATGGAGCAAACTATACAGAAATCCTTGATGAAAACCTGCTCCAGAGCGTTCTGGACCTGAGACTGGTGCGGAGGTTCACCTTCCAACAGGACAACGACCCTAAGCACACAGCCAAGACAATGCAGGATTGGCTTCGTGACAAGTCTGTGAATGTCCTTGAGTGGCCCAGCCAGAGCCCGGACTTGAACCCGATCGAACATCTCTGGAGGGACCTGAAAATAGCTGTGCATCGACGCTCCCCATCCAACCTGACAGAGCTTGAGGGGATCTGCAGAGAAGAATGGGAGAAATTACCCAAATACAGGTGTGCCAAGCTTGTAGCATCATACCCAAGAAGACTTGAGGCTGTAATAGCTGCCAAAGGTGCCTCAACAAAGTACTGAGTAAAGGGTCTGAACACTTATGTAAATGTGATATTTCAGTTATTTATTTTAAATTATTTTACAAACATTTCTAAATGTCTCCTTTCTATTATGGGGTATTATGTGTAGATTGATGATAAAAAAAAAAATTAAATTCATTTAAAAATAAGGCTATAATGTAGCAAAATGTGGAAAAAGTGAAGGGGTCTGAATACTTTCTGAATGCACTGCATACCAAGCCAATTAACATGCAAACCTGTACATCTTTGGAGTGTGGGAGGAAACCGAAGATCTCGGGGAAAACCCACACGGTTATGGGGAGAACATACAAACTCCGTGCAGACAGCACCCGTAGTCGGGATTGATCCTGGGTCTCCGACGCTGCACGTGCTGTAAGGCAACAACTCTACCACTGCACCACCATGCCACCCCATGAGGGATGAGGGATTTTAGCCAGCATAGATGAAGGGTTTGTGTCCGCAATGTACGACTCTATGTATTGCACTTGTATAATCGTGGACAGTCCGGGATATTTTCCATTTCGAAGAACATCCGAAGAATTAGAGTTAATTCAAAATCTCGCAGGCACAGAAGTAAAGATGGATGAACAGTGAGCTGCATTTTTCAACAGCTCGTCTGACAAGGGAAGAGACACAATGCAAAACACCCACAGAAAAGCAGCAAGTTGCTGGGAGGTGATGAAGCATTTTAGATCAAAATTCAGTGCTCTTTCATCCTGATGTGCAACGAATGGTAATTTCTATGAGCATTCACACTGCACCAGAACTTGCAGGAGCAGCCATCTGGTGCTCATCAATTCACTGTTGAAACTATATTAGATTGAATGAAATTAAAATTTCAAGTACTTGAGCACCAATAAATACTAATATATTTAAAGCAATCATTTACTGTGCTGGCACTTTAATCAGTCAATAAGTTTGCAGATTTACCAAAAATCATCATATCATAAATGGCTTTGATTTTTTTGAGTCCTTCCATTGGACTTTTAGACTTTAGAGATATGCCCCTCTCCCCCCTCCTCCCCCCATGTCCCGGCCCACCGAGTCCACGCTAACCAACGATCACCCTGCGCATCTGTTGATGTTTAGTTTAGTTTAGTTTAGAGAAACAGCGTGGCCCTTTGGCCCACCGAGTCCACGCCAACCCAAACACTAGTTCTATGTTATCCCAGTTTCACATTTTACACACAAGGGTCAATTTACAGAAGCCAATTCTGTACAGACAGCACCCGTGGTCTGGATTGAACCCGGGTCTCTTGTGCTGTGAGGCAGCAACTCTACCGCTGCGCCACTGTGACTGACACAGAGCCCTGAAAGTTGGTTGTCTCTGATCTAGCCGCTGTGCTTAAATTCAGTTGTCTGGTTAATTAATCGGACCTTCAGGGCAAAACTTAAACTCAAACATATAGAGTCAAACATCAAGTGTTGTTCAAAGATTATCAACAGGGTGAAAGACATTCACATGGGCCTTCCTGAAACATGTTGGTCTTCTGCTGCCATGAGATCTCTGCAAGTGAATACTGCCACCTGGTACATTTCAGCATGCAGGAATGCACGGGGGCTTTGTGCAGCTAAGCTGCTGAGGGATGCACTGGTGCCTGGGGCAACATAGTGGCACAGCTGGTGGAGCTGCTGCCTCACAGCACCAAAGACCCAGGTTCAATCCTGACCTCGGGTGCTGTCTGTTTTCATGTTGTCCCTGTGACCATATGGATTTCCTCTGGATGCTCCAGTTTCCTTCCACATCCCAAAGACATGCGGGTTTGTAGGTTAATTGGCCCTCTGTAAATTGCCTCCTATTGTGTAGGGAGTGGATGCGAAAGTGGGATAACATAAAATTGGTGTGAACAGGTAATCGATGGTCGGTGTAGAATCGGTGGGCTGAAAGGCCTGTTTCCATGCTGTATCTTTCAATGAATTCAATCGAAAAAACATTCTTGCACTCCATTTTAAAGTGGGGAAAAGCCATCAATATTAATGTATCTGCCAGCCATTGATTTGACCAATTCATCAGTGGAGTCCCTTTATCCTGTATCTGTATACTGTGGACGGCGTGTGACCGGTGGGCCTGTTTCCAGGCTGTATCCCCAAGCTAAACTAATAATTGTGGTATTAGGCAGCCATAGTAGCGCAAAAATCAAAGTCCATAAGTATTCATTGAATTCTTTCATCCATTCATTCATTCATTCATTCATTCATTCATTCATTCATAATGTAACCAAAGACACAGCTCACCTTTGCTGTGGTTAGCATTGTATAATATTCAAGGGCTTTATGGTTATGTCATAAGGTCAAAAGTGATAGTAGAATTAGGCCATTCGGCCCATCACGTCCCATTCGCCATTCAATCATGGCTGATTTGTCTCTTCCTCCTAACCCCATTCTCCTGCCTTCTCTCCATGACCTCTGACACATCAAAAATCTATCATTCTCTGCCTTAAATATATCCACTGACGGCCTCCACAGCCTTCTGTGGCATCATCACAGATTCACCACCATCTGACTAAAGAGGTTGTTGGAGAGAAGATATTCTTGAACCTTGTGATGATGGTTTACAGGATGCTGAGGGGCAAGTTCCTGTGTAACAGCCCGCAAATACTCAAAGGCATATTGTTCTCAGAAGTCACGTGAGGGAAACCGGTGTTTTCTGCAGAGAGTGCATTAACTCGACGATACTATAATAATAATAATAATAATAATACATTTTATTTATATAGCGCTTTTCATATACTCAAAGACGCTTTACAGAGATTTTGAGAACATAGGGAAATTAATAAATAGATAAATAAGTAAATAAATAAATGAACAGAGAAAGGAGACAGAAGGTGAGGTGACCTTCAGTGGTTGAAGGCAGTACTGAACAGGTGAGACTTCAGCGATGTTTTGAATGTGGTGAGTGTGGGGGAGTCTCTAACGGTGAATGTATAAGATGGATACCACAGTGAATGTAAAGATAGCCACATAACCTTTTATAAATAAAAGCTTATTTTTGGAATATGAAACAGCTGACAAACCTGCAGAAATCTGCAGATCCAGCAGCAGTGTTTATCCTTGAGACTTTTGGCAGCTCTTGGATTAATGAGATACAGGTTGGTGACTTACCTATTTGGTTGCGGTGGTTAGAGTAGATACAGGTCGATAGTGTGGTCAAGAAATCTTTCGGCACATTGGCCTTCTTCAGTCAGAGTATTGAGTACAGAAAGGCCTGAGCTTTCGGGAGAGGATGGCTAGGTTAGGACTTTATTTCTTTGAGTGCAGGAGGATGAAGGGTGATCTTACAGAGTTGTGCAAAATTATGAGGGGATTAGCCAAAGTAAATACAGTCTTTTATCCAGAGTGGTTGAATCAAGAATGAGACAACATAGATTTAAGGTGAGAGGGGAAACATTCAATGGGAACCTGAGGGGCACCTTTTTCACACAGAGGGTGATGGGTATGTGGAAGGAGCTGGCAGAGAAGGTAGTTGAAGAAGGTACTCTACAGACAAGTCCCGGGATGGCGGGAATGACGTATAACAAAAGAATGGATCGACTGGACTTATATTCACTGGAATTTAGAAGGATGAGAGGGAATAATAGAAGCATATGAAATTATTAAGGGATTGGACAGGCTAGGTGCAGGAAAAATGTTCCCCAAGTTGGGGGAGTCCAGAACCAGGAGTCACAGTTTAAGAAGCCATTTAGGACTGAGATGAGGAAAAAATGAAAAACCTTAGAGCGAGAGAGTTGTAAATCTGTGGAATTCTCTGCCACAGAAGGCAGTGGAGGCCAATTCACTGGATGTATTCAAGAGAAAGTTAGAGAAAGCTCTTTAGGGCTAAAGGAATCAAGGGACATGGCAAGAAAGCAGGAACGGGGTCCTGATTTTGGGTGATCAGCCATGATCATATTGAATGGCGATGCTGGCTCGAAGGGCTGAATGGCCTACTCCTGCACCTCTTTGCTATGTTTCTAACATTTAAAAGAAATTTGGAAAGGAACATGGATAGGAAAAGTTTAGAGAGATATGGGCCAAACATGGGCTGGTGGGATTAGTGTATAAGGGGCACTTTGGTCGGTGTGGACATGTTGGGCCGAAGGGCTTGTTTCCATGTTGTATGGCTCTATGAATCTATGTCATCCATTGTCCCCTCCATCTTTTCTTAAGAATGGGCATCTTTAGAAATGTTAGGGTGTTAACTTTAGGTTGTTTGTGTTCACATAAAAAGAATTGCTTGAATGCTTTCTGATCTATTAACTTGACTCGAATGCAATTACCATGGAGGTTGGACATGGCATTTATGGATGGTTAAGAAAAACGGACTCAAAATAGTTGGGGAGGAGATGTGTCACTAATCATGTTGACAAAGCAGTTTAGAAGATGTGACAACACTTCCAAGGACGTATTTTGTCACCAATCAGTTCTTACAGTTATGGCCTCATGTGTAATTCGCATATCTTCTACCGTATGCATAAAATAATACATATAAAAACTTTCAAAGTGACTTCCAATGGCATGGATATGTTCTTGTTGTTGGAATGATCTGAATATCTCCATTGGTAAGTTCATGTTCATAAGTTCTTAGACCAGAATTACGCCATTTGGCCCATCATCCACTACACCATTCAAACATGGCTGATCTACCTTTTCTTCTCAGCCCCATTCTCCTGCCTTCTCTCCATAACCCCTGACACCATTACTAATCAACAATCTATCAATCTCTGCCTTAAAAATATCCATTGACTTGGTCTGTGGCAATGAATTCCACATATTCACCACCCTCTGACTAAAGAAAGAGATATAGAAAATAGGTGCAGGAGTAGGCCATTTGCCCCTTCGAGCCAGCACCGCTATTCAATATGATCATACCTGATCATCCAAAATTAGTACCCCATTCCAGCTTTTTCCCCATATCCCTTGATTCCCTTAGCCCTGAGCTAAATCTAACTCTCTCCTGAAAACATCCAGTGAATTGGCCTCCACTGCCTCCTGTGGCAGAGAATTCCACAGTTTCGCAACTCACTGGGTGAAAAAGTCTTTCCTCATCTCAGTCTTGAATGGCCTACCCCTTAATCTTAAACTGTGACCCCTGGTTCTCGACTCCCCAAACATCGGGAATATTTTCCCTACATCTACTCTGCCCAATCCTCTAAGAATTTTATATGTTTCTATAAGATCCCCTCTCATCCTTCTAAATTCCAGCGAATACAAGCCCGGTCGACCCATTCTTTCATCATACATCAGTCCCGCCATCCCGGGAATTAACCTGGTGAATCTACGCTGCATTCCCTCAATAGCAATAATGTCCTTCCTCAAATTAGGAGACCAAAATTGCACACAATAGGTGCGGTCACACCAGGACCCTATACAACTGCAGCAGGACCTCCTTGCTCCCAAACTCAAATCATCTCACAATGAAGGCCAAGGCTTTCTTCACTGCCTGCTTACTTTCAGTGACTCCCACTCGCAACAAGGACAGGATCCCCCTCGTTCTCACCTTCCACCCCACCAGCCAGCGGATCCAACATATCATCCACCAACATTTCCGTCACCTACAACAGGACCCCACCACTGGCCATATCTTCCCATCCCCTCCCCTCTCTGCGTTCCGCAGAGACCGTTCCCTCCGCAACTCCCTGGTCCACTCGTCCCTTCCTACCCAAACCACCCTAACCCCGGGCACTTTCCCTTGCAACCGCACGAGATGCAACACCTGTCCCTTTACCTCCCCCCTCAACTCCGTCAAAGGACCCAAACATTCTTTCCAGGTGAGACAGAGATTCACCTGCACCTCCTCCAACCTCATCTATTGCATCCGCTGCTCTAGATGTCAACTTATCTATATCGGCGAAACCAAGCGCAGGCTCGGCGATCGCTTCGCTGAACACCTGCGCTCGGTCCGCATTAACACAACTGATCTCCCGGTGGCCCAGCACTTTAACTCCCCCTCCCATTCCCAGTCTGACCTCTCTGTCATGGGCCTCCTCCAGTGCCATAGTGAGGCCCGCCGGAAATTGGAGGAGCAGCACCTCATATTTCGCCTGGGCAGTTTGCAGCCCGGTGGTATGAACATCGACTTCTCCAACTTCAGATAGCTCCTCTGTCCCTCCCTTCCCCTCCTCCTTCCCAGAGCTCCCTCTATCTTCCTGTCTCCACCTATATCCTTCCTTTGTCCCACCCCCGACATCAGTCTGAAGAAGGGTCTCGACCCGAAACGTCACCCATTCCTTCTCTCCCGAGATGCTGCCTGACCTGCTGAGTTACTCCAGCATTTTGTGAATAAACCACTCAGATAATAATCTGCCTTCCTGTTCTTGCCACCAAAATGAATAACCTCATCTCCTTCCTAAAGGTACGTCCTTTTATTCCGAGGCTATGGCCTCTGGTCCTTGACTCTTCCGCTAGTGGAAACATCCTCCCACATTCACTCTATCCAGGACTTTCACTGTTTGGTAAGTTCAATGCTCATCATAGGTTAACCCAATTCACGATGAGTTAGTCCTGCATTTTGTGTCGATCCTGTAGTTTGGGTTAGTTTAGTCCGCACTGACCAACGATCAACTGAACACTAGTTCTTTCCTATGCCCTAGGAACAATTTCCAGAAGCCAATTAACCTACAAACCTGCATTCTTTCAATGTGAGAGGAAACTGGAGCACCCGGAGAAAACCCGGAGAACATGCTAACTGCATAGAAAGCATCCCTAGTTAGAATCGAACCTGGATTTCTCGCGCAGTAAGGCAGCAACTCTACCACCGCTTTGTTTTGAATCTCTGATGGATAGCCTTGCATGTTGTGTTCCTTCCCTTCATTTTGATTCCTCAAGTATCAGTCTTTTGTTACTGTGGTGTGGATCAGCAGCAAATACATGAGTGATAGAACAATCTTAAAGGGATGAAGAAGGGTCTCGACCCGAAACGTCACCCATTCCTTCTCTCCCGAGATGCTGCCTGATCTGCTGAGTTACTCCAGCATTTTGTGAATAAAAACCTTCGATTTGTACCAGCATCTGCAGTTATCTTCTTATACTTAAAGGGATGAATGGCCTATTGCTGTTGCTGTTTTAGAAACGTCAGAAGCACTTGAGGAAATTTTACAGCTCTGTTGATGTGGTATCTTTGAATGCCTTCATACAACATTAACAAAAAGATACATTAGAATTTGAAAATCTTTTCTGATTGCATTTTCTAGTATGTGCTATGCCTAATATGCATAGAAGATGGTGTTTTAAGTTTTAGTTTTCATACTTAAGAAGCAAAACATGAAATAATGTAAGTTTCATGCTTTCCATTGGGCCTAATTATTTAAGCTCACTTCAGCTTGTTTGTGTATTGTATTTGTAGCCACAAGGAACTACAGATGCTGGAATCTTGGGCAAAACATTAAGCGCAGGAGAAAACCAGTGGATCAGGTAGCATCTGTGGAGGGAATGGGCAGACGATGTTTCGCATCAGAGCCCTTATTCAATTGGAACGAAGTCTGAAGGGTCCTAATTTAAAACGTTGTTTGTCCGTTCCCCCCAGAGATCCCTCTACTGATCAGCATGGTGGTGCAGTGATAGAGTTGCTGCCTTACAGCACCAGAGACCCTGGTTTGATCGTGACTACGGGTACTGTTTGCACGGAGCTTGCACTGTGACTGCATGGGTTTTCTCCGGTTTCCTCCCACACTCTAAAGACGTACAGGTTTGTAGGTTTGTAGGTTAATTAGCTTTGGTAAAGATTGTATGTTGTCCCTGATGTGGAGGATAGTGCTAGTGTACGGGGATCGCTGGTCGGTGTGGACTGGTGGCCAAAGGGCCTGTTTCCGCGCTGTATCTCTAAGCTAAACTAAAGATGCTGCCTGCACTCCTCTAGCACTTTATATTTTGCTGTGTTTCATTTTTCTTCCTCAGTTTGACAGAATTTTTCAGCATATAATGTTTGCATATAATGTCTGCTCCTCATTCCCCAAGTTTGATTATGTTTATAGCTCGGATTTTGTCAGAACAACGCTGATACTGTGAGGGTTGCAGAAAATGGCATCTACAAATTCCTCGATTTTGACAATTTGAAGCAAATCTAAGACATGATTTAATTAGTATGAATCAACAAGAACACCCAAAAAATGAATTAATTCATTCTTAATAATATTGATCATGAGCCATGAGATAGTTACCTTCGCAAAGCAGAAAGAATGCTGTAAGTTGAAATTCATAGGAATAGACAGATTCATTAAACAAGAGAGGCAGAGTTCTGAAAATCAGTGGCCAGTTTAGTCATAAAACCTCACACCCGACAGTGAGCATTTGACCAATTATATTTGATAGCTAGGGCAGCACAGTGGTGCAGCAGTGGAGTTGCTGCTTTAAGCAGCAGAGACCCAGGTTCAATCCTGACTATGGACGCTGTCTGTACAGAGTTTGTATGTTCTCCCTGTGACTGCGAAGATTTGTTCTGGGTACTCTGGTTTCCTCCACATTTCATAGATGTGCAGGTTTGTAGGTTAATTGGCTTCTATAAATTGTCCCTGTTGCGTAGGATAGAACTAGTGTATAGGTGATCGATGGTCGGCGTGGAGTCGGTGGGCCAAAGGGCCTGTTTCTACGCTGTATCTCTAAACTAAACTAAACTAAACTAGCCAGCAATTCAGCTCCCTCCTCTCCACCACTCTAATTCCAGGAAGAATGAAATGGATGGAAAAGAATCAAATACCTGACGCCATACCTTTAATGTGGGAGGGGAAAAGTTTAAAGGAGATGTGCGGGGCAAGTTTTTTACACAGAGGATGGTGAGTGCCCGATACGTGCTGCCAGAGTTAGTGGTTGGAGCAGACACATTAGTGGCATTTAAAAGACTTTTGGATCAGCACATGGATATATGCAGGGAACGGAGTGATATGGATTATCTACAGGCAGATAAGTGATGGTCTTGGCACCATGTTCGGCACATACATTGTGGGTCCAATGGCCTATCCCTGTGTTGTACTGTTCCATGTTCTGAGAATGCGGGAATTTCAGCTTTAAAGTTAGAGTGTGGTTGTCCTCTCTTGAGTAGAGAAAGTTGAAAGGGATTTAATGGAAAGTTAAATTGGGTAGGTAGAGAGAAGCTGTCACCATTTGTGGATGGCTCAAGGTCAGAAAGATGCAGATTAAAAACTTTGAGCAAAAGCTACAATCAGGATGAGAAATTCTCCAACATTGGAGCAGAATTCACTACCATGGGGATGGAAGAAACAAAATCAATCGAAAGTACAGAGAGAATAATTTTCAGGTTTGCAGGGAATAAAAACAAGGAATTGGGATTTGCATTTATTAGTTTAGTTTGGTTTTAGTTTAAATATACAGTACAGAAATACCGACCCCGTGCTGACCAGCGATCACACTATTTTTAATTTCCCTTGAAATCATTGAATCTACCTGAAACATCTGCAGTGGCACAGCTGGTAGAGCTGCTGCTTCGTAGTGCCAGAGACCAGAGTTTGATCCTGACCTTGGGAGCTGTCCGTATGCAATTTGTACTTTCTCACTGTGACCGTCTGGGATTCCTCTGGGTGCGATTTCCTCCAACATCCCAAAGATGTGCGGGTTTAGTGGTTAATTGTCCCTCTGTAAAATATACCCCTAGAGCGTAGAAAATGGAAGAGAAAGAGGGATAACAGAACTAATGTGAACAGATAATCAATGGTTGGCAAGGGTACGGTGGGCCGAAGGGCCTGTTTTGAGTTTGTGTTAAGTTTAATTTTTTTTGTTTTGTTTATTTTGGTGCATGCTCCATTGTAGGACATACACCTAGAAACATTTTTAAAAAAGAGAAATTTACCATTACAATTCGATTAGGGTGATTTTCCTCCTGACTGCTGAGTTAATATGTAATCTACATAATGGCCAGCAGATGCTCCATGCACAGATCACCACTGCAGTGTCTTGTCTACTGGAGTCATGGGAAGTGGGTTACAGCCTTACAACTCTCCACTGCAGCTGCGGCACTGAGTATAAAAGGCTCACATGCTGCAGAGCTGGCAGCGTGAGCCTCTCCTGTGTACAATGCATGTGCAGTGAATATTAAATCCTGTGGGACCAAGCAACAGTGTGTGAAATACCCAGAGCATTAAAAGCTCACGCAAGTTGATGCAATTAGCTTCACAAATTTGTTCAGGTTAGGGCTCTTTAAAAAGCTTAATAGGGGCAGGAGTGGGCCACCCTGCCCTTTGAGCCTGTTCCACCATTCATCAAAGTGGGAGAGCACACAGCAGTTAGTTCTCTTGGCTCACAGCTCCAGGGATTGGTGTTCGATTCTATGTGTGGTTTGCACCTTCTCCTTGTCACCACATGACCTAATGTCCACCCGTGTCCTGAAGAATGAGCTTTGCATTTAACTGGCTACTGTCAATTACCCCCGGTGCAGGTAAGTGGCAAAATAATTTTCAAGTATTTGATGGTCTTGTCAGAAGCAAGTAATTGTGAGAAGCAATGCGGCGGTGCAAGGGTGGGACAGTGTGCAGCAGTAGAGTTGCTGCATTACTGTGCCAGAGGCCCGAGTTCCATCCTGACCTCGGGTGCTGTTTGAATGTTCTCCCTGTGACTGTGTGGGTTTCCTCTGGGTGCTCCTGTTTACTCCCACATTCTGAAGACACATGGCTTTGTAGTTTGATTAGCTTTTGTAAAGTGTCCCAAGTGTGCAGGAGAGAACTAGTGTGTGGGGTTGGTAAGTGTGGACTTGATGGGCTGAAGGGCCTGTTTCCCTGTTGTATCTCTAAACTAAGCTAAACCATAGGAAGCCGAGAGGAGGGGGGATGGGACCGTTGGAATTGCATTGGTGGGAGCCGCCATGAGATGAATGGCCTTATTATACTTCATAGTCAATGAAACATATATCGTAATATAATTCTCCTCTACTACCCCTATATCCCATGATATGTTTAGTATCCTTAAATGTATTGGACTCTGATTTTAGTGAACTGATGATGGAGTCTACATAGGTGGCTGGGGTAGAGGTCTAACAAGAATCACCACCCTTTGCATTCAGAAATTTCACTTTATCTGAATGATAAATGGCCAATCCCTCCTGCTGGAACTGCGACCCCTGGTTCTGGACTCTTCAGCCAGTGGCTCTTTATTGTCAAATATGCTCCACACAGTCATATTCTTGCACCCACTCCCCATATTTGGCACCATTTACGAAAGAAAAAGAAAAGACCCAAAGTTTGCTCCATGTACTTGATGTACTGGAGCAGCCCCGATCCAGGTAAGCCCCAGGCTGCTGCATAGCCTCCTCCGTCAACTTCGATGTGCTCAGCCCGCCAACCGACGTTCCTCTCCTCGCCCAGCCGCCTCTGAGTCCCGAGGGACACCTCCTGCAGCCGACCTTGCAGGCGCTCTGTGCACCCAGCATGTTGAGCCCCAGAAGAATTTTGCAAGTTTTTTTTAATCAGTTCTCCTCGCATTGTTCAAAACTCTAGAGAGTACAGGCCCTGTCTACTTGTTCTTGCTTTGTGTTTCAAACCAAACCATCCTGGAACGTCAACTAAACCTTTGCTGCACTCCCTCTTTGGACAATGCATCCTAAGGAGACCCACACCATATTTAATAGTCTCACCAAGGCACTATAATCGCAGTTGCAGATAAGATAGAGAATCAAGATTCAAGATATCTTTATTTGTCATCCAAAAAACAAGTTTTTTGGACGAAATTTAGTCACCCACAGTCCAACAATAAAAGCAATAAAATAAGCAAATTACACAACCCCAACCAACACACAAAAAAAAGAAACATCCATCACAGTGAGTCTCCTCCAGTCCCCTCCTCACTGTGATGGAAGGCCAGAATGTCTTTTCCCTTCCTACAGAGATGTAGCGGGGAAACAGGCGATTCGGCCCACCGAATCCGTGCCAACCAGTGATCACCGTGCATCAACACTATCCTACAGACTTGGGACAATTTACAATTTTACCAAAGCCAATTAACCTGCACGTTTTTGGGACGTGGGAGGAAACTGGCACACCCGGAGAAAACCCACCTGGGAGAACTGACCAACTCCATACAGACAGCACCAAGTCCAGAACCAGGGGCCACCGTTTAAGAATAAGGGGTAGGCCATTTAGAACGGAGATGAGGGAAAAAAATGTAACCCAGAGAGTTGTGAAACTGAGGAATTCTCTACCTCAGAAGGCAGTGGAGGCCAATTCACTGGATGCTTTTAAGAGAGAGTTAGATAAAGCTCTTAAAGACAGCAGAGTCAAGGGATATGGGGAGAAGGCAGGAACGGGGTACTGATTGTGGTTGATCAGCCATGATCATAGTGAATGACGGTGCTGGCTCGAAGGGCTGAATGGCCTACTCCTGCACCCATTGTCTAAAGTCTATGCCCAACAAACAGTACACTCATCATACACTCGAAGGGCCGAATGGCCTACTCGTGCACCTATTGTCTAGTCTATGCCCAACAAACAGTACACTCATCATTTCTGTTGGGTTGTTGACACTCATGACACCGCCTCAATAAATTAATTACATCCCATTGATGCTTCTCCAAATTCTGCACGAGAATTAAGAGACAATTGAGATAGATTTTAATAATGGATGTTTCTCAGTAGCTGGCTTGCTATTTCTGAGACCAAGATTACAAGCACCTCTGTGATCTAATGAATTCCTCAACTATCCATTATTTATTGTTATGCCTCAGTCTTTCTGTCACATCTCAGATGAGTAAAATAAAATATGTTCATTCATAATCCAAGAAAGGGAGAGAAAAATCAGTCTGACCGAAATGGCTTTTTGGCAGGCAAAGACAAACAGATAACATCGACAGTGAATAATGAAACTGATTATTAAATTGTGCAAATTTTATTGTGGCTAAGGAAGAAAGATAAAATGCCTCATTGATATCTTTCGCAAACGCTGCAGTAGTTGGTGAAACCATGAAACAAAGCAAACTCTGCACGATGTGTTTTGAACACTGACTTCAACACTGGAGGCAGACATAAAGCATTTCCTTCGTGCTGCACTGCAAACTGTGCACACAGATTTTTTTGCAGCCACAATACCATATACAACTGTTCTTCAAAAACAAATACAAGGAGAACAGTAAAAGGAAATCATTGTTCACACCAGCTACAAAGAAACAGATGAACAGAATGTAAATCCTCTGCACCCGAGGTGAAGACTGACCAGCGCAAAACATTACACCCATTTCCACCTGTCAAATGGCATAAATTGCATCAGGTTTTAACATAGTATTCACCATTCACTTTTAAAATCTGGCGAGGTGGCTCAGATACTCCAAAGGACACAAAGTGCTGGATAACTCAGCAGGTCAGGCAGCATCCCTGGAGAACTTGATCAGAAATGTCACCTTTCCAGGTTTAGTTTAGTTTAGAGATACAGCGCAGAAACAAGGCCTTTGGCCCACCGAGTCCGCGCCGAACAGCGATCCCCGCACACTAACACTACCCTACACATTAGGGACAATTTACAAGTTTACCAAAGCCAATTAACATACAAACCTGTACGTCTTTGGAATGTGGGAGGAAACCAGAGCACCTGGAGAAAACCCACGCGGTCACCGGGAGAGCGTACAAACTCCGTACAGACAGCAACCGTAGTCAGGATCAAATCCGGGGTCCCTGGCACTGTCAGGCAGTAACTCTACCGCTGCTCCACTGAACCTCCCCCAAAAAATCTCCAGAGATGCTGCCTGACCTGCTGAGTTACTTCAGCACTTTATCCTGTTGTGTACTAACCAGCATCTGCATTTATTTGTTTCCACGCTTGGATGAGATACTTTTGGGCAAGATTCACCTTAGCAAAGCAATGTTTCAATGTCGTTCAGCCAGGTGTGAAGATATCATCAACTGGTATAATGCACATCTCTACCCTGGTGAGTATGAAGAAGGGTCCCGGCACGAAATGCTGCCTGATCTGTTGAGTCACTTCAGCTTTTCGTGTCTATCTTAAAAGACAGCTCCATATGTAAACATTTAATAGGAACATATGTCCTCTGATTCTCATTTCTCCTACTCTGGGCAAGAGACTGTGTGTCTTATCTGATCGATTCCTCATGATTTCATACATCTCTAAGATCACCCCTCATCCTCCTGTGCTCCAAGGAATAGTCCTAGCCTACTCAACCTCTCTCTATAGCGCAGGCCCTCGTGTCCTGGCATCATCCTCGTAACTCATCTTTGCACCCTTTCCAGCTCGACAACATATTTCCTGTAACATGGTACCCAAAACTGGACACAACAATACTCTAAATGTGGCCTTGCCAATGTCTTTTACAATTGCAACATGACCTCCCAACTTCTATACTCGATGTGTTGACTGATGAAGGCCAATGCTCCAAATGCCTTTTGACCACCTTATCCACCAGTGATGCCACCTTCAATGAACTATGTACCTGTACTCCTAGATCTTTCTGCTCTACAGCATCCCCTACCATTCACTGTGCAGGTTCTGCAAATGTTAGTGCTTCTAAATGCAACACCTCGCAATCTAAATTGTAAATTGTCCCTTGTGTTCAGGATAGTGCTGATGTATGGGAATCATTGGCCAATGTGTACTCGGTTAGCTGTAGGGCCTATTTCCACGCTTTTTCACTAAAACCCAACAATGCAGACATCATGGGGAGATTTGAAAGCAAGAATGAGAATGTTTAAATCGTTGACACAGCAGGGTGCGAGACAATCTGTTAGCGGGGGATGAAAGGTCAACAGAAACGGTTACTTATAGTATAGGAAAATAACTGCAGATGCTGGTACAAATCGAAGGTATTTATTCACAAAATGCTGGAGTAACTCAGCAGGTCAGGCAGCATCTCAGGAGAGAAGGAATAGGTGACGTTTCGGGTCGAGACACTTTTTCAGACTGAAGAAGGATCTCGACCCGAAACGTCACCCATTCCTTCTCTCCTGAGATGCTGCCTGACCTGCTGAGTTACTCCAGCATTTTGTGAATAAATACAGGTGACGGTTACGATCGTTCTGGGTAAGTTCCAATAATTTAGTGCCAATTCATACCGAGTGTGGGTCAGAATAAGAATTGGTGTTTGTACTAGTTTAGTTTAGAGATACAGCGTGGAAACAGGCCCTTCGGCCTACCGGGTCCGCGCCGACCAGCGATCCCCGCACATTAACACACTATCCTACACACATGAGGGTCAATGTTTACATTTACCAAACCAATTAACCTACAGACCTGTAGGTCTTTGAAGTGTGGGAGGAAACCGATCTTGGAGAAAACCCACACAGATCACGGGGAGAACGTACAAACTCCGTACAGAGAGCAACCGTAGTCGGGATCGAACCCGTGTCTCCGGCGCTGCGTTCGCTGTAAGGCTGCACCACCGTGACCACTGAATACTAATAGAACATAGAACAGTACAGCACATGAACAGGCCCTTCAGCCCACCACATCTGTGCTGAACATGATGCCAAGTTGAAATAATCTCATCTGCCTGGGCATGATCCATATCCCTCCTCTCCCTGCATACCCATGTGCCTCTTAACCAATAGCCTCTTAAACGTCACTATCGTATCTGCCTCCACCACCACCGCTGGCAGCAAGTTTCAGACACCCACCATCCTCTGTTTGAAAACAAAAGCTTTGTACAAGTGGCAATAAACTAAACCAGAGGTGCAGGGGAAAGCTTTTGCTGTGTGCTAACCGGCCAGTGGAAAGACAATGCATGATTACAATCGTGCCATCCACCGTGTACAAATACATGACGCAGGAAATAGTTAAAGTGAGAAATGGTGCGGTCGGAGTAGAGGATTAAAAGATTGGAGCGATTGTAATGCGTGATTGCAGATCCCCTTCTGTGACTACCACACAGAGTTGCCTGTGCCGTGAAACACTTTTGTTCCATTTAAAAATTGTCCGAAGGGTCTCCAATGAGGTTGATGGTAGCTCAGGGCACTCTCTAGTTGATAGGATGATTCAATGGCCAAAACTTGCCTGCACGTCTCCTTCAAACGTTGCCCTCTCTTGCCTTAAAGCTTTGCCCTCTAGTTTTTCCATCTGGGGTGTGGGAGGAAAGGGACTAAAGTAAAATCATTGTTATTCGTTCTTGATTTAAGAGTCCAATTATTGAGAATCATTGGTCAATAGCAGCGTTAAATAATATGGCAATGCTATGCTCATGATGCATCTTAGCAAATCATTTCCAACCAGAATTTTTCCATGAACTCTGAAGAGAATGTGTGTGCTTAAGACTGGGAAAGTGCCACTATAATTGTTCTGACATACGCTAGAAGCACAGATTCATCAACTGCTACTCATTTGTGCTCAATTTACGGAGTATCTGAGTTCCAAGAAACATGTTACGTGAAAAGACAAAGGAAACAACAATTATGTCTGGCATGGACTGGTAGGCAGGACCCCACTTATTCATAATCTGTCATTATTCTGATGAAGACAGACACAAAATACTGGAGTAACTCAGTGGGACAGGCAGCATCTCTGGAGAGAAGGAATTGGTGACGTTTCAGGTCGAGACCCTTCTTCAGACTGATTCCTTCTCTCCAGAGATACTGCCTGTCCTGCTGAGTTTTCATATTTTTTCATATTTCAGATACAGCGCGGAAACAGGCCTTTTCGGCCCACCAAGTCCGTGCCGCCAAGTGATCCCCGCACACTAACACTATCCTACACACACTAGGGACAATTTTTTATTTTTTTTACATTACCCAGTCAATTAACCTACATACCTGTACGTCTTTGGAGTGTGGGAGGAAACCGAAGATCTCGGAGAAAACCCACGCAGGTCACGGGGAGAACGTACAAACTCCTTACAGTACAGCACCCGTGGTCAGGATCGAACCTGAGTCTCCGGCGCTGCATTCGCTGTAAGGCAGCAACTCTACCGTTGCGCCACCGTGCCGCCCTGAGTTACCCCAGCATTTTGTCTGTCTTCAATTTAAACCATCATCTGCAGTTCTTTCCAACACTATTTTGATGAAACCTTGGTATTAATTCCTGACCTGTTAAAATATTTACACCAAAACCCTTATCACATCTCAGTTATCTATTGCATGAAATTGTGATCTTGTTTTAACAGTTTCTTCACACAGTTCATACAAAACAATTGATGGTCTAATGTTAATGCTAAGTACAAATAAACAGTCGATGCGGCAGGGTGGTGCAGTGGATAGAACTGATGCCTCACAGCACCGGAGACCCAGGTTCAATCCTGCCCTGGTGTGTTGTCTGTGTGGAGTTTGTATGCTCTCCCTGTAACTGTGTGGGTTTCCTTCGGGTGCTCCGGTTTCTTCGCACAGCCCAAAGATGCTCAGGTTTACAGAGTACTATGTTTACATACCTAATGTGCAGCTGCAAGTAAGGATTTCATTGTTCTGGTTTGGGACTTATGACAATAAAACACTCTTGACTCTTGGGTTTTGACTCTTGACTCTGTAAATTGCCCACAGTGCAGTGAGTGGTTGAGAAAGTTGGATAACATAGAACTCGTGTGCGTGGGTGATCGATGGTTGGCGTGGACTCGGTGGGCCGAAGGGCCTGTTGCATGATGTATCTTTCAATCAACGAAACATTCTTACACTCCATTGCAAAGTGGGGAAAAGCCATTGATGTTAATGTATCCTCCATCCACCGATTTGGCCAATTAATCAGTGGAGTTCCTATATCTTGTATCTGTACACTGTGGATAGCTTGATTGTAATCATATGTAGTCTTTTCGCTGACTCAATTGATGCAGCAAAAAGCTTTTCACTGTACCTATGTACATGGTCAGCTATGTAGCCCAGAATCAAACCTCCTGGTGCTGCAATAGGCTGTGGAGGACGTCAATGGATATTTTTAAGGTTGACAGATTCTTGATTAATAGGGGTTTTGGGAGTTATGGGGGGAAGGCAAGAGAAAGGGATTTGGGGGAGGAAAGATAGATCAGCCATGATTGAATAGTGGAGTGGACTTGATGGGCGGAATGGCCTAATTCAGCGCCTATAGCTTATGAACATGCAGGAGCAGCATGAATTGCAAGTCATAATCTTTTATGGCTCGGCTTACACAAAATGTGTTTTACAGAGAGTAGCCCCTAAATATCACCAACACTGTTCCCAGATGCAGTTTACGCAGGAATGGCTATTTCAGCTACAAGGACAAGCCCACAGAGCAACATTGGGTCTGAAGTCAGCTCCCAACCAAAACGTCCCTTATCCTTGTTCTTCAGAGATGCTGCCTGACCTGCTGAGTTACTCCAGCACTTGGTCAGAGAGTGGAAAAGGCCCTTCAGCCCAACTTGGCCACGCTGACCAACATGCCTCATCTACACTAGTCCCACCTACCTGCATCTGGCCTGTATCCCTCTAAACCTGTCCCATCCATGTACCTGTCCACAGGTGTTTCTAAACATTGTGGGGTTTTTTTGTAAACCAGCATCTGCACAAGTGCAGGTGCTGGTTTACCAAAAAATAAACATTGTTCTGCATCTGGTTCTGTTTTCTCTTCCTTTGTTGATCATCATGAGACTTCATTCAGTCTACTTTATCATCTCCTTCACTCCAAGCTGATTCAGCCCACCAGATCAATACTTTGTCCTTCTTCCCCATTCTTTCTCAGGAATTCCAAAGAGTACCAAGTCCTCTCATCCTTTGTAATTGGAGAGTGTACCAGACCTTCAAAATGTATAAGAAGGAACTGCAGATGCTGGTTTATACCAGTCTGAAGAAGGGTCTCGACCCGAAACTTCACCCGTTCCTTCTCTCCAGAGATGCTGCCTGTCCCGCTGAGTTACTCCAGCTTTTTGTGTCTCTCTTCAAAATGTATAATTATGCTATAGACGCGGGTACTGCATTCATATCATTAGTCTTGTTTTCATGTAGTTCTGTAATTTTGGTAAAATTGTGCAGAATAAACAAAAGCAATCAAAAGCAATCAAAAATACAACCACTGCAATAAAATTGATGAACACATAACTTGAAAAGTTGTGGCGACATGGATTTGTGCAACAATTTGTGAAATATGCCTCGGAGGCACAGAGGCATGGAAATGAAATGGAATTTATGAAAATAGAATACAGTATCAAAAAACTGCCGATCCTGGACATCTGATATAAAAACAGAACCCTCTCATGGTAATAGAATTTTTCTGTCACAAGTGAATATTTAAGATTGCCAAATTATTATCTGCTCTTCCTGAGCCATTTTCTCATATTTTTGAATAATAATTTTCCAAACACTGCATTGGAATGTTATAGGTAGTAAGTAAGAGTTGTCAGAGCAGATTTTTTGGGCTGGAAGCTTTGATACCTGATTGTGTTCATGATTTTCTTTTCTCTGTAACACCACAGATCTTTGAGGTACAACATAGAAATGGGTTCTTTGGCCCAAATCTTCCATGATGTCTATCTACGCTCATCACATTTGCCCACATTAAATCTGTCTCGCTTTAGTCCTTTCCTATCCAAATTCATGTCTTAATATCTCTTTATCACCTAGAGTGCGGTCTTGACTTTTCATCTACCTCATTGGAGTCCTTTGAGCTACAAAGTCCAATTTCAAAGATGGTTCAAATATAGTTGGACTTCAATGTTATATCTCACACTAAATGTTGTACCCTTTACCTGTGCACTGTGGACAGCTTAATTATATCCATATAACCACCACCATCTGTGTGAAAAGTCACCTCTCGGGGCCCCTTTAAACTTCCCCTCCCCTCATCTTAAATCTTTGCCCTGTAGTTTTGACCTTCCCTACACCAGGATTTAAAACTGTGACTATTCACCTTGTCTAGGCCCCTCATTATTATATTAACTTCTAAGGTCACACTTCATCCTCTGACATTCCTTTGAGAATAATCCAGACTATTCATTCTCTCCTTTATAAATAAAGCCTACAGTTCCAGGCCACACTCATTTATTTCAAGAGGGCTTGTAGACAAAAAACAGGGATGTACTGTTGAGGCTCAGTAAGGTGCCGGTAAGACCACATTTGGAATGTGGGCACCATATCCAAGGAAGGATGTGCTGGCTCTGGACAGGGTTCAGAGGTGGTTTACAAGACTCATCCCAGGAATTAGTAGGTTAACCTTTGATGAGTGTTTGGCGGCACTATGTCTGTACTTGCTGGAGTGTATAAGAATGAGGGGGGACCTCATTGAAATGTACAGAATAGTGAAAGGCCTGGATAGAGTGGATGTGGAGAGGATGTTTCCACTAATGGGAAAGTCTAGGACTAGAGGTCATAGCCTTAGAATTAAAGAACGTTCTTTTAGGAAGATGATGAGGAGAAAACCGAGAATGAGGAGGGACCAACATGACTCTAAAGAATACTTTTGTAACTTTATCTGCACCAGATTATTATCTGAATGGTGTCAAGTTAGGAGGAGGGGGAGTTCAACGAGATCTGGGTGTCCTAGTGCATCAGTCAATGAAAGGAAGCATGCAGGTACAGCAGGCAGTGAAGAAAGCCAATGGAATGTTGGCCTTCGTAACAAGAGGAGTTGAGTATAGGAGTAAAGAGGTCCTTCTACAGTTGTACCGGGCCCTGGTGAGACCGCACCTGGAGTACTGTGTGCAGTTTTGGTCTCCAAATTTGAGGAAGGATATTCTTGCTATGGAGGGCGTGCAGCGTAGGTTCACTAGGTTAATTCCCGGAATGGCGGGACTGTCGTATGTTGAAAGGCTGGAGCGATTGGGCTTGTATACACTGGAATTTAGAAGGATGAGGGGGGATCTTATTGAAACGTATAAGATAATTAGGGGATTGGACACATTAGAGGCAGGAAACATGTTCCCAATGTTGGGGGAGTCCAGAACAAGGGGCCACAGTTTAAGAATAAGGGGTAGGCCATTTAGAACAGAGATGAGGAAGTACTTTTTCAGTCAGAGGGTGGTGAAGGTGTGGAATTCTCTGCCTCAGAAGGCAGTGGAGGCCAGTTCGTTGGATGCTTTCAAGAGAGAGCTGGATAGAGCTCTTAAGGATAGCGGAGTGAGGGGGTATGGGGAGAAGGCAGGAACGGGGTACTGATTGAGAGCGATCAACCATGATCGCATTGAATGGCGGTGCTGGCTCGAAGGGCTGAATGGCCTACTCCTGCACCTATTGTCTATTGTCTATTGACTCTTTGTGTGTTGTATGCGACTAAGAATTTCACTGGACCCCGGTACATGTGACAATAAAGTATCATGGAATTGATGTTCGGTACAGACATTGTGGGCTGAAGGGCCTGTTCCGGTGCTGTACTGTTCTATGTTGCTGCAGCGGACATGAATGGAATAGAATAACTTTATTTGTCATTCAAAACAAGTTTGAACAAAATTTAGTTACCATGCAGTCACAACACTAAAAAAGCACAAAACACGCAACCACACAATTCAACACAAACATCCATCACAGTGATTCGCCTCCAGGCACCTCCACGCTGTGATGGAAGGTAAAGAAAGTCTTATCTCCTTCCTGCTTCTTCACCCATGGTCTGGCAGTCAATACTGCTGCGTCGAGACGATTGAGGTTCCCGCCGGACGATGGAAGATCCCGCGGCCGATTTTCTTTTTAAGCTGCGCCAGACGATGAAAAGTCCTGCGAACGGTGCGTCGAGTCGATCGAGGCTCCCGACCCTGAAGTCCCTGCCGGGCAATGGAAGATCCCACGGCTGATTTCAGGCCGCGCCGGACAACAAAAATTCCCGCGTGCGGGCCGACCCGAAGGCCCACGATTCTGGGTGGACGAAGACACTGCCGCTGGAGCCCCTGAAACTCGGTCGCCAACCAGGGACCCGCAAGCTCCCGACACCACAGTCCACAGGGCCTGCGGCTGAAGCCTCCGAAGTCAGCCAGCTTCGCGATGGTAAGTAAGTTTGGAGGCCGCCAGCTCCCTGTTGCTAGCCGCAGCATGAACGAGATGCCACCCAGAAAAGGTCGCATCCCCGTTGGAGAAGGAGATTTTTTAAAAAAGTTTCCCCCATCCCCACATAATACACAACTAAAAGTAAAAAAGGGAAAGACAAATGGACCGCAGGCGAGCCGCAGCTGTAGGGCAGTACCGCCACATCCGGATCCACATCGAAGAGCTTTTAATTGTTTCTGTGGCTACTGTCCATAAATGACATAAAGAGTTCAACAGGATATAGTCGTGGCATCAATAAAATGATCATACTATGTACTTAATTGAAACATTCTGCCCTCTTCACAACTCTTATGGTGACATTACCAGAATTAACTCCCTCTCCTTAAAATTTTACATTGATTAACTAGCGCAGACGTAAGTATGAGATTTGTGGCACTTTGGCTGAGAAGCTTTTAAACTGTTATCTGTATTCCATGCAGATCCTGACATTTTTCTTGACTTTCTACCATTCCTATCATCGTGTGCAAACAGTTTTGTGCATTTAAGGTGATGGACTATCTTTGTTTATCAGCCTGGGTGAATACAATCATGTGGCCATGAGGTTAAGGAAGGCACCAGTAAGGGCCTTCTTGATTAGCAAGGGTGCCACAGATTACGGGGAGAAGACAGGAAAATGTGGTTGAGAGTGAAAAGCAGAGGTCAGCCATAATCGAATTGTGGAGCAAACTCGATGGGCCAAATGGCCTAATTCTGCTCATATGTCTCATGGTCCTGTAGCATCACAATTGATCTCATCCTGTCCTTGTCCTTTATCCATTTTGTTTTAATGGTCAATTGTTCTTTATTGTCACGTGTTCCAAGGTATGGTGAAATTCTCTTTACATACAGTTCAGCAAAGCAGAATAACCTAACCCCTCCCCTCCCCCCCCACCCCTGTGCTGTCTGTACAGAGTTTGTATGTTCTCCCTGTGATCACGTGGGTTTTCTACATAGGCTCCAGTTTCCCCCCCCAAACTCTAAAGACGTACCGGTTTGTAGGTTAATTGGTTTCTGTTAAAAAGAAATTGTAAATAGTTCCAAATGTGTAGAATAGTGCTAGTGTACAGGGTGATTGCTGGTTGGCGTGGACTTGGTGGGCTGAAGAGCCTGTTTCCATGCAGTATCTCTAAAGTCTGAAAGTCTAAAGCTTACAAAGCCACGTCAGGAGTATGCTGGGATAATGTCATTATGCATGAATAATTACAGCTCCAATATCGCTCAGACAAGGTCAATATCACCCAGTTCAAAGCAGCCCACTTGATTGGCATCCCAATCACCAGTTTAAGTATGTTTCACCCCAAGTCAATTGCACATGATGCAGCAGTAGAATTGCTGCCACACAGCGCCAGAGGCCTGGGGGTTCGATCCTGACAATGGATGCTGTCTGTGCCGAGTTTGTACGTTCTCCCTGCGACCGTGTAGGTTTTCTCCGGGTATTCTGGTTATCTCCCACATTCCAAAGTCATGCAGGTTTGATGGTTAATTGGCTTCTGTAAATTGCCCCTAGTGAGCAGGATGCAATGGTGAGGTAACACAGAATTAGTGTACGGCTGATCACTGGGGCCGGTGGGCAAAAGTGCCTATTTCCACATCATATCTCGAAACTAAACAATCCCACTTTAGACTTTAGAGATGCAGAGCAGAAACAGTCCAATCATCCCACCCAGTCTGTGCTAACTAATGATCATCCCGCACACTAGCACTATCCTACAGTTTAGGGACATTTCACAATTTCTGCAAAGCCAATTAACCTGCGAATCTGTACGCCTGTGGAGTGTTGGAGGAAACCCACGCAGTCACGGAGAATGTACAAACTCCGTCGCGACAGCACCTGTAGTCAGGATCAATCCCGGGTCTCTGGCGCTGTAAGGCAGCAGCTCTACCGCTGCACCACCGTGCCACCTCATGCATGGGCACAGGCAAAACAATGTGCCATTGGCAGCTTTGTTCAATCCTACCAATGAATTAAAAAAAATCTCCTGCATTGCTTTTTCTTGAGCGGATGGGGCTTTGAAGGGATTTGGAGCCCTCCAGTCTCGAGCCTGAGATTGACTAACTAAACACGGATGGGTAAGTGAAGTCTGTGATCGATTTTGAGCTATAATTTTTTTCCTCGCTGGTACTGATACGGTCGGCTTCACATGTAGCGTTGTTAATTATCCATTTGGATCCACATCGTGACTCGGGAAGTTCTTTCATTGTCAACTGTTTATAGTCGTATAAAAGATATTACTTGTAACTCAATACTTGGAGAATAATTGAACTATGCCAGACTGTGGATACTACTGTTAACTTATACTTTGCTTCTATTTGGTTATTAGTAAAATTGGTCACTTGCCTTAATTACATTTCCCTGACAGAAGCAAGCAGTTTCCTTTTCATAAAGATCATGTCTGACTCTTGAAGCAAATAACTTTGGGAAGGCCAACAATAGTTTAGTTTATTATTGTCACGTGTACCGAGGTACAGTGAAAAGCATTTTGTTACGTCCAATCCAGTCAACGGAAAGACTATGCATGATTGCAATCAAGCTGTCCACAGCGTACAGGTATAGGATAAAGGGAATAATGTTTAGTGCAAGATAAAGTCTGGTTAAAGATGGTTTGAGGGTCTCCAATGAGGTAGATGGGAGGTCGAGACTGCTCTCTAGCTGGTGAGAGGATGGTTCAGTTGCCTGATAACAGCTGGGAAGAAACTGTCCCTCGTGAAGCAGAAAGTGTTGTTCCGAATCTGCACATAATGACACAGTTCCCCATTAAATAAGTTCTAGGAGTAGAATTGGGCCATTCGGACTATCAAGTTTACTCCTCCATTCAATCATGGCTGATCTATCTTTCCCTTTCTGCCCTCTACTTCTGCCTTTGCCTTAAACCCTTGACACCCTTACTAATCAAGAATCAGTCACTCTCCACCTTAAAAAATATCCATTCTATGGAAAGTCGCATGTGATAATAAAGTATCAATCAATCATGGGCTGAGAAGATTCTTTTGAAGAAATGCTAAAATCTGATGTAAGTTGAGAGCCACAAATGAAATGTCAGACAATTACAACCAGGAACAATCCATAATTGGCACGGTAGCGCAGCGGTAGAGTTGCTGCTTTACAGCGAATGCAGCGCCGGAGACTCGGGTTCGATCCTGACTACGGGTGCTGTACTGTAAGGAGTTTGTACGTTCTCCCCGTGACCTGCGTGGGTTTTCTCCGAGATCTTCGGTTTCCTCCCACACTCCAAAGACGTACAGGTATGTAGGTTAATTGAATGGGTAAATGTAAAAATTGTCCCTAGTGTGTGTAGGATAGTGTTAGTGTGCGGGGATCACTGGGCGGTGCGGACTTGGTGGGCCGAAAAGGCCTGTTTCCGCGCTGTATCTGAAATATGAAAAAAATATGGGAAAAAAATAATGTGGCCAGCTATTGATTTTCCCAGCGCACTTCAGGCTATTTACCGTTGATAATGAAACAATATGCAACATTCTTTTTCAATATTTATATGCTCAACACTGTTGAAACAATTTTTGTAGAGTGTTTCATTTTTCCAGTAAATCGCACAGGAGAGAGACATGTTGTGAAGGCATTTCTCAAGATTGCTGCATCAATTTATATTTATCGTCAGAGGAATGAAGTTAAGTTCCCTGTGATGCTTTTAAACTTGGGTGCAAATTACTAAATTGGCCTGTGCGAACGTCATTGTACAGAAATAACTCTCGCATATTAAATTTGTAAACTTGAGAAAACTGAAGAATCACAAATACTTCAGAACGTATCCAGTCTTTCAAATATAATTGTTAAAATAAATGACATTTATGTAATGGAAAACTCTGCTTTCAAACCTTTTTTAATAGGAGGTTGTTATATTTATTGTGTGCTTTATGTTTGAAGGATTAGTGGGTGGCACAGTGGCTCAGAGACCCGGGTTCGATCCTGATTACGGGCACTATCTCTATGGAGTTTGTATGTTTCCCCGTGACCTGGGTTTTCCCTGAGATCTCTGGTTTCCTCCCACACTCCAGACCTACAGGTTTGAAGACAAATTGGCTTGGTTAAATTGTAACTTGTCCCAAGTGTGTGTAGGATGGTGCAGGGCGACCATTTGTTGGCACAGACTCGGTGAGACCAAGGGTCTGTTTCCACACTGTATCTCTAAACTAAACTAAAAATTGATCAAGATGGATACATTCTGTATTGGTTGCAACATCTCATATTTTATTCTGCTCCTGGGCCTGTTTTTTGACAGGATCTTCAAGTACAAACCAAAACCAAAAGCCTCTTCAGTCTCCTGGCTCACAAGCAGCAGGCAAAGGTCATCTATCCAATTCACTGCAAGCTGAATGCCAAATAGCCTCGTTTTCCAAAGCATGGGCATTTTAGAACATAGGAGTCAGCATAGTCGTAGAGCTGCTGCCTGACAGCACCAGAGACTTGGTTTTGATCCTGTTTGCATGTTCTCCATGTGAACACATGGGTCTTCTCTGGGAGCTCCGGTTTCCTACCACATTCCAAAGAGACACAGGTTTGTGGGTTAATTGGCTTTTGAAAATTGGCCCTAGTGTGTAGGATGGGATAGCATAGGAATAGTGTATGGGTGATCAATGCTCCAGGTGGACTCGGTGGGCCGAAGGTCTTGTTTCCTTGCTGTATCTCTAAACTAAAACGTAGAGAGAGTTAGATTTAGCTCTTGGGGCTAAAGGAATCAAGGCATATGGGGGAAAAAGCAGGTATGGGGTACTAATTTCAGATGATTAGCCATGATCATATTGAACGGCGGTGCTGGCTCGAAGATCCGAATGGCCTACTCCTACACCTATTTTTCTATATTTCTATGTCTATGTAGAACAGCACAGCAAAGGAACAGGTCCTTCCGTCAACAGTGGTTGTACTGGACGTGATGCCATGATAAATGAACCTCATCTGCCTGCATATGACCCATACCTGTCCATTTCAAGCATACTTGTTGTGTCTGTCTAATTGGCTCTTAAATGCTTCTATCATGTAAGCCTCCACCACCACCCCTGGCAGTGTGTTCCAGGCACCTATTATTATTGGTATAAAGATAAACTAGTCACACACATCTCTTTTAAACTTTGCACCTTTCACCTTAAAGCTGTGCACTCTGGTCTTTGACATTTCCACCCTGGGGAAGATGGTTCTGACTGTCCACCCTGTCATCATTTTTTAAAATTTTTATCAGGTCCCCCCCTAATTGGTTTATTGAATGCGTTGCTGCACCTGTGCCATTTCCACCCTATCACTTGGTTACAAGGGGTAGCTTAAAATGAATTACATTCAGGAAATCAAGCCCTATATTCAATCTTATAACTTTGGCCTGGGGTCCATTGATAGTGTTAGTTTTATCCGTGAAAATTGGAAGTACATGTGAGGTTTAGTTTATTGTCACGTGTACCGAGGTACAGTGAAAAGCTTTTGTGTGCCCGCCAGGCAGCGGAAAGTCTATACGTGATTACAATCGAGTCATCCACAGTGTACAGACACATGATAAAGGGAATAAGTGTAGTGCAAGATAAAGTCCGATTTAACGACAGTCCGAATGTGTCCAATGAGGTAGATAGCAGCTTGGGAACACTCGTAGTGTTCAGTTACCTGATAGCAGCTGGGAAGAAACTGTCCCTGAATCTGGAGGTGTGCATTTTCACACTTCTGTACCCCTTGCCTGAGTTTGCTGCCGATATTGTTGCTTTTGCAGCATTTCCAACTATTTGGGGGGGGGGGGAGGGGGGGGGGGGGGGATAAATATGTCCCACTGATTATTGTAAAATTATTTCAGAGGTCTTCATTTTCCTATTTCATTAAATTATTTATCTATTTATATTTAAAACGGTGACAATCCATGTGGCACCAGGGAAGGTGGAATTCATACCCGTAGTCATAAAGCGTGAAAACAGGCCCTTCGGCCCAACTTGCCCACGCCGACCAACATGCCCCATCTGCACTAGCTCCACCTGCCTGCGTTTGGTCCATATCACTCCAAACCTGTCCTATCCATGTACCCATCTAATTGTTTCTTAAACGTTGCGATAGTACCTGCCAGAACTACTTCCTCTGGCAGCTCATTCCATACACCCGCCACCCTTTGTGTGGAAAATGTTTCCCCCTTTTAAATCTAACCCCCCCCCCCCCCCCCCCCCCCTCCTCACCGTAAACCTATGTCCTCTGGTTCTTGATTTCCCCTGTTCTGGGCAAAATAATCTGTGTCTACCTGATCTATTCCACTCATGGCTTTGTACACCTCTATTAGATCATCCCTCATCCTCCTGCGCTCCAAGGAATAGAGTCCTAGACTGCCCAACCTTTCTCTAGAGCTCAGGCTCTCGAGTCCTGGCAATATTCTTGTAAATCATGTCTGCACCCTTTCCAGCTTGGAAGACAGAGGTAGGTACTTAAGGATAGAGTTTCAGAGCTCTGGGGTTAAAATATCTTGATTTTATTATTTATGAAGTTATTGAATTTTCCCTCTCCGTCTCTCTTGTTGCCCTCTGACCTGCAGCTTACAGAGATCTCTGTACTTTTCTAATTATTTTAATCTTTATACTATTGGTCCAATACATGCAGAAACCTTTCCTTTCACCACAACCTTTTTTACTTCTGTGTAAACTTAAACCTGCCTCTTGGACCAAGCACACGAACAAAGACACAAAGTACTGGAGTTACTCAGTGGGGCAGGCTGCAACACTGGAGAACATTTGAATGTGTGACTGTTTTGGGTTGGGATCCTTGTCAAATTCCAGTGGTAAAACTAGCATGAAGCAGCTCAGATTGATGGTGCCTTATTAATGTAAGTTGTTATTTGAGTTGAGGGAAAGCAGAGCTCTGTGATGATGGAGATGTACGACAGGGCAAGGCCATGGGACATCAGTTGGAGAATCGGTCGTGAATCAGATTAGAGTCATACAGCGTGGCAATGGGCCCTTCGGCCCAACTTACCTGCACTGACCAACGTGTCCCATCTACACTAGTCCCACCTGCTTGTGTTTGGCTCACATCCCTCTAAATCGCCCTATCCAGGTCTAAATGTTTCTTAAATGTTGCAATTGGATTGGATGTTATAGGTATGGAGAGGTAGTCAAATGTTTGGTTTGATCCAAGACTTTGTCCAAGAACAGCATGGGAAAAGTCTCTTTGACCCACAATGTCTGTGCTGAACGTAAGGCCAAGTTAAACTAATCCCCTAGCTTCCTTGTGATCCATATCCTTGCGTTCCTTATGTCCAAAGACAGAATGTGTGGATGGACTCCAAGGTGTCCTTGAGTGCAGCTCGAAGGCAGTGACTGCAGGCAGGAAATGCCGGAGCTCCTACAGTTTGTGAAGGTCCAGATTGCTGGTGCGCACTAATCCATCCACCACAGCAGTTTAAATGGGTCTGCCACTTTTTACTGTAACTCTATACACTCAGTTCAGAAGTCTAATTTCTTTCTTTGAAAAAACATTTCTTCACGCCTTTTAACTTGGCTTTAATTATCACCGCAGTAGGCTTCCTTGGCAAATTATACAACAATTCCTTTCCCTTTTATGCCCAGTTTAACATTACAGTATTAGTTCTACATTGCGACCCCAGCTATTTTATTCTTTTGCTGAAGTGAACAATCAACTAGAAAGAGCTTTTCCAATCTTCATATCATCAAATAAACTTCTGTTTGGTTGCCTTGAAGTCATTTTTGATTAAGTATGCTGGCCCATTATTTTCATAGCTTGCTTGTGGTGAGTTTAATATACATACTGAAACAGCACGCTGAATATTGATTGTCCCCATGGAACCTTCCCCCTTTTTTAAATGTAAATTCCTTTTCTCTTTATTTTCCTGTGTGCTGTATCAGATGCTGTCAAGGTAGGTGATTTGGTGAGAATCCAGTAAGTTAACCTTTTGGGTACAAAACCTTAATTGTAACCAGTGCCCTTTTTTCTCCAAAGTATGGGATAGTGCTATCCAATTTCAAAAGGCTATTATAAATGCATATTTTATTGTCTCAAGTGAAACAAAGACATCAGGCTACTTCTTGATTATTTTTCTGGAGAGGCCTTACACAAAAGAAACTTGCCAGGAGCATAAAACAACAGACATACTGCATGTTCATGCAGGTTTTCTGCTTATCGTCCGCATTCTGCAGTGGTTTGGGAAGATGACAATTTATCAGGCGCATTTAGGGATTGGTGTTAAATGCTGGCCTTGCCATCGATGCCTACACGCCCTCAGAAGAACACGTGCTTATAAATATTTTACTCATTTTCCTTGTCCCCTCTTTTAACTTGCATCTCAACACTGCAGCTGTTGGGAACAATCCTGTTTTCGCCATCTATTGCGTTCAAGAGGCATGGTGGCGCAGCGGTAGAGTTGCTGCCTTACAGCGTTTGCAGCACCGGAGACCCGGGTTCGATCCCGACTATGTGTGCTGTTTGTACGGAGTTTGTACGTTCTCCCCATGACCGCGTTGCTTTTCTCCGACATCTTCGGTTTCCTCCCACACTCCAAAAACGTACAGGTTTGCAGGTACGGGACTTGGTATATGTGTATATTGTTCCTATTGTGTCCAGGAGAGTGTTAGTGCTCGGGAAACGCTGGTCAGTGCCAGACTCGGTGTGCCGAGCTGTATCTCTAAACTAAACAGTCTGTAGTCCTGACCCGAAACAAAACCTATCAATGTTCTCCAGAGATGCTGCCTGACCCGTTGAGTTACTCCAGCGCTTGGTGTCTTTAAATGTGTTGGTCAATTGCTGGATTCCCCCCAACATTAAAGCCAATGTCACATGGAGCTTGCATACAAATCTATTGCTCTAGGCCAGTGATGAATTTCTTCTCTGACATCTTTTATTGCTGGCATAACAGCAATATCTTTTGTTTGGGTATCAAGCCTCTAACTGATTGATCCATGTATCATGTCAACACAATTCAATCTCCAAACAAAAATGTAGATTTAGTCCTGTTTAAATGAGGCTGCTATTTAAAGGTGTAGTTGACTTGATCCAGTAATCATTAATATTTGTTCTTGGCTATTCTGCGTTATGTTAATTGCTTTAGTTTAGAGATACAACTTCGAAACGGTCCCTTCAGCCCACCGAGTACATGTCGACCAGCGATCACCCCGTCCACTAGTTCTACACACTAGGGACAATTTACAGAAGCCAATTAACCTGTAAACCCGCACGTTTTTGGAATGTGGGAGGAAGCTGGAGCACCCGGAGAAACCCCATGTGCTCACAGGAAGAACGTGCGGACTGCACCCATGGTCAGGATCGAACCTGGGTCTCTAAACCAAAGCAAAAGGTCAATTGTCTCACTCGCATCTGTCCGAGGGAAGAATGTTATATTAATGTAACTTGGTCTTTAAGTGACCCCAGTCCCACACATGTTGTTCCTCACATGGCAAACAGATATTAATATTAACCACACCTCATTCTAAGGGCAACTACAAACAAAGAACACAGATGTAATTTAATGCAGAGAAGTGTGAAATGAGTTTCGACGGGAAAATGAGGTGAGACAAAATAAATGATATGTAGTATTAGTTCTTGGATTGCTTCTGGGCTCTCGGTTCCATGAACTCAATTATGGCCCCTTCTGATGGCCCCAATGAAGGGGCCATCTTCTCTTCGTCTTTTTAACCAATCAAGTTCATACCACAAAAAAATACACAGCGCTGGAGTAACTCAGCGGGTCAGGCAACATTTCTGGAGAACATAGGTGACTCTTCCGGCTCTTCGATGAGTCTTGAAGAAGGATCCCTACTCAAAACATCGCCGGTCCATGTTCTCCGGAGATACTGCCTGACTCGCTGAGTAACTCCAGCACTTTGTCTTTTTCTGACAACCAGCATCTGCAGCTTCTTGTTTCTAAACTTTATCTCGCATACCTTCTCCACTGCTGTAGTTCTCTCCACTTCCACAATGTATTTATAGCAAACAAATTCCTGCCACCTTCATCCTACCAACAAACTAATATAAAACTATTCTTGATTAAACTCTATCCAACTGGACCATTTCACTGCACCCCCCCCCAACACCATCAGACTTATTTAAGCCTCCAGCTGTCTTCTCTAACCTACCCAGCCACACTTCTCTCTCTCTTTGCTTTCTTTCCGCTCTTCCAGGTGCAGCCATGGCCTATGGTTGGAGCTGCGAGCAGGGAAATATTAATTCATGTTTCCTTGTCATTGTTTCCTTGGGGAAACAAGCCCTTCAGCCCAACTTGCCCACCCCGATCAATATGTCCCATCTACACTAGTCCTACCTGCCTGCATTTGGCCCATGTCCCTCCAAATCTGTCCTTTCTATGTGCATGTCTAAATGTTTCATAAATCCTCTTTGTGGCATAGAAGGAAGCCATTTGCCCCATTGAGTCAGCACTAGCTCTCAGAACAATCCCAATCCTGTATTTATTCCCCTGTGAACTATTCTCTCCCACATCTGGGCACAGTGGCGCAGCAATAGAGTTGCTGCCTCACAGCACCAGAGACCCGGCTTTGATCCTGATCTTGGGTGCTAATTGTGTGGAGTTTGCATGTTCTCCCTGTGATTGCATGGGATTTCCTCCCACGTCCCAAAGATATAGGTTAATTGCCCTCTGTAAATTTCCCTCAAGTGTGTAGCATGTGGATTAGAAAGTGGGATAACAAGGAACTAGTGTGAACTGGTGATCGATGCTCGCTGTGGACTTGGTGGGCCAAAGGGCCTGTTTCTAGGCTGCTTCTATCAATCAATCAAACATGCTCATCAACTCCATCCAGAAACTTTGGCCAGACTCCTACACCAGAAGTAATTTACAGTAGCACATAATTCACCAGATTTTTGGATGTTTAGTTTAATTTCTTTTAGTTTAATTTAGCTTACATGTACAAAGGTACAGTGAAAAGCTTTTGTTGTGTGCTAAACAGTCAGTAGAAAGTATACTTAATTACAGTCTGAGGTATCACAAAATGCTGGAGTAACTCAGCGGGTCAGGCAGTATCTAGGAGAGAGGGAATGGGTGACGTTTCGGGTCGAGACCCTTCTTCTAGGAGTCTGAAGAAGGGTCTTGACCTGAAATGTCACCCATTCCCTCTCTCCTAGATGCTGCCTGATCCGCTGAGTTACTCCAGCATTTTGTGATACCTTCGATTTGTACCAGCATCTGCAGTTATTTTCCTACACTAGTTAATTACAGTCTAGTCATCCACAGTGTACAGATTCATGATAAAGGTGAATAACGTTTAGTTCATGATAAAGTCTGATCAAAGATAGTCCGATGGTCTCCAATGAGGTCTTTAGTAGCTAAGAACTGTTTTCTAGTTGTTGATAGGATGGTTCTATTGCCTGATAACACCAATACCCAATACTACATGCCAATACTCCCAAAACCAATGCACAGACGTTATATTAACAATGTGGATGAATGGTTGTTGTCAAGACCAAATGGGAAGAATCTGCCCCTGAATCTGGAGGTGTGCGTTTTCACACTTCTGTACCACTTGCCTGATGGGAGAGGGGTGAAGAGAGGGTGTGACTTGTCCTTGATTATGCAGGTGGCTTTGCCGAGGCAGCGTGGTGACAATGGAAGGGAGGTTGGTTTGTGAGATGATCTGGAATACGTTCACAATTGTGGGAGAAAAGTGGAGCATCTGGAGGAAAACACACATGGTTGCAGGAAGACAAAACCAGTGGTCAGGATCGAACCTGGGTAGCAGGTGCTGTGAAGCAGTATCGTTATCTGCAATGCCATTGTGCCATCCTCTGCCAGAACATGCCAGAGCACTTTCACGATATTCTGCTGTTATGTTCAGCTGGGCCACTGATAGATGATAACTTTATAATTAATTATAACTTGTTTGTCAATCTCAACTTTATTGCACAAAAGCAGAACATTTATGTTGAACTATGTGAAGCACTATTTAGTCTTTTAACTTGGTTTAGGGTACAATGGGGAAACAGGCCATTTGGCTCATCGAGTCCACGCTGACTTGTGATCCCTGCACACTAACACTATCCTACACACACTAGGGATAATTTACAATTGAAGCCAATTAAGCAATTGAAGCCAATTAACCTACAAACCTGTACATCTTTGGAGTTTGGGAGGAAACCTGAGACCCGGAGGAACCCTTGCAGATAATGGGGAGAACATACAAACTCCTTGCAGACAGCACCTGTGGACAGGATCGAATCTGGGGTTTCTGGCGCTGTAAGGCAGCAACTCTACCGCTGTGCCACCATGCCACAGTAATAATGTACGGTCAAGCAGCATGGAAACGGGGTCTTCGGCCCAACTTGCCCTTGACGACCAAGATGTTCCATTTACACAGAATTAAATGTAATGTTTGCATTTGATATCTCATGTAAGAAGACATTTGGTCTCGACAACAACCCATTCATTCACATTGTTTATATTGTTTTTGGGGGCATTGGTGTATATATAAAAAATTCCTTTCAGAAAAATACAAGTAAGATTTAATTTCTATTTCATAATACATGGGTCCATTCATCTATTGTTTCATGTGCAAAGGACATAAAGTGGAAATTTTATATTAACAAGGGCTTAAACCTGCTTGTATCAAATTTCCCTTAGGAGGTTAGATAGCAATCCTTGATATGCTAAATATTGCACAGTTTGTACCAGCTTTGAAAGGTTTGTTCCTTGCTTTCATATGCCTTTCTTCATCCTCATCGCCCGTGGGAAGTGAAATCATGAACGTGTTCTTTTAAAAGCAATTTTTGATATTACTCAATCTGCTGTTTTTTTAAAAAGATTTTAAATTTGTAAGCATTGTGTAGAATAAGTATTGTGTAGTGTCCTGTTAATACAATTGCAAAAGCAAGCATACCTCCATAGTACATTAATGTCATTGCAAGGGAGGCTATAGAAGTTGCTGCCTTGATGCCAGAGACCAGAGTTCAATCCTGACTATGGGTGCCATCTGTCCAGAGTTTGTACATTCTCCCTGTGACCATGTGGGTTTTCATCAGGTGCTCTGGTTTTATCCCACACTCCAAGGACGTACAGGTTTGTAGGTTAATTGGCTTAAGTCAAATTGTAAAATTGTCCCTTGTGTGTAGGATAGTGTTAGTGTGCAGGTGATTGCTGGTTGGCGCAGACTCAGTGGGCCGAAGGACTTGTTTCCGCGCTATATCTCTAAACTCGCATATCCGTGTTCTCCAGAGATGCTGTCTGACCGGCTGAGTTACTCCAGCACTTTGTGTTTTAACCAGCATCTGCAGTTCTTTGTTTCTACATTGTAGGTTTGCCAGTTTATCCGTCTCTGTATATTGCATCGTGCAAGTAAAAAATGAAACTACCAGAGTGGCGTAGTAAGATGCAAACGTGAGATAACATAGAACTAATGTGAACGATGGTCAGCATGTTTCCTTGTATCTTTCAATCAATGCAATCAACTAAAACTGTCAGACGCAACCTTCCCTTAAGTCTCTGTAGACTGCTCTTGATTAAACTGTGCCTAAGTAAATGATGGTTTGCATCATCCCTCAAAATTGACTCCATATATTCACACACCATCTAAACTGATTGTAATTACTCACTTTATTCCTTCTTCCCTTTTCAATATCATAATTGTGATTACATTCAAAAGTACTTCATTAGCTGTAAGTGTGTTGGAATCTCCTGGAAAGGATATGCAGGCTGCTTTATAAATCTCTTTTTTTTTCTTTCAAAGATGTGCTGAGAGTCCTCATTCTTCCAAGCTTTTGAGTTTTGTCTCTACTTTACTTTTCCCATTCCTTCATAATTTGAAATATATCTTTGCCAGCTCGTAATAAAAAGTTTGCAACAGTTATCCATATTTAGTGCAGCATATTTATCTGTTTCTGCCTTCCTGTTTGGAAATAAATGTGCCCATTAAAGCAATAGATCTCAGCGATGAGAGATGGAATGCTGGAATTAGCAGTTCCATGTCAGCACCAGGTTTTATATAATACAGTTGGAGAATAAAACTCTCTTGATACTGCTGCAACACTGTGACAGAAATATATCATGTTGGAAATTTAAACCTTTACAGCTTACACGCTGTCTAATGTGAAAACTTGATGACTGGATATGGAATATAAAGTTCTCCCTTACCACCAGCTGTGCATTTTCCACAATGTTTGCCATCACGTGATAACACATCTTAACTATAAGTTCATAAATCATAGGAGCAGAACCAGGCTATTCAGCCCATCCACTCTACTCTTCCATTCCATAAGAGCTGATCTATCTTTCTCACTCAACCCCATTGTCCCGCCTTCTCCCCTGTAATACTTTGACTAATCAAGAATCTGTCTATCTCCACTCTAAAAATAACCAGTGATCTAAAGATATCTGTGGCAACCACTTAAGTCTGAAAAGAAATTAATATTTTGCTAATGTAGCTAAGCAGATAAAGTGGAGCGAGGAAAAGATCAAAGTGAAACTACGAGTTGGGTAAATAGGAAAATAAATCTCAGTCCACCAAGGCTCGCTGGTTGCTACCCATTTTAACTCTTTTTCCCTTTCCCATAGTGACCTTTCTGTCCTGGGCTGCCTCCATTGCCAGAGTGAAGCCACCTGCAAACTGGAGGAACAGCAGCTTATATTCCTCATAAATTGGATCGCTTACAACCAAATGGCTGAACATTGAATCCTCCATTTTTAACTAATCTCTTATTAACATTCCTCACCCATCCCTCTCCTGGACACCCACCTATATCTCCCCCCTCCAATCCCCCCCACCACCAACAACCAATTCCCTCCCTCTGGCTTTACAATCCACATTACTTTCATTTGCTTTCAAATCTGTCCCTCATCCAAACTTGATCACATCACATGTTGACCTATTACCTGTAATGCTGTGTTCTGCCTCTCCCCATTTTCACTTTTCTTCTCTCCGCGCCCCACCCCAACCCCCCACACCCAACCCCCCCCCCCCACAATCAGTCTGAAGAAAGATCTTAAGCAGAAACATCATCTATCTATGTTCTCCAGAGATGCTGCCTGACCTGCTGAGTTACACCAGCACTTTGTGTCTTTTTGTGTATTAACCAGCATCTCGACTTGTTTATTTCGACAACTTAATACGTACATTTTGTTATGCGTCCCATGATTAATTATGTTTGTGATGTCCAGTGTTTACTGTCTTTTGGGCAAGCAGAGCAACAAGTTGACACATAGCTGGGTCCCACAGAGAGCAAATGGGATGAATAACTGGATCATTTTATACTTTGCACGTTATTATTTGAAAGAGCAACACCCCAGAACTGCCCGTATTACATCAGAGTTAGAAAGGTATGGGTCTTCAGAGACTTATGCTCTAATTCAGTACTAATGTAAACATGGGGTGGCACTGAGCGAATGTAGAAAAAGGTTGACGGATGTGATCTCACCAATATGATTCAAACATCTTTTGTACTTGAAGGATACAAGATGCTGCTGAAAGCTTGTGTACTGCCCCAGTGTAAGCTACTATTCTTACTCTTGTACACGAGTATGATTGTGCATGTGTGAATAGGATTTTTTACTGTACTGTATGCAAAAGCAGAATTTTTGCTGTACCCAAGTACTCCCCCGTGACAAAAAGTACCGAAGATAGACACAAAATGCTGGAGCGGGTCAAGCAGCATCAAGCAGCGGGTCAAGCAGAAGGAATAGGTGACTTTTTGGGTAGGAGGTAAGACTACTCTTGAGCTGAAATCTTTCAACAAGACAGCTCAAAATTCTGTTTGCTTTCCTAGTTGCTTGCAGCAACGTGTTAGCCTTCAGTGACTGGCGAAAAAGGACACGGCCGCTTTTGAATGTCAACAAGTCTCTATATGTATGACCCTATTCTAAATAAATCTGAATTGATATGTGTTGGGTTGCTAATAAGGCTCAGACATACACCATGAAGGATGGCGTTTGAGAAAGTATTGAAGAATCTCTTTCCCAAGTTCTTGGCAAGGATAGTTTGTATATTTTATTATATTCCTCCCAATCTCAGGACTTGCCAAGTATCTGTACAACCACTCCTGTAACACTGCACACTTTCACACACATCAAAGTCCCAACACTGCAGGGAGCATTTTAGCTCTAACGGCACAATGGTGCAACTGTTAGAGATACTGCCTCCAAACACTAGAGATCTGACTTCGGGTGCTGTCTGCGTGGACTTTGCACGTTCTCCCTGTGACTCTGCGGGTTTTCTCCGGGTGCTCTGGTTTCCTCCCACACTCCAAAGACGTGCGGGTCTGTAGGTTAATTGGCCTCTGTAAATTATCCCTAATGTGTAGGGAGTGGAAGAGAATGCAGGATAACATAGAACTAGTGTGAAGATGGACACAAAATGCTGTAGTAACTCAGCGGGACAGGCCGCATATCTGGAGAGAAGGAATGGGTAACGTTTCGGGCCAAGACCCTTTTTTTTTTTGGAATGAGTATGAATGGGTGATCAATGGATGTCATGGATTTGATGGGACATAAGGCCTTTTGGTATGGTGTATATCTCAACTAAACTAGGAACAGATATGGATAGGATAGGTTTGGAGGGTTATGGGTCAAGCGCATGGAGGTGGTAGTAGTGCAGATGGGGCATGTTTGGTGGCGTGGACAAGTTGGGCAGAAGGGCCTGCTTCCACTTCAGAGCTACAGTGCAGAAACAGGCCCTTCGGACCACCGAGTCCGTGCTGACCAGCGATCACCCGTATAATAGCATGATCATAGTGATGGTATGTATATATGTACACACACTCATGCAAACACTTGCGTGTTCTGTGTGGGTGTATATATATATATTGTGTGTGTGTGTGTATTTGTGTATGTGTATATATGCGTGTATGTATAAGTGGGCAAAATATATATGTGTATACACGTATGTACATGTATGCACGTGGACATCGGGTGTGAATACACGTACACAGGTGCACTTACACGTAATTCTGAGCGTTTTGGAGCTGGAGTTTAATGTGCTTAGGTCTAGGAATGAGACTTAAATATGGCACTTTTCAATACTCAAGTGAGACATGGCAAATGAGCTGTCAATTCACTTCATAGAATTAGTAATATGTTGTTGATGAGCGATGTTGCTCTCAATCGTAGACCAAAGTTGGCGTCTGAAGTCAACTACAGAGCCAAAAGAACATTAAGATTGTGTCCTGAGAGGTTTGGTGTTGGCCTGCAATAGGCAGAACTGTAATCTCTTGCGTGATAATGTTCACATGCAAAACAATCGCTTCAAATTAGGCTGCACAGGATACATCCCTCCATCCATCTGCGAAATGTGTAAAGAGTGCAATGTATTAATTTATTTATAGTCCTCCATAGTATATACCTTATCGAAATAACCGGTATGTCATGAAAATATATGCGGATGTGATATGTGTAAAACAAATAACTGCAGATACTGGTTCAAATTGAAGGTAGACACAAAATGCTGGAGTAACTCAGTGGGACAGGCAGCATCTCAGGAGAGAAGGAATGGGTGACGTTTCGGGTCGAGACCCTTCTTCAGACTGATGTTACATTTCGGGTCGAGATCCTTCTTCAGACTGATGTTTGCGTTTGAAGAAGGGTCTCGACCAGAAACGTCACCCATTCCTTCTCTCCTGAGATGCTGCCTGACCCGCTGAGTTACTCCAGCATTTTGTGTTTACCTGCGGATGTGATATGGTAAAGTAAAACAGGAAGTTCAGTAGATCTATTGAAACATTTTTGAAGAATCTGTTGTAACTTTTGTTTCTGAGTCAAATTGTGTGGTTCAAAAGTTTTCCTGAAAACTGTTTCAATGGTCACATTTTCATGCAGTACGGAGAAAGCGCTACATTATGGACTGTCAGTTTGGGGGGGTTTTGCAGTTGTATGACAGTCATTGTTATTGAATGTTTTTGATTATTGTGTTCATCATTGTGTGTTGCGTTTACGGGCCCGTTAAACTGCTGCAAGCACGAACTTCATTGTTCTGTTGTCGGTGCATTTGACAATTAAACACTCTTGACTCTTGACATTGTCAGACGTGCTACTTTTTCAATGAAACAATAAAACCAAGCAATGGTATCATTTACTTCCACTTGTTTTCAAGTTGATGTAAATGATATCGAAGCACAATTCATGGAAAAAAAAGGGAACGTTTTTCCCCGGTGCTTTGGAAATATTTCTCCACTGCTGGTGCCAAATACAAAAGCAGCTTTCTGGTTATGGCCCATTGCTGATGTGTGGGAATATGCTGTTGGAAATCTAACTACACCTCATGGATTATTGCCATGGTTTCAAACAGAACGTAAACAGGCCCTTTGGCCCAACTTGCCAATGCCGAATAAGATGCCCCAGTTCGCTAGTCCCATCTGCCTGTGTTTGTTTGGCCCATATCCCTCTAAACCTTATATAAGAAAATAACTGCTGATGCTGGTACAAATTGATTTATTCACAAAATGCTGGAGTAACTCAGCAGGTCAGGCAGCATCTCGGGAGAGAAGGAATGGGTGACGTTTCGGGTCGAGACCCTTCTTCAGACTGATGTTACGTTTCGGGTCGAGATCCTTCTTCAGACTGATGTTTGCGTTTGAAGAAGGGTCTCGACCAGAAACGTCACCCATTCCTTCTCTCCTGAGATGCTGCCTGACCTGCTGAGTTACTCCAGCATTTTGTGAATAAATCCCTCTAAACCTTTCCTATCCACGTACCTGTCCAAATGTCTTTAAAATTATGTTATAATACCTGCCTCCTTTGGCAGCTCGTTCCATATACCCACCACGCTCTGCTGCAGTAAAATGCCCCTCGGGCTCCTATTAAATTGTTCCCCTCTCTCTTTAAACCTGTCCTCTGGTTCTTGATTTCCCCTACTCTGAGTAAAAGACTCGGGTATTCACCTTGTCTGTTTCCTTCATGATCTTATCCTCGAGTTCTTTGTTAATTATAAACACTTCATCATGTCCAATGATTATAATGCTTGAATAAGCTGCCAATTTACGAGGATGTTGCCAGGACTTGAGGGCCTGAGCCAAAGGAAGAGGTTGGGCAGGCGAAGAGTTTTTTTCCGCTGAGCACAGGAGTATGATGGGTGATCGTATAGATGTGTATAAGATCATGAGAGGAATAGAAAGAGTAAATGCACCATCTTTTCCCAAGGGTAGGTGAATCAAGAACCTAGGTTTAAGGTGAGAGGGGAAATATTTAATAGAAATTTGATTTTTTTTTCCACAGAGTGTGGTGGGTATATAGAATGAGCAGCCAGAGGAGATAGTTGAGGCAGATACTATAACAACATTTAATTGACATTTGGACGTATATGGACAGACAAGGTTTGGTGGGATAGGGGCCAAATGCAAGCAGGTGGGACTAGTATTAGACAATAGACAGTAGGTGCAGGAGTAGGCCATTCGGCCCCTCGAGCCAGCACCACCATTCAATGTGATCGTGTTGATAGAGCAGCTTGGTTGGCATGGGCAAGTTGGGCTGCAGGACCTGTTTCCATGTGCTCTGACTCACTCTATGCTTGAATATTCCTCTGTTCCTTGAAACACCTGGTCACACTATTAAAGGCAGGTACAACACAGGAACAGGGTCTGAATGTCTGACAAACACGATGCCAAAGTAAATTGGTCTCATCTGCCTGCACACGTTCCATATCCCTCTATTCCCTGCAGTTCCATGTGCCTATCTAAAAGCCGTTTAAATGCCCCTATTATATCTGTCTCCACCACCACCTGTGGCAGTGCATTCCAGGCACCAAATATTCTCTGTGTGAAAAAAAAAGACTTTCCCCGGACATCTCCACTACACTTTTCCCTTCTCACCTGATAGTTATGCTTTCTATGGGGAGAAATGATCTCTCTGTCTACTCTATCTATGCCTCTCATAATTGTATATACTTCCAACGTCTTCCATCAATCTGCGATGTTCCAGAGAAAGTAATCCAAGTCTGTCAGAAGGGTCTTGACCTGAAACATCACCTTTGAGTGTTCTCCAGAGATGCCGCCTGAGTTACTCCAGCACTTTGCGTCCTTTGAAGTCTGTCCAACCACTCTTTATAGCTAATACCCTCTAATCAAAGCAGCATTCAGGTAAGCCAAGGATAGACACAAAGTGCTGGAGTAACCCAGCGAGTCAGACAGCATCTTGGGAGAAAACGGATAGGTGACGTTTCGGGTCGGAACCCTTCTTTAGACTAGATCCGGAGATGTAGAGTCTAGATTTAGATCTGGAGTCTGAAGAAGGGTTCTGACTCGAAAATCACCCATCTGTTTTCTCCAGATGTGCTGCTTGACCCGCTGAGTTACTCCAGCACTTTGTGTCTATCTTTGGTATAAACCAGCATCTGTAATTCCTTTCTAAACATTCAGGTAAACCACTTCTGCATCCTCTCCAATGCCTCTATATCCTTTCTGGAATGGGGCAACCAGTCAAATTATCAGCTTTATGCATTCTTCTTCGTGCCTAAAGGTGCATTGCATTGAGGGAGAATGCTGGAGATATTCAGCAGGATATACAGCAGCTGTGGAGCAAAAAAAAAGTGTTAACATTTCAGGACTATGGCCCGTTGTGTATTTGCGACATTTTTGGTATTCAGATTCCTAATATTTAGCTTTTTTGAGAATTTAGCACCAGTAAACATAATCTCCAATCAAGTGGTCAACCATGTAGGATGGAGATGAGAAGAAAGGCCTGTAAATCTCTGGAGTTTCCAGGGAGGTTCTGAATGCTCATTTGTTGAGCAACTGAGATAAAATGAATTTTAAATGCAAATGAAATACAAAGATGATGGGAATTGGACAGGAGAGTGAGTGAAGCTTAGGATTGAACAATGGGAACAAGCTCCTGGGACACTTTGGTCCCCTCCAGCTTTCGTTCCCACTGCTCCATGTTCTCGTGCTGAATTTCCATGTTGCTCACTGGCTGTTGGATTGTGGAATAATTTATTGCCTTCGTGTGGCAGATCTGATTTGCACTTAAGCCAGAGCATCCACTGTCTTTTAAGAAGGTACGATCTGAAGATGGATCTGAAAACCTTGAATTGGGGCAACACAGTGGTAGAGCTGCTGCCTCCTAGCGCCAGCGACCCGGGTTCGCTCTTGGCCTTGGCTGCTGGCTGTGTGGAGTTTGCACGTTCTCCCTATGGGTATCCTCTGGGTTTTCTGCTTTCCTCCCACATCCCAAAGACGTGCGAGTTTGTTAGTTAATTGGCCTCAAGTAGAATTACTCCTAGTATGTAAAAGGGTCTGAAGAAGGGTCTCGACCCGATACGTCACCTATTCCTTTTCTCCAGAGATGCTGCCTGTCCCACCAAGTTGCTCCATCGATTTGTGTCTATCTTCAGTGTAAACCAGCATCTACAGTTCCTCCTGACACACCTAGTGTGAAGGGGTGATTGATGGTCGGTGTGGATTCAGTGGGCCAAAGGCCCCATTTCAGTGCTGTATCTCTAAACTAAAAATAATTTGCATGACTGGCTCCATCTTCCAAAATAATTAGTTCTGCTGAGGTTTTTGTTTCTCCGCTGAGTTTTATGAACAGATGTTGAAAAATTCTCACTCCAATCCTCTCTAAGTGGACTGACCCCTCGAGGACAAGTGATTGCAGATGCTGTAGCTTTGTGATCACTTCTAACATATGAACCCTGAATTTAGCACTCCCCCCATCTGGCCGGAACGGCTTGGAGTTGCCAGTCTTTAGACCTTAGAGATACAGCGCGGAAACAGGCCTTTCGGCCCACCGAGTCCACACCGCCCACTGATCACCCCATACACTAGCACTGTCCTACACAATAGGGACAGTATACAATTTTACCGAAGCCAATTAACCCACAAACCTGCACGTCTTTGGAATGTGGGAGGAAGCCGGAGCACCCAGAAAAAACCCACGTAGTCACAGGGTGAACGTACAAACTCCGTACAGGCAGCACCCATTGTCAGAATCGAACCCAGGGGTCTCTGGCGCTGTGAGGCAGCAACTCTATCAGTTTGTCGATCCCATTCCCTGCAATTTTCACTCAGACGTATTCAGAACGGAATCTATGAGGACTGTCGATCAGATGTGAAGCTCACACGAATTATCCTGCGAGATAATAGCCACTTTATTAAATGTCAAATAAATTGTTTTTTGGGGGATTTGTGTGTGCTAGAAACAAGTGTTTCCTCCGAGACCAAAGTAAGTTTTTTGTTTGAGTCCACATTGGTATTCAGTATTGGTAGTGCAGTGGCAACAGTGAGATAGGTATAAAGTTTGAGTGTAAGTGATACGAAGAGACAAGCACTGCCAACTCATCCTCTGAGTGACGGACTGTCCTTTGACAGTGTGCTTCATCCCTGAGCTTACATGAAGTAAATTATCCAGTTTCTTAAATTTAAAAAAATGTGTGCTGGTTAACCAATGCTGCTGGGGACTGTGCAGTGAGACTTTATCTAACCAAACTACTGCCTCTAATGTGGTACCGTGTAGGAATGGAGAGCTTTTTGGTTGATGCAACCAGCATGCTTCCTTGGGGCTATTAAATAAAATATTATCCACTAATCTGGAACCTGATGCACTGTCTTGTACGTTCGAAATTGAATAGCTGTGTAAAGCTGCACGAGAAATGGGTGCAATCACTGCAAGAATTGGACCATAATGGACTATTTTAAGCTAGACAACACTGACTTTTCAATATGGATGGGCAGGAAGAGAGTGCAGGTGCAGGTTTACATCAAAGACGGACACAAAATGCTGGGACCCGAAACGTCACCTATTCCTTTTCTCCAGAGATGCTGCCTGACTCGCTGAGTTACCCCAGCATTTTGTGTCTGTCTTGCCTATGATGCTTTTTCGTTTTAGAGATACAGGGTGGAAAAACAGACCCTTTGGCTCACTGAGTCTGCGCCGACCTGCGATCACCCATCCACTAGTTCTATCCTATACACTAGGGACAATTTGCAGAAAGTAATTAACCTACAAACCTACACGGCTTTGGAATGTGGAAGGAAACCGGAGGAAACCCACACAGTCTCAGGGAGAACGTACAAGCTCCGTACGGACAGCATCCACAGTCAAGATCGAACCCAGGTCTCTGACATTGATTCCATGATCGGCCAGTCAAGACTTAAGGATCAAAATTAATGTTCTTTCATTATTCTGGTTTTGACCATACTAATAGAGGAATTAAATGTTTTAAAACAATTTGAGTCACACAACAAATTACCAAAGGACCTTAATGCAAATTTTCACGGAAGTGCAAGTTTCTTTCCTTTATTTGTTCATCCACAAGACACAGGGGGTGACCTTAGATGAAATGAGGTGTCAACAAAAGTTTATTCCAGAATTTTGCATTCCATGTTTCTACGTAAAGGCCTGTGGACAGAACAGGGTGTGGTGCACGCCTGAGGAAGGATGTACTTGATTTCTTGGCTGTGAAATTCTTCAGATCCTTTAGTTTTAATGGGCTTCATCTTAAAACGTTTAAGAGACTTCTGAATAGGCACATGGATAAGCAGGAAGTGGAGGGATATGGATCATGTGTGGGCATATGTGCTACACTGTTCTATGTTCTAATCATTCTAAAGCAATGTGTAGAAACAACATGCAGATGCTGGTTTAAACCTGATAGTTACAAAAAGCTGGAGTAACTCAACGGTTCAGGCAGCATCTCTGGAGAAAAGGAATAGGTGACGCTTTGGGTCCTGTCCCTCTTCAGTCGGGTCTGAAGAACCCAAAGCTAGTTCCATACACCTACTGCCCTTTGTGCAATAAAAGGGTTGCCCCTCAGGTTCCCAATAAATTGTTCCTGCTCCCCCTCACCTTAAATATATCCTCTGGTTCATGATTCCCCGACTCTGGGTTAAAGAGTACCCAATCTATTCATCTCATGATCTTGTACACCTCTATAAGATCAGCCCTCTTCCTTCCGACGCTCCAAAGAATAAAGTTCTAGCCTGCCCAGCCCTATAGCTCAGGCCCTTGAATACTGCCAATCCTTGTAAATCTTTTTGTGCACCATTGTCAACTTAACAACATCTTTCCTATAACAGGGTGACCAAAACTGGAAACAACCAATATTCAACTGTGGCCTCTCCAATGTCTTGTGCAACTGTAACACGACCTCCTAACTTCTATGCTCAATACTCTGACTGAAGAAGGCCGATGAGGTGAAGGCTGCCTTGTCCACTGGTAAGGGGGTCTTTATGGCAGCAATGACCCTAAAAATATAAGGGAGGTTGTATGTGGAGGAGAAACATCTTCTCGATGTTGCCCCCTCCCCACTTTCTATGGGGGATTGTTGAGGACCACTTTAGATGGGAGAGTGTTGCTGGGAAGTGATGGCCTCTACTGCAAAACGTGAAACATTGATTCAAAGATTCAATTAAACTTTATTGTCACATGTCCCCAGGGGCCACGAAATGCTTTGTTTTTCATACAACCCGATAAAATCGTACAGCAGGCCTCACCTCGGCAGTACACACAGATGCTGCCACGTTTCTGTCACCAACACACAGATGTTGCCATGTTTCTGTCACCGACAGTTGCAAAAGTTCACCAAACAGTCCTATCTCCTGCATGTGGCAGAAGGCGTGCCCTCCCCATGTCGGTCCCTCTTCATTCTCGGTGGCCCTCCTTCGAGTCATGGAGTGATATAGTGTGGAAACGGGCCCTTCGGCCCACCTTGCCCGCACCAGCCAACATGTCCCAGCAATCATGGTTGATTTGCCCAAGGCTCACCTCCTCCTGTTCACCAGATCCCCACAGCTCTCAATTCCCTGATCTTGCAGAAAAAAATATCTAATTCCTCAAAGTGCCTCAATGTTCTTTCCTTGTGTGGAGCAGAACAATTCCAGAGACCACCCTCTGTGAGAAGAAGTCCAAATGCAGGTTTAAATGATTACCCCCTTACAAGTTAATTAATTCAGACAGCACTGAAACAGGCCCTTCAGACTAACTCATCCATGCCATCCAAGACGCACATCTAAGCTAGTCCCATTTGCCTGCGTCTGACCCACATACCTCTAAACCTTTCCTATCTCTGTACCTGTCCAAGTGTCTCTTAAATACTGTTACAGTATCTGCCTCCGCTACATCCTCTGGAAGCTCATTCCATTTACCCACCAAGTAAGAGCAGCAGCCTAACAGGTCTGTAAACACAGTCGTCAATAGGTAAGATAATAAAACAAACAAAAAAAAGTTCAATAAATTAAATAAAATAACCATTTTTGTGCATGGCAAAATAAAAGCCCACAGAAACAGCATGGTGCAGTAGTAGAGTTGCTGCCTTCCAGTGCCAGAGACCACGGTTCGATCTTGACTAAGAGTGCTGTCTGCACGGAGTTTGCACATCCACCCATAGCAAGATCCATAGCTGTACAATATACTCTTGGTTGGTTTGTGACTCTTCAATGGTTTTAGTGGACACGGTGCTTATCTGACATTGTGAAAGCATCCCATGCACTAACGTGAATAGCGATTAAGAATGTTTGCTCCAATTTATTGACTGATGCTACTTCACACAGGAATGAGTGCTCACACAATCTACTCCACTGTGAAGTTAGTTATGTCTGTTTTGTGCATAATCGGTGATTAATGGTCCAATTTCGAGCCATGAATCATGTAACAAAGAGTGTTAAGATTACCCACAACATTGCGTTCACACCAATTAAATATTGTGAGGAACTTCCTAGGTCGAACTATCTAATATTGAAAAAATTTCAAGTTCTTGGTAATAAGAATTGGCTTTGTAATAAATGCTGTTTTTGGGATGGTGCAGAACTGTTAATATATTAACATGTTCATTGGTGGTTCGTAGTTTGTTGTGTCTGGAGCCTGTACAAGGCTTGACAAAACCAGGATAGGGTCAAAGAACCTGCAGATGCTGCTTTACAACAAAAACACAGGCAAAGTGACTTTTAGAGATAGAGCGATGAACAGGACCTTTGACCCAGCGAGTCCACGAGCACTATCCTACACACTAGAGACAATTTACAATTTTACCAAAGCCAATTAACGTACAAGCCTGTATGTTTTTGGAGTGTGGGAAGAAACCCACGTGGTCACAGGGAGAACATACAAACTCCGTACAGAGCACCTGTAGTCGAGATTGAACCCAGGTCTCTGGCGCTCTGAGGCAGCAACTCTACTACTGCGCCGTCGTGCTGCCCCCAACTCAGTAACTCAGCAGTATTTCTGGAGAATACGGGTAGGCAACGTTTTGGGTTGGGACCCATCTTTGGACTGTTTGTCAGAGGGAAGTGGGGGGGGGGGGGGTAGCTGGAAAAGGGAGGCAGGTTAGGGCAAAGCCTGGGAAGTGATAGATGGATGCAGGAGAGGGGGGATGTTTGATAGGCAGAAGGGTGGACCTAGGAACCTAGATCAGAGCATTGCAGGATCCCGCATTTGATCCATAATCAGTGTTAAATTGCAGTCCTGCAGGATGCACTAGGTATTGCAATAAGCCCTGCATTGGGTTAAATCCGGAGGTGAGAGGGGAAAGGTAGGATTGGAAACTGAGGGGCAACCTTTGTCACAGAGGGTGGTGGATAGATGGAACGAGCTGCCCGAGGAGGCAGTTCAGGCAGTTATTATAACAATATTCATGACATTTATCCAAGTACATGGATAGGAAAAGTTGAGATCTCCAACATCTCCCCCCCCCCCCCCTACCCTGTGCTCCACCTGGATTTGCACCTAATTCTCTCCTTCCCATCCCCTTCCACCCATTCACTCCTTTACACTTTAGAGATACAGGGCGGAAACCAGTCCTTTCAGGCCACCAAGTCCGCACCGACCAGTGTTCAGCACTGGCACGATCCGACACACTAGCGACAATGTACAATTACTACCGAAGTCAAATAACCTACAAACCTGTGTCTTTGGAGTGTAGGAAGAAACCGCAGCTCCTGGAGAAAACCCATGTAGTCCCAGGGAGAGCGTACAAACTCCATACAGTCAGTACTCATAGTCAGGATTGAACCCGGGTCTCTGGCGCTATATGGCAGCAACTCTACCGCAATGCCACCAATTCCTCTGGCTTCACAATTCGTAACTCTTCAATCCTTATGTCTCACATTTTAGTTTAATCACTGGTCTTTGTTCCAACCGTCTGCCTATCAAACAACCTTCTCGCCTGTGTCCATCATTACCTGGTTCATTTTGTTTTGCCACTACTCTCTCCTAGTTATCTTCCTTCTCCCCCCCCCCCCCCCCCGTAAAATCAGCTTGAAGAAGGGTATCGACCTATCACCTATCCATATTCTCCAGAGATGCTGCCTGACCTGTTGTGTCCTTTGAGTTGAGAGGGATATGGGCCAAACACGAGCAGGTGTGACGAGCACAGATGGGGCATCTTGGTCAGCATGGGCCAAAGGGTCTATCTCCGTGCTGTACGACTCTAAGGGGGTTAGGAAAAAAGGGACTACAGTTCCTGTTTCTGATCACGACGCTTAAATGCAGTATTAGAAGATGGGTGCTCATGTTTTTCTGTCGCGGACAGGTCAGATAGTCTGCTGATGCTAATTGTCATGGATTACAAATCAAGCTGTGTAGCACCGACAGTTTCTGTGTGAAATAGCCTGTCATAAATCAGAAAGCAGGGAATAAATCCGGAGGAAAGGGGAATTACTGGAAACGGAACAAACCATATTAAAAGTAAATGAGTGATTGGAAACTCCCAAGAGAAGGGCGAGAGCCAGAAGATCAGCAACCTAATGAAATTTGGTTCATTGACTTGAGTCATGACCAATCTTCAGGGTTAGATGAATTATTCTTGAATTGAATTACAGGCTTTAAACTGTTGATGCAATGTCATTGTCTTTTATTTAACCCTGAAGAGGGGATGTTCTTTGAGGCCTGACTGATGGCAGCTCCAGATGGAAGGGCCTCGCGGCGAGAGATTGGAGATGTGAAAGTGGTTCCATTGTTAAAGGGGTCACTGTGCTCCATTCACCGCGGCCCACAGCCGTCGAAAGTGGAAAAGACAAAATGCTTTCACTGTGTGACGCATGATGATTTAATAAAATGCCACGCATCCACCAGATGGAAATTGCTCCTAGATGAAATTTGATTACCTCGTTCTAGGAAGCAGGTGGAACACAGAGGGCGTGTGTGAATTGAGAAATGTTGCAGTCTTTGGCTTGAGAGAAATGCAAAACTGTAGAATTAATGAATTCTAACAAAACAACAATTTCCAGTCTTATTCATATTTTTCAAGACAAACCTGGATTATTTTGGCCGCTGAAGCCAGATGACTCTTTGTGTGCTGGTCACAGGGGTGGATCTGCAATCACACATTATCCGGAATCACACATTATCCGGAATCTTGGAATCATCCTTGATCAAACCCTCTCCTTCGACAAACACATCAAACACATCACAAAGACAGCCTTCTTCCACCTCAAAAACATTGCCCGTCTCCGTCCATCCCTCTCCTCCACAGCTGCAGAAACCCTCATCCACGCCTTCATCACCTCCCGTCTGGACTACTGCAACAGCCTCCTCTATGGCGCACCCTCAAAAATCATCAATAAACTTCAATACATTCAAAACTCCGTTGCCCGTCTACTCACACACACCTCGATCCGTGACCATATCACCCCCGTCCTTTATAAACTCCACTGGCTCCCCATCCCCCAGAGAATCCAGTACAAAATCCTCCTCATAACCTACAAAGCCCTCCATAACCTGGCCCCATCCTACCTGACCGACCTCCTCCACAGGCACACTCCCACCTGCACCCTCCGCTCTGCCGCTGCCAATCTCCTATCCCCCCACATCCGGACTAAACTCAGATCCTGGGGGGACAGGGCTTTCTCCATCGCTGCTCCCACCCTATGGAACTCACTACCCCAAACCGTTAGAGACTCCCCCACACTCACCACATTCAAAACATCGCTGAAGTCTCACCTGTTCAGCACTGCCTTCAACCACTGAAGGTCACCTCACCTACTGTCTCCTTTCTCTGTTCATTTATTTATTTACTTATTTATCTATTTATTAATTTCCCTATGTTCTCAAAATCTCTGTAAAGCGACTTTGAGTATATGAAAAGCGCTATATAAATAAAATGTATTATTATTATTATTATTATAATTGCTTCACTCTTTTAAACCTCCAATCCAACAGCAACATTTCTTACTTTAACTATGCTCCTCTTAATGACCTCTCCCTTTATCATGTATCTGTACACTGTGGACGGCTTGATTGTAATCATGTATTGTCTTTCCGCTGACTGAATAGCCACAAAAAAGCTTTTCGCTGTACCTCAGTACATGTGACAATAAACTACATTAAACTAAATTGCCTTTATCCTGTATCTTTACTCTGTCGATGGCTCAATTGTATCATGTTTGGTCTTTCCGCTGTCTAGTTGGCATGCGACAAAAGCTTTTCACTGTACCTCGGTACATGTGACAATAAACTGAACTAAAACTAAGCTATTTTCTCTAGAATGGCAGAGATTAAAGGGAGACCTGATGAAAGTAAATAAAATTGGGAGGCATGGATTGGGTTGACAAAGATTGGGTGAAAAGGAACTGCACTTGCTGGTTTACACTGAAGATAGACACAAAGTGCTTGAGTAACTCAGCGAGTCAGGCAGCATCTCTGCAGAAAAAGGATGGGTGACGTTTCGGGTTGGAACCCTTCCTCAGACTGTATGTATATCTAAACGTAGATTAAGAAAATAACTGCAGATGCTGGTACAAATTGAAGGTATTTATTCACAAAATGCTGGAGTAACTCAGCAGGTCAGGCAGCATCTCGGGAGAGAAGGAATGGGTGATGTTTCGGGTCGAGACCCTTCTTCAGACTGATTGTAGATTGGCTTCACTATGGCCTTTTACAAATAAGGTACAAAACTGACGTTTTTACTCTTCCTACATTGCTCCATCCTCAAAATAATTCTTCCTTTTATGTACTGTTTACTTTCATCCACAACTGGGCAGTCAGTTTCCCTCTAGCCTTTAAAAAATGGATCCCTTTAATGAAACAGAACATAAAACAGCACAGCGCAGGAACAGTCCTTTCAGCCCACAATGTCTGTGCTGAACGTAATGCCAAGATAAACCAATCCCATCTGCCTGCACGTGATCCATCGCCCTCCATTCCCTGTGAAAAAGCTTTGTCAATTGCAACAAATCTGAAATCATTATCATTGGTCCAAAAATGCTCACCAAATCCACCCAAAACTTCATCCTCAACATTGATGGTCTCCCAGTATCCACCTCACCTCATATCCGGAATCTTGGAATCATCCTTGATCAAACCCTCTCCTTCGACAAACACATCAAACACCTCACAAAGACAGCCTTCTTCCACCTCAAAAACATTGCCCGTCTCCGTCCATCCCTCTCCTCCACAGCTGCAGAAACCCTCATCCACGCCTTCATCACCTCCCGTCTGGACTACTGCAACAGCCTCCTCTATGGCGCACCCTCAAAAATCATCAATAAACTTCAATACATTCAAAACTCCGCTGCCCGTCTACTCACACACACCTCGATCCGTGACCATATCACCCCCGTCCTTTATAAACTCCACTGGCTCCCCATCCCCCAGAGAATCCAGTACAAAATCCTCCTCATAACCTACAAAGCCCTCCATAACCTGGCCCCATCCTACCTGACCGACCTCCTCCACAGGCACACTCCCACCTGCACCCTCTGCTCTGCCGCTGCCAATCTCCTATCCCCCCACATCCGGACTAAACTCAGATCCTGGGGGGACAGGGCTTTCTCCATCGCTGCTCCCACCCTATGGAACTCACTACCCCAAACCGTTAGAGACTCCCCCACACTCACCACATTCAAAACATCGCTGAAGTCTCACCTGTTCAGTACTGCCTTCAACCACTGAAGGTCACCTCACCTTCTGTCTCCTTTCTCTGTTCATTTATTTATTTACTTATTTATCTATTTATTCATTTCCCCTATGTTCTCAAAATCTCTGTAAAGCGTCTTTGAGTATATGAAAAGCGCTATATAAATAAAATGTATTATTATTATTATTATTACCCAATCTATGCCTCTCATAATTTTATTTACTCCTCTCAGGTCCCCCTTCAAACTCTGCTATTGTAGAGAAAATAATTGAAGTATGTCCAGTTTCTCCTTGTAGCTAATACTCCCTTATCCAGGCAGCATTTTGGTAAACCTCTTCAGCACCCTCTCCGAAGCCTCCATATCCTTCCTGTAATGAGGTGACCAGCTACTGGGACGCACACAATACTCCATATGCAGCCCGCCAAGTCTTTTCATCTCTGGTCTTGGTCCAACCATCTGCTAATCAAATCTACCCCCCCCATCCACTTCTCCTCACCAGTATTCACCAATCACTTGCCGTGCTTGATCCTATCTCCACTTCCCATCCAACCTCCTTCCCCCTTCCCAAAACAATCAATCTGAAGAAAGGTCTCAACCCTATTCATGCGTAGCAAGGAAATGCAGATGCTGGTTTGACTTGAAGATAGACACAAAATGCTGGAATGATTCTGCTGTTCAGGCAGCATCTCTGGAGAGAAAGAATAGAGCACGTCAGGGAGACCGCTGAGTTACTCCAGCTTTTTGTGTCACCTATTCGAGTTCTCCAGAAGTGTTGCCTGACCCACTGAGTTACCTCAGCACTTTGTGTCTTTCTTTGTTAACCAGCATCTGCAGTCCCTTGTGTCGTGTTCTTTACCACCCTGTCTAATTGTGTTGCCACTTTCAGGGAGCTATGGACTTGAACCTCTGCATTCCTCAGCACTCTTTGCTTTTTCCACTCTGGTACTGGAGTTTTCATGTAATGGCAAGGTGAAGCTCAGGGATAGAGCACAAGGAAGATGACAAAGATGGACTTGTTGCTCAGTTGAGAAAGCTACATCGCACCCGTAGCAATTGCATCTATTCCTGAAGCAACACTAATTCATAAAGTAGTGTAATTATACTCTTTGGATAATTGATTTAATTATCTTGCGACTTCTAAACTGAAAAATCAGAATGTAATAAACTACTCTAACATTGACTAAGCTGCTAGAGTCTAGGATGTGATATGTAATCAAACTCCTTGGTTTAGGTTTAGACCTGCTATCTTGCAAGTGGATAGCTTTACACGTCATTGATTCATACAGCATGGAAACAGGCTCTTCAGCCCAACTTGTTCACGCTGACCAACATGCCCCATCAACACTAGTCCCACCTGCCCGCCTGTGGCTCCTATGCCTCCAAACCTACCCTATCCATGTACCTGTCTAAATGTCGCTTAAATGTTGCGATAGTATCTTCCTCAACTACCTCCTCCACCAGCTCGTTCTATACACCCACCACCCTTAGGTTCCGATTAAATCTTTCTCCCCCCCTTAAACCTATGCGCCAGAGACTCTGATCCTGACTACAGGTGCTGTCTGTACGGTGTTTGTATGTTCTCCCCGTGACCTGCGTGGGTTTTCTCCAGGAGCACCAGTTTTTTTTCCCACACTCCAAAGATGTACATGTTTGTAGGCTGATTAGTTTGTTAAATTTTGAATTGCCCTTAGTGTGTGGGGGATTGTGTAGTGGGGGGATTGCCGGTCAGTGTGGACTCGATGGGCCGAAGGGCTTGTTTCTGCGCTGTATCCCTAAACTAAACAAAAGCTTGCAGATAGGCACGTGGCTACCTAGTGAATGGAGGGATATGGGGGATCATGTGCATGTGTGCGGGGATCGCTGGTCGGCGCCAACTCGGCCGGCCACTGACTCGGGCGGCACGGTGGTGCAGCGGTAGAGTTGCTGCCTTGCAGCGAATGCAGCGCCGGAGACTCAGGTTCGATCCTGACTACGGGCGCCATCTGTACGGAGTTTGTACGTTCTCCCCGTGACCTGCGTGGGTTTTCTCCGAGATGTTCGGTTTCCTCCCACACTCCAAAGATGTACAGGTATGTAGGTTAATTGACTGGGTAAATGTTTTAAAAAATTGTCCCTAGTGTGTGTTGGATAGTGTTAGTGTGCGGGGGTCGCTGGACGGCGCAGACTCGGTGGGCCGAAGGGCCTGTTTCCGCGCTGTATCTCTAAATCTAAAAAAAAATCAAAGATTCTATTTCCGCGCTGTCTAAACTAAACTGTCCTTTGGTTCTTGATTCCCTGACTCTGGGCAAAAGATTCTGTGCATTTACCCAATCTATTCCTCTCATGATTTTGCACACCTCTATAAAAGTTTGTCTTTGGTGTTGTGCAATGTGTGCAAATTAAGCCAAGAATATCTCTAGAGAAGGGAAGCAAAGTTTGCGAAAGGAAATTATCACTGACAGATCTTTGCACTTCCTATTATTTGTTGTTAGGTGTCTGGTAGCAATATTCAACCCTCTGCCCGATTGTGAATGGTGGTGAGAACACCTGATGTCAGCACAGGGATTGGGGAATAAGAAGTTATTTGTCAAATTGATTAACCACTGTGCTCCCTTGTTTATTGTTTTATTGTGTTAACTTGCTTGCCCAAACTTCAAATGGATCTGTTGTGCACATAATCCATTTTTCCTTTCAGACCGCTGTAACTGTCTCAGGAAGTAATCATAAACTATCTTGGCACAGCCAATTTCCCTCACTGTATGTCACCGGGAAGCTTTCAAACGTCATTATGTTGGGGAGAAATACTGTTGAAGACCCTGTAATATTCTCATAAAGCCAAAACCAATAATGAGAATGTTGTCCGATTGCAAAGTGCCTGGGGATGCAATGACCCTCGTCTGAACTTTTAATGAGTTGTCCACTGACATATTGGTGACCCCTTGTCAGGCTTGAAAAGTTTCTATACAATTACGTTTCTTCATCTTCTATCAGTTAATTACTCTTTATCCACTAATGGTACAAATATACAGTTAATATTATTTACCAGTCCCGGCTTACATTCTTTTATAATGTATTCTTGAAGTGTCGCAGATGGAGAGGTTTCAGACCGAGAGACCTTTGTGTAATAACTCTTAAGTGCTCTTTTACAGAATAGGTCTTTAGAAATTCAAGTCTATTTTTTTGTACCTTGTCATACCACTTTTAAACTGTTGGTGTTGCTAGTGGAGGCTTTAAAATTAATTTATTGGAATAATATTTTTTGGCTGAATTTTTTTAATTAGAATTTAATCTTTTATTTGGATTTCATTTGAAAGACTCAATGTATTTAAATAAAGAAAGCTAATGGAAGAAGGGAATGGAAATATTAATGCCGTGCCATAAAAGGCAACGTTTTAGGGCAGCAAATAGATAATCATCATTAATAACAGGATGCTTATTTTATTGATAAGCATGCCTGTAAGTAAATTCTTAACTCTGAATTATGCCATATATAGTAATATAACATAATAGATTACAGTTCAAGTCGGCACAGAGAGAACGTGCAAACTCCGTACAGACAGCACCCATATTCAGGATTGAACTCTGGTCTCTGGCGCTGTGAGGCAGTAACCCTATCGTTGCGCTACCGTGCCGCGCCAATTTGAACTCAATTGAATTTGAACTCGATTGAATTGAATTCAATATTTATGTACACCAACTAGATATTTAAGGTTAGTTTATTTAAGAAAAAAATCTGAAATGATGACGATTCATCTGTTGCATACATTAAAAAAAATAGTTTCTTAATATTCTGCAAAGGTAAGATGCTCTCCTTCTACAAGATAGACACAAAATGGTGGAGTAACTCAATGGGTCAGACAGCACTTCTGGAGAAAAGGAATAGGTGGCATTTCATGTCGAGACCCTTCTTCAGTCTGAGAGTCTGCTTCCACAATCTGGCCTTTATGTACCACTAAACACACAACAGGACTGTCCCTGAACGGTTCTTTGACAAGGCTCAACAAGGCCAAGGGCAGTTGGGGTTGGCCACTAAACACTGACCTTGTCTCTGATACCCGCAATCAGTGAATGGATTAATTAGGTTAAATAGGTTACAAATGATTGTACAAACTTTCCATGATTGCTTCTTTTATCATCATGTTATCTCGCCGAACTGAAACATTTAATTTGACAATCATTTTATTCATGGAATTTATCAGAGTTATTTTTTTCACCTCAGTAGTGACTGCAATAATAACACAGCAATTATATTCTGCAGTATTTCTTACGGTTTGGGCTGTCGCATTTTCTCTTTTAAATATGAATGTTGGCATTTTAAGAATTGAGGAAAACCCAAACATGTCAGCAAACCTAAAGAAAACAAGATGACCCCACAAGACACTGTTACTGTGAGGCACAAGCATAGAATGGCCCAGCACGGAACTTCGACCCAACTTTCCCACGATGCCCCATCTATGCTATTCCCACCTGTGTGAGTTTAGGCCGTATCCCTCTGAACCTTTCCTATCCATGTTCCTGTCCGAATATCTTTTGTTCCAAAGAAATCTGAAGTTGGCATGGAATACAACCATTTCCATTTTCAACTTTACTGAGGGAATTGAGCAATCAAAGAATATTGGAGCGCAGGGGGTGATCTTACAGAGGTGTACAACATCATGAGAGGAATAGATCGGGTAGATGCGCCAAGTTTCTTGTCTAGAGTAGGGCCATCGAGAACCAGAGAACATCGGTTTAAGGTGAGGGGGGAAAGATTTAATAGAAACCTGAGGCGTAACATTTTCACCTAAAGGGTGTTGGAACGAGCTGCTGGAGGAGGTAGTTGAGGCAGGTACTATCACAACACTTAAGAAACATTTAGACAGGTACATGGATTGGACAGGTTTAGAAGGAAATGAGCCAAATGCAGGCAGGTGGGACAAATGTAGATGTGACATGTGGTCAGTGTGGGCAAGTTAGGCTGTAGGGCCTATTTCCACGCTGAATGATTCTATGACTATAACATGGGAATAATTGCCAATACCGTTATAGTTTTACAAAGCCAATGCACACCCCTTGTGTAAACAGGTGTTTGTGGTTAAACAGCAGCAGACAAGCTGTATTGATCCAATTTGATTAAAAGATTTATCATGTGAAAGAGATAAGCAATACATTCAAGTAAGCTAGGGATGAAATCAAAGATACTCCTGTCTCTCCCGTGTTAAATGGATTTTCACCAGAGTGCACGTGATCTATCGAAGAGCAGTGATTAACTACAGAATTGGCTGCAAAAAATTAAATGCAAATTGGTTCTCCACAACATGGTTCGCAATAGCTAAAGAAATGGACTTGGTGTGGAACATTGACTGCAAACATAAAGTAACATTGGCTTCCTTGCAGAATTGGCTTACAATAATTAACCAACAGATTCCTTGCAATATTGATTGCAATAATTAATATCCTGCAGTGAATCTAAGGGTTGCATTTAAACTTTGCAGCCAATTGTGCAGGTAATCGCTGCTCTTCAGCAGTTCATGAACACTATGCAGTAGATTCCCTACAGTATTAACTGCAATAATTGAGCAGCAGATTTTCCATGCGGCATTATCATATATCATCATATCATATCATATATATACAGCGCGGAAACAGGCCTTTTCGGCCCACCAAGTCCGCGCCGCCCAGCGATCCCCGCACACTAACACTATTAACACTATCCTACACACACTAGGGACAATTTTTTTAAACATTTACCCAGCCAATTAACCTACATACCTGTACGTCTTTGGAGTGTGGGAGGAAACCGAAGATCTCGGAGAAAACCCACGCAGGTCACGGGGAGAACGTACAAACTCCTTACAGTACAGCACCCGTAGTCAGGATCGAACCTGAGTCCCCGGCGCTGCGTTCGCTGTAAAGCAGCAACTCTACCGCTGCGCTACCGTGCCGCTGCAATAATTAAAGAGCAGCAGGAAGAACAGCTGCAATAAAACAGCAACTCTGATATATTATCTGAGTTTAAACCGCAGTACTTTCCTTGCAACACTGACTGCAACAAAATTAAGAGCAGCTGATTGCTTGCACTAATTAAAGGAATAGATTCGGTAGAGGCACAGTCTTTTCATCCAGAGTAGGGGAATCAAGAACCAGAGGACATGGGTTTAAGGTAAGGGAGGAAAGATTTGATAGGAACCCGAGGGGTATCTTCTTTACATAAAGGGTGGAGGGTGTATGGAACGAGCTGCCGGAGGGCGTAGTTGAGTCAGATGCTATTGTGACGTTTAAGAAATATTTAGACGGGTACATGCATAGGATAGGTTTAGAGGGATATGGGCCAAGCGCAAGCAGGTGGGACTAGTGTAGATGGGACATTTACACAGGATAGGTTTAGAGGGATATGGGCCAAGCGCAAGCAGGTGGGACTAGTGTAGATGGGACATTTACACAGGATAGGTTTAGAGGGATATGGGCCAAGCGCAAGCAGGTGGGACTAGTGTAGATGGGACATTTACACAGGATAGGTTTAGAGGGATATGGGCCAAGCGCAAGCAGGTGGGACTAGTGTAGATGGGACATTTACACAGGATAGGTTTAGAGGGATATGGGCCAAGCGCAAGCAGGTGGGACTAGTGTAGATGGGACATTTACACAGGATAGGTTTAGAGGGATATGGGCCAAGCGCAAGCAGGTGGGAATAGTGTAGATGGGACATTTTGGTCGGTGGGGGCAATTTGGGCCAAAGGGCCTGTTTCCATGCTGTACGACTCTATAAACAACTGTGGTATTGCTACACTATGAAACATCAATAACTACTGCAGTTTTGATTGCAATGAACAGGAGGTTCTCTGCAATATTGACTGCAGCAATTTAACAGCAGCTGTTTTCCTCCAGCATTGACTTAAACAAATTACCAGCTGCAGATTGTTGTAGACTGCAAGAATTAATCAGCAGTTGTTCCCTGCAGCATTAAATGTGACAAAACTCCAGCTGCAGATTCCTTACAATAAGTACAGACCAACTGCGTCCAGGCAGCATTTGCTGCAATCGTTACATGCCAGCAGCTTTCCAATGGTGTTGACTGCAATATTTAAGGAACAGTAGTTGTTCTGCGGTATTGAAGACAATAAATAAACAGCAATTCCCCTGCATTCTCAACTGCATCATTAAACGGCATCGGATTCTCTGCAGTATTGATGGAAGGGCTAAAAAGCACCGATTTCTCAGCAGCACTGATCATAATAAATGTCTAGCAGCCACTTCCATATTGGCAACAATTAATGGTAGATTTACCGTAAAATTTTCTTTAATTAGCAGTAGTTTTCCCGCAGTATTGGCTGCAACAGTTGAACAGCTGCAGAATCCCTCGCATGTTGTTTGTAGTCGCTAAACAGCAGCAGGCATTCGGCAGTATTTACTGCATTGCTCAATCGCATGCATTTATGGGCGAAGATATTAATTGGCTGCAGAATCCCTCAGGTCTTGAGAGCAATATTTAAACAGTAGCAGATTCATTGCAGTATTGATGCACTAATTAAATTGCAGTATGCTCCATGTAGCTTTGCCTGAAATAATTAAACATCGATTTTCCTGCAGCATTGACTGCGATGATTCAATTGCACCAGGCTTCCCGAAGCATTTTTAACACAATTAAACAGCAGTGTATTTCCTCGTGTTTATTGTTAGTACTAAGCAGCAGTAGATTCACCACAACACACGTGCAACAATTAAGCCACAGCAGTAATGATTGCAACAATTACGAAGTATATTTTCTGCAGTATTTTCTCTTTTATATTAACCAGAAACAGTTTTCCTGCAGTGTTGACTGCAATAGTGAACAGTATCAGATTCCCTGCAGTATTGAGCCGGTAATTAACCAGCAACAGGTCACCTGCTGTGATAATTCGAGACGGTAATGGGGGGCAGGCACAGTGGCGCAGCGGTAGAGTTGCTGCATTACAGCGACAGAGATCCAGGTTCAATCCTGACTATGAGTGCTGTCTGTACGGAGTTTGTCCGTTCGTCCTGCGACCACGTTGATTTTCTCTGGGTGCTCCAGTTTCCACCCACACTCCAAAGACGTACAGGTTTGTTGGTTAATTGTCTTTGGTACAAATTGTAAATTGTCCCTAGTGTGTAGGATAGTGCTAGTGTACAGGGTGATCGCTAGTCGGTGCGGATTTGATAGGCCTGTTTCCGCGCTGTATCTCTACATTCTAAATAACTGCAATATTGAGAGAACAGTAATTTTCACTGGAATTTCCTTGCATCAATTAAATATAACAATATTTCCATCCCATTGTCTGATAGAATTAAACAGTACACTACTGTAGCTGTTTCATGCAATTAGTTATAGAGTTATACTGCATGGAAATGGGCTCTTGGGACCAATTTGCTGACGCCGACCAACATGCCTCATCAACACTTGTCCACCTGCCTGCATTTGGTCCATATCCCTCCAAGCCTTTCATATCTATGTACATGTCTAACTGTTTCTTAAATGTTGGGATAGCCCTTGCCTCAACGACCTCCTCTGGGAGCTTCTTCGATACACCCACCACACTTAGTGTTAAAATGTTACCCCTCCAATTGCTATTAAATCTTTTCCCCTCATCTTAAACCTATGGTCTACACACTTTTCCCATGGCATTGAATGAAATAAAATAACAGGTACAGTCTCCTTAGACAATATTTAAAGACAATATTTCCAATGAGCTTTGGCAGCAATCATTAAAGATCAGTGGGCTTTCTATGGGGTTGACAACAGTATCGAGTGGCGCAGTAGTGCAGCCATTTGGTGCTGTAGCCTTATCTGGCTTCCATCCTGATTTTGGATGCTGCCATTGTAGAGTTTGCATGTTATTTCCCCTCCATATCCTAAGGATGCTTCGGTAGGTTAAATGAGCTGTTGTAGATTACTTCTAATGTTGACAAATAGAGTGGCTGGAAGAGCTGCTGACTCACGGCACCAGAGACCCGGGTTTGATCCTGACCTCAGCCTGTGTGCAGCTAGCACGTTCTCCCTGTGACCATGTGGGTTTTCTTCGGGTACTCTGGTTTCCTCCCACATCCCAAAGACATTGGGGTTTGTCGGTTAATGGGCCTCTTCAAATTTGCCCCCGAGTGGGTGAGAAAGTGGAATAACATAGAACTCGGGTGAGCGGATAATCGATGGTCGGCGTGGACACAGTGGGCCAAAGGGTATGTATCTTTAGCTTGGTAAAGCGCAGAAACAGGCCCGTCGGCTCACCAAGTCCGTGCCAACCATCGATCCATGTACACTGGCACTATCCCACACACTAGGGCAAATTTACCATTTTTACCAAAGCCAATTAACCTACAAACCTGTACGTCTTGGAGCATGGGAGGAAACCGGAGCAACCAGAGAAAACCCATGCAGTCGCGGGGAGAGCGTACACACTCCGTATAGATGGGACACTTAGTCAGGATTGAACCCAGGTCCCTGCCGCTAAGCAGCTACTCGACCTATGCGCCACCGTGCTGTCCTGTCGCTAAACTAAACTAAATTGAGTGGCAAAAGAATAATAGGAAATTGATGGGCATGAGAGCATTTTGTGTCTATCTTCGGTATAGATCAGCATCTGCAGTTCCTTCTTACACAGAGAGAGGAAAAAATCACAGGAGTAAGGACATAAGAGGGGGATTGGAACTGAAGGGATTGCTTTGCTGGAAGCCAACAGAGTCAATGGGCCGCATAGCTGCCTCCTGTGCTGTAATGTATAAATCAAAGGAAAGTGACTCTTCTGTAGATTTGGGAGTAATAAATAAACAACGGCAATTTCCACACATATTGGCGCCATCATTACACAGGATTATCTGCCCTGAGGTATTGATGGAATAATTAAAAAGCAGTGGTTATGCTGCCGTATTGACTGCACTAATTGTACAGCATCAACCTCCTGCCATATTGGCAATCATTAAGCAGTGGCAGATTAGGCTGCAGCAATGGCCATTAAACAGCAGTAGATTCTGCGCAGCAGTGGAGTTCTTAATCTTCGGTCAAATTCTTGCGACATTGAGTGAAGATTCAATTGGCCGCAGATTCTCTGCAGGGTTGAGAGCAATATTTAAAGAGCAGCAGATTCCTTGCTTTGTTGGCTGCAATAATTAAAGAGCAACAATTACTCTGCAGTATTGTCAGCACCAGTGAAACTACTGCAGTTTCTCTGTAGTGTTCGGTGCAATAATGAAGGCACGGCAAATTCTTGTGGACTCGCTGCATTGCTGAACACAATAATTTGACAAAGAAAATTTTGCTGCAGCATTGTTTAAATGGCAGCATTCTGCTGCAGCATTGTTTAAATGGCAGCAGCAGTTCTACTGCATTGACTGCAGTAATTAAGCAGTATCATTGATTCTATGAATTAAATTAAAATGGTACGGTGGTTATGGGAGATTTCAATATGCAGGTAGACTGGAAAAATCAGGTTGGTAATGGACCCCAAGAAAGGGAGTTTGTGGAGTGCCTCCGAGATGGATTCTTAGAGCAGCTTGTACTGGAGCCTACCAGGAAAAAGGCAACTCTGGATTTAGTGTTGTGCAATGAACTGAATTTCACAAGGGAACTCAAGGTAAAGGAACCACTAGGAGGTAGTGACCATAATGTGATAAGTTTTAATCTGCAATTTGAGAGGGAGAAGGTAAAATCAGAAGTGTCAGAGTTGCAGTTGAACAAAGGGGACTGTGGAGGCATGGGGGAGGAGGTGGCCAAAGCTAACTGGAAAGGGAGCCGAGCAGGGATGACGGTGGAACCGCAATGGCAGGAATTTCTGGGAATAATCCAGAAGATGCGGGATCATTTCATTCCAAAGAGGAGGAAAGATTCTAAGGGGAATAAGAGGCAACCGTGGTTGACAAGAGAAGTCAAGTATAAAACTAAAAGAGAAGACTTATAACATAGCAAAGAGTAGCGGGAAGCCAGAGGATTGGGAAACTTTTAAAGAGCACCAGAAGGTAACTAAAAAGGCAATCAGGGAGAAAAGATGAAGTACGAAGGTAAACTAGCGAAGAATATAAAGGAGGACAATGAAAGCTTCATTAGGTAGGTGAAAAGGAAAAGATTGGGCAAAACAAATGTGGGTCCCCTGAAGACAGAAACAGGTGAATTTATTATGGGGAACAAGGAAATGGCAGACAAGTTGAAGAGGTACTTTGTTTGGTTCTGTCTTCACTAAGGAAGACACACTCTCCCAGATGTATGAGGAGACAGAGGATCTAGGGTGATGGAGGAACTGAAAGAAATTCACATTAGTCAGGAAATGGTGTTGGGTGGACTGATGGGACTGAAGGCTGATAAATCCCCAGGGCCTGATGGTCTGCATTCCAGGGTACTCAAGGAGGTGGCTCAAGAAATCATGGATGCATTGGTGATCATTTTCCAATGCTCTATAGATTCTGTATCAGTTCCTGTGGATTGAAGGGTTGCTAATGTTATTATCCCACTTTTTAAGAAAGGAGGGAGAGAGAAAGCAGGGAATTATAGACCAGTTACCTGCCATCGGTGGTGGGGAAGATGCTGGAGTCAATTATTAAAGATGTAATAGGATAGCAGTAACAGGATCGGTCCAAGTCAGCATGGATTTACGAAGGGGAAATCTTGCTTGACTAATCTTCTGGCATTTTGAGGATGTAATAAGTGAAAAGGATGAGGGAGAGCCAGTGGATGTAGTGTATCTGGACTTTCAGAAACCCTTTGATAAAGTCCCACACAGGTGATTTGTGGGCAAAATTAGAGCACATGGTATTGGGGGTAGGGTATTGACATGGGTAGAAAATTGGTTGGCAGACAGGAAACAAAGAGTAGGACTTAACGGGTCCCTTTCAAAATGGCAGGTCGTGACTAGTGGGATGCCGCAAGGCTCGATGCTGGGACCTCAGCTATTTACAATATATATTAATGATTTAGATGAAGGAATTAAAAGTAACATTAGCAAATTTGCACATGACACAAAGCTGGGTGACAGTGTGAACTGTGAAGAGGATGCTATAAGGATGCAAGGTGACAGATAGGAAAAGGGGAAGTGCAACGAGACCTTGGTGTCCTTGTACACCAGTCACTGAAGGTAAGCGTGCAGGTACAGTAGGCAGTGAAGAAAGCTAATGGCATATTGGCCTTCCTAACGGGAGGATTTGAGTATAGGAGCAAAGAGGTCCTTCTGCAAATATACAGGGCCCTGGTGAGACCACACCTGGAGTATTGTGTGTAGTTTTGGTCTCCTAATTTGAGGAAGGACATTCTTGCTATAGAGGGAGTGCAGCATAGGTTCACCAGATTAATTCCTGGGATGACGGGACTGTCATATGATGAAAGAATAGAACGACTGGGCTTGTATTCACTGGAATTTAGAAGGATGAGAGGGGATCTTATAGAAACATATAAAATTAGTAAGGGATTGGACACGCTAGATACAGGAAACATGTTCCTAATATTGGGCGAGTCCAGAACCAGGGGCCACAGTTTAAGAATAAGAGGTGGGCCATTTAGAACTGAGATGAGGAAAAACTTTTTCACCCAGAGCGTTGTGAATTTGTGGCATTCTCTGCCTCAGAAGGCAGTGGAGGCCGATCCACTGGATGCTTTCAAAACAGAGTTAGATAGAGCTCTGAGGGCTAGCGGAATCAAGGGATATGGGGAGAAGGCAGGAACGGGGTACTGATTGTGGATGATCAGCCATGATCACATTGAATGGCGGTGCTGGCTCGAAGGGCCGAATGGCCTACTCCTGCACCTATTTTCTATATATCTATGTCTGTCTAAATTGACATAAAGGAGTATCGAGTGCGATAATTAAAAGTCTGCAGTTTACATACACGATTGACCTCTGATTAAACAAAAGCAATTTCCCTGCAGTTTTGTTGGTTGTTTATATAAAGCATAATTTTCTATGTCTGCTGAGAGTAAACAGTTGCAGGTTCCTTCTGCATTGACCAGAGTAATTAAAGAGCAGCATTTTCATGTGGTACTAATAGCAATACTTAAAGAGTAACAAATTAACTACAATGTTGGCTGCACTCACTAAACAGCGGCAGTCAATCTGCACTGTTGACTGCAAATAGAAAAATATTAATAATTTATCTGCCATATTCAGAATAATTAAATAACTAGATTCTATTTGGGTATCAACTTCGGTTCCTAAATAACAGCAATTATTCTGCAATATTGATTGCAACAGTTAAAAATTTGCTGATTCTTTGCAGTATTAACTGCAGTAATCAGATAGCACTACATTCCTGCAGGGCTGTCTTCAATAATTAGGCTTCAGTGTCCACTGCAGTTATTGAACAGAACGAGTTTGGTTTAGTTTAGAAATACAGCATGGAAACAGGCCCCTTGGTTTATCTTTACAATTTTCACCGAAGCCAATTAACCTACGAACCTGTACGTCTTTGGAGTTCGGGGAGGAAACCGGAGCACCCGGGGAAAAACCACGTGGTCACTGGTACAAATCCCGTACTAACAGCGCCCAAAATCAGGATCGAACCCGAGTCTCTGGCACTGTCAGGCAGCAACTCTACTGCTGCGCCACTGTGCCGCCTGTGTAGTTTTCCTGCATTATGAATCATAGCCACTAAAGAACGGATCATTTTCCATGCTGAAATTACGGATCAATATCGGGTTCCTTGTAGTATTCATTTTGATGACTGTACAGCCGAAGATTACCTTAAGTATTGACAGCTATAATTAAACAACTACGGATTCCCTGCAGCATTACTGGATGAATTTATCTGCAGCAATTTTCCAGCAGTGATGATTGTAATAACCTCACAGCAACTTGTTCCCTGTGGAGTTGGTTGCAGTGATTAAACAGCTGCTGTTTCTTCAAAGCATAATTTTTCAGGATCTGGATGTCACTGGCAAGTACAATGTGTTTTGTCCATCGCTTAATTGTCCTTCAGAAGGTGACAATGAGCTGGGCTTAGGAAGTTCAGCATGTCCCCACCAACCTGCGCCAACGTCTACTGATATGCCATAGAAAGCATCTTATCCGGATGCATCACAGCATGGTTTGGGACCGCAGGAAATTGCAGAGATTTGTGGACATAGCCCAGACCATCCCGCAACCAACCTCCCTTCCATTGACTCCATCTACACTTCCCGCTGCCTCGGCAAGGCCACCAGCATCATTAAGGACAAGTCTCGACCCAGTCAACTCTCCCATGAGGCAAGAGGTAGAGAAGTTTGAAAACGCACACCTCCAGATTCGGGGACAGAACTGAGCGGACTTCTCATCAGCTGGAGTGTGTTCCTGACCTCCCATCTACCTCATTGGAGACTTGAACTATCTTTAATCAGACTTTATCTAGCATTTAATGTTGCACCCTTTATCCTTTACCTGTACACTGTGGATGGCTTGATTGTAATCATGTGTATCCTTTCCTGCAACTGGAAAGCATACAACAAAAGCTTTTATACCAAGATGCTGGTTTATACCAAAGACACAAAAGTCTGTAGTAACTCAGCAGGTCAGGCAGCATCTCTGGAGAACATGGAAATGTGATGTTTTAGTTCGGGGTCTTTTGTCAGCAATAGGGGTGCGGCATGGTGGCGCAGTGGTAGAGTTGCTGCCTACAGCTCCAGAGACCCGGGTTTGACCCTGACTATGGACAATATCTGTATGGCGTTTGTATTTTCTCCCTGTGACTGCATGGCGCTGTGAGGCAGCAACTCTACCGCTGCGCCACTGTGCTGCCCCAAGTAATAGTCCAGGTCAGTAACTGCAGTGTATTTTGGAGCGGTTTCCTGCACTGCAACCACCATGTGCTGGCAGGGTACAAAATTAACGTTTACTATATTGGACGGAGGACCAATAACGTGCTTTGTCTTGGAGTCAATCACAACAGGAAACCCAGCCTTTGACCTGGTAGCCATGATATTTATGTGATTGGTGGAGTTGAGTTTTTGCTCAGCAGTGAGCCCTTGCAGTCTTGACAACAGATTTAACAGTAGCAACTTCCACTGTATCGCAGAATCAACTCGTAACATTTTATTCCTGTATTTATTGCAGTAGTTGTATTGATCATTAAACAGGATACTGCTTACACATGAATGCTACAATTAGAATGCTACAAATTAGTAATTTTCTATATTCAGAGTAATGTTTAACAATATCTGATTCCCTGCTGCACTGTGTGAGAATGAAATGAAAGCTAATTCACTACAGTGCTAACTGTGATAATTAAACAGAGACACATTTGCCGCAGCACATTGGTTGCAGCAATTTAACGGTAGTAAATTCATTGCAGCTTTAACTACAATAATTAGTAGACGCTTTTCTGCAGTATTGAACAGAAATTTGTATGCGACATTAACTGAAATAATTAAACAATAGTAGTTTTCAGAAGTATTGACCATTGTAATCGAACAGCTGCCAGAGGAGGCAGTTGAGGCAGGGTACATAGCAACGTTTAAGAAACAATTAGACAGGTACATGGATAGGTTTGGAGGGATATGGGCCAAAAGGCAGGCAGGTGGCACTAGTGTAGATGGGTGTTGGTCGATCTGTGCAAGTTGGGCTGAAGGGCCTGTTTCCACAATGTATCACTCTATGACCATAACAGTTGCATTGTTGACTGCTCTAGGAAACAGCGGCAGTGTCCCTCCAGTATAACATTTTTTTTTAGATTTTAGATTTAGAGATACAGCGCGGAAACAGGCCCTTCGGCCCACCGAGTCCACGCCGCCCAGCGATCCCCACACATTAACACTATCCTACACACACTAGGAACAATTTTTACATTTACCCAGTCAATTAACCTACATACCTGTACGTCTTTGGAGTGTGGGAGAAAACCGAAGATCTCGGAGAAAACCCACGCAGGTCACGGGGAGAACGTACAAACTCCGTACAGACGGCGCCCGTAGTCAGGATCGAACCTGAGTCTCCGGCGCTGCATTCGCTGTAAGGCAGCAACTCTACCGCTGCGCCACCGTGCCGCCGAACATGAAGACGTTCAACAGTAGTTTGGTTTTTGCAGTATTAATTCTCGCAGTATCCTCACAGTATTGCCTGCAGTTATCAAACAACAGCAAGATTCCATGCACTATTGCCTGCAGTCATTTGAACAGTTGGAGTGTTCTTGCAGTTTTACAATCAATAATAAAATAGAAGATTCCTTGAAATATCACGAGTACCTTTGATAAATCCCTGCAGTATTGACCGCAAGAATTAAACGACAGCAGGGTTTGTAATTTGTCTAGGAAGGAACTGCAGTTGCTGGTTTACACAGAAGATAGACACAAAATTCTGGAGTAGCTCAGCGGGTCAGGCAGCATCTCTGGAGAAAAGGAATAGGCGATGTTTTAGGTTGAGACCTTCTTCAGACTTTATTTTAAACGGCGCCAAAATTGTGGCGACTGTGTATTTGTGGTTGTGCAAAAATAATTTCACTGTACTGTGCAATGGTGCAAAAGAATCATTAAACCGTAGCAGTTCCTGCAGTATTGGCTGCAGTGAAGTATTCATTGCCAGAAATAAACAACTGCAGATTCTCAGCTGTATTATTTACAAGAATTGGGGTGCAGCATTTGACTGCACTCTTAACAATAATAATATAACAGCTGCAAATTTCCTTCAGAATTCCTCACATTCCGTCAGAAGAGGCCCTGCATTACTGATAGCAATAATGGAAAGCTGCTGCTTTGACTGGTGTGACTAAACAGCAATAGAGCCCATGCAGTATTTGTTGCAATCATTAAACAGGGTACTGCTTACACAAGAATGCTACAATTAATAGGCAGTAGATTTTCTATATTCAGAGCAATGTTCAACAATAGCTGATTCCCTGCTGCACTGAGTGTGAGAATTAAATGAAAGCTGATTCACTGCAGTGCCGACTGCAATAATTAAACTGCAACACATTTGCTGCAGCACATTGGTTGTAATCATTCAACAGCAGCAAATTCATTGCAGCTTTGACTGCAATAATTAGACAGCAGAAGTATTGAACAGAAATTTGCATGCGGTATTGACTGAAATAATTGAACAATAGCTGTCTTCCTGATGTATTGACTATTGGAAATGAACAATCGCATTGTTGACTGCATTAGGAAACAGCAAAGGTTTATCTCAGGTATTGAGTGCAGCAGTTAAATAGTAGTTTATTAACTCTCATAATTAAATGGCAGCAATAATCCTGCAATGTTGCCTGCAGCAATTAGACAGCTGCAAGTTTCCATGCACCATTGCCTGTAGTAATTGAACCGATGCAGTTCTTGTGGTCAATAATGGCAGCAGATTCTTTGAAATATCAAGGGAAATAATTGTACAGTTAATAAATCCTTGCAGTGTTAACTGCAATAATTAAATGGCGGCGGGTTAGTAATTTGTCTGCTCTGTAACCCATGCATTTATTTAGTGCACTGTGTCATTCTGTTTTTTAAAAAGTCCAAAAATTATGATATTGTTTTGTGCCATGTTTAGAAAATCTTTGCTAAACTAACTGCCGAAATGTCGCTTTGGTTCAGTAATTGTAGGGAAATTCTGGTCGCATTTCTTGCAGCTGCTGACCCTAATCATTGCAACTGCAATCTCATCACCCAGTCCATAAAGGTGCAGACGCACATAGACACGCACACACATCTCCACGTCTGAAGAAGGGTCTCGACCCGAAAAGTCACCCTTTCCTGCTATCCAGAGATGCTGCCGGTCCCGCTGAGTTACTCCAGCATTTTGTGTCTATCCTAGATAAAGTTGGTCACTTGCAGACAGCTTCAGCATGATTTCTGAGGATTGACACCTCTGAGGGTCGCACAGCGGTGGAGTTGCTGCTTTACAGCGCCAGAGACCTGGGTTCGACCCTGACTATGGGTGCTGACTGCATGGAGTTTGTACGTTCTCCGCGTGACCATGTGGGTTTTCTCCGGGTGCTCCGGTTTCCTTCCAGATTCCAAAGATATACAGGTTTGTTGGTTAATTGGCTTCAGTAAGAATTGTAAATTGTGCCTAGAGTGTAGGATAGTGCTCGTGTACGGGGATCGCTGGTCGGCGCGGACTCGGTGGGCTAAAGGGCCCGTTTCCGCGCTGCATCTCTAAACTTAATTGATGGAATTAGGAGGAGGGAATTTGAAATGTATGGATCGAGAGAGGTAAATGAATCATATTACAGGCAGACGGGGAATATTTATGAAGCAACTGCAGATGCTGGTTTAAACCAAAGATAGACACAAAAAGCTGGAGTAACTCAGCGGGACAGGCAGCATTTCTGTAGAGAAGGAATGGGTAACCTTTTCGAGTCGAGACCCTTCTTCAGACTGGTTACGGGTAACGAGAGATATAGATGATGATATGGGGGCGTGGCAGGTCAGGTCAGAAAGGTCAGCATAGGAAGGGGTAGGGGAGTTGCAATGATTGGCCACTGGGAGATCGATAGTTACTGACATAAAGCAGGTCTATATCTGAACAGAATACGACTGATAGAGGGCAGGTCTATACCCCTACAGATAGATACTGATGTATGGCAGGTCCATGCCCCAGCAGATTGACACAGGTTCATCACCCATTTTCCAGCAACTGGCGGTCTCGCACCTCCATTAATCTGGACAAAATGTATGAGAACGCACTTGAAATCCACCCCCCTGCAGCCAAGGCTCTGGAACTCCAGCCCGGCTGAAGGCCTAGATGGACCGTTCCGGTACTGTTGGATTCCTTTCGGAGGCCTCCGTTGGTCTGGCAACATGGATAATCCAAAAAAACGCTGGAACTAAGGGCGCTGGAAAACAGATGGACCTGTACTGACTTTAGGCACATCTACATCATTATTGGTAGATAAAGCAACTCTCTATCTTTACAGACTGATACTGACATAAGGTAGGTCTATACCTCTATAGATTTATTCTGACACAACGTAGTTTTACACCTCCACAGACCGATATGTTGAATGGGCTGCAAGTGTTGATAGTTTATCTGCAATTTTAAATTAAACCACAAGGCTCACAAGTGTATTTTTGGCAGAAGTGAAGTGGTGTCAATTTGCATCTGGTGCTTAAATCTTCTGTGCAATTAAGAGGAGGTAATTGTGCACTTCTGACTTCATTACAGAGCTCGGTTACCTTACATTGTCCTGATCCTAATTTTTTCTCTCTGTACTTGACTGCGAGTATTCTTGTATGTGGCTTCTGATGAGACTCTGCAAGGTTGATAAATGGAACAAACTGCTTGACAAGAAAGCATTTAGCCTTTAGGCTTTAGAGATACAGCGTGGGAACAGGCCCCTCGGCCCACCAAGTACGCGTCAACCTGCGATCACCCCGTACATCAGCACTATCCTACACACTAGGGACAATTTTTCCAATTTTACCGAAGCCAATTAACCTACAAACTTAAGTCTTGGGAGTGTGGGAGGAAACCGGAGCACCCGGAGAAAACCCCTGTGGTCACAGGGAGAACGTACAAACTCTGTACAGACAGCACTTGTAGTCAGGATCGAACCTGGGTCTCTGGCACTGCGAGGCAGCAACTCTACCGCTGCGTCACCGTGCCCATTGGATATTGGGAATGAGTGTGTAGGATGTTACAGGGTTCATAGAAGACTTTCCAGGGTCTGATGTTGCCTCTCAGGAAACGCGGACATATGTTGTCTTCAGAGATGTTTGGAGTGGGAGTCCTTCCTGTTGATGCAGACGGAGATTTGAATGACTCTATGCCCTCATCTTCCTTTTTGCAGCTCCTTGTGTTCATCCTAGTTGCATATCTTCACACGTCCTGCTGTCTGACCTGCTGGACTTTCCTTCTCAGTCTGCTTGTCTGATGATCAAGATATGCAGTGCACAGCGAGGGTGACAGCCAGGCAGCTGAGTAGTGTAGAGCCATTGAAGAATGGTGCAGACAGCCCAGAATGTTATCTTCAATGCGTAGCTGCAGGCAGAGGCACGGCTGTAATTGTAGCATTGCTCATTTGTTGTGTGTCTGTGTGGAGTAAGAAGCCATTTGAGGAGGGAGTAGCTTTAATCCCCCAAATCATGGTTCGTTTACAGTGTGCTCCCTGAATCATATACCAGGCAGCTGTGACTGAAGTCAAACTGAGTCATGGAATGGTTAACTGCAGCAAGTTTCCCAAACTTTTGACTCTGATATTCAATTCACTGCAAAACTCACCGCAATAGCTGATAATTTGCAAGCAGCATCCACTGCCATCAACGCGCACCATCATTTTCTAGCTGCAATAATTAAATAGCAGCATCTTCACCGAGGCAGCAGGGTGGCACAGCTGGTAGAGCTGCTGCCTCACAGCGCCAGAGACCTAGGTTCGATCCTCACCTCAGGTGCTGTCTGCGTAGAGTTTGCACGCTCTCCCTGAGACCATGTGGGTTTTCTCTGGGTGCTCCGGTTTCGTCTCGCATCCCAAAGATGTATGGGTTTTACATTGATCGGCCTCTGTAATGTGCCCCTAGTATGTAGGGAGTGGATGCGAAAGTGGGATAACATAGAACTAGTGTGTGAACGGGTGATCGGTGTGGACTCAATGGGCCGAAGGGCCTGTTTCCCTGCTGTATCTTTCATTTCAAACACTCAATTCTCTCTGGTATCGACAGATGAAGTTAAACAGCGAGTCATTTTGGCAGTACTGATTGCAATAATTGAAAGCAGCATTTCCCCTATGGTATTGAAGGCAAGAAATATATAGCCACACCGTTCCTGTTGCATTTTCTATTAATTCAATTAGCAGCTGCAGATTTGCCACCGCCTTGTCTCCAGTAATTAAAGTGCAGATTCTCTGCAGAAGAGATGGCAACAAGTAAATCATAACAGCCTGTCCATACAGAGTTAGAACATAGAACGATACAGCACAGGTACAAGCCCTTCAGCCCACAGTGTCTGTGCCGAACATGACAACATTCAAAACTAATCCCATCTGCCTACGCATGGTCTACATCCCTCTATTCCTTGGCTGTTCCTGTGCCTGTCCACATGCCAATTAAATGTTGCTGTTATATTTGCTTCCATTACTTCCCACAGCAACTCGTTCCAGGCACCTACCATTCTAAAACATAACTTGCTTTGTAATCTCTATTAAGCCTTGCTCTTAGTACCTTAAGGCTATGCCCTCTTCTATTTGACAAGAGTTAAGAGTGTTTTATTATCTTATATCCCAGATAGAACAATGACATTTTTACTTGCAGCAGTAAACAATATGTGTAGGGAAAAAAACCTGCAGATGCTGGTTTAAATCAAAGGTAGACACAAAATGCTGGAGTAACTCAGCAGGTCGGGCAGTATATCTGGAGAAAAGGAATGTTTCGCATCGAGATCGCTCTTCAGACAGCCAGGTTGTTGCGCTGGCACCATTTGGTCTGTCGATCGATCTCACTTCTTTTCCATCACCTTCTGTAATTCGTCCAACAACGTTAGAGTCATTGGTGAACTTGAAGCCGCGTCCCTTCCTGAGCCAATCAAACACCTGCTTCTTAAGTGTCAACTCTCCTGCTGATTTTTCAAAAATGCTTTCTCTCCTCTCAAAATGACTGCTCACTAAATCTCTCCTTGACTTTTAAGTTTTTAAGTTTGATGTTTTGAAGATTAAAAAATAATCTCCCACCTCCCAGAGTTCTGCAACTTTCCCTTCTTTTATTGCCTGCTGCACCTCTTCCTGAATCAACCAAATTTACCAAAACACTGATTATAATAATTTTTAAAAGCTATTATACTTCAGCATTGGAGCAGTTTATAAACAGCATTGACCATTATTCTGACCCAGCTCCAGATTGGATAGGGTACTGACTACAATTAGATGGTACAGAAATGGTACAGAACCATTTTCTCCATCATATAATTTAGAGAATTGCTTTATAGCAGCATTCAGTGCAAAGATTAAACAGCTGGGGAGAGAAATAATGTTTTGTTCTAGGTTAGATGTCTGTCAAATAGGCTGCTTTATCCTGATTTTTGTAAACTGGCATCTGCAGTTCCTCGTTTCTATATTTTGACTGTGCCACTGAAATCTCCTCAAGGTGTGCCAACTTTGAAGAAGTTCTCCTCCTCTCCCCGAAGGAGGTCCTTTAGACTTTAGAGATACAACGCGGAAACAGGCCCTTCGGCCCACCGAATCCGCACTGACCAGCGATCACTCCTTCTGTGAGACCCTCTCTCACTGCTTCCCCCCCTCCCAACCCTGCACAGATATTGCAGGCCAAAAGACCTGTTCCTATACTATAGTGTTCTATGGGTTGTTCTCTGTGTCCAAAGACACCTTGATGAAAGTACTACATCCCGGCTGACGTCTAAGAATTTCTGGACCATGACTGTTCAGAATGGAAGAGATTTGGGGATAATATTGAAAACTATAATTTCACGCATCGGGAACACACAGGTCTGTATAAGTCGTGGAACCACACACTTGCCCATCTGTCAATCTGCCCACATTGGCCACACCCCTCACCTCAAAAACCCACAAAACCAAAGTGGAAAGATTTCCCCCTCAATCCTCAGGGACTGTCTAAGGGAAAGAAGAAGAAATGAACTGTCCATCTGCGGTATTGCCCACAGTAATTCAAACGCTGCAAGTTTCATGTAGTATTGACTACATAATCAAGTAACATTAATTAAACAGCAGCAGAGTTGCAGCAACATTGGTTGCATTATTGATTGCAATAATTAAAAGGGTACTGTTTGCTGCAAAATTGATCTATTGACTTACTACAGTATTTACTGCAATAATTAAATAGCAGTATATTCCTTTTAGTTTTGACTGCATTAATTAAAGAGCAACAGATTCCCTGCAGCTTTTGACTGCAATAATTAAACAGCAGCAGATTCCTGCGGCGTTGACTGCATTAATTCAATAGCAGCATATTCCTGCAGCATTGGCTGCATAATTCAACAGCAACAGATTCCTGCAGTTTTGACTGCACTAATTAAAAAGCAGCAGATTCCTGCAGTATTGACTGCAATGATGTAGCAGCAGCTGCTTGCCTCTAGCATTGACTGCAATAAAGTAAACTGTAATAATTTCTCTGTATTTTTGCAATGCAACAATTTAAAAGCAACATTGATTACAGTTATTAAGCAGCACCAGGTCAAACACTGCATTGATTTCTGCAGCGGAACAATTGCAACATTGCACCCATTGAATCGACTGCAATATCTGAGCTGCTGCAGTTTTTGCCCTGGTATTTACTGCTTTAATTAAACAGAGCACATTTTCCACACAGCATTTCTGACAACAAAGAATGCTGAGCTCATTTCACACTAAACTGAACTGCGACCCTCATTAGCTGTCCTGCCCATCTATTGTAATTCCCTACAAACCACCAATCCTATTAAACTACAACCCACAAATAAGCTCTGAACTATATAGACTTGGCGGCATTGGTTTTGTCTCTTTGCACTATTAATGTCTGTTTGTTTTTATCCATGCATGTGTGCATATACACTGAACTTCATCGCTTATTATATTGTTTACAGAGTACTATGTTTACATATTCTGTTGTGCTGTTGCATGTAAGAATTTCACTGTTCTGTCTGGATCATATGACAATAACACACTCTTGACTAATATTGACCCAAACCTGGATTATATGATATTTTCCCACTAAATGACAGCCCTTGTGAATGCTTCCTCATCAAAACAAGAATTCTCACCTTGAACCCACGAGAAAGGCAAGAACATCTGCTGCTTGCGTATCTATTCCACATTTTCCTTGGCCAACAATGATCTATTCTACATTTTCCTTGACCTCCATTCTTTGTCCTATTTTCACACCTTGCACTACCTTATCTCTGTATCTCTCTCTCCCCTGACATCAGTCTGAAGAAGGGTCTCGACCCGAAATGTCGCCCATTCCTTCTCTCCCGAGACACTGCCTGTCCCGCTGAGTTACTCCAGCATTTGGTTTAAACCAGCATCTGCAGTTCCTTGCTACATATATTTCCATCTCAATGCTTCGCAGCATGTCACACTATATCCTATCTTGTGAAATACTCTTTTGTGTTCACTGTTGACTGATGGACGATGGTATTGATGTTCCCTCAACTGGAAAAGAGCAGCGGGTCAAGGAGGCAGCTCCACACCACCCTCAATACCAATGAAGAAGCGCTAATCCCTCCGTACTGTCCACCACACCTGCATAAAAACAAATAGAGAAAAACCCACTCTTTTCATTGAAATCTTTAGACTTTAGAGGTACAGCGCAGGAACAGGCCCTTCAGCCCACCGAGTCCAAATCGACCGGCGATCACCCAATACACCGGCACTATCCTACATTCTAGGGACAATTTGTTATTTTGCTGATGCCAATTATCATATCATATCATATATATGCAGCCGGAAACAGGCCTTTTCGGCCCTCCAAGTCCGTGCCGCCCAGTGATCCCCGTACATTAACACTATCCTACACGGGACAATTTTTACATTTACCCAGCCAATTAACCTACATACCTGTACGTCTTTAAACCTACAACCATTTAGAACTGAGATGAGGAAACACTTTTTCAGTCAGAGAGTTGTGAATCTGTGGAATTCTCTGCCTCAGAAGGCAGTGGAGGCCAATTCTCTGAATGCATTCAAGAGAGAGCTGGATAGAGCTCTTAAGGATAGCGGAGTCAGGGGGTATGGGGAGAAGGCAGGAACGGGGTACTGATTGAGAATGATCAGCCATGATCACATTGAATGGCGGTGCTGGCTCGAAGGGCTGAATGGCCTCCTCCTGCACCTATTGTCTATTGTCTATAACATGCATGTCTTTGGAGTGTGGGAGGAAACCGCAGCACCGGGAGAATGTACAAACTCCAAACAGACAGAATTCTTAGTCAGAATCGAACCCTGGGCACTGGAGTTGTAGTTTACTTTTTAGTTTCTTGTTATGTGTACCGAGGTGCAGTGAAAAGCTTTTTTGTTGCGTGCTATGCAGTCAGCAGAAAGACTACGTAATTACAATCCAGCCATTCAGTGTACAGATACAGGATGGCCTGTTTCCGGCTGTATATATATGATATGATATGATATGATAACGGGAATAATGTATAGGGCATGATAAAATCCAGTAAAGTCTAATTGAAGATTGTCCGAGGGTCCTCAATGAGGTAGATGGTAGGTCAGCTCGCTAATTGTTGATAGGATGGTTCAGTTGCCTGATAACAGCTGGGAAGAAACTGTCCCTGAATCTGAAGGTGTGTGTTTTCACACTTCTATACCTCTTGGTATAGACTGGTGAAGACTGGTTGGACTTGGCAGGTCCATGACATGACTTGCAGCACAAGTCCCACCAAACACTATACTGGGGATGGAGGTTAGCCCATGCATACAAATAGTCAGACTCGAGGCAAAGTGGGCAGAGTAGTAACCTCTGGAGAGAGACACAAAATGCTGGACTAACTCAGTGGGCCAGGCAACATCTCTGGACAAAAAGAATAGGTGATGTTTTGGGTCTATTGAGAGTCAGGGTAGAGGATGTGAGAAGGTAGAGAACAAATCGGAGCCGGCACCGATAGTCAATAACAGTGGTCCATTGTTGGCTGTGGAGGAGGGGATAACAAGGGGATAGGAACAGTAAAACTAGTAGGACTGCTAGGGTGGGGGAGGGATGGAGAGAAAGGGAATGCAAGGGTGACTTGAAATTAGAGAAATCAATATTCATGCCGCTGGGTTGTAAGCTGCCCAAGTGAAATAACTAACCTCTGCAATGGTCTTTTGAAACACAATGTTGTCGTCTATTCACTCTCTAAAACAAACATGGTTGCAGATGGCACATTGGTCTGTATCGCAAATGGATGAGACTACAAAAGTAAGTCCAGAATGTTTTATAGTCATATGTCCCGATAACGGAACAATTAAATTTCTACTTGCAGCACAAAAGATATGTAAACGTAGTATTCTGTTAAAAAACGTAATAACAAAAATAGTTCAGTACATATATCTGAACTTTTTTTTGTTACTACGGGTTTCGTTTAAAAAAGTATATATTTGTAAAGCTAACAGACAAATATGCACAATAATAATGCAAAGTAAAAAATAATGCCCCCAAGTCTATGTAGTTCAGAGCCTATTTGGAGGTTGTAGTGTTTAATCGCCTGATGGTTGTCGGGAAGAAGCAGCTCCTGAACCTGGACGTTACAATTTTCAGGCTCCTGTACTTTCATCCCGATGGTAGGAGTGAAATCACAGCATGGCCAGGGTGGCGTGGGTCTCTGACGATGCTGACTGGCTTTTTGAGACATCGGCTGCTGTAGATCCCTGGCTTTGATGGTGGGGAGGTCAGTGCAGCCTTTACATTAAATTATTGGGGATGGGGTACGTGTTCGCATTGTGATCTCGTCAAGCACCCTTCTAATAATTGCAATTGCAGTCCGCCATTCCCCACTGCCTTGCGTCTTTCCTTCCCTCGTTCATGAATACCATGCAGAGCACGATACGGCGCAGTGGCGTAGCTGGTAGCAAGGCTGTCTCACAGCACCAGACACCGGGTTCCATCCTGACCTCAGGTGCTATCTATGTCGAGTTTGCATGTCCTCCCTGTGATCACCAGGATTTCCTCCGGGTGTTCCATTTTCCTCCCACATCCCAAAGACATGAGAGGACTAGAAATTTGACATAAATTTATATTGCGGAAATCGGCCCTTCGTCTCACGGGTCAAGCTGATGAATGATCACTCCGTATACTAACCTACACACCGGGGACAATTTTTACAACTTTCACAATTTTCACTGAAGCCAATTAATCTACAATCCTGTATGTCTTTCGAGTGTGGGAGTAAACTGGAGCACCCAGAGAAAACCCACACGGTCTTGGGGAGAACATAGAATCTCTGTACAGACAGCACCCACAGTCTGGATTGAACCTGGGTCTCTGGTGCTGTAAGGCAGCAACTCCACCATTACATCCCATGTGCTACCCTTCAGGGGGTGTTTAGGTTAATTGACTGCTGCAAAATTTCCCCCAGTGTGAAGGGGGTTGTTGCGAATGTGGGATAAAATGGAACTAATGTGAATGGGGGATCGTTGGTTGGCGTGGACTCGGTAGGCTGAATGGCCTGTTTCCATGCTGTATCTCCAAACTAAAAATGAATATTTCAAAACAAATTTACACATGGGATTTTATTGTACTGTTCCTCCCTCATAGGAGGGGCAGGCTGGCTTTAAACTTCACAGACTAGCTTTAACTGGAGCTTGCATCTCCACACATTGCCTTCTGCTAAAGTCACTTAGTGCTGGCTAAATGCCACCATCATTATAATAAGAAATAGCACAAGCCTGGCACATTGCCTGCATCACATTGAACAAGCACAGGCTAATCGCGCATCTCAATCCCTGGGCTTGTTTACGCCGTCTGTCAAATTTAGCCTCTGTTATCTCCATTCCTTCTGTTGTGGTTCGGTGTGGGTTAGTAACTCCTGGGTACCTCTCCTGAGGTAAAGTGGGCTAAGACAGCACCAAACAGTTATTTGAATGCGTCTTAGAAAAATGGAAAATATAACCAAGAATATTTTGTCATAAACACAGACACAAGGATCTGTCTCGACCCGAAACGTCACCTATCCATGTTCTCCAGAGATGCTGCCTGACCCGTTGAGTTAATCCAGCATTTTGTGCCCTTTTGTGTATTAACCAGCATCTGCAGTTGTTTATTTCTTTGAGCTGCAGATGCTGGTTTACAAAAACAAAGACACATTGTGCTGGAGTAACTCAGTGGAACAGGCAGCATCTCAGGCATATATCTCCAGAGATGCTACCTGACCCGCTTAGTTACTCCAGCACTTTGTGTGTTTCTTTCAGCTGTAAACACATTAGCCGCCTTTGGCCTGAATCATTTTTGGGAAGTCAAATTTAGTGACCTAATATTCCAGCTAACAGATTGGCAACCATTTGAGCTTTCAGCTGATGGTTTTGTTATTTGTGGTGGAATCACAAAATAAATTTATCAAGGTGGATGACTGGGGGCAAGAAATGCAAAAGGTGTTCCAAGGGTTTTCAAATCATGAAACGTCCAGAGACAAAATCATGGATTTATTCACAGCTGCATAGAGCACTGGAAACCTTGTAGAGAGATGGTGTGGAGAGCTGGCGAATCTCTGGTGGTTATCAACCATGCTTCCCTTGTCGACATAGAGGTGTCGATACACATATACTGACTCGTCTGTGTTGACAAGGAAAGCATGGTTGATAACCATCAGAGACGTGCAGGCTCTCTTGACGCGATGCTATTGGCATTGTACCAGTGCATATCGTCACATAAAAAGCACTGGTTATCAGTCGATCAGGATCAGAGCTGGAGTAACTCAGCAGGTCAGGCAGCATCTCTGGAGAACTTGGAGAGGTGATGTTTTGGATTGGGACCCTTCATCAAAATCTGCAGTTCCTTGCGTGTCCTTTGCAACCGTAGGATTGGACACGCTACCAATTTGGTGTAGGAAACCCAACATGCCAGGTTTAATATAAGATTTCACAGATAATATATTGATAAACTTCAGTATAGTTTATTGTCACTTGTACCAGGGTGCAGTGAAAAGCTTTTGTTGCGTGCGGGAAGACTATACATGATTCCAGTCAAGCCGTCGATAGAATAAAGGGAATAACATTTAGTGAAAGTAAGAAATGCTGTTGTTGGGGAAGAGGTTTAAAAGCGTGGAGCGATTGTAATGCATGATTGCAGATCCACTTCTGGGGCCAGGACTGGCTTGGACGCCATCTTAGATGCGGTATAGGAAAGTGCAAACTGAATTTAGATTTGAACAAGCCATTATTTGTCAATAACATTGCTTCCTTGCTGACTAGTTTGCAAGCACTAGATATTGAGCAGAGGATTTGTTTTGTGCAGAGTTTAAGATGCGTTCACTTTTTCCCAGTGTTACTTCATTAAAACAATGCCAATTTAAGCTCTTTCTGTTTGCAGCATCTGGAGTACCACAATTTGAAGAAAACAAGGAGATTGCAAATAATAACTTAACTACCTGGAATTTTACTTGGCTGCTAAAGGATGACACACCTTTGTCTACCTATCAAAGACCACAGGGTGAGTAGTCTTTCAATAAAATAATGCTTCCTGCCCTTGTCGAACAATTAGTATACATACCATGCAAAAAAAAAGTGTTTACATGTGCTTCAAGGTATTGCAAAACTTTTAATATTTAATTTTAAAACTTTAAGATAACGTTAAAGATTTTTGAGTTTCACCTTAAAAGAACAAAACTAAGAGTTTGGTGTTGAAGAGTTTGTGTTAAGACTCAGAGCAAAGGGTTAGATGGCTGTATAAAATCAGGAAAGGAATAGATTGGGTGAAAACACAGAGTCTCGTGCAAGGTGTTGGGGAATCGAGAACCAGAGGTGATAAGTGTAAGGTGAAGGGGAATAGATATTATTGGAATCTGAGGGGTAACCTTTTCACGCAAAGGACGGTGCGTGTATGGATCAAGCTGTTGGAGGAGGTAGTTGAGGCAGGGACTGGCACAATTAGACGAGTACATGGATAGGACAGGTTTAGAGAGATATGGGCCAAACGCAGATAAGTGGAACTAGTGTAGGATTAGTGTAAATGTGTGCTTGATGGTTGACACAGGCTTGTTGGACTGAAGGACCTCTTGTATGATTTATAGTCTGTTTGCCAGACTTTCATAATTTCGCAAGTTATAGGAGCAGAATTGGGCCACTCGGCCCATCAAGTCTGGCTGATCTATATTTCCCTCTCAACCCCATTCTCTTGCCTTCTCCCCACAACCCCTGACATTCTTACTAATGAAACTTTCTTGTTGAAGGTCGTGTGCAGTAGCATTGAACCATTGTAGCTTTAAGAGCCTTGTAGTGTGTGATGTGTAAGTAGTGCATGAAGTGCGTGGAACACATTAACATCAGCAAGCTTTGTAAAAATTGCTGCTTCATCAATAACTGCTTTTCCGGTGGAATATTAACAACAATTTCTGCATCAACCATTTGCTGACATCATTTCTATTTTGGAATGAAACATAATGTAGCACATGGTTTGAAAACTTGCAGAAGACCTTACGCAGAAACTCCAATGAAACTTGCTGCTGGGGAAAGAATACATTTATTTCAAGCGCCTATGAGAATTTAAACTTGCATGAAAGCAAAGCTTATCTGACAGGTAGTTAGTAGATGTTGCAAATGTGTAAAATCTTTCATGCCAAACATAGGGGAAACTTTTCCGTTGCTGATGATAACCTGTAGAATTAAATCACCTGACTTTAAAGATAACTAGACCAAGTGGACCCATTGGGCCCATTCCTCAAAGAGGGGGGACAGGGAAGGGGAGAGGGTGTCGTCACTGAGTGAGCCCTGGACTCAAAGCCTCTCCTGTATTGGTGTAGCACCCTCAACCCCCCCCCACTCAATCCCCCTTATCCCCCCTCCTCCCCCCACTGACCCACTCCATCCCCCCTACCCCACCCCCACTTGTCCCTCCCCTGCCCCCAGCCCTGCCTCCACCCCCATTCCCCCCTCTCCACCCCTATTCCCCCCTCCCCCTCTCCTGACCCCCACCCTCTCCCCTGGGTGGGTCAATATCACCCAACAACTTCACCTGGACCACCCATATTGCGCCAGGCAAAAAGGTATAGAAATGTGAAAACGCACACCCTCAGATTTGGGAACAGTTCCTTCCCAGCCGTTATCAGGCACCTGAATCATCCTACCACAACCAGAGAGCAGAGCTGAACTACTATCTACCTCATTGGTGACCCTCGGACTATCCTTGATCGGACTGTGCTGGCTCAACTTTGCACTAAACGTTATTCCCTCATCATGTATCTATACCCTGTAAATAGCTCGATTGTAATCATGTATTGTCTTTCTGCTGACTGGACAGCACGCAACAAAAGCTTTTCACTGTACCTCGGATACTCAAGACAATAAACTAAACTGGACTGAGCTGGTTAACCAAGGAAAGGCACAGAACGCTGGAGTAAGTCAACAGGCCAGTTAACATCCCTGAAGTATATGGGTAGGTGATGTGATGTGTCGGGGTCCTTCTTCAGATTCCAAAGAAAAGAAAAGGAGATTGATTTGCAGTCACTGCACACTTTTCATGGCCTCGGGCTGAGAGTGCATTGGTTAATAGATCAATATCCAGTGGGTGGAAATGTTGGCTCACAACCCCACCACAGCAGCTGAGAACTTTACATTCAAGTGGCTATATCATTTGGAATGAAAGACGAGGGTCAGTAATGAACAGTTCTTAAAATTTCATGATTTCCTCTTCGTCTGTGAGTCCAGACTCACTGTGGCTTATTTTTATACTGATGTCTGAAGTGGCCCAGTAAAGTAGTCACGCCCACGCTGTCCGCGTCTCGCGGCTGAATAAAGATAAGGTCAGACAGAAGCTCTCTCTGTCAAAGTGACACTTTTGAAGTTTAGTTGCTGCGGTTAAGTGGGAAATGGCTGGCCGATTTGTGCACATAACACGTTTTCACAAGCAGACAGGTGATGAGAGCACGTTCACTTTCTCGCGCTGAAGGAAGGATGTAATATTGATTTGGACAATTTGGGACAAATCTCCAGTGAGAGCAGATGGAGCTCAGTTTAAAATCGGATCTAGAAGACGGTGTGATTGTTTGTGGACGCAGCCCAGACCGTCACAAAAACCAACCTAGGGAAAGAAAGACTGAAAGGCTTCCGACCCGAAACATCACCCATCCTTCTTTCTGCAGAGATACTGCCCGGCACGCTTAGTTAACTCCAGCACTTTGTGTCTATCTTTGGTGTAAACACAAACAAACCAACCTCCCTTCCAATTACTCTAATTACTCTTCATGCTGCCTCGACAAGGCCACCAGCATAATCAAGGACCTATCTCACACTCCCTCTTCTTACCTCTCCTATCAGGCAAAAGGTACAGAAGTGTAAAAACGCACGCCTCCAGATTAGGGGCAATTTCTTCCTAGCTGTTCTCAGGCTATTGAGCCATCCTACCAACAACTCGAGGGCAGATCTGAGCTACCATCATCCTCATTTGAGACCCTCGGACTATTTTTAATCGGACTTTCAGACTTTATCTTGCACTAAATGTTATTCCTTTTATCCTATATGTGTAATGTGTGGACGGCTCGATTGTAATCATGTACAGTCTTTCCGCTGACTGGATTGCACGCAACAAAAAAACTTTTCCCTGTATCTTGGTACACATGACAACAAACTAAACTAAACTTTAACAGTGTATTAGATCTTCAAAACGTTACTGGAGTGTCAAAATCTAAATTTTTGTGGTCAAAATCTCCGATTTTGTGGTCTAGCATGCAACCTGACCCTTAACCTCCTGATTCAGAAGTGAGCATGTTGCTTACTAAACTGAGACTTTGTTGACATGATGGTCAAACCAGTCCCACTGTTGTTCCGTTGAAATCTGTCCCTGACCCGCCCTGATGTAATGCAAGGAATAGAGTGCCCGTCCTATTCAGAACCGAATGATCCCGGTGCACCTGTGTGCAAACATGAACATGAAGTGAGATTGACAATCGGAAGAAGGTGTCACATCAAAAGCCTCAACTATTCCAGCAACATGCCACTAGATCATTTGCAAAGTAGCTCCCTGAGATCCGCACAGCCCAGTGAATGCTTTGCTGAGGCATTTTTTAAATATATATTTCTCCTTGACTTCCTTGTTAGAGACTGTTCCACTTGCTCAGGTCCCTCAAAGAATAGGCATTACCTACAAAGAAAGTTGACAGTGATTGTTGACAGGCTGGCAGGAAAATCACGGCTGAATCTGACATTGACAAATGCAGTTTCAGGCTTAACTCTCCCACCAGTGCGAACCCATAGGTCATTACATAATGAGCCCTTTACCGTACAGGTCTGCAATTGATGTTAAAAAAGAGCTACTACAGGTCGGCCACTGATTTTCTGGCACCCTTTGGTCCAGAGCCTTTCTGGATGAACCATTCTGCCAGACCAACAGAGATCACGGCATTGGGCTGCCGAGATACCGGCCCGCAAAGTCGGCAATGGGAAAGAATCTGCCGGCTCTGGCAGGCCTGGAGTTCCAGAGCCCTGGCCACAGGTGACAAATTCGACGCGCCCGTCCACGGAAGTGCCACATTTTTGGGGGGACTTCCGGGAGGGATTTCAAGTACGCTCTCGTAATTTTATCCGGATTAAAGGAGAGGCTGCACCAGCAGTTGCCTGAAAATCGATGATGGGCCTGTTTATATTTATATTGCAGCTTTAATATTTCTTTCAAAATGTCCCTGAACACTTGGAGAGGATGCTGAGGGAAATGATATACACACATTTGGAAGGAGATGGATTGATTAGGGATAGTCAGCATGGATTTGCGCGTGGGAGAGTCAAGAAGGTTGATGAGGGCAGGGCTGTAGGGGCAGGGCTGTAGACGCAGTGTAAATGGACCAGCTAGGTCTTTGATAAGGTTCTACCTGGAAGGCTGCTTTGGAAGGTTAGATCGCATGGGATCCAGGGGGAGCTCACTAACTGGATACAGAATGGTCTTAATTGTCGGAAACAGAAGGTGATGGTGGAACCTATTTTAAGCACGAGAGGCCTGTGGCTACAGGTGTGCCTCTGGGATTGGTGCTGGTACTATTGATTGATGAATCATGAATGATTTGGATGGAAACAGACATGGCGTGATTGATAAATTTGGCAGATGACACTGGTGTGCCTGTGCTGCCCTGGCAGCTGCGGCTTGCCTGCAGTCCGTTTGTCTTTTGTGTTTTTTTATTGTTTTTTGTCTTAATAGTATGATGTAGAGTTTTTTTGTGGTTGTGTGTTATGTGGGGGGAGGGGGGGGGGGACTGTAAAATTGTCTCTTCCGAATGGAGACCGACCTTTGTTTTCTGGGTGGTGTCTCCGTTCCCGCTGTGGCCTACCATCGGCCAAACACCTGGAGCTGGCGGCCTCCACCTGGGACCACCTGGGGCTCTGGTTCGCAGAGCCCGCGGACCGGACTTGCCATCTGCAGAGCTGGCTGCCTTCGGAGGCCGTGGTGGCGCTGCGGCTGCGACTCGTCTCCGGAGGCTACTTCGGCCGCGGGCCGGGTGGACGTCGGAAGCTCGCAAGCCCCTGGGTAGGGGCCGACATCGGGAGCTCCGGCAGCGGCAGCGTCTTCGCCCGCCCCAAATCGCGGGGCTTGGGTCAGCCCGCCGCGGACCTTTCACCGTCCAGCGCGGCCTGAAATAGGCCATGGGATTTTCTCTGCCCGGCGGGGGCATCAATGTCGGGAGCCACGACCGCCCCGACATGGCAACTTCAACAGCCTGACCGCGGGAGAAGACGGCAGGGGAAGAGAAAAGACATTCTGGCCTTCCATCACAGTGAGGAGGTGACTGGAGGAGACTCACTGTGATGGATGTTTCTTGCTTATTTTTATTGCTTATTTTTATTGGTCTTATTGTTGGACTGTGGGTAATCTTTCATTTCACTCCACATTTATCTGTATGTGACAAATAAATTGACTATTGTATTGAATGGACTATTGAAATAGGTGGTATCATGGACATTGTTGATCATTATTCCGAGTGAGAACTTGATCAGCTGTGCAGGTGGGCTGAGGAATGGAAATGAGTGCAGAAGTTGGGACATTATGTTACAGTTGTACATGACATTGGTGAGGTGGCACTTGGTATGTTGGGCCAATGAGCCTGTTTCCAACCTGTATGAATCTGTGCTACAATATCTTCATGTTTGAAATGTTGTCACCGATGTGCCCTGGGGAATAGAGGAACTGTAATGAAACTAATTGCTGCATCAGGAAGAGTACCTGCCTTTAGGGTCAAGGAGCCATTGAATCATGCAACAGAAAAATAGGCTCTTAGGCCCAGCACATCCTTGCCGACCTTTTTGCTCATCCACGCACATCCCATTTGCCCGAATCCCGTACAACATTTTTTCCCCAGTGTTTTTGGAGGTCTATGCTGGAGACGCTTAGATCTGATGAATGAAGTTGCTTTGACCCTCTCTCGAGGTTTGGGGATTCTGTTAGTGTTATGTCAATAGTTAGGGCAGCACAGTAGCACAGCGGTAGCGTTGCTGCCTTACAGCGCCAGAGACACGGGTTCGATCCTGACTACAGGTGCTGTCTGTGTGGAGTTTGTACATTCTCCCTGTGACTGCATTTGTTTTCTCTGGGTGCTCCGGTTTCCTCCCACATTCCAAAGAGGTGCAGGTTCATAGTTTAATTGGCCTCGGTAAAATTGTATACTGTCCCTAGTGTGTAGGACAGTGCTAGCGTATGGGGTGATCACTGGTTAGTGAGGACTTGGTGAGCTGAAGGACCTGTTTCCATGCTGTATCTCCAAAGTCTAAACTCTGAAGAAGATTTGGGATGTCAGGCAGTTCCTTTGAGGTGACAAAAAGCCCCACAGGACTTGACGTAACTGCTTCTAATGCAATACATTAACGCTGTGGAGAAACACAAAATGCTGTCGTAACTCAGCGGGTCAGGCAGCACCTCTGGAGAAAAAGGATGGGTGATGTTTCGGGTTGAGAACTTTCTTCAGACTGAAACAGATGCTGGTTTACTCTGAAGATAGACACGGAATGCTCGTGTTTCGTGTCTATCTTCGGAGTAAACCAGCATCTGCAGTTCCTTCCTATGCGTTAATGCCGTGGTTTGCAGCTGTGCATCTCAGCTCTATGAAATGTATTTTGGACTTGTAGCCCATATAGGATAGAATGAATGTGGAGAGGATGTTTCCACTAGTGGGAGAGTCTAGGACCAGAGGCCATAGCCTCAGAATAAAAGGACGTACCTTTAGCAAGGAGATAAGAAGGAATTTCTCTAGTCAGAGGTTAGTGAATCTGTGGAATTCATTGCCACAGACAGCAGTGGGGGCCAAGTCAATGGATATTTTTAAGGTGGGAATTGACAAATTCTTGATCAGTAAAGGTGTCAGGGGTTATGGGGTAAAGGCATGTGAATGGGGTTGAGAGGGAAAGATAGATCAGCCATGATTGAACAGTGAAGTAGACTTGATGGGCTGAATGGCCTAATTCATCTCCTAGAATTTATGGACTTATGTCTCTCTGTCTCTTAAAGTTAATCTACTGAAAGCTCCTGGCTGGTCACAAGGACGAGTACTGTAAGAACAAGGAATTGTAGAGGGCAGTGTACACAAAAGGACATAAAGTTCTTCCCCAAGGGTCTCAACCTGAAATGTCGCCTATCTTGTTCTCCAGAGATGCCGCCTGACCTGCTGAGTTACTCTAGTACTTTGTTTAGTTTAGTTTCGTTAATTGTCACGGTATAGAGAGAGGCTATTTGTTGCGTGCTAACCAGTCAGCGGAAATACAATACATGATAACACTCGAGCCATCCACATGATAAAGGGAATAACGTTGAGTGCAAGATAAAGTCCAGCAAAGTCTGATTAAAGATAGACCTAGTGTCTCCAGTGAGGTAGATAGTACCTCTGGACCACTCTTTAGTTGTTGATAAGATGGCCTGATAAGTACTGTAAGATTGCTGAAAGTCACAGATTGGTTTGAGGATGAATTCATTCATTCAACTGAATGCAAGGTGAAAATTGTGAGCAGCAGGATGGATAATGTAATGTAGAGGAACACTTGATGATTAGATGCCATTATATATCACATTTCAATGTTAATCAACGGGGCTTAATAGTTATGGAAATAAGCCTTCAAATCAGTGAACAAATGCATAGACATGGTAACTTTTCATGTAGGAGAAAAGCATTTCACAGTCATTGGATTCCTCTTTGAGTTCAGCCACTGTTGATTGCTAGATGTCTGAAATAAAAATTGGAAATGCATTGTGCCACCGTAAGCATCTGAAACTGAAAGCAAGGTTTTAGTCTTTAAACTGTAGACTTTAGAGATACAGCACAGAAACAGGGCCTTTGGCCCACCAAGTTCACGCTGACCAACAATCGTTTCTGTACACTAGCACTATCCTACACACTAGGGACAATTTACAATTTTATTGAAGCCAATTGATCTACAAATCTGCACACATTTGGAGCATGCGAGGAAACCGGAGAAAACCCACATGGTCAAGGGTGAACGTACAAACTCCGTGCAGACAACACCCATGGTCAGGATCGAACCCAGGTCTCTGCCACTATAAGGCAGCAAACTCTACCACTGTGCCACTGTGCCAGCCCTAAATGATCAATAACGTTAATGATTCAAGTTTAAAATTTCACGCATTCAATGAGGGAGCTGTAGTGAGTCCAAACGAGCGATATTATCCAAAGACTTTATTGTCGATAAAACCCGTGACAAACGCAACGCACTTACTCTTGGACTAACACTAACTTCGCTCGCTAATCTAATCTCTCTCCCGAGTTTAGCGCCAGACATTTAAATACCTCGCGCACCCGCAACCCGTGACCCCTAAACCAATCCGAGGATTCTAGACTACCTGGCCAATCCGTATGCCCCTACATGACCCCCCCCAGAACCCTCGAAACCATACCTCACGAGCGCCCGAACCTCCCGCCCGGAACGTGTACGGAGGGGGGAAACCGATACCCCCAGCGTGCCAGGAGGCGGGGAGGACGCCGCCGCTGGAGGCAATGGGGGGGTCCCCTGGCGCGGAGGGTGCAGGTGACGGGGGGCACTTGATCGGCAACGGCGGCCCGGGCCCAACCATAGGCGGCGGGGGCCCGAGAGGTGGTAAACAGGGCGCCGCTGGTTGGACCAGTGGAGCGGCCACCGGCCGGCCCCGGCGCGGAGGCTGAGCCACCGACATGGGGAGGTCCTGGTCCAAATGGGCAGGCTTGAGCCGGGACACCGAAACAAGCTCCTGGCGATTTCCCACCTGCAAGGTGAAGGTGACAGTCCCTCTTTTCAGAACCTGGAACGGGCCCTGGTAAACCGGCCGAAGAGGAGGGTGGTGGGAATCCTTCCGAAGAAACACGAAATCACAGCCCCGCAAGTCCGACGGAACGTGAACTGCTGTGCTTCCGTGACTGGAGGTCGGGACTGGAGCCAGAGAACCCACCCGTGCCCGGAGGGAGCCCAAAACTGACGTGACGGACGGTGGCAAGGCGGGAGTGGAAGGGAGAATGTCACCCGGCACCCGCAGGGGCGAACCGTAGACGAGCTCAGCCCAGGATGTGCCCAGCTCGGCCTTCGGGGCCGTACAAATGCCGAGGAGGACCCAAGGCAGCTGGTCAGCCCAATCGTGGCCGGTCAGGCGAGCACAGAGGGACGCCTTCAGCTGCCGATGGAAGCGCTCAACCATCCCGTTGGCTTGGGGATGGTAGGCGGTGGTCTGCTGTAAACGAGACCCATACAACTGTGCCAGCGCGGCCCAGAGGGACGAGGTGAACTGGGCTCCCCGATCTGTGGTGATGATAGCCGGGACGCCGAAACGGGCCACCCAATGCAACGCCAGGGCCCGTGCACAGGAGGCCGCCGAGGTGTCTGACAATAGTAACGCCTCCGGCCAACGCGTGAACCGATCAACCACCGTCAGCAGATGCGTATAACCCCCAGAATAGGGCAATGTACCCACCAAATCCACATGGATGTGGAAAAAACGGACGGGGGGAACCTCGAATCTCTGGTATGGGGGCTGGACATGACGATGAACTTTGGAGGTCTGGCACGGAATGCAGGCGCGTGCCCAGGCTGCCACCCGCAGGCCGTGCCAGACAAACCGGGCAGCCACCATGGCTGAAGTCGCCCTGATGGACAGATGTGCCAAGCCATGAATGGCCTCAAAAACCTTACGCCGCAGAGCGGCAGGCACCACCGGGCGAGGGCCTGGAAGGGAAACGTCACACCACAACTTGGTACCTGTGGGGCCACACGCCACCTGCTCCAAACGCAGTCCCGAGGCTGTGGAGGCGTACACCGCGGCAGTCCCTTCCAGGCGCTGAGCCTCCGCTAGCTCCTGGAAATCCACCTGTTTATCCACCACGGCAACGGAGGGAATGGCCTGCCCGGACAGTGCATCAGCAACGGCATTAAGCCTACCCGCAATATGACGGACATCGGTGGTAAACTCCGAAATCAGGGTGAGGTGCCGCTGCTGGCGAGCCGACCACGGATCAGAAACCTTAGCAAAAGCGAATGTTAGAGGTTTGTGATCCGTGTAGGCCACAAAAGAACGGCCTTCCAAAAATAACGGAAGTGGCGGACTGCTAAATAGAGGGCCAGGAGCTCCCTATGAAACGCACTATACTTGAGCTCCGCTCGAGAGCTGCCTGCTGAAAAACGCCAGGGGCTGCCAGCGACCGTTGACCTGCTGCTCCAAAACCCCACCCACCGCCACGTCTGAGGCTAACACCGTCAGAGCCGTGGGGGCGGAGGAGCGCGGGTGTACTAGCATGGTGGCATTGGCGAGGACCTGTTTGACCGCGACAAAAGCCGTCTCTGCAGCTACGGACCATACCAACTCAGCAGGGTTACCCGCGAGGCATTGAAAAAGGGGGCGCATGACCCGAGCTGCTGCAGGCACGAACCGATGATAAAAGTTCACCATGCCCACGAATTCCTGCAAGCCCTTGATGGTAGTGGGGCATGGGAAAGAGCGGACCGCGTCCACCTTAGCTGGCAAAGGAGTGGCACCGGCCGGAGTTACCCGGTGACATAAAAAATCCACCGCTGACAGGCCGAATTGGCATTTGGCCGGATGGAGAATCAGGCCGTGTTCTTGCAGCCTCTGGAACACCGTGCGGAGATGAACCAAGTGCTCCTGGACCGAACGGCTGGCAATCAAAATATCATCAAGGTAAATAAACACAAACGGCAACCTTCGACCCACCCGGTCCATCAGACGCTGGAATGCCTGAGCTGCATTTTTAAGGCCGAAAGGCATACGCAACCACTCAAACAACCCGAACGGGATGATGGTCGCTGTTTTCGGAATGTCCGGCGGGTGGACCGGGATCTGATGATATCCCCGCACTAAATCAATTTTTGAAAAAATTGTAGCCCCCTCCAGGCTAGCTGAGAAGTCCTGAATGTGCGGAATCGGGTAGCGGTCCGGCCGTGTTGCCGCGTTGAGTCGACGGAAATCCCCACATGGTCTCCACCCCCCAGACGCTTTGGAAACAATATGCAAGGGGGAGGCCCACGGACTACTGGAAGGCCGAATAATTCCCAGCCTCTCTAAGTTTAGGAACTCCTCTCGAGCCATGGCCAGCTTGTCGGGTGGGAGGCGCCGTGCCCGGGCAAAAACCGGCGGCCCCTCGGTCGGGATGAAATGAACGACCCCATGCTTCTCGGAAGGTGCATTGAAACGCTGGACGAGGAGCTGCGGGAAATCGGCTAGGACCGCATCGAACTGACCGAGAGCCGTGGTAATGGCCTGGATCGCTGGGCTGGGTGGGGCGGCGCTTGTAGGAGCCTCCGGCCCAGTACCTCGGGGCTGTACACCAGCCGAGGGTTGCAGGCCCCTCCCGCGGACGTCTGCGACCAAAGAAAATGCCCATAGGAAATCTGCACCCAAAATGGCCTGGCCCACATCCGCAACGATGAAATCCCAACGGTAGGTCCTGGACTCGAAGGACAGGGACATGGCCCTTTTACTGTAAGTACGGATGGGGCTACCGTTCACTGCAATGAGGGGCGGGCCCTTCCCCCCCACTCGAACTTCGCAGTCATAGGGGGGCACAATACTCACGACCGCTCCCGTATCCACTAGAAAAACGATCCCGGTACTCTGATCTGTAGCATAGAGGCGGCAGTTACGGCCAATCGAGACTGCCTCTACATTCGATCGGCCCAGGCATTTCCCGGAAACGAACACGGGGCTCTGCAGCTTCGGACCTCACTGCCCCACCGCTGATGGAAAAAGCACCAGCCACGCCTATTCGGCCCTGTTGTTCGAGCCCGCTGCCAATGAACAGGCGCCGCAGCCCTTTCTTGGCGGGCCGACTGCGAAATAGCGGCCGACGTGCCGCTCTCCCGACTACCGCTGGGCATCGAGACCCGATTAACCGAGTCGTCTCGGGTGTGCCGCTCCCTGACGAGCGCGTCGGCTTTCTCGGCGAACACTACCGGATCTTCAAACGAGACGTCGGCCAACACTAACCTGACGTCCCGGGGTAGTTTCTCCCGAAATGCCGCTTCAAAAACCATGCACGGCTGATGGTCGCCCACCAAGGTCAGCATCTCGGTCATCAACTCCGACGGTAGCCACTGCCCCAGCTCTGGTAAATGGAGGAGCTTCAGAGCCCGCTGGTTCTGGCTCCAGCCGAAAGTCCTCAGTAGGAGCCTCTTGAGCCCCACGTACTGCTCCGTTTGGGGTGGACTGGTCAGGTATTGACTGACCCACGCAGCCACCTCCGCCTGCAGACAGCTCACCAGGTGGTGGAACTTCTCCTGGTCGCTCTCCACCCTCTTAATATGGAACTGTGATTCCGCCTGTACAAACCACAGGTGCGGCTGATGGGCCCAGAACGGCGGTAGATGAATCTCGCCCGCGCTCGCTCCCGCCTGCGACATGCTGCTGCTTCAATTCCTACGTTCGAGGTCACCAATGTAGCCAAACGAGCGATATTATCCAAAGACTTTATTGTCGGTAAAACCCGTGACAAACGCAACGCACTTACTCTTGGACTAACACTAACTTCGCTCGCTAATCTAATCTCTCTCCCGAGTTTGGCGCCAGACATTTAAATACCTCGCGCTCCCGCAACCCGTGACCCGTAAACCAATCCAAGGGTTCTAGACTACCTGGCCAATCCGTATGCCCCTACAGAGCCATCTAAAACTTAGATTTCCCCCCTTATCTTACATCGGAGGTTTTAGTGGTCAGTGAAACTATCAAAACTCAGAAAGCAAACAATATATTTTAAAGAATGTCACATCACAATTCCACTGTCTATTCATTCTGCCACCTCTATTTAAGACTGAATAACAGGGGAGCATTGATGCTTCATTGATTGAGACATTGTGCTGGGATGAAGCCCAGTCATAATCACAAACAATGCAAAAGCCCTCTGCGGTTCGTTATAGTAATGCATATTTTATGGTGAAGTGAATTGCATGCTTTTTTCAAATGGAATTAAATTGCCATCATTCAGAAAATTCTAATCACAATAAATAGCAAGCTATTATTGCAAAATTGTTATCGCGTGACGCAGGCAACTTCAGAACACACAGGGATATTTGCAGCGAGTTCGGCAAATAGGGAGCAGAGATTTAAATCAGTCGGAAAAGGGATTAAAATAGAGTTGAAGAGCAATTTCTTCACTCACAGAATGGTGGTGGTTTGAAGTTCACTGCCTGAATTTGCAGGTGTTGAGTCAAAAATCTGAATCACATTCAAAAAGTGTTCTGTTTCAGTTTAGGCTTTGTTTGTTGTAAAATTACCCAAATACAGTGAAAAGCTTTGTGTTTTGCGTCCTATCCAAACAGGTCCAATGTAGATATAATCGGGTATAATCAGTTCGAACTCAATTACAATAGTTAGAGCAAAGGGGAAGATACAGAGTGCAGAATATAGTTCTCAGCATTCTGCACTCTGTATCTTCCCCTTTGCTCTACCTAGTTTAGTTTAGTTTATTTAGTTTATGGTCACATGTATTGAGTTTTTGTTGGATGCTATCCAGTCAGCGAATAGACAGATACAGGATAAAGGGAATAATATTCAGTGCATCTAGTGCGTTTAGTTTATTTAATTTAGCTTATTGTCACATTTGTCCGAGGTACAGTGAAAAGCTTTTTGTTGCATGCAAAATGCAACAATTCTGCGAAAAGACTATAGATGATTACAATCGAGCCATCTGCAGTACACAGATATAGGATGAAGGGAATAACGTTTAGTGCAGGATAACGTCCAGTGAAATGAAATAAAAGACAGTTCAAGGGTCTCCAATGAGGTAGATAGTAGGCCAGGACTGCTCTCCTGTTGGTGAGAGTATGGTTGAGTTGCATGATGACGGCTGGGAAGAAACTGTCCCTGAATCTGCAGGTATGCATTTTCACACTTCTATACCTCTTGCCTGATGGGAGCAATGGAAAGACCAATGTTGAAAAATGTATTTTATTGAAGCCTCCAGCAGTCTTGTTAGGGCCATACTTAAAAACAAACGATACTGTGAAGAACAGGCTAAGAGGGTTGCTCTGCATCACCTCCATGTCAGTGAGAAGTCATTCCTTCCTCAGTCATCACAGTGCGACAGGCAGTCAATCGTTCTGTCTGTACGCAACTGGAGGGCTTTGAGCTGATCCTGACCTCCCTAATGGTCAAGCTGCCAATAAAGAGCCCAATTAGCACTGACAGCTCATCTCGTCAATACTAACGGTGTCCGACCACAGAAAATTGAGCATGCCATTTATTAATTGCGTTGGATAAGGGAGTGAAGCCACAGCCCGGGGCCCACTCGCTGACGACTCGCTGGAAACTGAAACCATACTGGATCCAGGGGTCTGGGATATCTGTAGTCAAATGGTCATTCTTTGTGAGTCAACCCAGGCAGGGCATGTCATCGGAAGCAATGCACTGCCTCGGTACGGCACTTTACTTTCCAGTCAGCACACCTTTTTGTATCACATACATTACATCTCTTGCAGCTTAACAAGGAATTAATGTTTAGTTTAGTTTCTTATTATTGTCACGTGTACCAAGGTAGAGTGTAAAGCTTTTTTGTTGCGTGCTATCCAGTCAGAGGAAAGACTGTATACTGTATGATTGCTGTTTCTAAACGATGAAGAAACATTTAGGATAGGATAGGTTTAGAGGGATATGGGCCAAATGCAGGCAAGTGGAACCAGCGTAGATGGGATATGTTGTGGGCAAGTTGGGCCCACGCTGTATGACTCTCTGACTCTGAGGGAGGAACTCAGTCCAAATGTACAGATACAGGAAAAAGGGAATAATGTTTAGTGCAAAATAGTCCAGTAAAGTCCGATTAAAGGTAGCCTGAGAGTCTCCAATGAGGTAGATGGTAGGGATGAACACAGTGCTGGAATAACTCAATGGGTCAGGCAGCGTCTCCGGAGAAAAAGGATGGGTAACGTTTCAGGTGATGTCTCTTCTTCAGACCATCAGGTAGATGGTAGGTCCAGCCCGCTCTCTAGCTGGTGATGGGATGGTTCAATTGTTTGATTCATGAGTCAAATCAGGCAGGGGTTGTGGTTGAAAGCAATGCCCTGCCTCAATCCAGTAATTCCAGTTATTCCTTGGGGAAAAAAGAGGATGAGGGATGATCTGCTAGAGGTGTGTAAAATCATGAGGAATAGATTGGGTAAATGCACAGAGTCTCTTGCCCAGATTAAGGGAACCAAGAACCAGTGGACATAGGTTTAAGGTGAGGATAGATTTGAAAGGAACCTGAGGGGTATCTTTTTCACACAAAGGGTGGTGAGTGTATGGAACGAGCTGCCAGAGGAGGTAGTTGAGGCAGATACTATTGCAACATTTAAAAAAGTATTTACACAGGCACATGGATAGGAAAGGTTTAAAGGGATTAGTGTAGGTGGGACCAGTGTAGATGGTCGGTGTGGGCAAGTTGGGCCAAAGGGCCTGTTTCCACTCTCTATTACTATCTCCACAGCAAAGGATTTTCTTAGATTTTAGATTTGATATTGTCATCTATACAGTTGGTACAGTGAATAGCTTTGTTTTGCTTGCTATCTTCCCCTCTACATTATCTATTGTAATTGAGATCAGATCATATAATACTACACATGAATACAATCAGGTTGAACTCAATTACAATAGATAATGTAGAGGGGAAGATACAGAGTACAGAATATGTTTTTAATTTTAGAGAGACAGCGTGTAAACAGTCCCTTCGGTCCACTGAGTCTGTGTCAACCAGCGATCACCCGTACACTAGTTCTATCCTACACACCAGGGACAATTTACAGCAGACAATTAACCTGCAAACCTGCACATCTTTGGAATGTGAGAGCACCCAGAGAAAACCCACACAGTCACAGGGAGAACATACAAACTCCATACAGGCAGCACCCATAGTCAGGATCGATCCTGGCTCTCTATCGCTGAAGGCAGCAACTCTACCATTGTGCCGCCTGTCCATTTCTTCCAGAGATGCTGCTTGACCCCCTGAGTTCCTCCAGCACTTTGTGTTTTTCCCAAGATTCCAACATCTGCAGCTCCTTGTGTATCTCTATCTTCATGGGCAACCCCTTATTTTTAAACAAAGATCCTTAGTTCTCAATTGTCACACAAGAGGACCCTCCCTCTCCACATTAACCATATCTAGCCCCTCATGGTCTTGCATGTTTCTATCAAGTCCAGTACAGACAAATCTACCCTGTCCAACCTTTGTTATAAGGCAACTGGCCTATTCCAGATATTAGGCTAGTGAAGAATAATGTTGCTTTATGCTGCAATCCTATTAAGCATTGTGATATGCGATTGGCTGATCTGTGGATTGCCACAATATGTTGTTGATAAATCGTGGTAAAGAAGGCTTACGGTATGCTCACCTTCATCAGCCAGTGCATTGTGTATAAGTATCAAGAACTTGCAGCTTTGGTTAAGATGCCATATGGAGTATTGTGAGCTGTTTTGGTCACCCCATTATAGGAAGGATGTGGAGGCTTTGGTGTGGGTGCAAAGAGGTTTACCAGAATGTTAGAGATAGACAGATTCTGGAGAAGGGTCCCGACCTGAAATGTCACCCATCCTTTTTCTCCAGAGTTGCTGTCTGACCTATTGAGTCACTCCAGTACTTTATGTCTTTGTTTAGTTTATTGTCACATGTACTGACATGCAGTGACAAGCTTTAACATAGAAACATAGAAAATAGGTGCAGAAGACAATAGACAATAGACAATAGGTGCAGGAGTAGGCCATTCTGCCCTTTGAGCCAGCACCGCCATTCAATATGATCATAGCTGATCATCCAAAATCAGTACCCCGTTCCTACTTCCTCCCCACATCCCTTGATAGTCCTAAGAGCAATATCTAACTCTCTCTTTAAAGTTTAGTGTAAACTTTGGTAGAAACCAACATCTGCAGTTCTTTGTTGCTACCCTTTACCAGAATGTTGATTGGAGGATTGTACATTATCTATAAGGAGAGGTTGGACATACTTGGATTGTTTTTTTCTGGAGCGTCAGAGGCAGAGGGGAGACCTGATAGAAGTAAATGAAATGATGAGAGGAATAGGGTAGTCAGTGGGAATCGTTCCTCCCGGATGGAAATGTCAAAGACTAGAGCATGTAGCTTTAAGGTGAGAAAGGCGAAGTATAAAGGAGATTTGCTTGGCAAGTTTATTTACACAGGGTGATGGGTGCCTGGAACTCTCAGCCAATGGGGTGGTGGTAGAGACGGAAACAAGAGTGGAATTTAAGAGGCTTTTGGATAAGGACATGGTTAATATAGTTTAGTTTACAGATACAGCACGTAAACAGGCCCTTCGGCACACCGAGTCCACCCTGACCAACGATCCCCGTGCTCGAGCACTATACTTCACATAGGGACAATTTATAATTTTACCAAAGCCAATTAATCTGCAAACCTTTACATCTTTGGAATGTGGGAGGAAACTAGAGCACCCGGAGAATACCCATGGAGTCACGGGGAGAAAGTACAAAACTCTGTAGAGACAGCACACATGGTCAGGATCGAACCCACGTCACTGGCACTATTACCGAATGGATTACGTGCAGGCAGAGGAGATTAATTTAACTTGGCATCATGTTCGGTTCGGATATAGTGGGTTGAAGGGTCTGCTCCGATGCTGTACTGTACCATGTTCTATGTGTGGAGAATTCCACCTGTGTAGAATGTTTGAAAATGCTAAAACTTGTTTGAGCTCCTGTAAGGGTTTTCTGCGCCGAGCTTTCGCCCGACCTAAGGTCCCCGTGCCTTGCTCTGATCCCTTGACCAGTCCGCGCACACTGGTTCCCCGTGAGTGGTTCGACCCACTCACCCCCTACGGTTCTAGACACTGGACTTAGATGCAGGAGCGTTTATAGTGCAGAAAAAAACTCAACCAGACCAGATTTGAAGACCAGGGTTTAAATGGAAAAGGCTTTTATTGAGCGCATGGGACTATTGTCCATGAATACTTATACACAGTTCTATTAGACATATGCATAACTACACGAATACTTAGACACAGTTCTACTAGACGTATGCACACTTACACGAACACTTTTGACGCAGTTCTAAAAGACATATGCATAACTACACGGATACTTAGACACAGTTCTATTAGACATATTCTTGACTGTAAGATGGGGAACGTACGACACATCGCAAAATTGACCAACACATATTCATTTACACACCCACGTTTATTCAAACCACCCTCCCCTCTACACTAAACTATGTCCAGGATGTGCAGGATCGGGGTACATGCTCACCATGGGGCTATTACTGGGGTTACTGGCTGTTCGTGCTGCTTCTCTGCTGCTTTCCGTGAGGGTCGTGTTTGTCCCCTGAGTTTCTTCCTTCTGTTTCTTGCGTTCCTGGCCAGTCGTTGCGAGCGTTGCTGTCCCTGCTGCGAGCGTTCCTGGCCAGTCGTTGCGAGCGTTGCTGTCCCTGCTGCGAGCGTTCCTGGCCAGTCGTTGCGAGCGTTGCTGTCCCTGCTGCGAGCGTGTCTTTCTTGCCTGTCTTTTCGTCTTCCTCCTGGCTTGCGTTCCTTGCAGGTTTTCTTGCAGTATTTCTTCTTCCAGTATTTCTTCTTCTGTTCCTCTCTCTTGCACTTCGCTTCTTCTTGCAGTATTTCTTCTTCTTTTGACTTCTGACTTGCGTGAGTTTAAAACCCAAAAGTCGTGGCCAGTTATACTATTCTGACCCGTCCTATCTCCCACCAGATCTCGGGATCTCTTTGTTTAAAAGATATGTATTGAGTTTTCCCTTTGTCCTGCGTTATGTCCGGGGGTACCGGGGATGGCCAGACGGTGTTAATTGGTATTTCGTTGCGAGGTGATGGGTTTAACTGGTTTCCCATCACCTACCAGGTAGTTTTCTATGGGCTATTGTGCCCCCTTAACGAGATTAACTGTGTAAGTCGGCTTGGGGCATTGTGAGTATGCTGATGTCAGCGCCCCAGTGTCTGGACTTCGACCTGGTTTCGCAGGTTTCTGCATGGCCAATACCCATCCATTGTTCTGGCCGTGGCTTTGCAGAAACCTAGAGACTGGGCTGTGGGGTTTTTGCTTTTGTGGCTGGTCACGAAGTCCTGCGGCCATCTTAGGACCCACGGATTGTGACATCCCTTGGTAAACTGACCGCAGCCTTTCTCCGCTATCAGCCCCAGTCTCACGTTTAAAATGTCCAAACTGCAGCTCTTTGGATTGGTGTTGCTTTCAGAATGAGGGAAAACTTCTCAAATCTTACACTCCTCAGACTCGCGTCAACGGTTCCCGTATCACTGAGATCGTTTGTGAGCTTCTTCGACTCGTCCTCCCAGTGCAATCACTCGTTGCCATCGACAAGTGTGGCACTTTTGCTCGCTGTCATCCTTCACCATCCCATCATCATATCATCATATCATATCATATATATACAGCCGGAAACAGGCCTTTTCGGCCCTCCAAGTCCGTGCCGCCCAGCGATCCCCGTACACCTTGTGCCCGGTGTAAAAATGGGTGCGTTCAGTCAATTGCAAGCCTCAGAAAGCGCCTGCCACAGAATATACAGACGAGGCATGTGAGACATGGAGAATATAATAAGCTGTGTGCAATTTATCCAAAAGGTCGACACAGACTAGCCTCTGCTTCTTCCTATTCACATTATTCACAGTCCAGAGGACAATTAGTCATAGGGCACGTCAGGATAACTGATGTTACCCTGGCGACTCTTTGCGTGCTATTCCCAGAGAGGGATCTACTGTCATAATCCGATATAATAATTCTACTCCTGAATTCTTTTCCACCTGTAAATCTAGCTGTCTGTTCCCCTTTAGTTTAGTTTAGTTTAGTTTAGAGATACAGCACAGAAACAGGCCTTTCGGTCCACCGAGTCCGCACCGACCAGCGACTCCTGCACACCGTATCTTATACACTAGGGACAATTTTTACAATGTTTACCGAGTCAATTAACCAAAAGTCCTGTACGTGTTTGGAATGTGGGAGAAACCAGAAGCTCCCGGGGGAAACCCACGTTGTCACAGGGAGAATGTACAAACTCCCTAGAGACAGCATCCTTAGTCAGGATCGAACGCAGGTCTCTGGCGCGGTAAGGCAGCAACTCTACTGCTGCGCCACTGTGCCATCCCGTTGCTCCATTATACTTGATTATATTTATGTTTAGTATCATCTGATCTGATTGGGTTGAATGCAAAACAAAACATTTCACTGTACTTCAGTACACGTGACAATCATAAGCCTAAACCTAAATCTTGTTCCTTTATTTAAGAAGGCCGCAGGGATGAGCCAGGCAACTATAGACCAGTGAGCCTTACATCATTAGTCAGGAATTTATTGGTGAAAATTCTAAGGGACATATTTATGTACACTTGGAAGGGCAGGTACTGATCAGAGAGCATCAGGGCGGCACAGTGGTAGAGCTGCTGCCTTACAGCGCCAGAGAACAGGTTTGATCCTAACTATGGGTGCTGTTTGTACGGAGTTTGTACGTTCTCCCTGTGACCGTGTAGGTTTTCCCCAGATGCTCCAGTTGCCTCCCACACTTCAAAGAAGTACGGGTTTGTAGATTAATAGGCTTTGGTAAAAATTGAAAATTGTCCCGAGTGTGTAGGATAGTGGTAGTGTACAGGATGATCGATGGTTTGCATGGAATCAGTGGGCCGAAGAGCCTGATCCATGCTGTATCTCTAAAGTCTAAAATCTAAAGTCAGCATCACTTTAGGCAAGGGAAATCTTGCCTCCTTAATTTGATTGTTTTTGAGGAGGTAGCAAATGACTTTGATAACAGCAAAGCAGATTATGTTCTCCATGTGGACTTCAGTATGGCATTTGACAAGGAGCCATGTGGTAGGCTGATCCGGAAAGTGGAAGCGAGTCAGGGGGGACCTCATTGAAACATACAAAATAGTGAAAGGCTTGGAAAGAGTGGATGTGGAGAGGATGTTTCCACTAGTGAGAGAGTCTTGGACTAGAGGCCATCGGCTCAGAATTAACGTTCTTTTAAGAAGGAGATGAGGAGAAATTTATTTTGTCAAAGGGTGTTGAATCTGTGGAATTCTTTGCCACAGAAGGCTGTGGAGGCCAAGTCAATGGATATATTTAAGGCAGAGATAGATAGATTATTGATTAGTACATGTGTCAGAGGTTATTGGGAGAAGGCAGGCGAATGGGGTTAGGAGGGAGAGATAGATCAGGCATGATTGAATGGCGGCATAGACATGATGGGCCGAATGGCCTAATTCTGCTCCTGTTACTTATGATCTATTAATCTAAGGTAGGCTGATTAATTGGATGCAAAATGTGCTTGGTGTTAGGGTAGAGGGTGCACATGGAAGCATGCGTAGCCAATTAGAATATTGTGACTTACAGTGTACTGAATAAATCACCGTTGGGACCCTTGTTGTTTGTGACACATGTTAACAACTTGGATGGGAATATAATAAGTTAGCAGATAACATGAAAATTGGTGATGTTCTGTGTAGTCAAGAAGATTGGCCCACGCTAGAGATCAGATGGAAAATTGTGCCAAGAATGATAATTTGTATCTGTGCACTGCGGACGTGTATCTATACACTGTGGACGGCTCGATTATTATCATGTATAGTCTTTACACTGACTGGAAACAAAAAACTGTTCACTGTATCTCTGTACACGAGTCAATCATGTAAACTGAACTAAATTAAATGTGTAGGAAGGAACTGCAGATGCTGGTTTACACCGAAGATGGACACAAATGCTGGAGTAACTCAGCGGGTCAGGCAGAATGTCTGGCAAGAAGGAATGGGTGATGTTTCAGGTCGAGACCCTTCTTCAGACTTGACTAAAATTTAATTCCAACAAATGCAAGCTTATTCTTGTATTGTCATGCTTATTCATGTTCACGCAAGCTTATTGTCTTTCTGCTGACTGGATAGCATGCAACAAAAGTTTCCACTGTACCTACATGCAACAATAAACTAAACTGAGTCTAATTGAGTCATCTTGGTAAGTGAAATATGGATTGGACATATGCAGGAAATGGAAGGGCACTAAGGAATGACAGTGAGGAGAGGAGCATTGGGATTGAAGGGTGTAATTCACTGGCAGTAGTAACACAGGTTGGAAGGGTGACGAAGGGTGAATCCTTGTCTTCATGGGTTGAGGTATGGAATATCAGAGTTGGGGCATTTAGTTTAATTTAATTTAATTTAGAGATGCAACATGAAGGCCCCGCAGCAGCCTGGGGCTTGATTGGATCGGGCTCTGCTCCAAGAGGCTGGGTATGTGGCCTTTTCCAGCGGCATGGAGCTTTGCAGCAGTGGTGGAGGACATTGACAACATTGCCTGGCCAGGCCGACAACTACAACTCCAACCCAGTGCTGCCGCCAGGACAATGGCCTTCATGGCCAAGTTAAGATTCTACCTTTTTAACAACTTTGAATTTGAAGGGCACGTGATATCACAGAAATGTGGAGTCTCGCGTAATCTACTATTCTTACACACTTGTACTTAAATATGATTATGCCGAATGTAGAGATTTTTAATGAACTGTATGCAGAAAAGGATTTTTTGTACCCAGGCACATGTGACAATAACATACCATTGAAACAGCCCTGCAGCTCATAAATTCACACCAGTTCACACTATTCTATGTTATCTCACCATCTCATCCACTCCCAACACAATAAAGGGCAATTTTACAGAGACCAATTAACCTACAAACCTGTTGCTTTTGGGGTGTAGAACGAAACCATAGCACCATGAGGAAATCCACGCGGTCACGGAGAGAACGTGCAAACTCCACATAGAGAGATCCCGGGTCTCTGGTGCTGTGAGGCAGCAGCTCTACCAGCTGCGCCACAGTGTCATGTTACAACTTTGCAAAGACACAGTTTAAACCAGAGCTGTGTGCTTTCTGGTCTCCGTGTTAGAGGAAAGAAGTTGGATTGGAGCATTTTAGTTAAGTGAAAGCTACAATTCTATATTTCTGTGAGATTACTGACATTACTCTATGACAATTCTTTAAAACAAATAAAAATTAGTCACGTCCAATATTGCATTCTCTTCAACGAGGACCAAACAAGTGAAAAAATACGTCACAGTTTAGTTTAGAGATACAGCATGGAAACAGGCCTTTTGGCCCATCGAGATCATGCCGGACAATGATCACCGGTTCCATGCGAATGCATGAATGATGTCCCTCTTTGTTCTCTCACCGGCGACCCCAACGCTGGGTTCCCCTTTGTTCTCGGCGGTGCGTCCTTGACTGACCCCTGGCACCCTCTGCTGGCCCCTCCACAACCCCCACCCCCTGTTCGACCGCCGCCCCCTCCTTGACCCCCGCCCCCCTCCTCGACCCCCCCGCCCTCTCCTCGACTCCCACCCCTTCTCCTCGACTCCACCCCTCCTCGACCCCCCACCCCCTCCTCGACTCCACCCCTCCTCGACCCCCCACCCCCTCCTCGACTCCCTGCCCCCTCCTCGACTCCCTGCCCCCTCCTCGACTCCCTGCCCCCTCCTCGACCCCCGCCCCCTCCTCGACCCCGCCCCCTCCTCGACCTCCGCCCCCTCCTCGACTCCCGCCCCCTCCTCGACCCCTGCCCCCTCCTCGACCCTCGCCCTCTCCTCGACTCCCCGCCCCCTCCTCGACTCCCCGCCCCCCTCCTCGACCCCTGCCTCCTCCTCGACCGCCGCCTCCTCCTCGACTCCCCGCCCCCCTCCTCGACCCCCGCCCCCTCCTCGACCGCCGCCCCCTCCTCGACCCCCGCCCCCTCCTCGACCCCCCGCCCCCTCCTCGACCCCCTCCTCGACCCCCGCCCCCTCCTCGACCCCCCGCCCCCTCCTCGACCCCCCCGCCCCTTCTTCGACCCCCCGCCCCCCCTCGACCCTCGCACCCCCCTCGACCCCCGCCCCCTCCTCGACCCACGCCCCCTCCTCGACCCCCGCCCCCTCCTCGACCTCCGCCTCCTCCTCGACCCCCCCCTCCTCCTCGAACCCTCCCCTCCTCCTCGACCCTCCGCCCCCCTCCTCGACCCCCCGCTCCCCCTCCTCCACCCCCCTGCCCCCCTCCTCCACCCCCCGCCTCCCTCCTCCACCCCCCGCGCCCCTCCTCCACCCCGCCCCCTCCTCGACCCCTGCCCCCACCTCGACCCCCGCCCCCTCCTCGACCCCCCGCCCTCTCCTCGACTCCCGCCCCCTCCTTGACCCCGCCATCCCAGTTTTGCATCCTATGCATTAGCGGCAATTTACAGAAGCCAATTAACCTACAAACTCTCACATCTTTGGAATGTGAGAGCACCTGGAGAAAAGCAATGCGATCGCAGGGAGAACGTACAATCTCCCTACAGACAGCACCCATAGTCAGGATTGAACCTGGGTCCCTGGTGCTGTGAGGCAGCAACTCTACCACTCTGCCACCCACTGTAAAAGCTATAATTCTATATCTCTGTGAGATTACTCGTTTCTCTATGGCAACTCTTAAAAAAAACAATTATTATTCACATCCAATACTGCCTACACTTCAACCAGGCCATAACACCTGAATAAAACATCTCTTGGTTATGTTAGTTTTTTGTGTCATCTGAATGTCTGTAAAAGCCACTGCTAACGGCTTTGCTGATTAGCTTCAGACTCTGAAAATCCCTCCGTGCCGTGCTATTTCTCCATTAGCAATGTATGTTCTTTTTGTCATTTCAGAATTCTACTGTGATTTTGAGACAGAGTGTGATCTGGAGTACTCCTCTGATGGTGACAACGGATTGACAGGCTGGGTAACTGCAACACCACAGGACCTTGACCTGATCACTGATACTTCTGTACCAGATCAAGATTACTCTGAGAAGTCAAGTGACGGTAAGGGAATCACTGTGAGCATGGAATAATCCAACAGGGAGAAATGCAGATGTTTCACTCTATTAATTTTACAGGTTATCAAATCAAGAAAATGTCCAAAAGGCTTACAGAAATAGAGTTCCAGTTATTTCAATGCTTCCTAATAGACTTGGCTTTGATTAAATACCTCTTGATCTTCATTGCAATGTTTGATTTTGGTGGAAACTATTATGCAGTAATTCAAGCCTGTTGATCTTTTGGATATTGCTCCATTTAGCTGCTGCGACATTACCGGAATGATAGGTTTGTGGCGGAAGTTCTCAATAATTTTTCATTAGTGTTACAGCAGACAATTGGGAAAACCTCCCAGAGCAAAATGTGCTTTTCATTATTGTAGCACCCCTTCGCTGTGCCAGGGAGTTTTACAGGTGTCTTTTAGTTTTAAAGATACAGCATGGAAACGCGCTCTTCGGTCCACTGAGTTTATTTATTAGAGAGGTGTATTTCCAGATAGATAGTTTATATATAGATGTATTTTGAGAGAGGGGTATATTTTTATATATAGATATTAATATAGATATATATATTTATAGATACAGATATATAAACATATATAGTAGATAGATATAAATATAAATATATATTTTTTCAAGAATTATGTATGGGTATATGTGTATAATATTTATATTTATATCTTACTGGACCAAGTGGACCCATTGGGCCCATTCCTCGTAGAGGGGGGACAGGGAAGGGGAGAGGGTGTCATCACTGAGTGAGCCCTGGACTCAAAGCCTCTCCTGTATTGGTGTAGCACCCTCAACCCCCCCCCCCACTCAATCCCCCTTATCCCCCCTCCTCCCCCCACTGACCCACTCCATCCCCCCTACCCCACCCCCACTTGTCCCTCCCCTGCCCCCACCTCCAGTCCCCCAGCCCTGCCTCCACCCCCATTCCCCCTTCCCCACCCCTATTCCCCCCTCTCCTGACCCCCACCTCCCCCCCTCTACCCCCACTCTCCCCTCCTCCCTACCCCACTCTCTCCTGTCCCCCACTGTCCCCCTTCCCCCCCACCCCCACTGTTCCCCCACCCCCACTGCCCCCTCCTCCCCCACCCCCACTCTCCCCGACCCCCCACCTCCACTCTCCCCTCCCCCCACCCCCACTCTCCCCGACCCCCTCAGCCGCACGCCCACTCCCCTCTGTTGGCTGCGAAAGGCACTTACCAGTGCCCGTACGTTCAACGCTGACTGCCGACGTGCGAGCCTCTGCCGGGGTGGGGCCAGACGAGGGGAGAGGTGAGAGGCGAGCGGGGAGAGGCAGGGGAGAGGGGCGAGGGAACGACTGAGGCTGGACAGGCAGCGGCGCTGCCGGCGGCCATCTTGTTTGGGCAAGTGAGGAGCAAATGAAGTCGAACATGGAGCATTGTGACGCCATACACTGAGGAGTTTCAGGAAATGGGTTAGAAAGTGAATTTTTAAACTTTAAAATGTCTGTAGCTTTAAATATGTAGGTTCAATTTGAATGAGAGTTGTTAGAGATTATGCCCAGGATAATGGTGATTAACGTGGTGCAAATATTGTGGCGCTATGGTGTACCGCGCTGTGCAAAGCACCAAAGTTATGGTGTGCACAAACACACATACACACGGACAGAGTTTTAGAGATAGATAGGTAGATAGGTTGATTGATTGATTGATTGATTGATTGATTGATTGATTGAAATTGATTGATTGATTGAAATTGATTGAAATTGATTGATTGATTGATTGATTGATTGATTGGCAGCACATTCCATAAAAATGTTTGTGTAAACAAAGGTCACACAAACCGAGGATTGACTGAAGAAGGGTGCTGACCTGAAACGTCGTCTATCCGTGAGGTTGTTAATTCAGATAAACCCTTGGTGAATGTAACTTTCTTTGATAATTTGTTTCACATTCTGGCCCAGAGCTGCCTGTTCTCCCAGCCTGCATGATCGGTGATTACAGCTGTGGCAGAAGGATTACTGATGTTCATCGGCATTCAACCACCTGCCGCCACCCACCCCTTTTCATTTGTGCGGGCAGCACGGTTGTGGGAAATCCAACCTGAACGCTCCTCGCTAATTATCTGTGTCGACCTTTCCGATTTCAGATAACCCCTCTGCCCAATTATTTCTCTCAAGGATGGAAAATACTCTTGAGTCCAACAATTCGGAATTCTGTCTGAAATAGTTCTGCGTGTTGGGGTATTTCATAAGTTCTAGGAGCAGAATTAGCCCATTTGGCCCATCAAGTCCACTCTGCCATTCAGTCATGGCTGACCTATCTTTCCCTGTCAACCACATTCTCCTGCCTTCTCCCCATAACACCTGACACCCTTACTAATCAAGAATCTGTCAATCTCTGTCCTAAAAATATCCATTGACGACCTCCACAGCTATCGGTGGCAATGAATTCCACAGATTCACCACCCTCTGATTAAAGAAATTCCTCCTCAGCTCCTTTTGAAAGGTACGTCCCTTTATTCTGAGGCTGTACCCTCTGGTCCTGGACTCAACCACTCGTGGAAACATCCTCTCCACATCCACCCTATCCAGATTTTTCACTAATCGGTATTTCTTACTGTGTGAGCTTGCAGCAGCACCATTTCTCATGCCTTTGTATAAGGTTTGAGTGATAACTTGTTTAAGGCATGTCCCAGGCCCACCGGTTAGATAAACCACCGCTGTCGGACCCCATTTGTCCACCGGACAGCTCCATTAAATATAATCTGCTGGCACTTCACCAATTCCATCTCCTGACTGCATGCCACGCTTTCCTCCATTCTCTCCTGAAGCTGTTCACACAATAATTATTTTTTTTTAAATTTAAGCCATCTGTGCATGTACTCACACATGCCCATTGCAGCAATTTCACAATTTAATTTAATTTAACTTTAATGAGAAATACTGTGCTGGATGACAGCAATAGGAACAAGAGAAATTGCGAGTAAGATCAGTGGGACTTTTCGTGTTCCAAGGCTCTCGGCTTCTGTTGGCAAGAATCCAAATATTACTGAGCAAGATATGTTTTTCTCTTCTTTGTCCATATTTGTTTGCAACATAGCCCCTCTACCTCTGTGCCCATGTTAGTTTCTCCTGGCTTCCAGGCAATTAATTTCTCCCCTGTCTTGGAGAACAGTCAACTGAGAGGCCACGCAATGCGGTAACAGTTATTTAAGATTGACCATAATGAATGTTTATGTGTAAAGCAAATGTTCAGTGTTAAATAATTATTCAACAAACAGTTACAGCATCTAGACATTCTTCACCTCCTGGCACTCAATGCAGGATCCATTTTCCCAAACAGCAGATCTTGGCTGCAAATCCTGCAGAACTCACAAGGCCACAAATGCAAATAAATTGCACACAGTGCCAAGTTACAGCTAATGTGAAGTAACTGCCACAGTTTGGTCCTGAAATTTCCAGCTTGCATTCTGAGCAGTGTCTGTGACCTAATTATACAGGTTAAAAAAAAAAGAGTGTGCACTTATTATTGGGGCCTTCCATTTCCTTGGCAGAACCTTTGGGTGGCATGGTGATGCAGTGGTAGAGCTCCTGCCTTACAGCACCAGAGACCCAGGTTTGATCCTGACTACAGGTGCTGTCTGTACAGAGTTTGTACGTTCTCCCTGTGTCCTGCGTGGGTTCTCTCCGAGTGCCCCGGTTTCCTCCCACACTCCAAAGACGTACAGGTTTTAGGCTAATTGACTTCGGTAAAATTGTAAATTGTCCCTGGTGTGTGTAGGAAAGTGCTAGTGTTCGGGGATCGCTGGTCGTCACGGATTCAGTGGGCCGAAGGGCCTGTATCTCTAAACTAACCAAAACATAAAGTGTTTTGTGACCAATGAATTGTGCAGTCACTATTGTTGGTCAACATCAAAGCTGCCCAAAAATCATTAGGGCGGTAGAGTGGCGCGCCGGTAGAGTTGCTACCTTACAGCGCCAGAGATCAGGGCTTTATCCTGACTGCAGGTGCATCTCTGCGGAGTTTGCATGTCTTGGGCTGGTCCTTCTGGTCCTTCCTGAGATTTTCACGAGCAGACCACTTTGGATAACGTGGTTAACAGCAGCTGCCTTACAATGCCAGAGACCCGGGTTCAATCCTGATTACAGGTGCTGACTGTGTGGAGTTTGTACGTTCTCCCCGTGACCACGTGGGTTTTCTCCAGGTGCTCCCCTTTCTTCACACACTCCAAAGGTGTGCGGGTTTGTAGGTTAATTGGCTTCTGTAAATTGTCCCAAGGGTGCAGGATAGAACTAGTGTATGGGTAATTGCTGGTCAGTTCAGACTCAGTGGGCCAAAGGGCCTGTTTTCATGCTGTACTCAAAACTAAACTAAACTAGGTTAAGGTCACGTGAACCCAGGTACGGTGAAAAGATTTGTTTTATATGCTCTCTAATCTGATCAAATAATATTATACATAAATACAATCAAGCCAGACTCATGTGCAAAGGGGAAGATACAGAGTGCAGAATATAGTTCTCAGCTTTGTAGCTCATCAGGTCCGTAGACAGAGTCCTATGTCCGCAATGGGGTAGAGGTGAATTGGACAGTACCCTAGCTTATGGAAGGACTGTTCAGAAGCTTGATAACAGAGGGGAATAAGCTGTTCCTGAGTCTGGAGTTATGTCCTTTCAAGCTTCTGTATCTTCTGCCAAATGGGAGCAGGGAGAAGGAGAAATGACCGGGGTAGGCCAAATCCTTGATTATGTTGGCTGCTTTTCCGAGGCAGTGTGAAGTGTAGCTGGAGTCAATGGTGGATATAGGACTGTTGTTCTATTTTAGATATCATTTGAGCAATTAGTTTGGCCAGAACATTTGAGAGAATTCTTATGGTTTTCTGAACACTACTTTGACATTACAATGCATCATCAGTACTGCACTGATGTGGCTGGCTTGATTATGTGTCCCAAATCCAATACTTTCTGACCCAGAGTTAGCACTCATCCAAGTTGATACTTTCCTTGTCAGATAATGGATTAAAACCACAAAACCATAACAAATACAAATTAATTAAAAGTGGTAAGATTATTTTAAGTAAGGACAGAGAAAACGGCAGCATTATAAAAGGTGTCAGGGATGATATTTTACTTGGTATTCAGAAGGAAATCTCCACAGCGTTGCCTATCCCCTTCTCAGTAACCTCCTCATTTACCTTCCACCCCATCAGCCAGCGTATCCAACAAATCATCCTCCAACATTTCCGTCACCTCCAACGGGACCCCACCACTGGCCACATCTTCCCATCCCCTCCCCTTTCTGCGTTCCACAGAGACCGTTCCCTCCGTAACTCCCTGGTCCACTTTTCCCTTCCTACCCAAGCCACCCCATCCCCGGGCACTTTCCCCTGCAACCGCAGGAGATGCAACACCTGTCCCTTTACCTCCCCCCTCAACTCCATCGAAGGACCCAAACAGTCTTTCCAGGTGAGACAGAGGTTCACCTGCACCTCCTCCAACCTCATCTATTGTATCCGCTGCTCTAGATGTCAACTTCTTTACATCAGCGAAACCAAACGCAGGCTCGGCGATTGATTCGCTCAACACCTTCGCTCAGTCCGCCTTAACCAACCTGATCTCCCGGTGGCTGAGCAGTTCAACTCCCCCTCCCACTCCCAGTCTGACCTTTCTGTCGTGGGCCTCCTCCAGTGCCATAGTGAGGCCCACTGGAAATTGGAGGAACAGCACCTTATATTTCACTTGGGCAGCTTGCAGCCCAGCGGTATGAACATTGACTTCTCCAACTTTAGATAGTTCCTCTGTCCCTCTCTTTCCCTCCCCTTCCCAGTTCTCCCTCTATCTTCCTGTCTCCACCTATATACTTCCTTTGTCCTGCCCCCCTGACATCAGTCTGAAGAAGGGTCTCGACCCGAAACATCACCCATTCCTTCTCGCCTGAGATGCTGCCTGACCTGCTGAGTTACTCCAGCATCTTGTGAAATAAATACCTTCGATTTGCACCAGCATCAGCAGTTATTTTCTTACACTCCTCGTTTACTCATATCTGTGCACACCTCTACTTCTATTCAACTGTCCATCCACAGAAAAAAAACACCAGGTGCTGGAGTAACCTCAGTGGGTCAGGCAGCATCTTTGCAGGACATGGATAGGTGTCTGGACCCTTCAATATCCACAGATTTAGTTTAGTTTTAGTTCAGAGAAACAGCGCAGAAACAGGCCATTTTCGCCCATTGAATCTGCGCCGACCAGCGATCCCCGTACACTAGCACTATCCTACATGCACTGGGGACAATTTGCAATGTTACCAAACCAATTAGCCTACAAACCTGGGCGTCTTTGGAGAGTGGAAGGAAACCGGAGCCCCCGGGGAAAACCCATGCGGTCACAGGGAGAACGTACCTCAGGAAGGATGGAGCCCACAATGGCCCATTATTGACTGGCGAAGGCGTGATAACAAGAGGGATCCAAGTGTGCGAACAGTGGAAATTGGCAGGAAGACTAGGGCGGGCGAGGTGAGGGACGGAGAATGCAGGAGTTACTTGAAATTAGAGAAATCAACGTTCATATCGCTGTGTTGTAGGCTGCCCAAGTGATATATGAAATATCATCTTTCCTTCCTTGGTGCCAAATACGACAGTCCCCAACCTAACAGGACGGTTGCAGTGCCTTCCCCAGAAGGACTGCAGCAGTTCAAGGAATATGGTTCCCACCACTTCTTGAAGGGCAATCGGCCATAGAAATTATCACTGGCCTTGCCATCATTGTCTACGTCCCATGATTAAATGAAACATAATGCATTTTGGGGAGAGGGAGCAGAGCCATTACTAAACATAGAAAAATCACTAGAAATTGGCACCATGCCAGCGGACTAGCTGGCATCAAATATGATTACCATATTTGAAAGTAGATTGAAAAAGTCTAGGGAACTCTAGACCAATTAGCTTAATGTTGGTAGTAGAGAAGATAACAAAATTCCATCTCAAAGGCACAATAGAAGAATGTCTAGAAGCTGAAAATATAATAAAGACTATTCAGCAAAGATTTCAAAAGAGGTCAGACCTGACTAACCTTATTGAATTCTCCCAGAAAGGGTAATATGGTAATTTATTTGATTTTTCAAAAGGGTTTTGGAAATAATAAACTTGTGGCTAAGGTCAGGCGACATGGAGTTGGGGACAAATAATCAAGTGGACAGCAAGCTGACTGCAGAATAGGTACAGGTCCACCCACCGATTTTCCGGCACCCTTGGTTCCAGAGCCTTACTGGATTATCCATGTTGCTGGACCAACAGAGGCCATGGCCTCCGAGTGGAGTCCAATGGTATGGGAACGGGCCGCCGAGGAGCCGTGATACCGGCCCACAAAGTCAGCCTTGGTAGGCGGCTAAGGGATCTGCCTGCTCCCGGTATTCCAGAGCCGGTGTTCCAGAGCCCCGTCCACAGGGGGCAAATTCGACCCGCCGATTGGCCAGGGAAGTCCCGATGAGGAGGGGAATTTCATGTAAATTCCCTCTCGTAAATTTATCCAGATTAAAGGAAGTGCCGGAAAATCAGTGGTGGACCTGTACCAGGAATTAAGAGGAGCTATTTAGTTTGTTCTCACAATGCACTACAGTTGTTTGCTATTTTGATACTGTAAATTATTAAGACTCAGAAATCAGACCCAGTTTCCTTATTTGAAGATGATGTCAAAGTGGAGGTTTTGGTAATATAAAGCGTGGATATTTTGGAAAACAGAATTAATCCTGTCGGGGGAGCTGTACTTGGCGAACAATAAGTATGAGTTGGTAGATTTTGATAGAAAATGTAATGAGGACACATTCATCTTGGCAAATGTATCTAATTGGCTCAGCAGAGCAAAGGATCTGAGGGCACAAGCATTGTAAATAATAATGAAGAAACAAAGAACTGCAGACGCTGGTTTATACCAAAGATTGACACAAAGTGCTGGAGTAACAGCGGGTCAGGCAACATCTCTGGAGAAAAAGAATGGGTGACATTTCGGGTCGGGACCCATCTTCCGACTGAAGGAGGGTCTGATTATCTCTAACAATCTGATAAACCTCTTCTGCACCCCCTCCATAGCCTCTATATCCTGCCTACCATGGGGTCCGAACCTGAAAAGTCACCCAAGTTTTTTCTTCAGAGATGCTGCCTGACCCAGTCAGTTACTCCAGCACTTTATGTCTATCTGCAAATAATAATGATGCAGATACATAAGGGTATGTGGCAAATAAATTGCTCAAATTCATGACTGAATAGATACCGTTACAACACAGGAAAAAAAGCCTTTGTTTAGACCACAGTCTCATCTCTTTGTTACATGATAGACGCGGGAGTGAATGGCAAGGCGCATGTAGGATTTACAAAGGTAAAGTTATGTATCGCAAGTGAATGACACACCATGTTTCTGTTGTGAGGGTAAGAGGTGGCTGACAAGTCCTGAAGATCACACACATGTTTGTTTGTGTAAATGTTTACATTTTCTTTGGAGATTTGAACCAAAAGACATAAATGTAAGATAATCCTCCATGAATACAATAGGGGGGAGAGCCCGGAGAGTGGTTGGGACACGGAAGTGCTCCCATATTTAGTAAACTGGCAGTGAGCAGATATACACTAGGCTAAATCTAGATAAACCAGCAGGGAGGTAGTATTGGAATGTTCATGTAATAAGCTGAAGAAGGAACTCAAAGGGTAAGATTTTTACATAAAGGGCAGTGGGTGAATGGAGCAAGCTGCCAGAGGAGGTCATTGCAAAGTTTAAGAGGCATTTAGATAGATACATGAATATGACAGGTTTAGATGGATATGGGCCAAAGGCAGGGAGGTGGGACTAGTGTATGGGACATATTGGTCAGCATGGGGAAGTGGGTCTAAAGGACCTGTTTCTGTGCTGACTGATTCTATGACAATAAGGGTTTAAGAGGGTTTGTGTGACCACCCTCGCGTATCCACCTATCACTTGGCAGGCATTGTCCTGCCTCCACCTCTCCTGCCTATCTTTCTGCCCCTTTATTGCAATCAGGCTGAAGGATCCCGAGCACGAAGGTCATCTGTTGATTCCCTCCACGGATGTTTAGTTTAGTTTAGTGTCATGTGTACCGAGGTACAGTTAAAAGCTCTTTTAGTGGTGGCATGGTGGCGTAGCTGTAGAGTTGTTGTCTTATCGCGCCAGAGAGCTGGGTTCGATCCTGACTACAGACTGTCTGTACGGAGTTTATACATTCTCCCCATTACTGCGTGGGTTCTCTCCAGGTGCTCCGGTTTCCTCCCACAGTCCAGAGATGTACAGGTTTGTAGGTTAATTGGCTTTGGTAAAAACTGTAAATTGTCCCTAGTGTGTAGGATAGGGCTCGTGTAAGGAGATCGCTGGTCAGGGTGGACTCAGTGGGCCGAAGGGCCTGTTTCCGAGCTGTATCTCCAAACTAAACTAAAACATGATTACAATCTAGCTGTCTGTGAGTTCCTCCAGCACTTTGTGTTTTGAACTACACAGATTTGTGGGCCTGTGTTGTACTGTTACTACCATTTTGTGTATTAGCCTTCCTACAATTTTGTATTTTTCTTCTCCTTCAAACCCTGCCAGGTTGATGCAGTTTTTGGTCATCTCTGTGATATTTCCCTCGAGTGAATCAATGTCAGATTCAGTTTGATATTCAAACATGCAGAACATCTCGAGATGTTTTGTTACATCCAAGGTGCTTCATACAATGGTTGCTGGTGCCGATACTGCTCTGATGCAAAACTATTCATGCTGGGTGAGGTCTTCCTAATAGCACAGTATGAACAACAACATCGAGTAATATTAGACAATAGACAATAGACAATAGACAATAGGTGCAGGAGTAGGCCATTCAGCCCTTCGAGCCAGCACCGCCATTCAATGCGATCATGGCTGATCACTCTCAATCAGTACCCCGTTCCTGCCTTCTCCCCATACCCCCTCACTCCGCTATCATTAAGAGCTCTATCCAGCTCTCTCTTGAAAGCATCCAACGAACTGGCCTCCACTGCCTTCTGAGGCAGAGAATTCCACACCTTCACCACTCTCTGACTGAAAAAGTTCTTCCTCATCTCCGTTCTAAATGGCCTACCCCTTATTGTTAAACTGTGGCCCCTTGTTCTGGACTCCCCCAACATTGGGAACATGTTTCCTGCCTCTAATGTGTCCAATCCCCTAATTATCTTATATGTTTCAATAAGATCCCCCCTCATCCTTCTAAATTCCAGTGTATACAAGCCCAATCGCTCCAGCCTTTCATTAATGCTTGTGCTTCATCAAAGGGCATATTCACGGCAAAAATCGAGAGGCTCTTAACAAATTGGGAGGAAAGGTCAGTGCTCAAGTTGGAATAGGTCATTGTAGTGCATCACCCTTGGAATATTAGAAATAAATAGAGATCTGGTCTAATGGTTCTAAAAAAAACTATTCATGACAATTTAAACCCTTTACAGTATATGCTGTATCGAGGGAGGTGTATATTTTTAAAGCTACCACAAATTAGAAGAAAAATGCGACTATATTTTGAAAAATTCAATATTTATAACAAATGGAACTTTAAGAAAGCAACCAAGAGATAAATAAATTACATTTATGTGAAATAGCAATCAAAAAAAATTATTGACCAAATTATAGGACCCAAGGGCATTACTAAGAATTAATGTAATTCTGAACACAATCTACTACCATGTCACCTGAGCATTAAAATATGATACATTATTTATAAAAGACTGTGCTGTAAAATGTATTCTGCGAAAGCCATTCTTTGATTTATGAAAGGGATGTATTCCTGCAAAATATTTCATTCAGTGAAATTTCATAAATCAAAAAGACCGGACAAAATGTATTTTAGGTATTTTAGTACAATGTATTCCAACGTGCGGAGAGAAATGCACTATTCATTGTAGCAAGAGGCAGCTTTGTAAATCAAAAAACAAATAGCTTAAAAAGTCCACAGCATGGTTGTGAAAATTTGTAAATTGAACATTTATAATCAAGGATCTCCTGTACATTATGAAACACAAATATTTTTAAAGTTAAATGCTAACTATGAAATAGTTAGATAGAAATTAAATTTTGAACTCCACAATGGTGCAGCTGGTAGAGCTGCTGCCTCACAGGGCCAGAGCCACAGGTTCAGTCCCGGCCTCGGGTATGTGGAGTTTGCACATTCTCACATTAATTGTGTGGGTTTTTCTCTGGCTGCTCCGGTTTCTTCCCACATCCCAAAGACGTGCAGATTGTGTATGTTAATTGGTCGGTGTAAATTTGCCCACGATGTGTAGGGTGTGGATGGGAAATTGGGATAACATCGAATTAGTGAGAACGGATGATCGAAGGTCGGTGTGGATTTGGTGGGCCGAATAGCCTGCTTCCATGCAGTATCTTTCAATCAATGGGAGCACCGGGAGGAAATCCATGCCGTCACAGAGACGACATGAAGGCAATCATGGCACATTCTTTCACCAACCTTTCTACCTGTTTTGCCACTTTCAGGGAACTATGGCTTAATACTCCAGGGGCCCTCTGCTTATCTCTTTTCCTTCGTATCCTGTAATTTACTGTTAATGCTCTACTTCTACTTGACTTGCTAAAAGGCCTCAGCTTGCACTAATCAGGATTAAATTTCATTTGCCAAATCCCCATAAGATTCTATCCTGCCGTAGTCTGAGAAATCTTCCTCACTATCTCCACAACATCGTCAAATTTCATGTCTAGTACAAGAAAGCCACGAAAACTTACTAACTTTCTTTCAAAAGGCTCACCCACATCAGCTGCTAATTTACCTGTATGCATCTGCTTCCAATCTAAGCTCACAAGGTCCAGTTTTATGCTATTTAAACAAGCCCTCCCTCCTAACTTGAAGACCTTAACTTGATGATGACCAACCTTATCCCTTTCCATTCCCTGAAACATACGGAATTATGGTCACTGTTCTCAAAGTGTTTCCCGTGCAATATTTCCACTACTGCCAAATTACACTTTACATAACTTTATACTTTAGAGATAGTGTGGAAACATACTCTTTGGTCCACCAAGTCTGCGCCGACCAGCAATCACCCTGTACACCAGCATTATCCTGCACAATGGGAGAATTTACCATTTTTACCGAAGCCAATTAATCTACAAACCTGTATGTCTTTGGACTATGGGAGGAAACCAGAGCACTGGGGAAAATCCACAGGAGAATGCACAAACTCCAAACAGACAGCACCCGTAGTCAGGATTGAACCCGGGTTTCTTGCATTGTAAGACAGCAACTCTACCGCTGCGCCACTGTGCCAGCCACTTCCTAATACAAGATCAAGATGAGACCCATCTCCATTAGGACTCTAAGACTTTAGGGCTTTAGACTCTAGGACTTTCTTGGATGCATTGGACAAATTTCTGCCCAATCTACATTCCCTGCACTCAGATGACTGCAGTTAATTTTGGGAAAAGTTAAAATCCCACTCTATTGAAACCCTATTTTGCTCATACCTTATGCGACCCGCTTACACGTCTGATCCTCTAATTGCTTCTGGATGTTGGGTGGCCTATATAATAACCTTAACCTCTCCAATGTTCCAATGTTCTTCGGGTCTGGACCCTACTTCAGACTGATTGTAGGGAGAGTTTGTACTGTGTTTGTACCATTAGGACTCTAAGACTTTAGGGCTTTAGACTCTAGGACTTTCTTGGATGCATTGGACAAATTTCTGCCCAATCTACATTCCCTGCACTCAGATGACCGCAGTTAATTTTGGGAAAAGTTAAAATCCCACTCTATTGAAACCCTATTTTGCTCATACCTTATGCGACCCGCTTACACGTCTGATCCTCTAATTGCTTCTGGATGTTGGGTGGCCTATATAATAACCTTAACCTCTCCAATGTTCCAATGTTCTTCGGGTCTGGACCCTACTTCAGACTGATTGTAGGGAGAGTTTGTACTGTGGGTACTGTCGTACTATGACCACGTGGGTTTTCTCCGGGTGCTCCAGTTTCCTCCCGCATTTGTGCAGGTTTGTAGGTTAATTGGCTTCTGTAAATTGCTCCTAGTGTGTACGATGTGAAAGTGGGATAACATAGAACTCGTGTACGTACGGGTGATCGATGGTTGGCGTGGAATCGATGGGCCCGAGGGCCTGTTTCCATGCCATATCTCCGAAAACTAGAACTAATACAACAGCTACTGAATTAGTTCTGGCGTTTATGTCCTGGTTCCAACAAATTTTAGTTTAACGTAAGTGGCAATTCAGCAGGATATTACAAATGCAGAGCACATGAGAAATCATTGAACCAACACGGAGAAAGTGAATTAGTGCTTGATGGCAATGAAGAGGCTGCACTGAGCTGCTGCTATTGATCATAGTTCAGCATGTCACGTTCTGTCTCCGCTCAGTGGACACAACTTCTTATAATATCCTGTAATGTGTGGGATCATTATATTTACATTATCTGTAGTTATCATTATCAAATGATTTATTATGTCCAGTGTAGTAAATGGTCATAAATAACGTCTCTTTTTTTTTTGTCAAACTTTCAAATTTATTTTAAAAAGGTGATAATTTTGGGGTGGTAGGTGTCTGTGTATGTGTGCATCGGATAGAACAGGTGTACAGATGATTGTTGGTCGGCTCGGACTCGGTGGGCTGTATCCTAAACTAAACTAAACTAAATTATTCTCGTTCAGTACAACAATAAAAACTCAATGGTATCACATTCAACTATGTGTAACATTTTCAGCAAATATGGGCCCAGAACAGTATATACAAAGTCCTCATTATCCACGAGAAATGGGACACAGACCTCTCACGGATTATAAAAAATGTAATTATCACTACCCTTTCAATTATAGATAAATATGCCTCATAATGTTCATAAACCATTAACATCCATTAATAGAGATATTCAAATATTTATATATCTAAATGGAAGCGATATTGGGTACCAAACTACTACCATTAAGTGTATTAAAAGTTACAGGCAGAATTTGAAATCATGAGTTACAACTATATAAATAAAAGCTGCTCTCTGTTGGGACACTGTTGGATAGCGGGGAACTACTTGACACAAGAGGCCAGGAAACCTAGGGCGGCACAGTGGTGCAGCAGTAGAGTTGCTGCCTTACAGCACCAGAGACCCGAGTTCGATCCTGACTACGGGTGCTGTGTGTACAGAGTTTGGACATTCTCCCAGTGACGGGTGCTCTGGTTTCCTCCCACAGTCCAAAGATGTGCAGGTTTTTCGGGTAATTGGCTGGGGTAAAAAAAAATTGTTAATTGTCCCTAGTGTGTAGGATAGTCTATTGTACGGGGATCGCTGCACAGCACGGACTCGGTGGGCCGAAAGGCCTGTTTCCGCGCTGTCTCTCTAAACTACAACTAACAAACCAATCACCATATTTGTATAGAAGGTAGGCGCAAAATGCTGGAGTAGCTCTCTGGAGAAAAGGAATGGGTGACGTTTCGGGTCGAGACCAGTTCCTTCCTACCATATTTATATTGATGGTGATGAGTTCTTCAATAAAAATATTGGTTTGGCCGACCATGGATACGCAGATAGGAAATTCACAGATAATGAGGACTGAGTGTGTAAACCACGCAAGCTCCTTTTGGATCTGTGGTGATTGCCTGAGGGGAGGCTACAAGAGTGCATTCTGTGGATTAGCAGGGTATTACTAATAGCAACTGTCAGTACTTGCTGTCAGATTTCCTCGATTGCAAGGGTGAGTGCTGACAGCCTTCGTGTTATTTGCATAATTAATTCTGGTCAAATATTGTTTGCACCATCCGTTTTCGTGAACTGAAAGTGAAAATAAAAGAAAAAAGCAACGCAGGTCAGGTAGCATTAAATCCGAAAGGAAGCCTTGCCTCCCAAGTAAAATCTTTCTCTGAACAGAAGTTTTAACTTCACAATGAAGGATTGTGATTTATTGGATTTTTATTTTCATGATTCTAGTTACTTTGATTATATTCCAATGTGGTTGGAGCACAGAATACAGTTTAGCTCCCCCTCCACCTTGCTAATTTACTTCAAAAAACAGACACAAAGTGTCGGGGTAACTCATCTGGTCACACAGCATCCCTGGAGAACATAGACCGGCCCTCCAGCTCCCTTCATCTTTAGCCTTCGTCCACTAATCTGCCTATCAAAAAATTCCCACGCCTGGGTGTTCACCATTACCGGCAATGCTCTACCCCTCCTCTCTCACAGTTTTCTTTCCCCCCACAATCAAAAGCGACACAGTGGCGCAGCAGTAGCATTGCTGCCTTGCAGCATCAGAGACCCGGGTTTGATCCTGGGATGACGTTGCGGGTCGAGACCCTTCTTCAGATTCGTCACCCATTCCTTCTCTCCAGAGATGGCAACCTGTGCCACTGAGCGACTCCAGCTTTTTGTGTCTATCTTTGGTGTAAACCAGCATCTGCTGTTCCTTCCTACACACTAGTGTATGGGTGATCGCTAGTCGGCGTGGGCTTGGTGGGCCGAAGGGCATGTTTCCATGCTGTAGCTCTAAACTAAACTAACCAGTCCGAAGAAATGTTCCGACCTGAAACGTCACCTATCCTTCTTTTCCCTAGATGTTACTTTGTGTCTTTCTTTGGTATTAACCAGCATCTGGATCCTTGTTTAATTTTCTTTTCTGCTTTCGACACTCTTCATTATACATAAAACAATGCCAACTCCCTCCCTTGAAAGATTGATGTAATTACAATAATCCAGAGCATAGATGATGATCCAATCATCTGGTTTTTTTGTTATAAGCTCTGATAATTGAAACAGCAGATTAGTGATAAATTTTTCTTCACCTGATAACATTTAACTTCAAATAATTCTTGGCATCCCATTAAATCACTGGCCTACATCCCAAAGATAAATGGTTTCTGGTAAAAGACCAGAAATGTTCAAGTTTTGTTTCACATAATAGGGCTCTGGGCCTGTACTCGCTGGAGCTTAAGAAGGATATGGGAGGATCTTTTGAAACTTACCGAATAATGAAAGGCCTGGATAGAGTGAATGTGGAAAGGTTGTTTCCACTAGTGGGAGTGTCTAGGACCAGAGGGCACAACCTCAGAATAAAGGTTTGTACCTTTGGAAAGGAGATGAGGAGGAATTTCTTTATCCTGAGGGTGGGTGGTGAATCTGTGAAATTCATTGCCCAGTCTTTTCAAAGTGGAGATTGATAGGTTGTGATTATTAAGAGTGTCAAAGATTACGGGGAGAAGGCAGGAGAATGGAATTGAGTGGGAAAGACAGATCAGCCATGATTGTATGGTGTAGTAGAATCGATGGGCCTTATGGTTTAACTCTGCTTCTATGTCTTGTGAGCTTTTGAACTATACTCAATACTGGAAATGCAAGGAACAACAGATGCTGGATTATAAATAAAATATACAAAGTGCTGAAGTAACTCAGTGGGTCAGGTAGCATCTCTGGAGAACATGGATAGGCAGCATTTCGGATTGAACAAAATACATAATGATAATAATAATAATAATAATAATAATAATGCATTACATTTATATAGCGCTTTTCAAACACTCAAAGACGCTTTACAGGGATTTCTAGAACATAGAGAAGTGAATAAATAGATAAATAAGTAAACGAACAGAGAAAGGAGACAGAAGGTGAGGTGACCTTCAGTGGTTGAAGGCAGTGCTGAAGAGGTGAGACTTCAGTGATGTTTTGAATGTGGTGAGTGTGGAGGAGTCTCTGACGGTTTGGGGTAGTGAGTTCCATAGGGTGGGAGCAGTGATGGAGAAAGCCCTGTCCCCCCAGGATCTGAGTTTGGTCCGGGTGGGGGGGGGACAGGAGATTGGCAGCAGCAGAGCGGAGGGTGCAGGTGGGAGTGTGCCTGTGGAGGAGGTCAGTCAGGTAGGATGGGGCCAGGTTATGGAGGGCTTTGTAGGTCATGAGGAGGATTTTGTATTGGATTCTCTGGGGGATGGGGAGCCAGTGGAGTTTGTAAAGGACGGGAGTGATATGGTCACGGATCGGGGAGTGGGTGAGTAGACGGGCAGCGGAGTTTTGAATGTATTGAAGTTTACTGATGATTTTTGAGGGTGAGCCATAGAGGAGGCTGTTGCAGTAGTCCAGACGGGAGGTGATGAAGGCGTGGATGAGGGTTTCTGCAGCTGTGAAGGAGAGGGATGGACGGAGACGGGCAATGTTTTTGAGGTGGAAGAAGGCTGTCTTTGTGATGTGTTTGATGTGTTTGTCGAAGGAGAGGGTTTGATCAAAGATGATTCCAAGATTCCGGATGTGAGGGGAGGTGGATACTGGGAGACCATCAAAATTGAGGATGAAGTTTTGGGTGGATTTGGTGAGCGTTTTTGGACCAATGATGATGATTTCAGATTTGTTGCAGTTGAGTTTGAGGAAATTTGATTGAAGCCAAGATTTTATTTCAGAGATGCAGTTTGTCAGTGTAGAGTGTGTGGTGGTGGAGAAAGCCAATGGAATGTTGGCCTTCGTAACAAGAGGAGTTGAGTATAGGAGCAAAGAGGTCCTTCTACAGTTGTACCGGGCCCTGGTGAGACCGCACCTGGAGTACTGTGTGCAGTTTTGGTCTCCAAATTTGAGGAGGGATATTCTTGCTATGGAGGGCGTGCAGCGTAGGTTCACTAGGTTAATTCCCGGAATGGCGGGACTGTCGTATGTTGAAAGGCTGGAGCGATTGGGCTTGTATACACTGGAATTTAGAAGGATGAGGGGGGATCTTATTGAAACATATAAGATAATTAGAGGATTGGACACATTAGAGGCAGGAAACATGTTCCCAATGTTGGGGGAGTCCAGAACAAGGGGCCACAGTTTAAGAATAAGGGGTAGGCCATTTAGAACGGAGATGAGGAAGAACTTTTTCAGTCAGAGTGTGGTGAAGGTGTGGAATTCTCTGCCTCAGAAGGCAGTGGAGGCCAGTTCATTGGATGCTTTCAAGAGAGAGCTGGATAGAGCTCTTAAGGATAGCGGAGTGAGGGGGTATGGGGAGAAGGCAGGAACGGGGTACTGATTGAGAGTGATCAGCCATGATCGCATTGAATGGCGGTGCTGGCTCGAAGGGCTGAATGGCCTACTCCTGCACCTATTGTCTATTGTCTATTGTCTATTGACTTGGTGGAGATGAGGAGCTGGATATCATCGGCGAAGCAGTGGAAGTTGAGACCATGACGGCGGATTAATTGACCAAGGGGGAACAGGTAGAGGATGAAGAGGAGGGGGCCAAGGACTGAGCCTTGGGGGACACCTTGGGGGAGGGGAGAGGTGGGGGATTTACAGTTGTTAATGGAGATGAACTGGTGCCTGTCAGAGAGGTAAGATTTGAACCAGGATAGGGCTGTGCCGGTGATGTTAAAGGATGTTTCAAGTCGGGTGAGGAGAATGGATTGATTTATGGTGTCAAAGGCGGCGCTGAGGTCAAGTAGGATGAGGATGTTGAGGTTGCCAGCGTCGGAGAGGAAAAGGTCGTTTGTGATTTTGAGGAGCGCAGTTTCAGTACAGTGGTTGGAGCGGAATCCGGATTGGAAAGTTTCATACAGGTTATTGGTAGAGAGGTGGTATTTGAGTTGGGAAGCTACAGCACGTTCCAAAACTTTGGACAGAAATGGTAGGTTGGAGATTGGTCTGAAGTTGTTTGGGGTGTCAGGGTTGAGACCAGGTTTTTTCAGAATGGGGGTGACAGCAGCGATTTTGAGGGATGGCGGGACGATGCCAGTGGACAAGGAGGAGTTATAATGATAATCATACTTTATTAGCCAAGTATGCTTTGCAACGTACGAGGAATTTGATTTGCCATACAGTCATACCAATAAAAAGCAACAAAACACACAAAAAACATTTTGACATTAGCATCCACCACAGTGACTCCTCCGCATTCCTCACTGTGATGGAACGCGAAAAAAAAGTTTAATCTCTTCCCTTCTTTGTCGGGGGCCTCAAGTCTTCCATTGACGGGACGATCTTGGCTCCCCTAGCCGGCGGTCGGGCCCTCCGCATCGGGGCGATCAAGCTCCCGCATCGGGGGGATCTCAGCTCCCTGCGTCGGGCGATCGGACCCCGGGTCGGGGCTGGTCGAACCTTTTGCGACTTTGGAGCTTCCCGATATACCGGTCTCTACCCGAGACTGCGAGCTCCTCGATGTTGGAATCCGCATGCCGCAGTTGGAGCGCCGAAACCAGGCAAGGGATCGCAGGCTCTGATGGTAAGTCCATGGCCCCGCGGTGGGTGGGGCTCAGAGTCAGTGTCGGGCAAGGCTGCCAGCTCCGTGATGTTGGGCCGCAGAGTGACTGGAGATATAATCCGGAAAAACTCGCATCTCCGGCAAGGTAAGAGATTGAGAAAAAGTGTCCCCCGACCCACTCCCCCATCTCCCACATAAAACAACCCAGAGAACATTAACACACTAAAAACAACAAAAAAGACAAAAATACAGACAGACTGTTGGCAAGGCTGCCATCGCTGACGGCACCACCCGGTAGAACAGTACAGCATAGGAATGGGCCCTTCGACCCACAATGTTTATGTTGAACATGATGTCAAGTTAAACTGATCTAATGTGATCCATGTCCTTTTATTCCTTGCTCTTCCGTGTGCCTATCTAAAAGCCTCTTAAAGGCCACTGTCGTATCTGCCTCCTCCACCACCCTCTGTGTAAAAAAAACCTGTCCTTCACATCTCCATTAAACTTTCTCCCTTTCACCTTAAACCTATGCCTTCTAATGTTGGACTATTCCATCCAGGAAAAAAGGTTCTAACTGTCTACCCTATCTATGGTCTCATAATTTTATCTACTTAATTTTAGGATTGGAACTCTTCTTCCACCTCCTTTCCAGCTGTTATCACCCCATACCACAATCAGTCCGAAGAAGGGTACCAATCCGAAAAGTGGCCTTTCCATATTCTCCAGAGATGCTGCCTGACCCGCTGAGTTACTCCAGCATTTTGTGTTTTTATCCAATAATGTATTAGACTTTACACTTTAGGGGTGAAGCGCGGAAACAAGTCCTTCGGCCCACCAAATCCGTACCGACCAGTAATCACCTGTACACCAGCACTAACCTAGACCCACTAGGGACAATTTTACCAAAACCAATTAACCTACAAACCTGCATGTTTTTCGAGTGTGGGAGGAAACTGGAGTACCTGGAGAAAACCCACACAGTCAAAGGGAGAATGTACAAACTCCGCACAGACAGCACCCTTAGTCGGGATCGAACCCGGGTCTCTGGAGCTGTGAGGCAGCATCTCTACTGCTTCACCACCGTGCCACCCAAAGACTTGAGTTTGCAAAACATGACAATCACCACTCTGCTAAAAGAGAATATAAAGGAGATTTAAGGCAGTTACTTGCATTAAAAGCAATTAATGCAAATCTGTCGGAGCACTTCTTCATGAACAAAACAAGGTATTGAAGGGACTCTTACATTCAGAGAGCACAGGGAAAAGTTCATGTGACCTTTCATTATCAATATTCAATTACTAGCCCCATTAGCTCAAGCAGACCCTCTTATTTCTCAATAATTACACCGTTTGAAACTGAATTAACTCTTGATTTAAGTCTCTGCAACGCCAGTTGGCTTGCTTCCGAACAATTTGCAACTGTTACCGCATTTCAACAGTAATTGGTCATAAGAGCATTCACTGAAATGCATGAGGAAATTATTTAAAAAACGCACTTTACACGTTTGCAGCGAGGAGCACTGCCTTTTGTTTGGCTGACAAGTGCCGGCACCTCTTTTTGAGGACACAGACTGCTGTCTCAGAGGAGCGGTGCCGAAGGGATGACTTGCAATGTTACGGCTTTTCCTTTCAAAGATCCTGACACTGATTTTGCCAGAAATGATGGTGTTTGGCATGTAGATGATGTGTTTATATATCGCAAAAAAACAACAAGTTCAGCTTTATCACAGCCAATTAGGTTTCTAACAAACAAGCAACAGCTTGGGTTTTCCGCTGTAATTAGTAGATGAGTTCGGCGCAGAAGACCTCTTGGCCATCAAGAGAAGAGAGAAAGAGAAGGGGAGGAAAAGGAGTTATTAACTCTCTGCCCACATGAGAGTGAAGGGATTTTTGTCTGAGAGATACAGTGCAGCAACAGGTCCTTCGGCCCACTGAGTTTGTGCCAACCAGTGATCACCCCATACATTGCCACTATCCTATACAGTAGGGACAATTTACAATCTTTACCGAAGCCAATTAACCTACAAACTTGTATGTATTTGGAGTGTAGGAGGAAATTGTTGCACCCAGGGAAAACCCACGCAGGTCACGGGGAGAACGTACAAACTCCGCACAGACAGCACCCGTAGTCAGAGTCTAACCCGGGTCTCTGGCACTACCGCTGAGCCACCGTACTTCCTATATTTATACTGGCCGTCAACAGTTTTACTGCTGATGGACAAATACAAAAGCAATGTGTAGATTGAGACACAGAGGAACCAGCAGCCTGGAATGTGACACCATGCATGACTAGAAAATCATTTTACTTCTGTTATGGAATTCTAATCAACATCTAAGTGACAGCAAAATTTCATGACATGTTTTATGACAACACCCTTGCAAAAAAATACCCCAGAATGTCTTGACAGTTTACGCCTGCCACTAGAAGTGCTTACTATCTCATTCCACGGACTAAATATTCTTTATCCCAGCTCTTATCTTACTCGGGGTTGTTCTCCAGGAGTCATAGTCATACAGCACAGATATAGGCCCTTCAGAACAACTCGTCCATGCTGACCACAATGACCCATCTAAGCTAGTCCCATTTGCCTGCATTTGGTCCATATCCCTGTAAACCTTTCCTATCCTTGTACCTGACCAAGTATCTTTTAAATGCTGTTGTACTTGCCTCAATTACCTCATATGGTAGTTTGGTCCATTTACCCTCTGAGTGGAAAGGTTGCCCCTCAGGTTCCTATTATTAATTTTTCCCCTCTCACCGTAAACCTATGTCCTCGTGTTCTTGATTCCCCTAAAAGACTGTGCATTCATTCTATCAATTCCCCTTATTCCTCTGCATGCTTGGTTCAATTAAACAATTCTATGGTGTTTACATAGCCATGGTTATCTTCTGGTTCGCAGTCACTGTGGATGGGAGAGAATTTAATAAGAACCTGAGGGGCAACTTTTTTTACATAAAGGGTGACAAGTATATGAAACCAGAGGAGGTAGTTGATGCCAGGTACTATCACTATGATTAAGAAACATTTGTATAGGTACATGGATAGGAAAGGTTTAGAAGAATATGGACCAAAAGCAGGCAGGTGGGACTAGTGGAGATTGGACATGTTGGTTGGCGTGATCATGTTGGGCCGAAGGGCCTGTTTCACACTGTATGACTCTATGACTGTGCGAAGGATGGTGTTTCATCTAATTATTACTCAATTTTATTCTGAATCAAACTAATGGCCTAGGATGTGCTGTATATTCTTTATTGCTCTCCACAAGTAGGTTCCTCGACGATTCCTGAGCATTTGTGTTTGCATCTCAATAGATACAAGCATTAAAGAGAGACAGATTTTTGTTTAACACAGTGTATTTCACAACTTAACTGTAACCCAAAGCACTACAATTTGTGAAGTACTTTTAAAGTTTAGGGTTTAGTTTATGGATACAGCGTGGAAACAGGCCCTACGGCTCACCGAGTCCGCACCAACCAGCGATCCCCGCACACTGGCACTATCCTACACACACTAGGGACAATTTACAATTTTACAAAGCCAATTATCCTACAACCCTGTACATCTTTGGAGTGTAGGAGCACCCGGAGAAAACCCACGGAGGTCACATGGAGAACGTACAAACGTCGAACAGAGAGTGTCCATAGTTAGGATCGAACCCGGGTCTCTGGCATTGCAAGGCAACAACTCTACCACTGCGCCACCGTGCCATGGTAAATTTGCATTTCAATAGAAACAAGTGTTAAAGAGAGACAGATCTTTTTTACACAGTATATTTCCTAATTTAAGTATGTCCCAAAGCAGTTTGTGAAGTACTTTTAAAGTGTCGATACTCTTCCAATTTCAGAGAAGCTGTGACAATTACCATACAGCAAACCCCCTCAAATATAAATGTGGCAATGGACAAATAAAGTTGACAAGAATGATGTTGAATAACGTTGAGTTGGAGGCCAGATAATATTCAGAACAAGGACACATACATCAGACCACTATTTATTGATTTATAAATAAAAATAATGTTTTAATTATAAATTTATCATTTATAATGTTTACTTAACAATTAAGAATCCATAGGATTGGGAATAGAAATTGGGAGTAGCTTGGGTACATGCAGAGTCTTTTACTCAAAGTAGTGAATCGAGAACCATTGAAACTTACCGAATAGTGAAAGGCCTGGATAAAGTGAATGTGGAGAGGATGTTTCCACTAGTGCGAGAGTCTAGGACCAGAGGCCATAGCCTTAGAATAGAAGGACATACTTTTAGGATGGAGATGAGGAGGATTTATTTTTGGTTAGACGGTGGTGAATCTGTGGAATTCATTGCCACAGAAGGCTGTGGAGGCCAAATCAATGGATATTTTTAAGGCAGAGATTGACAGATTCCTGATTTGTAAGGGTGTCAGGGGTTATGGGGAGAAGGCAGGAGAATGGAGTTGAGAGGAAAAGATAGATCAGCCAATATTGAATGGTAGAGTAAACTTGATGGGCTGAAAGGCCTACTTCTGCTTCTATAACTTATGAACTTAAGAACCAGAGGTCAAAGCATTGAGGTGAGGGGGGAAAGATTTGTTAGGAACTTGAAAAGGGTAACTTTTTCTCATAAAGGGTGGTGGGTGTATGGAACGAACTGCCAGAGGGGGTAGTTGAGGTAGGTGTTATGGCAATGTTTAAGAAACATTTAGACAGGTACATGGATAGGACAGGTTTAGAGGGATATGGGCCAAATGCAGTCAGATGGGACTAGTGTGTCACCGTAGGCAGGTTGGGCCTGTATGACTATGATAACACTGTTATCTCCTTGATCTCAATGAAACTCATCTCCAGCTCCTGGACCTAGTAGTCAGCACCCGCCTCTGTAACTGGATCCTTGACTTCTTAGTCCATGGAGCAGAATCAGTGAAGATAGGTAACTAAACTTCTCCACAATAATCCTCCACATTGGTGCCACAGGATCATAGAAACACAGAGACAACACAGCACCGAAACAGTCTATAAGGCAGCAACTCTACCACTGCGCCATTGTGCTGCCCTAGCAAGTAAATCAGGTCATGCCATGGGAATTGTGCAGAAACGTAACCCATTCCAAGGTGCACAAATGCAAGAAAACATTTCCCGATGATCTTAGTCATATTCTGCATTATCCCAATAAAACGAATGCGTTTTCAAACACTAAACAAATCCTCTTCTTAGGCAGTCTCCTGGGATCAACAATGATTTAACAGAGTAAAATAAATGTCAAAGCAATCAGCAATTAATTCCACCAAAATAAAATGTAAATGCCAAACATTAACATTTTGAAGGATTTTTCAAAAAATCTATTATGTGCTTTAAAGGGAAATGCTATAGTCAGCAATAGAATGGAGATAGATGTTTCAGGTAATGCAACAATCCTATAGTTTAATTAAGACCTCCATTTTACTGAGGTTTTCATTTCATTTGCATTTCTTTCACAATGAATACGCAGTTTATTATCTGTGCAGTGTCAAAAGAAATTGGTTAACTCTGATTGGAGAAATGAGTCATCAGATGGATCAGAAGTAACTAAGACCGCAGTATAAAATATTTAAATCTCGCTCTACTCTTGGTCAAAATGTATCCATTTTCCAAATGTGCTTGTTTTGGTTATTATTGATGTAACCATAATTAGCACAAAAGCATTAAGTTGCCAACATTTTCTGTTCGGTGTTTTAATGGGACTGTTAATCCATTCAAAATACAGGGCTCCCATTTCAGTGAGAATAGGAAATGCAAGACTTCTAAGAGAACATTAATGTGTGAACCAATTTATGAACTGAAGGGTAGATTTTATCCTGCTAGATAAAGAGGATTGTAGACCAAATGTTGCAATATGTGTCAGTGGATCATACAACATTGTCTTTCAAATCATTTTAACACGCAGAAATTTACACAACAAAACACACAAAAAAGTGCCGGAGTAGTGAAATTTACACTGGCCTAAACAGTGCACAATAGAACATAGAGCATAGAATATACAATATATGACAGAACCGTGTAGACACAAGGGGTTGTAGATGCTGGTTTACAAAAATAGATCTTTGCAACAGAGACCCAGGTTCAATCCTGACCACGGGTGCTGTCTGTACGGAGTTTGTACATTCTTCCTGTGACCGAGTGGGCTTTCTCTGAGTTCTCCAGTTTCCTCCCACATTCCAAAGATGTACAGGTTTGTAGGTTAATTGGCTTTGGTTAAAATAGTAAAATTGGTCCTAGTGTGGAGTACAGTGCTAGTGTGCAGTGGTGCTCACTGGTCAGCGCAGACGCGATGGGCCGAAATCTGACGTTTCTCTAAAGTCTAGTCCTTTAAACTCACCCTCTCACTTTATAGCTATCCCCTCTACCCTATCTCTTCCTCTGATAATTTAATTTACTTTTTTTAGGTCTCCTCTAAACATCCGCCATTCCAGAGAAAACAATGCAAGCTTAAACAACTTCTCCTTATAGCTAATACCCAGGCAACTTTGTGGAAAAGCACTTCTGCACCCTCTTGTCAACTTTGCCACCCACCTTGCCACCCATCCCCAATTCCATTGGTTGCCCGTCTCAGCCTTGTGTATATTCAATGACAGAGTATCCCTTTCCTTCCCCCCGCACATCCCTCCACTTAAAAAAAAAATGAAGCATAGTTCACTTTGCTAACTCCAAGCTGTGTTGCTGGATGAAATAGTTTCTCAGCAGAAAAAGGTTAGCAAGAGGAAAATAAATATATGCTTTGCCAGATAATGATAGTGTGATGTTCACCATGGTGCGTCTTCAATGATACATTACGTGGAGCGAAAAATGGAAGTTCTGCCACAAAAGATTGCCTTTTCAGATCAATTAAGTTACATTTTTCCCAGCAAGGAAATGTCAAAGACTAAAGGGCATAGCTTTAAGATGAGAGGGGAAAAGTTTAAAAGAGATGTACATGGCGGCCCAATGGGGCAACGTAGAGATGCTGCCTTACAGTGCCAGAGACCCAGTTCGATCCTGACCTTGGGTGGAGTCTGTACGGAGCTTGTATGTTCTCCCTGTGACCACGTGGGTTTTCTCCGGGTGCTCCGGTGTCCTCCCACATTCCAAAGACGTGCAGGTTTGTAGGTTAGTTGGCTTCTGTAAATTGTCCTTAGAGTGTATGATAGAGCTGGTGAATGGCATATGTCACAGACTCGGTGGGCCAAAGGGCCTGTTTTCATGCTGCATCTCTAAACTAAACTAAACTAAGCCAGTTTACTACACGGAGCGTGATGGGTGCCTGGACCCAGCTACAACTGGCATTTAAGAGGCTTTTACATAGGCACATAGATATGCAGGTAATGAAGGGGTATGGATCACCTGCAGGCAGAGGGAATTAGTTCAACTTGGCATCAAGTGCCGAACATTATGCCAAGGTAGATGAGTCACATCTGCCTGTACATGATCCAGACCCCTTCCCTCCATTCCCTGCATGTCCATTCATCAGAAATAATAGAAGAGAAATCAAGGGCATCGGATTTAATTATGGTAAAAAGAATGAATCTGCATTTGTAAGGCACCTTTTAAGATATCTAAAATAACTCAGCATCTTTGAGGTCAATGGTTCAATAGTTCTTTATTATCGCGTGTACCAAGGGACAGTGACATTCTTTGTTTGCACTCAGATCAGTAAGATTATTGCCATACATACAGATTAAGTACAGAATACATAGAAGCAGCCCATTGTCCAGATGCAAGAATCGCCAGGTTTTGGCACCAGCTTCAGCTGGCTATAAAGGCCTGTTGCAGCCGTCGGCCTTGACCGGATCGTCCCGTGAACCATCGTTCCTCTCCTCACCCGGCCACCTTTAGCTGAACATTGTTTGGAAATTCGGCTGCCAATTTGGAATTGGCAGGGGTTCACAATTTTCAATATGATGTGGTGAGGTAATTTGTTTTAATTATGGGATTTGCCAAGAGGATTCAAATGGAGGATTCTTTCTCATTTCACAAATTAGCAGCCAGGGTGTAATATTTCACATGGAGGAAATATAAAAATAGGGAGCACAGACCATATGCAGGCAGATAGGGTTCATTTAGATTGCCGTCATGGCCTGCATACACCCAGTGGGCCGAAGTCTGTATTGCTCTATGTTCTCACTGGTCATGGTTTGAGGCTTCTGCTGTTTTATTTAGTTCAGTTTAGTTCAGTAAAGTTTATTGCCATGTGTACCAAGGTTTAGTGAAAAGCTTTTGGTATGCCATAACCAGTCAGCGGAAAAACTATACATGATTACAATCGAGCCATCGAGTAAGGTCTGTTTCCATGTTGTGTAACTCTGAGTTACAGAAAAGTGGCTGTTTTTGTGTTGTTTACACTCTTGTTTTGCAAATAATCAGATATTAATTTAGTTTAGCTTAGTTTCGTTTATTGTCACGTGTACTGAGGTACAGTGAAAAGCATTTTTGTTGCATGCCATCCAATCAATGGAAAGACTATACATGTTTACAATCGAACCGTCCACAGTGTTCGGATACAGGATAAAATAAATAACATATTGTGCAAGGTAAAGTTCAATTAAAGATAGTCCGAGGGTCTCCAATGAGGTTGATGGTAGCTCAGGCCCGCTCTCTAGTTGGTGGTAGGATTGTTCAGTTGCCTGATAACAGCTGGGAAGAAACTGTCCCTGAATCTGCTGACAAGTCTAGTGTGAATTCCTGTCTATTAAAATGAGTGCTCAGATAATGATGTGCAACCCACTGACACAAATTGTGACATTTGCTTTGTAGAAGGACAAAATCCATCCATCAATTAATTAATGGACCGAGTTGTGAGTTCTCTTAATGTTCTCTTGGACGTCTTGCTGTTTACTATTTTCACTGAAACAGGAACTCTGTATTTTGAATAGCTTAATGGTTCCATTAAAACACTGCACGGAAAAATTTATTGCCCTAATGCTTTTATGATAGGACTAATAACTATTACCATATCTTAATCAAATAACAGTTATGCTGCAGGTAGAACTGCTACCTTACACCTGGTAGAGCTGCTGCCTTACAGCGCCAGAGATCCGGGTTCAATCCTGACCTTGGGTTCTGTCTGTGTGGAGTTTTACATTCTCCCTGTAACCGCCTGGGTTTCCTTCAGGTGCTCCAGTTTCATCCAACATCCCAGACATGTAGGTTTGTAGGTTGATTGGTCTCTGTAAATTGCCCCTAATGTGTAGGAAGTGGATAAGAAGGTGGGATAACATAGAACTAGAGTGGACAGGTGATCGATGGTCAGCATGGACTCGGTGGGCCGAAGGGCCTGTTTCCATGCTGTATCTCTAAATTCTAAATAGTAAAATCATGGATATTTAGAAAGTAGAGCATTTTGGCAAGCAATATGAAGATGGTTAAAGCATTGTATCGAATGGTGTTGGTCCGAACCCGATCTATGTGAAACCACTTATTTCTCCAATCTAAACAAAACTAAATTGCTATCCGATTTGCCATCATGTTATTATTGAGTCAAATTGACAACAGCTTTAAAATAAGTGTTTAGCCTGCCCTAGAGTCCAACATACTTAGCACCTGTGAAGTGACTTTTGGCTTCTCCACCTGATAAAACATCAGGACTGGTTCGACGAATCTTGATGTTCAGGATACAAGGAACTGCAGATGCTGGCTTACAAAAAAAAAAGTTCTGGTGTAACTCAGCGGGCCAGGCAGCATCTCTGGTGATCATGGATAGACAAATATTCAGGTCAGGACCCTTCATCAGATTGATTTCTTTTTGTGGTTTTTTTTTTTGTTGAATAGATAAATGGCAGATAGGATTTGGTTTAACATTTCAACTGAAATGCTTTCTGCAATTCAGTATTCCCTCGGTGCTGCTTAGATTATGTGCTCATAGCTAAGGACCAGGGACCTGAGGTCACAAAGGTCTGACTCAAGAGATGAGAATGTTGACAGTGATCCACAGAGACATGCCATTAATGTATGAAACTCCGTGCTCAGATTCTAATAAACCAAAGCGTGATTTGAATATTTCTTGCTATCAGATGGAAGGTTGGGAACATATAAAACATTTTCTAATTGTTCGCATTGTTGTATCCCTTCGTCACCACCTTCCCCAGGCAACAATGGGTCATTATGGGTTCCCCCCCCCCCCCCCCCCCCATCCTTGGTCATCTACTGCCATCCTGGATTTGTTCAGGGATTTTCCTACAGCGTCCCCTCCCCCCCCATCCCTGCACCCCTACTTTCAGTCTGAAGAAGGGTTCCGACACGAAACGTCAACCATTGTTTTGTTTTTTTGCAGAGATGCTGCCTGATCTGCTGAGTTACTCCAGCATTTTGTGTCTATCTTCGGTATAAACCAGCATCTGCAGTTCCTTGTTGCTACATTTTGTCGGCTCTACTGATCCACTCCAAAATCTCCTCAATGTATGCCTACTTTGAAGAAGTTCTCCTCCCTCTGACGGGAGTTCTGCAGCACCCTCTGTCAGTACTCCCCCTCTGTGATACCAGTTCCCCAGTTCTCCACATTGTTTCCCTCTTGTGATCACACATTCCCACACCAACAATGAGTTTACCAGGCACCACCCTGCCTGAGATCATTTCTGGCCAACCGTGATTGGTTCTGGTCTTTTTCTCGTCTCCAGCTCCTCATCTCCACCCCCTACACACCCCCTACTTTCAGTCCGAAGAAGGGTCTTGACCCGAAAAGTCACCCAGCCTTTTTCTCTAGAGATGCTGCCTGACTCGCTGAGTTACTCCAGCACTTTGTGTCTATCTTTGACACAAACCAGCATCTGCAGTTCCTTGTTTCTATTCTTGAATTTCCTATTGGATTCAATGGGTGACAACCTTCTAGAACATAGAACTGTACAGCACGAGAACAGGCACTTTGGCCCACAAAGACTGTGCCGAACATGATGCTAAGTCCAACTCTTAACTGCCTGCACAAAATCCCAATCTTTCAATTCCTTGCATATCCATGTGTTTATCCAAAATCCTAACATTTAAGTAGCATTTTGATAGGTACATGGGTAGGATAGATTTAGAGGGATATGGGCCAAATGCAGGCGGGTGAGAATAGTGTAGATGGGATATATTAGTCGGTGTGCGCAAGATGGGCCGAAGGGCATGTTTCCGTGCTGTATGACTCAATGACTATGTCTCTATGAATAAAGTCCTAGCCTGTTCAGCCTGTTTTATGTGGTTGATGGCATGGTCTCTTGTCAAGTATATTTCTCTCATGCCAAAGTACTGAGAATTATTATCAAAAGCTATCGACATTCTGAAATTGTAAATGAGAGTGAAAGATTCCAAGCCAACATAATCTGTTGTCAAACTCACAGGCAACGTGTGACAAACGGCAAAGTAACACTTTAACGAGTGCCACAAACTGTCACTTAGTGTGTGAACGCAGTCTGTAATCCAGGTGAACTAGAGGAGGGCCACAGAATAGTTTGTGGCTGGTTTCTTGCTTGAATTTCAAACCTACCACAGTGACACAGTGGAGCAGCTGTAGAGTTGCTGCCTCACAGCGCCAGAGACCCGGGTTCCATCCTGACAATGGGTGCTGTCTGCACGGAGATTGTACGTTTTCCCTGTGTCCTATTATTATATTAGTGTGCACTATTATTGTTTGTTTTTATGTGTGTGTACGTATATATATATGCATACATACACACGTATATATATATATATATATATATAGATACACACATACACACACACGTGTGTGTGTGATTTGTGTGTGTGTGTATATATATATATATATATACACACACATATGTCTGTAGATGTATGTATATGTGGAAATATACACATATACATATATACACTCACATATACATATACATACATACACACATGTATACAAAACATCCACACACACATATACATATATGTGTGTGTATATTTTCACACACACATGTATATACACACATATATACATATGTGTGTGTGTGTGTGTATGTGTATATGTGTGTAGATGTAAGTATATGTGAGGGGAGGTAAATACAGAAGTTAAAGTGTTGTACTTAAATGCGCGTAGTATAAAAAATAAAGTGGATGAGCTTGAGGCTCAGTTAGTCATGGGCAAGTATGATGTTGTAGGGATCACTGAGACATGGCTACAAGAGGACCAGGGCTGGGAACTGAATATTCAGGGGTACACAACGTATAGAAAAGACAGACAGGTGGGCAGAGGGGGTGGGGTTGCTCTGCTGGTAAGGAATGATATTCATTCCCTTGCAAGGGGTGACATAGAATCAGGAGATGTTGAATCAGTATGGATAGAAATGAGGAATTGTAAGGGTAAAAAGACCCTAATGGGAGTTATCTATAGACCCCCAAACAGTAGCCTCGACATAGGGTGCAAGTTGAATCAGGAGATAAAATTGGCGTGTCACAAATGTAATGCTACAGTGGTTATGGGAGATTTCAACATGCAGGTAGACTGGGAAAATCAGGTTGGAAATGGACCCCAGGAAAGAGAGTTTGTAGAGTGCCTTCGAGATGGATTCTTAGAACAGCTTGTACTGGAGCCTACCAGGGAGAAGGCAATTCTGGATTTAGTGTTGTGTAATGATCCTGATCTGATAAGGGGACTAGAGGTAAAAGAGCCATTAGGAGGCAGTGATCACAACATGATAAGTTTCACTCTGCAAATGGAAAGGCAGAAGGGAAAATCGGAAGTGTCGGTATTACAGTATAGCAAAGGGGATTACAGAGGCATGAGGCAGGAGCTGGCCAAAATTGACTGGAAGGAGGCCCTAGCAGGGAAGACGGTAGAACAGCAATGGCAGGTATTCCTGGGAATAATGCAGAGTCTAAGGGGAATAAGAGACACCTGTGGCTGACGAGGGAAGTCAAGGACAGCATAAAAATTAAGGAGAGGAAGTATAACATAGCAAAGAAGAGTGGGAAGACAGAGGATTGGGACTCTTTTAAAGAGCAACAAAAGTTAACTAAAAAGGCAATACGGGGAGAAAAGATGAGGTACGAGGGTAAACTAGCCAATAATATAAAGGAGGATAGCAAAAGTTTTTTTAGGTACGTGAAGAGGAAAAAAATAGTCAAGGCAAATGTGGGTCCCTTGAAGACAGAAGCAGGGGAATTTATTATGGGGAACAAAGAAATGGTAGACGAGTTAAACCGTTACTTTGGATCTGTGTTTACTGAGGAGGATACACACAATCTCCCAAATGTTCTAGGGGCTGGAGAACCTAGGGTGATGGAGGAACTGAAGGAAATCCACATTAGGCAGGAAATGGTTTTGGGTAGACTGATGGGACTGAAGGCTGATAAATCCCCAGGGCCTGATGGTCTGCATCCCAGGGTACTTAAGGAGGTGGCTCTAGAAATAGTGGAAGCATTGGAGATCATTTTTCAATGTTCTATAGACTCAGGATCAGTTCCTGTGGATTGGAGGATAGCAAATGTTATCCCACTTTTTAAGAAAGGAGGGAGAGAGAAAACGGGTAATTATAGAGCAGTTAGTCTGACATCAGTGGTGGGGAAGATGCTGGAGTCAATTATAAAAGACGAAATTGCTGAGCATTTGGATAGCAGTAACAGGATCATTCCGAGTCAGCATGGATTTACGAAGGGGAAATCATACTTGACAAATCTACTGGAATTTTTTGAGGAAGTAACTAGGAAAATTGACAGGGGAGAGTCAGTGGATGTGGTGTACCTCGACTTTCAGAAAGCCTTCGACAAGGTCCCACATAGGAGATTAGTGGGCAAAATTAGAGCACATGGTATTGGGGGTAGGGTACTGACATGGATAGAAAATTGGTTGACAGACAGAAAGCAAAGAGTGGGGATAAATGGGTCCCTTTCGGAATGGCAGGCAGTGACCAGTGGGGTACCGCAAGGTTCGGTGCTGGGACCCCAGCTATTTACGATATACATTAATGACTTAGATGAAGGGATTAAAAGAACCATTAGCAAATTTGCAGATAATACTAAGCTGGGGGGTAGTGTGAATTGTGAGGAAGATGCAATAAGGCTGCAGGGTGACTTGTACAGGTTGTGTGAGTGGGCGGATACATGGCAGATGCAGTTTAATGTAGATAAGTGTGAGGTTATTCACTTTGGAAGTAAGAATAGAAAGGCAGATTATTATCTGAATGGTGTCAAGTTAGGAAGAGGGGATGTTCAACGAGATCTGGGTGTCCTAGTGCATCAGTCACTGAAAGGAAGCATGCAGGTACAGCAGGCAGTGAAGAAAGCCAATGGAATGTTGGCCTTCGTAACAAGAGGAGTTGAGTATAGGAGCAAAGAGGTCCTTCTACAGTTGTACCGGGCCCTGGTGAGACCGCACCTGGAGTACTGTGTGCAGTTTTGGTCTCCAAATTTGAGGAAGGATATTCTTGCTATTGAGGGCGTGCAGCCTAGGTTGATTCCCAGAATGGCGGGACTGTCGTATGTTGAAAGGCTGGAGCAATTAGGCTTGTATACACTGGAATTTAGAAGGATGAGGGGGGATCTTATTGAAACGTATAAGATAATTAGGGGATTGGACACATTAGAGGCAGGAAACATGTTCCCAATGTTGGGGTAGTCCAGAACAAGGGGCCACAGTTTAAGAATAAGGGGTAGGCCATTTAGAACGGAGATGAGGAAGAACTTTTTCAGTCAGAGAGTGGTGAAGGCAGTGGAGGCCAGTTCGTTGGATGCTTTCAAGAGAGAGCTGGATAGAGCTCTTAAGGATAGCGGAGTGAGGGGTTATGGGGAGAAGGCAGGAACGGGGTACTGATTGAGAGTGATCAGCCATGATCGCATTGAATGGCGGTGCTGGCTCGAAGGGCTGAATGGCCTACTCCTGCACCTATTGTCTATTGTCTATTGTCTATTGTCTATATCTATATGTGTATATATATTTTACAAAATGCTGGAGTAACTCAGCAGGTGAGGCAGCATCTCAGGAGAGAAGGAATGTATATGTATATATACTGTATATACATACACACATAAAACAAACAATAATAGTGCACACTAATATAGTAATAGTATATGTGTACGTACATATATATATGTGTGTATGTATATAATATAAATACACACCGATGAGTCAAAACATTATGACCACTGACAAGTGGTGAGAAACATTGATTATCTTGTTACAATGGCACCTGTCACGGGTGGGGGGGTGGTGGGTGGAATATATTAGGCAGCAAGTGCACAGTCAGTTCTTGAAGTTGATGTGTTGGATGCAGGAGTAAAGACCTGAGTGACTTTGACAAGGGCCAAATTGTTATGGCCAGATGACTGGGTCAGAGCATCTCTGAAACGGCAAGGCTTGTGGGGTGCTCCCGGTCAGCAGTGGTGAGTACCTACTGACAGTGGTCCGAGGAGGAACAGACCACAAACCGGCGACAGGGTGTTGGGTGCCCAAGGTTCATCGATGTGTGAGGGCAATGAAGGCTATCCCGTCTGGTCCGAACCGACAGAAGGTCGACTGTGGTACAAGGCACAGAAAATTTTAATAGTGGTCACAGGAGGAATGTGTCACAATACACAGTGCCTTGCACCCTGCTGCGTATGGGGCTGCACACGGAGGACCAGCAGCATATTAGGCAGGTGGTCAGAATGTTTCGGCTCATTAGGTCATAATGTTTCGGCTCATTAGGTCATAATGTTTCGGCTGATCGGTGTATACACACGCTGAGCTTTCTTTATCATTTATTATTTTGTTTACAGTGTACTACTAGAACAAGTGTGCCCGTTCAAAGCGGGCCCGTTGGGCCCGTGCCCACACCCAGGGAGTGGTGGAGGGAGGGAGGTGTTGAGGATGGAGGGGGGGGGAGGGTGATGAGAGATGGGGCGGTATTTGTGGAGGGGGGAGAGAGTGAGGGGGGAGGGGGCCCGGGGGGGGGGGGGGATAGCGGGGAGATGTTCTCCCGGGTGTGGGAGAGAGGAGAGAAGTAAGGGGAGAGAGGAGAGGTGAGCCGGTGATCGCGGTGTGGAGGGGGGAGAGAGTGAGGGGGGAGGGGGCCCGGGGGGGGGGGGGGGATAGCGGGGAGATGTTCTCCCGGGTGTGGGAGAGAGGAGAGAAGCAAGGGGAGAGAGGAGAGGTGAGCCGGTGATCGCGGGCTGGCGCCGCTAACGGCGTCCATTGTTTTGGTGCGAGTGAGGAGATGCCGCGCATGCGTGCTGAGTACAGAGTGAGGAGATTCCGCGCATGCGTACTGAGCACTGCCGGACCGCAGCGCCCCCCTTCTGTCAAAACTTCGATAAATGAGGGGGGGCAGCACTTTTAGACCTCTGTAACTTAAAAAATATGCGTCCGAATTAAATAAAAATATCATTTTCCAGCAGCGAACCGCATGCTGATTAAGGCGGTTCGAAAATCGTGGCGCTACGGTTCACCGTTTTGCCGGAATTGCCGTATTCAGCCGACATCAGTGGAATATATATACAAACATACAAGATCTGAGTTTTAGTAGTATACTAGAACAAGTGTGCCCGTTCAAAGCGGGCCCTTTGGGCCCGTCCCCACACCTCCCATTTTCTCCTCCCCCAGCCCCACTCTTACTCTCCCCACACCCTCCCCTTGGGCGGTGAGGTAGTGGTGGAGGGAGGGAGGTGTTGAGGATGGACCCGGGGGGGGGGGGGGGGGGGGGGGGATAGCGGGGAGATGTTCTCCCGGGTGTGGGAGAGAGGAGAGAAGCAGGGTGGGAGAGGAGAGGTGAGCCGGTGATCGCGGGCTGGCGCCGCTAACGGCGTCCATTTTTTTGTTGCGAGTGAGGAGATTCCGCGCATGCGTGCTGAGCACAGAGTGAGGAGATTCCGCGCATGCGTACTGAGCACTGCCTCACCGCAGCGCCCTCTATCGAAACCTCAATAAGGGGGGGGGCATTGCATTAAAACCTGTGTAACTTAAAAAATATGCGACAGAATTAAATTAAAAAATCATTTTCCAGCATTGGCCCGCGTGGTGATTAAGGCGGTACAAAAATCGTGGCGCTACGGTTCACCGTTTTGCCGTATTCAGCCGACATCAGTGGAATATATATACAACGCTACAAGATCTGAGTTTTAGTAGTATACTAGAAAAGAGGGCCCGTTGGGCCCGTCCCCACACCCCCCATTCTCTCCTCCCCCAGCCCCACCCTTACTCTCCAAGTGTGCCCGTTGGGGAGGGCCCGTTGGGCCCGTCCCCACACCCCCCATTCTCTCCTCCCCCAGCCCCACTCTTACTCTCCAAGATGTTTTGTTTTTTTTTCCTAATCAAAGAGGGCCCGTTGGGCCCGTCCCCACACCCCCCATTCTCTCCTCCCCCAGCCCCACCCTTACTCTCCAAGTGTGCCCGTTGGGGAGGGCCCGTTGGGCCCGTCCCCACACCCCCCATTCTCTCCTCCCCCAGCCCCACTCTTACTCTCCAAGATGTTTTTTTTTTTTTTCCTAATCAGATGTGCAGTACTTTGGTCAACGTGGGTATGTCAAGTGACCACTATAGCCTTCATTTTTTTTTTTTTTTCCTAATCAGATGTTTTGGTTTTTTTTCCTAATCAGATGTGCAGCACTTTGGTCAACGTGGGTTGTTTTTAAATGTGCTATACAAATAAAACTGACTTGACTTGACTTGACTTGACTTGCAATAACAAAAAAGACTTTTTGGAAGCTTTTCGAAACAATGTAGCCGTCACAAGCTGAAAACTAAATCCTTGCTGAAAACTAAATCCTTTTCTGGAAACTTTTGGAAACAAATGTAGCCCCTTGAAGAAAAGGGTTAGAAATGAAAATTTAAACTTTAATATCTCTCTAGCTTTAAAAAGGTAGCTTCAATTTGAACGAAAGTACTTACAATAGTTGCCCAGGTTAATTGTGAATACGGCGGTACAAAAATCGTAGCGCTTTGGTGTACCGTCTTGGAGGAGTAGGGTTTGTAAGTTAAACTTCCGTACATACACACATACATCCCTACATACGAACGCAGAGTTTTAGTATTATACTAGAAAAGAGGGCCCGTTGGGCCCGTCCCCACACCCCCCATTCTCACTCCCCCAGCCCCACTCTTACTCTCCAAGTGTGCCCGTTGGGCCCGGAAAAGAGGGCCCGTTGGGCCCGTCCCCACACCCCCCATTCTCTCCTCCCCCAGCCCCACTCTTACTCTCCAAGTGTGCCCGTTGGGCCCGTCCTCCTGATCTGTGTATGTCAAGTGACCACTATAGCCTTCATTCTTTTTTTTTTTCCCTAATCAGATGTTTGTTTGTTTTTTCCTAATCAGATGTGCAGTACTTTGGTCAACGTGGGTTGTTTTTAAATGTGCTATACAAATAAAACTGACTTGACTTGACTTGACTTGCAATAACAAAAAAGACTTCTTGGAAGCTTTTCGAAACAATGTAGCCGTCACAAGCTGAAAACTAAATCCTTGCTGAAAACTAAATCCTTTTCTGGAAACTTTTGGAAACAAATGTAGCCCCTTGAAGAAAAGGGTTAGAAATGAAAAATTTAAACTTTAATATCTCTCTAGCTTTAAAAAGGTAGCTTCAATTTGAACGAAAGTACTTACAATAGTTGCCCAGGTTAATGGTGAATACGGCGGTACAAAAATCGTAGCGCTTTGGTGTACCGTCTAGGAGGAGTAGGGTTTGTAAGTAATCTTCCGTACATACACATATACATACATACATACGGAATGTTGGACCGCAGAGTTTTAGTATTATATAGATAGATAGAAGATATAGATAGATATATAGATAGATAGATAGATAGATAGATAGATAGATGTTTACATATTCTGTTGTGCTGCTGCAAGTAAGAGTTTCATTGTTCTGTCTGGGACACATGACAACAAAACACTCTTGACTCTTGATTGCGTAGGTTTTCTCCGGGTGCTCCAGTTTCCTTCCACATTTCAAAGTGGTGCAGGTTTGTTGGTTGATTGGCTTCTGCCAATAGTGCCTTGTGTCAAGTACGAGAATGAGTGTATGGGTGATCATTGGTAGGACTTGGTGGGCCGAAGGGCCTGTCTCTCTAAACTAAACAAAGCTAAAAACTAAACTAAAATGATGCTTTGAAATAACACGTGGAGAAGTAAGGGACCATGCAGATGCCGCCGAGGATCAGACTCTGTATTTTCTGATTTTGAGAACGTTCGCAGCTTGTTTAAATTGTGAACTGCAAATATTCCCTGTCATTCACTCCCTGATTTTGTAAGCGTTCACGCAGCCCTTAATGACACTCCAGCCTGACCTGTATCAAGTCACTTATCTAATGTGAAGATGAATGGTTGTCGTTACAGTTGGCGTAGAGGAACCTGCAAAGAAAAGTGGCTTCATGTAGCTTGTTTTGATGTAGGCTGACTCGGTGATTGATGTGCACTTGCTGATTAGTGATGAAGCATAAAATGAATTTCGCCAAGCCTTCTTACAAGGAATAATTATTCCATTGTATAAATACTTTGGAAAATAGGAATATCAGCTTTATGGGGATATAATGATATCCATCCCCAGGATCCTTAAAAGATAACATGGAGATGTCAATGGGGATGATTCCACTTTGGAGATGGATACAAAGGAGCCAATCGAACATGCTGAAATGGGGATACACTGAAGATGCGACTGACTGCGGGTATGGACGGGGCCTCCAGACTATGGAACATCTGAGCTGTGACATGCTGCATGACACATGCACTGTAAAGGATCTTGCAGAGGTCAACGACGTGGCACTAAAATTTGCTCACTATTGGCAAACAGTTGTGTGATGACACGAATAAATAAATAGCTTTGGAGATCAGGCACATGTTTTTTTTTTGGTATCATTTTGATGTCCTGCATCTTTTATCATTAATAGTTAAGAGAACGTGAGCGTTACTTTGCCCTATACTTTCTTTGAAAGCAGCATTCCTGACTTTTATTACAGGGTGGGATCATAGCAAAGTCTCAATGCGTCTGTGGCAAAAATACACTTTGTATTTACAGGGAGACAAAGTCAGTGTCTGCTCCCTTTCCCTTATTGCCCATGCAATGGCAGTTAAGGGTCAAAACCACACAAAGGGTAACTGAAGAGTCTAGAGTGTTTTATTGTCATGTGTCCCAAAACAGAACAATTAAATTCTTACTTGCAGCGGCAACATTGTACTCTGTAAAAATCTTAATAAACAAACAAACAATAATGGTTTAACAATAATAATCAACAAAATCAATGCTCCAAAGTGAAGAAAGGTCTTGACCCGAAACATCACCTATTCCTTTTTCCCAGTGATGCTGCCTGTCTGGTGAATTACACCAGCTTTTTTTGTCTATCTTTAGTTTAAACCAGTATCTGCAGTTCCTTCCTACATATCCCCAAGTCTACATTGTTCAGAACTTATTTGGAGGTTGTAGTGTTTAATGGCCTGATGTTTGTAGGGAGGAAGCTGCTCCTGAACCTGGACGTTAGTCTTCAGGCACCTGTACCATCTTACCAATGGCAAGTGAAATGAGAGCGTGGCCAGGGTGGTCTGGGTCTTGGATGGTACTGGCTGTCTGTTTGAGGCAGCGATTCCTGTGGACCCCTTCAATGGTGGGGAGATCATTAACCATGATGGACTGAGCAATGGTTATGGTCAAATGGTTATGGTTACTGCCTCTTGCATACTGCAGCTGTGTTAATTAACAGGCAGCCTGGAGTTAGTGCGATCATAAGACGTAGGAGCAGGATTAGGCCATTTGGCCCATCGTGTTTGCTCCACATTTCCATCATGGCTGATCTACTTTTCCCTCTCAATCCCATTCTCAACCCCATTCTCAACCCCATTCTTCTGCCTTCACCTGACAACTTTTGATGCCTTTCCTAATCATCTATCAATCTCCACTTTTAAATTATCCAATGACTTGGCCTCCACAGATTCACCATTCTCTGGCAAGAGGTTTCTTCTCATCTCCATTCTACGGGTATGTCCCTTTATTCTGCAGCTGTGGCCTCTAGTCCTAGACTCTCCCGCTCACACAGCTGGGAACATCCTCTCCGCATCCACTCTAACCTTGCCTTTCATTATTTGGTAGTTTTCAATGAGATCACCTCTCATCCTTCTAAACTCCAGCGATTACAGGCCCAGAGGCATCAAACTCTCCTCATTTGTTAACCCAATCATTTTGGAATCATTCGAGTAAAACCTTCTCTGAACCCTCTCCAACACCATCATATCCTTCCTTAGACATGAGGCCCAAAATTACTCACAATATTCCAAATATGGGCTGAAACAAGAATAGGTTCATCCAACAACATAATTCAATGCCTATTTTTGGTAGTTACCATATTTATTACTCATTCTGATAAAAATGTGCAACAAAGTAGCGCAGCTCTAAAGTTGCTGCCTTACGGCGCCCGACACCCAAGTTTTATCCTGACTATGGGCGCTGTCTGTGCGGAGTCTGTGCATTCATAATATCATAAGAGATATGGGAATTAGGCCATTTGGCCCATCAAGTCTACTCTGCCGCTCAGCCATGGCTGATCTATCCCTCCCTCCTAACCCCATTCTCCTGCCTTCTCCCTATAAACCCTGACACCCGTAGCTTACATAGAAACATAGAAAATAGATGCAGAAGGAGGCTATTCGGCCCTTCGAGCCAGCACCGCCATTCATTGTGATCATGGCTGATCGTCCCTAATCAATAACCCGTGCTTGCTCCCCATGTCCCTTGATTCCACTAGCCCCTAGAGCTCTATCTAACTCTCTCTTAAATCCATCCAGTGATTTGGCTTCCACTGCCCTCTGTGGCAGAGAATTCCACAAATTCACAACTCTCTGGGTGAAAAAGGGGCTAGCGTAATCAAGGGATATGGGGAGAAGTTGGGCACAGGTTACTGATTGTGGATGATCAGCCATGATCACAATGAATGGCGGTGCTGGCTAGAAGGGCCGAATAACCTCCTCCTGCACCTATTTTTTATGTTTCTGTGTTTAACCTGCCTGTCTTTGGAATGTAGGAGGAAACTGGAAGAAAACTCTCACAGTCACTGGGAGAACATACAAATTCCAGACAGACAGCACCTGAAGTCAGGATCAAACCCTGGGTCTCTGGTGCTGTAAGGCAGCAACTCTACTGCTGCGCCACTGTGCCACCCAGTATTCCATGAAATAAAATCTTCACACTATTCTCGTCTTTCAAACTTTTGTTTAAATGAACTGCTTTGTTTGTAACATGCAAGTAAGAGGATGATTTTTTGTTCTGGTTTGTCTTCGGATATTGTCGTACTAAAGAAGAATATATTTTCACTATATCATTGACAAGGACATCTTTGAGCTGTGAATTTGACACAAATATCACACATTGTTTCATATACCTATTCTGATGACTATCAAAAAGAATCAAAAGACATTTCTTATTCAACTGTGCAGCTTTGAATTGATTTCAAACTTCAAAATTAGACTCTAAAGAGCCTTGGCCGAGATATGAAATGTTTTATTGTTTGTTTGAATATTTAATAATTTTAATTAACTCCAAAAGATTTTCTTTATATCTGTTTCCTTACTCTGTCAGTTTTCTTTACATTTGCTTGAGGTGGTTTTGTGATCTGATGTAACGATTGTTCTCCCGCTGGCGGTCAGTTTTTATGTAATCAAATTGAGAACGACGGCACGGTGGTGCAGCGGTAGAGTTGCTGCCTTACAGCGAATGCAGCGTCGGAGACTCAGGTTCGATCCTGACTACAGGCCCCGTCTGTACGGAGTTGGTACGTTCTCCCCGTGACCTGCGTGGGTTTTCTCCGAGATTTTCGGTTTCCTCCCACACTCCAAAGACGTACAGGTATGTAGGTTAATTGGCTGGGTTAATTAAATATAAAAATTGTCCCTAGTGTGTGTAGGATAGTGTTAATGTGCGGGGATCGCTGGGCGGCGCGGACCCGGTGGGCCGAAGGGCCTGTTTCCGCGCTGTATCTCTAAATCTAAATCTAGAACCGAGCTTGAATTCATCAAACCTCTCTCATATTCGTGCAAGCCATTATAAAGCTAAAGAGTTATGTTTGCAGTCTCAGTAAACAAAGCGGTGATTTGTGCACAGCAAGCTGCCATGAAAAGCTGTAAAATAAACAGTCAATTAACCAGTCCACTTTTGTAAGACGGATTGTTCAGGATGGACTCAACCTTCAGCTGCGGGGAAAAAAGTACTCAACATTGCATTCCCGATGCAACATAATGGACTAAGTTAAGTTTAGTTGAGAGATAGAGTGCGGAAACAGGCCCTCCGTGTCCTCGCTGACCAACGATCATCCCGTGCGCTAGTTCTACCCTGCACACTAGGGACAATTTACAGAAGCCAACCCACACGTCTTTGGATTGTGGGAGGAAACCGGAGCACTTGGAGGAAACCTATGCAGTCACGGGGAGAACGTACAAACTCCATACAGTCCTGGTCAGGAACGAAGTCGAGCCTCTGACTTTATGAACGGAAGTGCTGCACTTCAGTGCTGAGAAATATATTTATCACTCTGGGGAAATAAACTGGAGGTGAGAAAATGCAGAACAAATCACGACCAGCAACATCATAAGATCGTAGGTGATAGTAGAATTAGGCTATTCAGCCCATCGTCTACTTCACCATTCAATCATGGCTGATCTATCTCCCCCTCCTAACCTTCTCCTGCTTTCTCCCCATAACCTCTGACACCAAGGCAGCATCTACCAGTGCCACTGTGCCGCTCTAAAGTAATGAGAGATTGTGTGTGATTATGGTCCGAACTGTACTGCCATGGGGAGATGCCAAGCAGATTCATTTGAGCATTCAAAGGAGAGTGATATGTATACAAAAAGAAGGGATTTCCTGGGATTTGGGCAAATGTGTAATGAGTGGGGTAGTTGAATTGATTTAACATTGAGCTGGATTGGAATCAAAAGACCAAATAGCTTCCTGCTGTACTGTAACCTCTGTGATTTGGTAAACTAGGGAGTAGGAAGCAAAATATGTTATTAAATGTTTAAATGTTACGAGACCAAGTGGACCCGTTTGGCCCAAACCTCTCCTGCATTGGTGTAGCATCCTCTCCTCCCCCCTCCCCTCTCCCCCCTCACCCCTCCCCTCACTCCTCTCACGCTCCCACCCCCCTAACCCCCAGCCCTCCACCCCACCTCCCTTCCACCCCCCTCCCTCCCTCCCTAGGAGATAGATTTAAACTTTAAAATGTGAATAACTTTAAAAATATAACACCGATTTCAATGAAACCTTCCATTAGCAAGTGTGAGTAAGGTGCGCCTAAAATTGTTGGGCTATTGTGTACCCTTTTGGCTGTAGTTCAGGAACAAACGAACAAACAAACAAGAGTTTTAGTATATAGATGTTCTAAATATGAACTGGAGCATACAAAATGACTAAGGAAGAAACTGTAATATCATAAACATTTTAAAAGTATGTTTATTTTAAAATCCCATGATGCTGAAATATTTATGGGAAAGAATTACAGAGCACAATCATAAAATCAGTTTTTTTTAGAGTTAGTTTGATTAAAATCAGTTTTAATCTTAATTAAAATCAGTTTTAATCACAATCATAAAATTAGTTTTTTTTAGAGTTTGATTAAAATCAGTTTGATTAAAATCAGTTATGATTTTGAACACCATCACAAATCGACTCAAATTTCATACAATGAAGTATGAAATGTTTGGCTTATTTTATGGTGAAATGAGTTTATAAAATCTGTAACTTCGTTGCAGCTTCTGAATACCCTAAGTTTTGTTGGAAGAAGGATAGAAACATCATAATACATAGAAATACACTGAATTAGTGATACTGTTATAATCTACGAAAATATACAGACCATCATGCAAACCAATCCCTTCCATTGACTCCATCTGCATGTCATGCTGCCTCAGCTGGGCCACCAACGTAACTAAGGACCAGTCTCACCCTAGTCACTCCCTCTTCTCCTCTCTCCCATCAGGCAAGAGGTACAGAAGTTTGAATATGCACACCCCAGATTCAGGGACTGTTTCTTCCCAGCTCCAATCAGGCAACTGAGCTGTCCTATCATCTCGAGTGCAGTTCTGATCTCCCATCGACCTCATTGGAGACCTTTGAACTATCTTTAATTGGACTATCTTAAACTAAATGGCAATGGCCAATGGTACTTTATTGTCACGTGTACCGAGCGAGGTACAGTGAAATTCATTTTTGCATACAGTTGAGTAGAAGTATTACCATACACAAGCCCATCTTAGATACAGTACAAGTGTATAGGAATAATACATTGATACAGTACATAGAGTCCCCAGGTTCAGCGGCATTTTGAAGTCTGTTGGTGTAAGTGTAAGAGTTTAAACCTGGCCACGAAGGACTGTTGTCCTGGTGGCATTGCAAGACCGGCCTGGCCAAGCAAAGCCTTTGGTGTCCTCACCGCTGTTCCACTGCTCCATGCAGCTGCAGGTCACATCCGGTCCGCACGCTCGGCCCCTTGGAGCGGTGCCCGATCTAGCCGAGCTCCAGGCTGCTGCAGGGCCTCCATCGGCCCACTCCGCCATCAAGGTGCACTGCACTGCCTCCCGCAGCGGGTCTGCTTACTGGCCCACTATTCCTTACGTCCGCTGCCGATACCGCCATCTTGGATTTGATCACTCTCCTCTCCGGCCCTCTTGAAGATGGGTTTCCCAGCTGCCATTCGACCCCGCAGTCTGCCATTCGGCCCGCAGTCTGCCATTCGGCCCCACAGTCTGCCATTCGGCCCCACAGTCTGGCATTCGGCCACGCAGTCTGCCATTCGGCCCCGCAGTCTGCCATTCGGCCCCACAGTCTGCCATTCGGCCCCACAGTCTGCCATTCGGCCCCACAGTCTGGCATTCGGCCCCACAGTCTGCCATTCGGCCCCACAGTCTGCCATTCGGCCCCACAGTCTGCCATTCGGCCCCACAGTCTGGCATTCGGCCACGCAGTCTGCCATTCGGCCCCACAGTCTGGCATTCGGCCACGCAGTCTGCCATTCGGCCCCACAGTCTGCCATTCGGCCCCACAGTCTGCCATTCGGCCCCACAGACTGCCATTCGGCCACGCAGTCTGCCATTCGGCCCCACAGTCTGGCATTCGGCCACACAGTCTGCCATTCGGCCCCACAGTCTGGCATTCGGCCACGCAGTCTGGCATTCGGCCCCACAGTCTGCCATTCGGCCCCACAGAACCCCTTTACCCTTTATCTGTGCACAATGGACAACTTGATTGTAATCATATATCACCTTTTCTTTGACTGTATAGTATGCAAACAAACGCATTTCACTGGTACAAGTGACAATAATAAACTAAAACGAAACTATTTGGGGATTTTTGTGTTTGAATGTACACATAGAGAAATATGAACGTTTTCCCCCAGTTTCACGGGGTTCTGATTATCAACACAAGTTGTTGTGCCAAGGATAAAGGATACAATTTTAAGGTGAGAGGGACAACGCTTAAAGGAGATGCATGGGGCAAATTTCTTAGAGAGTGGTGGATGCCTGGAACATGTATTGGTGGAGGCAAATACGATCATGGACATTTAAGAAGCTTTTGGATCGGCGCATGGATACGCAGGGAATTGAGAGATATGTATCACATGCAGGCAGAGGAGATTAGTTTAACTTGTCATCATGTCATAGTGGTACAGTGTGGAAACTGATCCTTCGGTCCAACGGCCACACCCGCCAACATGTCCCATCTACACTAGTCCCACCTGCCTGCATTTGGCCCATATCCCTCTAAACCTATCCTGTCCATGTACCTGTCTAAATGTTGCTTAAACGTTGCTATAGTACATGCCTCAACTACTTTCTCTGACAGGTTGTTCCCTACACCGACCACCCTTTGTGTGAAAAAGTTACCCCTCAGGTTCTGATTAAATCTTTCCCCCCTTACCTTAAACCTGTGTCCTCTGGTTCTCGATTCCCCAACTCTGGGCAAGAGACTCTATGCGTTTACCCAACCTATTCCTCTCATGTTTTTGTACACCTCTATAAGATCACCCCTCATCCTCTGGCCCTCCAAGGAATAGTCCTAGCCTGTTCAACCTCTCCCCATAACTCAGGCTCAGGCCCTCGAGCCCTGGCAACATCCTTGTTAATATTCTGTGCACCCACACCAGCTTGACATCTTTCCTATAACATGGTGCCCAAAACTGAACACAATACTCTAAATGTGCGGCCTCACCAACGTTTTATAGAACTGCCTCATGACCTCCCAACTTCTATACTCGTGTTCAATGTTCTACATTAAACTCTGGATTATTAGACAATAGACAATAGACAATAGGTGCAGGAGTAGGCCATTCGGCCCTTCGAGCCAGCACCACCATTCAATGTGATCATGGCTGATCATTCTCAATCAGTACCCCGTTCCTGCCTTCTCCCCATACCCCCTGACTCTGCTATGCTTAAGAGCTTTATCTAGCTCTCTCTTGAATGCATTCAGAGATTTGGCCTCCACTGCCTTCTGAGGCAGTGAATTCCACAGATTTAGAACTCTCTGACTGAAAAAGTTTTTCTTCATCTCCGTTCTAAATGGCCTACCCCTTATTCTTAAACTGTGGCCCCTGGTTCTGGACTCCCCCAACATTGGGAACATGTTTCCTGCCTCTAACGTGTCCAACCCCTTAATAATCTTATATGTTTCGATAAGATCCCCTCTCATCCTTCTAAATTCCAGAGTATACAAGCCCAGTCGCTCCAGTCTTTCAACATATGACAGTCCCGCCATTCCGGGAATTAACCTAGTAAACCTACGCTGCACGCCCTCAATAGCAAGAATATCATTCCTCAAATTTGGAGGCCAAAACTGCACACAGTACTCCAGGTGCGGTCTCACTAGGGCCCTATACAACTGCAGAAGGACCTCTTTGCTCCTATACTCAACTCTTGTTATGAAGGCCAACATTCCATTGGCTTTCTTCACTGCCTGCTGTACCTGCATGCTTCCTTTCAGTGACTGATGCACTAGGACACCCAGATCTCGTTATACGTCCCCTTTTCCTAACTTGACACCATTCAGATAATAATCTGCCTTCTTATTCTTACCACCAAAGAGGATAACCTCACACTTATCTACATTAAACTGCATCTGCCATGCATCCGCCCACTCACACAACCTGTCCAAGTCACCCTGCAACCTCATAGCATCTTTCTCACAGCTCACACTACCACCCAGCTTTGTATCATCTGCAAATTTGCTAATGTTACTTTTAATCCGTTCATCCAAGTCATTAATGTATATTGTAAATAGCTGCAGTCCCAGCACCGAGCCTTGTTGTACCCCACTAGTCACTGCTTGCCATTCTGAAAGGGACCTGTTAATCCCTACTCTTTGCTTTCTGTCTGTCAACCAATTTTCTATCCATGTCAGTACCCTACCCCCAATACCATGTGCTCTATTTTTGCATACTAATCTCCTATGTGGGACCTCGTCGAAGGCTTTCTGAAAGTCGAGGTACACCACATCCACCGGCTCTCCCCTGTCAATTTTCCTAGTTACATCCTCAAAAAATTCCAGAAGATTAGTCAAGCATGATTTCCCCTTTGTAAATCCATGCTGACTCGGAACGATCCTGTTACTGCTATCCAAATGCTCTGCAATTTCGTCTTTTATAATCGACTCCAGCATCTACTCCACCACTGATGTCAGACTAACTGGTCTATAATTTCCCGTTTTCTCTCTCCCTTCTTTCTTAAAAAGTGGGATAACATTAGCTACCCTCCAATCCACAGGAACTGATCCTGAATCTATAGAACATTGCAAAATGATCACCAATGTGTCCACAATTTCTAGAGCCACCTCCTTAAGTACCCTGGGATGCAGACCATCAGGCCCTGGGGATTTATCAGCCTTCAGTCCCTTCAGTCTACCCAACACCATTTCCTGCCTAATGTGAATCACCTTCAGTTCCTCCGTCACCCTAGGATGTCTGGCCACTAGAACATCTGGGAGATTGTTTGTATCTTCCTTAGTGAAGACAGATCCAAAGTACCGGTTCAACTCGTCTGCCATTTCCTTGTTCCACATAAAAAAATTCCCCTGCTTCTGACTTCAAGGGATCCACATTTGCTTTGACTATTTTTTTCCTCTTCACGTACCTAAAAAAGCTTCTACTATCCTCCTTTATATTATTGGCTAGCTTACCCTCGTACCTCATCTTTTTTCCCCGTATTGCCTTTTTAGTTATCTTCTGTTGCTCTTTAAAAGACTCCCAATCCTCTGGCTTCCCATTCCTCTTTGCTATGATATACTTCTCTTTTATTTTTATGCTGTCCTTGACTTCCCTTGTCAGCCACAGGTGCCTCTTACTCCCCTTAGAATCTTTCCTCCTCTTTGGGATAAATTGATCCTGCAACTTCTGCATTGTTCCCAGGAATACCTGCCATTGCTGTTCCACCGTCTTCCCTGCTCGGGCCTCCTTCCAGTCAAATCTGGCCAGCTCCTGCCTCATGCCTCTGTAATCCCCTTTGCTATACTGTAATACTGACACTTCCGATTTTCCCTTCTCCCTCTCAATTTGTAGAGTAAAACATCATATTGTGATCACTGCATCCGCATGGCTCTTTTACCTCGAGTCCCCTTATCAGATCAGGTTCATTACACAACACTAAATCCAGAATTGCCTTCTCCCTGGTAGGCTCCATATTTGTTGGCTGCTTGGCTCCATTATTGTTTCCATATGAAACGATAAAATGCAACATCACTTTCAGCTGGAGCTTGAAGTGCATGTAAAAGAAACAGGGTTTGATTGAAAGGGCCCTTGGCATCGGGATAGTAGTTTTTAGACTTTAGAGATACAGCACAGAAACGGGCCCTTCAAACCCAGGTCAAACCCGGTTCTCTGGCACTGTAAGGCAGCAACTCTACCGCTGCACCATTGTGCCCCCCCGCCTCCCACTATAGAGCTGTACTTTCACCTAATTGTTTTGTGCCTCTGATTCACACTGGGCAAAATGTAAATAGTATTACGTGGGTGGCCTCCTCACATTGTGTTTTGTTACTATTGATAAACGTGCTGCCTTTTAATCAGTCACTGGAGGTTTGTTATTTCTACTCTCTTCATACTGAGTGATGGATTTATTAATTACAGAGCAATAACAATGTGCTGCCTCTCTCTGTCTCAGCAGTGCATTTCAGATGATATGTAAAGAAAAGGGTCATTAAAATCAAAATCCTTTCGGCAATTTATGGCGAGTTCTTGTATATTTGATGCCACCTTCGAGTGGGAAGGTTGCCAGAGGTCTTCTTGTTTTACAGAATTTCACAAGAGTTTGCATCCAAAGAGACTTAAGATGAGAAATTGCCTGTTAGAGGGGCAATAGAGGGTATCTGTTGTTTAGTTTACTTTTGTTTAGAGATACAGTGCGGAAACAGGCCCTTCAGCCCACTGAGTCCACACCGACTGGCGATCCCCCGTACACTAGCACTATCCTGCACACTTGGCACAATTTACAATTTTTACCGAAGCCAATTAACCTTTGTCTTTGGAGCCTGTATGTCTTCGGAGTGTGGGAGGAAACCAGAGCACCTGGAGAAAACCCACACAGTCACAGGGAGAATGTACAAACTCCGTACAGACAACATCCGTAGTCAGGATGGAACCCAGATCCCAAGCGCTGTGAGGCAGCAACTCTACTGCTGTGCCCCCCCCCCCCGTGCCATGCCGCCCTTGTGATCCCAAAGTTGTCACAAATTTTGGAAGGCAGATTTAATGAACAGGAAAGTGCATCTTGTCACTTTAATTTGATTTTGTTTTCCCACCAAACTATTAGAAATATTGGATGCCGACCAAATTTTCAAGTGTTTGAAAACAATGTATTTTCTGCACACACCTGCCGAACTTACCACACCGTGCTCCCTCCTCACCCCCTGCACACTGCAAACTATCAATATGTACTTGAAACAGGTAAAGGATACTGGCAGGGTGTACAAGTTTTCAGCATTTAGGATGGTACAGTGGTACAACAGTGGAGTTGCTGCCTCACAGTGCCTGCGAGTGCTGTCTGTACGGATTTTGTACGTTGTTCCTGTGATCGTGTGGGTTTTCTCCAGGTGCTCTGGTTCCCTCCCACACTCCAAAGACGTTCAGATTTGTAGGTTAATTGGCTTCTGTAAATTGTTCCTAGTGTGTCAGATATCATATCATATCATATCATATATATACAGCCGGAAACAGGCCTTTTCGGCCCTCCAAGTCCGTGCCGCCCAGCGATCCCCGTACATTAACACTATCCTACACCCACTAGGGACAATTTTTACATTTACCCAGCCAATTAACCTACATATCATATCATATCATATCATATATATACAGCCGGAAACAGGCCTTTTCGGCCCTCCAAGTCCGTGCCGCCCAGCGATCCCCGTACATTAACACTATCCTACAACCCCACTAGGGACAATTTTTACATTTACCCAGCCAATTAACCTACATACCTGTACGTCTTTGGATAGAACTGGTGTTCGGGGTGATTGCCGGTTAACGTGGACTCGGTGGGTCGAAGGGCCTGTTTCCATGCTGTATCTCTAAACTGAATTAAACTAAACATCACCCCTTCAGTGCCAAATCACAGCTTTGGTTTTTGCCGGGGAAAACCTATGCGTGCTGTGTGATCGCACTCAACTTTTTCATTCAGTTATCTTCAGTTCTTCTTCTCCTGGGATCTGTTCAATAAAATTTGAAATACTAATATTATCCTTGCTCTTGCTACTTTTTAAAAAGTTAATCTTTTGCACTTATTGAGGCAATGTTTGCTGAAGGAAATAGGAAAGTTCCCTCCCCCCCCCCCCCTCAACATCCAAAGCAGCATCAAACACTTCTGAGCCAGTTCGGCAAGTGTGTGCAGAAAATACATTGTTTTCAAACACACAGCTGGATACCGAATATGCTTTCTTATACTGTGGCCAAGAACATAAGCCAAGCTCCAATCTCAAAAGAAAATGCCTTTTCTGCATCAGTGTGATATATTTAAAACTAGTGGCATCTGGGTCAGATAGCTGATTAATAAGGAATTAGGAATTGTTTTATCCTATGAGCTTATGCTTACAAAGTACAATTCAGAAACAGCTACCAAAACAACAGACAACGGTCTCTGATGAAAGGACGATATTTTGTGTTTTACTCTGCAAATGGAAAGGCAGAAGGGAAAATCGGAAGTGTCAGTATTACAGTATAGCAAAGGGGATTACAGAGGCATGAGGCAGGAGCTGGCCAAAATTGACTGGAAGGAGGCCCTAGCAGGGAAGACGGTAGAACAGCAATGGCAGGTATTCCTGGGAATAATGCAGAGGTTGCAGGATCAATTTATTCCAAAGAGGTGGAAAGACTCTAAGAGGAGTAAGAGACACCTGTGGCTGACAAGGGAAGTCAGGGACAGCATAAAAATTAAGGAGAGGAAGTATAACATAGCAAAGAAGAGTGGGAAGACAGAGGATTGGGACTCTTTTAAAGAGCAACAAAAGTTAACTAAAAAGGCAATATGGGGAGAAAAGATGAGGTACGAGGGTAAACTAGCCAATAATATAAAGGAGGATAGCAAAAGTTTTTTTAGGTATGTGAAGAGGAAAAAAATAGTCAAGGCAAATGTGGGTCCCTTGAAGACAGAAGCAGGGGAATTTATTATGGGGAACAAAGAAATGGCAGACGAGTTAAACCGTTACTTTGGATCTGTCTTCACTGAGGAAGATACACACAATCTCCCAAATGTTCTAGGGGCCGGAGAACCTAGGGTGATGGAGGAACTGAAGGATATCCACATTAGGCAGGAAATGATTTTGGGTAGACTGATGGGACTGAAGGCTGATAAATCCCCAGGGCCTGATGGTCTGCATCCCAGGGTACTTAAGGAGGTGGCTCTAGAAATAGTGGAAGCATTGGAGATCATTTTTCAATGTTCTATAGATTCAGGATCAGTTCCTGTGGATTGGAGGATAGCAAATGTTATCCCACTTTTTAAGAAAGGAGGGAGAGAGAAAACGGGTAATTATAGACCAATTAGTCTGACATCAGTGGTGGGGAAGATGCTGGAGTCAATTATAAAAGACAAAATTGCTGATCATTTGGATAGCAGTAACGGGATCATTCCGAGTCAGCATGGATTTACGAAGGGGAAATCATGCTTGACAAATCTACTGGAATTTTTTGAGGATGTAACTAAGAAAATTGACAGGGGAGAGTCAGTGGATGTGGTGTACCTCGACTTTCAGAAAGCCTTCGACAAGGTCCCACATAGGAGATTAGTGGGCAAAATTAGGGCACATGGTATTGGGGGTAGGGTACTGACATGGATAGAAAATTGGTTGACAGACAGAAAGCAAAGAGTGGGGATAAATGGGGCCCTTTCGGAATGGCAGGCAGTGACCAGTGGGGTACCGCAAGGTTCGGTGCTGGGACCCCAGCTATTTACGATATACATTAATGACTTAGACGAAGGGATTAAAAGTACCATTAGCAAATTTGCAGATGATACTAAGCTGGGGGGTAGTGTGAATTGTGAGGAAGATGCAATAAGGCTGCAGGGTGACTTGGACAGGTTGTGTGAGTGGGCGGATACATGGCAGATGCAGTTTAATGTAGATAAGTGTGAGGTTATTCACTTTGGAAGTAAGAATAGAAAGGCAGATTATTATCTGAATGGTGTCAAGTTAGGAGGAGGGGGAGTTCAACAAGATCTGGGTGTCCTAGTGCATCAGTCAATGAAAGGAAGCATGCAGGTACAGCAGGCGGTGAAGAAAGCCAATGGAATGTTGGCCTTCATAACAAGAGGAGTTGAGTATAGGAGCAAAGAGGTCCTTCTACAGTTGTACCGGGCCCTGGTGAGACCGCACCTGGAGTACTGTGTGCAGTTTTGGTCTCCAAATTTGAGGAAGGATATTCTTGCTATGGAGGGCGTGCAGTGTAGGTTCACTAGGTTAATTCCCGGAATGGCGGGACTGTCGTATGTTGAAAGGCTGGAGCGATTGGGCTTGTATACACTGGAATTTAGAAGGATGAGGGGGGATCTTATTGAAACATATAAGATAATTAGGGGATTGGACACATTAGAGGCAGGAAACATGTTCCCAATGTTGGGGGAGTCCAGAACAAGGGGCCACAGTTTAAGGATAAGGGGTAGGCCATTTAGAACGGAGATGAGGAAGAACTTTTTCAGTCAGAGAGTGGTGAAGGTGTGGAATTCTCTGCCTCAGAAGGCAGTGGAGGCCAGTTCGTTGGATGCTTTCAAGAGAGAGCTGGATAGAGCTCTTAAGGATAGCGGAGTGAGGGGGTATGGGGAGAAGGCAGGAATGGGGTACTGATTGAGAGTGATCAGCCATGATCGCATTGAATGGCGGTGCTGGCTCGAAGGGCTGAATGGCCTACTCCTGCACCTATTGTCTATTGTCTATTGACGTTCTCCACTGCTGTAGTTTGAACGATTTATGCTTTCATCCCTTATTATACTTCCTTGGGCACTTTGTTTAATTTCATTTAAAACTCCTTGGAAAATGAAGCAGTCTGAAGAAGGGACCTGACCCAAAACGTTGCTTGTGTTGCTTGTCCACTCCCTCCACAGATGTTGCCTGACCCCCCTGAGTTCCTCCAGCACTTTGCGTTTTGCTCACAATTCTGCATTCCACAGTTCCTTGTGTCTTCAGAACCTCCTAGAGAGGAGGTTAGGAACACCACCATCTGACTTTCCCTCAAAGTCAATAATCATTCAGATTTAGAAATATATTGCTCCAAGTCATGGTCAACAGCACTCTGAGATACCTTCACCAGCACAATTAGGTTATGCACTTAGGTAGCTAATCAGTTCCTTCTGGGATAGACACAAAATGCTGGAGTAACTCAGCAGGACAGGCAGCATCTCTGAAGAGCAGGAATGGATGACGTTTCGGATCACGACCTGAAACGTTACCCATTCCTTGTCTCCAGAGATGCTGCCTGTCACGCTGAGTTACTCCAGCATTTTGTATCTATCTTCGGTTTAAACCAGCATCTGCAGTTCCTTCATACAAAGCTCCTTCTGGGGTTGGGTAAATGAGGATGTGTAATTGATGCTGGTTCAGCCAGCGAAGTCCCCGGACTGTATATGAAACCATTCTACCTGTTTCTCCATTCTCTCTCAGTGCACAGTCGCCTTCCGTAAACTTACCGCTTGTTGGGGCCTTTTCTGGTGCCAATAAGTTCATAAGTTATAGGAGCAGAATTAGGCCATTTGACCCAACAAGTCTACTCCATAATCATGGCTGATCTGTCTTTCCCTCTCAATCCCATTCTCCTGCCTTTTCCCCATAACCACTGACACCCTTCCTGATTGAGAATCTGTCAATCTGTGCGTTAAGAACAGCCAATGACTTGGCCTCCGCTGCCATTGTGGCAATGAATTCTGCTGATTCACCACCCTCTGACGAAAGAGATTCCTCCTCATTTCCTTTTTGTAGGTACTTTCTTTAATTCTGAGGCTATGGCCTCTGGTCCTGGACTCTCCCAAAAGTGGAAACACATTCACTCCACATTTACTTAGTCCATTGCACAAACCCACCTTCTCCTTTCAACCATACCCACTGGTTGCCACATGTGCTGCTCTCAGCAACCCAAATGCCCAGCGGCAAAGGACATGACAAAAACTGGCAGACACTGCCCAGTCCATCACTGCCCACGCCCCACCATCGAAGGGATCTATGCGAGGTGATGCCGCAAAAAGGCTGCCAACATCATCAAAGTCCCACACCACTCTGACCACACGTACAGAATAATGAAAGGCATAGATAGAGTGGATGTGGAAAGTATGTTTCCACTGGTGGGAGAGTCGAGGACCAGAGGTCATAGCCTCAGAAAAGAGGTGAGGAGGAACTTCTTTAGTCAGAGGGCAGTTAATCTGTGGAACTGGTTGCTAAGGGCTGTGGAGGCCGTCAGTGGATATTTTTAAGGCAGAGGTAGACAAATTCGTATGGAGAGAATGCAGGAAAATGGGATTAGGAGGCAGAGATCAGCCATGATTTAATGGCGCAGTAAACTCGATGGGCCGAATGGCCTAATTCTACTCTTATAACTCATGAACGTGAACTCTCATTTCACTCCTGGCATTGGGAACAAGGTACAGGAGTCTGAAATCTGTGACTGGCTGGTTTAAAAATAGCTTCTTCCCAATACCCATCAGGCTTTTGAACACTTCGCAACATTTAACTAAACTAATAACTTTACATTGTCTTCAGTTGCACTAAGGACTATGGGCTTTTTGCACTAGTATTGTGGTGATTAATTTATTGATTTTTATCTTGTTTATATTATATGTCATCTACGAATACTGTGTTTAAACACCTGTTATGCTACTGCAAGTAAAACATAATAATTATTTAATTGTTGGTATATTTAGTTTAGTTTAGAGATACAGCCCGAAAACAGTCCCTTCGGCCCACCGAGTCCATGCCTACTAGCGATCCCCATACACTAGCACTATCCTACACACTAGAGACAATTTACAGTTTTTACCAAAGCCAATTAACCTACAAACCTGTACGTCTTTGGAGTGTGGGAGGAAACCGTAGCACCCAGAGAAAGCCCATGCGGTCATGGGGAGAACATACAAACTCCACACAGACAGTACCCATAGTTAGGATTGAACCCGGGGTTCTGGCACTCTAAAGCAGCAACTCTACCGCTGTGCCGCCTTTATGTGCATGTGACATCTAAACTCTCTTGACTCTTGAAAATACTATCAAAGGTATCACAAAATGCTGGAGTAACTCAGCGGGTCAGGCAGCATCTCAGGAGAGAAGGAATGGGTGATGCTTCATGTCGAGACCCTTCTTCAGACTGATGTCAGGGGAGGGGGCGGGACAAATAAAGGATGTATTGGAGACAGGAAGACAGTGGGAGAACTGGGAAGGGGGAGGGGAAAGAGAGGGACAGAGGAGCAATCTGACAAATCAATATTTATACCGCTGAGGTGTAAGCTGCCCAAGCGAAAAATGAGATGCTGTATGACAATGGAGGAGGCCCATAACACAAAGGTCAGACTGGGAGTGGGAGGGGGAGTTGAAGTGCTCAGCCACGGGGAGATCAGGTTGGTTAAGGCGGACTGAGCGAAGGTGTTGAGCGAAATGATCGCCGAGCCTGCGTTTGGTCTCGCCGATGTAGCGAAGTTGACATCTGGAACAGCGGATACAATAGATGAGGTTGGAGGAGGTGCAGGTGAACTCTGCCTCACCTGGAAAGACTGTTTGGCTCCTTGGATAGAGTTGATTGGGAAGGTAAAGGGACAGGTGTTACATCTCCTGCGGTTGCAGGGGAAAATATCAGGGGAGGGGGTGGTTTGGTTGGGAAGGGATGAATGGACCAGGGAGTTACGGAGGGAACGGACTCTGCGGAACGCAGAAAGGGGAGGAGATGGGAAGTTGTGGCCAGTAGTGGGATCCTGTTGGAGGTGACGGAAATGTTGGAGGATAATTTGTTGTATATGCTGGCTGATGGAGTGGAAGGTGGACAAGGAGGACTTTATCCTTGTTACGAATGGGGAGAGGGGGAGCAAGAGCGGAGCTGCGGGATATAGAGGAGCCCTAGTGAAAACCTCATCTATAATGGAAGACAGGAAGCCCCATTTCCTAAAGAATGAGGACATCTCTGATGCCCTAGTGGGAAACACCTCATCCCGGGCGCAGATGCGGCGTAGACGAAGAAATTGGGATAGAGGCTAGACTTTTTACAAGAGACAGGGTGGGAAGAAGTGTAGTCAAGATAGCTGTGGGTGATAGTGTTAGTGATTAAGGTCTGGTGCTCGTCGGTGGGGTCATGGTCCAAGGATAAGTAGGAGGAGGTGTCTGAGAGTTGTCGTCTGGCCTCAGTCCGGTAGAGGTCAGCGCGCCAGACTACCACGGCACATCCCTTGTCAGCGGGTTTGATGACTAAGTCGGGGTTGTTGCAGAGTGAGTGGAGGGCAGCACGTTCAGGGGAGAGGTTAGAGTGAGTCAGGGAAGTGGAAAATTTGAGGCGGTTGATGTCACGCCGGCAGTTGGAGATAAAAAGTTCTAGTGAGGGTGATTGGCCAACCGGGGGGGGGGTCCAAGAGGAGGGGGTCCGCTGGAGACGGGAGAAGGGGTCATCACTGGGTGGTGAGGACTCCTTCCCATGGAAAAAGGCTCGGAGGCGGAGGTGACGGAAGAAGAGCTCCACGTCATGGCGGACCTGGAACTCGTTGAGGTGGGGGCGGAGAGGAACAAAGGTGAGGCCCCTGCTGAGGACAGACTATTCGGTATCTGAAATGGGGACGTCAGGGGGGGATGGTGAACACCCGGCAAGTGTGGGGGTTGGGGTCGAATGAAGGCCGGGGAGCAGACAGAGGTGGAGGCGATGTATGGTGGGGGGTGTAAGAAGTGTAGATTTCCACAAATCGTTTAACTTCTATATAAGCGTTTTATTACAAATACAATGCAGAGAGCAAGTGAGAAAACCTCTGCATGGCACACCTCATGGTTACAAAGTGAAAGGCATTTAATCAGCAGCATAATACAGATAACACTACAAAACCCAGCCAGGCATGGACCATAGATCAGCTCAGCAATACGAAAGTCAGGCATGGATCAATCCGCCTAGGGGATTGATCTACAGGGGGTGTGGTAGGTTTACAGAGCGGAGGTGGGCATGAGGACCTATGTATGGGTGGGGATTAGCTCGGGCCGCCTGGCTAGAGGAGGAAGGGGGAGACCCAGTGGAAACCCTGCTGAGGTTTCCTGTAATGGGGGGGTGGGGCAGTAGGACCCAGCAGAGTCAGACCACGTGCTGTGGGACTCTGCCTCGTGGGGACTGTGGGCCCGGCACTGAGCCTGGGACTCGGGTAAGGCGATGACTGCGGCCTGATACTACTACGTTGTATCTTGAACTTGAAAATACTATGATCACAATTTCATAAGAACATTTTGAGTAGCCGAAGCCAAATTATCTTCAACCATCTTGCTACGATATGGATTGATTAATATTTGTCTGTTGTCTAAACATAGCAATTGTCCTGTTTCAATCCATCTGTACAGACTCAGGCAGGGAGAGAAAGAAAATAATCGATGTTCGGGAGTCTAAATTGGCAGCAGTCTGAAGAAGGGTCCCGACCCGAAACGGCACCTATCCACATTCTCCAGAGATGCCGCCTGACCCGTTAAGTTACTCCAGCTCTTTGTCTCGCTCATTGGTAACGAGTTGAGAGAAACATTGATCCTACGCACGATACATTCACCACCATATGTTACATTGTAGATGCTCATATACTTAACACTCCGCTCATATTTCAAAATCTATTTGCTGAAAGATAACTAACTACTTAATCTGCAATTGTTTGAAAATACCAGCTTTTTATTTTGTTCACTGTCTGTTCCATAAATCGAGCATAAATCGAACATTATTTCAGCGTGGCTCGTTTAGAATGTATTGCCCTTCAAGTGCATCCTTTGTCCTTTGGTTCTTCAGTGCCGGACAAGGTGAAAGAGCCTGTCACAGTCTGCGTTATCTCCTCACATTAGAATCCTAACAATGGCAATCATATCACCTCTCAACCTTCCCTTCTTCAGTGATGGCAAGACAATTTCCATCATGATAATCCGGTCGCTCTACCCCTCAATCATTCTGTTGCTCTCTTCTTTCAGTTACTGCAATTTGCTTCTTTTAAAATATTGCAACGACTAAAACTGTTCACAGCACTCAAGCTGAGGTGCATCAGTGATTCATAAAGTGACAGCAATACCTAACTATTTCAGTTCACAATTGACCTTTTAAATATATCTCCACATCCCCTCTGGTTTTCTTGCCATCACCAAGCCTCAAATTATTGTCAGTTTTGCCCTAATTCTTACCGTGTCCAATATTTTCTTGCCAATTAAATGATTGGCTCTACCAGGACTTTTATTATTTGTATTCAAATGAAGCATTGTGCTTCTCTCTGCCATCTATATAGCCAATTCTCAAGTAGAGATGTAAAGTGCTGTAGTAACTCACTGGGTCAGGCAGCGTCTCTGCACAACATGGATAGGTGACACTGTGTGCACGAAGTAACTGCAGATGCTGGTTTACACCGAAGATAGACACAAAATGCTGGAGTAACTCAGTGGGTCAGGCAGCATCTCCTGGAGAAAGGCAATGGGTAACGTTTTGGGTCGAGACCCTGCTTCACAATGAAAGTCCAGTCCAGTCTCTCAGTCTGAAGAAGGGTCTTGACCTGAAACATCACCTATTCCTTTTCTCCCGAGATGCTGCCTGACGAGGTGATGCAGTGTCTTCTTTTGTAAACCAGCATCTGCAGTTCCTTGTATTTACAATTCTCAATTATATTGGTTTTCTTCAGTTTCAACAGCTTTGTGGCACAGTGGTGAGGCTGGAAGAACCGCTGCCTCACAGCTCCAGAGACCGGATTAGATCCTGACCTTGGGTGCTATCAGTGTGGAGTTTGCACGTTCTTCGTTTGACCTCGAGAGTTTCTTCTGGATGCTCCGGTTTCCTCCCACATCCCAAAGACGTGCAGGCTTGAAGATTAATTGGCCTCTGTCAATTGTCCCGAGTGTGTAGGATCATTAGGATAACATAGGGCAAGTGTGAATGTGGTCTCGATGGGCTGTCGGGCCTATTTCCAAGCTGTGTCTTTAAAAGAAATGTGGTCATTCTGCTTCAGAAGGACCGGAGATGAGAGGAACTGGGTGACATGAGGAACTGCAGATGCTGCTTTCTAAAAACTACACACAAAGTGCTGGAGTAAATCAGCAGGTCAGGTAGCATCTCTGGAGAACATGGACAGGTGATGTTTTGGGTCGGGACCCTTCTTCAAACTAGAAGAAACTTGTCAACTGTTAGGTCGTCAGCTGTTAGGCCATCTCCGCTTGTTCTCTCATCCATTTACCTCTTGTTCCTTCTCACTTTTATCACTGTAGGCAGGACTAAAAAAAAAAATCCTCTTGCCTTTCCTGATTTTTAACTCAACCATCTTTCCCCTGTCCTCTTTCTCCCATTATTATTGTGCTGTGAACAAAACACTTTACACTATCTGAAGCAAGAACAAAGTGCTGGAGGACCTTGAGCAGCATCTGTGGAGGGAAAATAAATTGCCAATGTCTCTTGGTCGAGACCCTGACACGAGTACTTATGTCTAATACAGATGCTGGTTCTGAAGGCATTAAAACTGTGGACCGCCTACCATTATAATCGCTAAATCTTTAGAATACAAGCTTTATGCTACTGTCTCCCTCTTTAATCCATTCACTGTTAACGTTCTTGGTTATTCATCTTGATTTTTCTATTAAAAAGCTACAATTACATCTCAAGTCGTAGAGTCATACAGCACAGATACAGGCCCTTGAACACTACTTGCCCACGCCGATCAAGTCGTAGAGTCATACAGCACAGATACAGGCCCTTCGACACTACTTGCCCACGCCGATCAAGGTGCCCCATCTAAGCTAGTCCCATTTGTCTGTTTGGTCGATATCCCTCTAAACCTTTCCTATGCATGTACCTGACCAATTGTCATTTAAATGCTGTTATGATATCCGCATCGACTACCTCCTCTGGCAGCTTGTTCCATATACCCACCACCCTCTGTGTGAAAAACCTGCCCCATCGGATTCCTATTAAATGGAGAGTCATACCGCATACAAACAGACCCTTTAGCCCAACTTGCCCACACCAACCAACATGCCACATCTACACTAGTCCCACCAGTCTGCATTTGGCCCATATCCCTCTTATCCTATCCTATCCAAGTACCTGTCTAAATATTTCTTAAACATTGTGTTAGTATCTGGCTCAACTACCTACTCTGGCAGTTCGTTCCAAACACCCACCACCCTTGGGTAAAAAAAAGTCGCCCCTCAGGTTCCTATTAAATCTTCCCCACTCCCTCACCTTAAACCTATGTCCTCTGGTTCATATTTTCCCCTACTCTGGGTAAAAGACTGCATTTACCCTATTTATTCCTCTCATGATCTTACACACTTCTATAAGATCACCAGAGTGATCTTCACTTAAGATCATCACTTCTATAAGATCCTCCTGCAATCTTTTCCCTCTCATCTTAAGCCTTTGTCCCCTGGTTCTTATACCTCTGCTCTGGTAAAAGACTTTGTGCATTCACCTTCTTTATTCCCCTCGTGATCTTATCCACTTCTGTAAGTCCCCCCCATCCTCCTGTGCTCCTAGGAATAAAGACCTAGCTTGCCCAACCTTTCCCCAATAACTCAAGCCATCGAGTCCTGGCAACCCCCTCGTGATTCTTCTCTGCATTCCTTCAGCTTGCTCTCACTTTTGGCAAGATGTGCATGTTATTAAGTCGCATGTTCTGCCGCAGTCATGTATCAGCCCCCCCCCCCCCCCACCAGTCCTCTGGAGACAAAGTTGTGACACGGAAAGATACTATTGTTTGCTTCACTCTTGCAGTCCCTTCTTCTATTAACCCTGTGGCTGTTGTGATTTAGATAGCGGCTGCAGCCGTTATTCAATGCTACCGGATGACACCGAATGACTCATTTTTAAGACCCAAACACAAAGGTGTTGTAAAAAGTAAGAAAAATACCGGCAACGGTGACATATTGTCAATAGTATTACGATGATATACCGATCAGGAAAATGTGGATTGTTTCCAGGCATCTAAACAGTGTCTCAAAGCCTTCATTCAATTGCACAGTAAAACACAACAGGGAAATGGCTGAGTTTGCCACTTATTCCAATTAAGTGCACTAAAGTAATAGAGAAAATATGCAGAGTGGTTCATGCTCTGTTAAGACTGTGATTTATTTCTCCACTCTTTTTCTCCAGTTAGTAACAAAGAGTAATTGACTCTGGTGTTTAAGTGCCCAACCAATTGTCATGTTGTTGCTAAATATAACCATCTAATATATTAATTATGATATGTTTTCCAAATATTATTCCCAGGGGTGAGGTTATGGTTCTGTTGTTGGTAATGCTGCTGTTATTTTACTCAGTCAGGATAGAATGGCCAATTGATTCCTAACCTCGTTAGATGTAACATCAAGGCTGCATTTCAGGCAAATGATCAGGGTGGTTTATAAGCACCTCGATAGATAACTACGAGTGTCTCAATTAATGGTTCAATAGTACTTTATTGTCACATGTACCTAGATGGCGGCACAGTGATGCAGAGGTAGAGTGGCTGCCTAACAGTTCCAGAGACTCAGGTTCGATCCTGACCATGGGTGCCGTCTGTTCGGAGTTTGTATGTTCTCCCTGTGACCGTGTAGGTTTTCTCTTAACTCTTAACTCTTAACTCCGAACAAGGTCAATGAATATTCATATCTTACTATTTTCAACCTTGGTTATATACTGTAGCACGTGTAAGACTATGCTTTTAAGAACTTGAAACTTTAAGGGCACAAAGTTGTGGTGGAAATTTGGTTACTCTATGATAATGTGACACCTCGCAGTACCAGAGACCCTGATTTGGTCCTGACCACAGGTTCTTTTTGTATAGAGCTTGTATGTTCTCCCTGTGACTGTGTGGGTTCCCTCCGGGTGCTCTGGTTTCCTCCCACATTCCAAAGACATGCAGGCTTAATTGGCTTCTGTAACTTGTTCCTAGTGTGTAGGATACAACTAGAGTGTAGGTTGGAAAGATATAAGAAAATAACTGCAGATGCTGGTACAAATCGATTTATTCACAAAATGCTGGAGTAACTCAGCAGGTCAGGCAGCATCTCGGGAGATCTTGTCAGCATCACAAGGACAGAATCCCCCTCGTTCTCACCTTCCACCCCACCAGCCAGCGGATCCAACATATCATCCACCAACATTTCCGTCACCTACAACGGGACACCACCACTGGCCATATCTTCCCATCCCATCCCCTCCCCTCTCTGCGTTCCGCAGAGACCGTTCCCTCCGTAACTCCCTGGTCCACTCGTCCCTTCCTACCCAAACCACCCCAACCCCGGGCACTTTCCCATGCAACCGCACGAGATGCAACACCTGTCCGTTTACCTCCCCCCTCAACTCCATCCAAGGACCCAAACTGTCTTTCCAGGTGAGACAAAGGTTCACCTGCACCTCCTCCAACCTCATCTATTGCATCCGCTGCTCTAGATGTCAACTTATTTACATCAGCGAAACCAAGCGCAGGCTCGGCGATCACTTCGCTGAACACCTGCGCTCGGTCCGCATTGACCAAACTGATCTCCCGGTGGCCGAGCACTTCAACTCTCCCTCCCATTCCCAGTCTGACCTTTCTGTCATGGGCCTCCTCCAGTGCCATAGTGAGGCCCACCGGAAATTGGAGGAACAGCACCTCATATTTCGCCTGGGCAGTTTGCAGCCCAGTGGTATCAACATCTACTTCTCCAACTTTAGATAGTTCCTCTGTCCCTCTCTTCCCCTCCTCCTTCCCAGATCTCCCTCTATATTCCTGTCTCCACCTATATCCTTCCTTTGTCCCGCCCCCCTGACATCAGTCTGAAGAAGGGTCTCGACCCGAAACGTCACCCATTCCTTCTCTCCCGAGATGCTGCCTGACCTGCTGAGTTACTCCAGCATTTTGTGAATAAATACCTTTGATTTGTACCAGCATCTGCAGTTATTTTCTTATATTATATCCCTCTAGACTTTTCCTGTCCAGGTACCTGCCATGCATGTTTTGGGTCAGGACCCTTCTTCAGGTCCAGGGTGTCGCGGGAGGTAATGGGATGCAATTGCCCTTTAGCGGTCAGGACCTGGTTTTGGAGACTGTGCAGTCTGCGATTTGACCGAGATAGTGGAGCTGAAGACGTTGCTAGGTTAAACAGTGAAGCATCGCAATGGACCTGAGAGAGCAGAGTGTTCCTTTCAACATAAACATAGCACAAAAAGTAAGGAAATTTGTGTTTGGTAGATTATTTCTTTGTTGTAACAATGCTTCTTGGCAATAAATCTTATACCGTTGGAAAGCCTGTTTATTTCCCTTTTAAATGGTGCCACATTTGTAAGGAACATGCATTTGTGGGATGAGCAGCAGAGCTGAGTATATGGGTTGCGCCCATGAAAAATTTGCCAAATCTTCTCTGCCAATGCCAAACAACTTATTCTGCTGTTGCTATTGAATCTTGTTTTGAGCTTCTGGTACCCCCAGGTGCTGACAATCAGGTGCCTGATTTGCACCTGATTGGCAGCATCTGTGAGCATGGGCCCTGCTACAGTGGTCAGTAGGTGTCTGCTCCAAGAATCGGCATGCCACGTTTGACTGATCTGGATAGGGCCCGTGCGATAGGGCAACTTCAAGCTGGTGTTCCGCAAAACCAAGTTGCGGCATTATTTGGAGTGAGCCCTAGTACCATCTCCAAAGTGAAGGCCAAGTTCCATATAACGGGGGATGTTAGAGACAGGCCGCGAAGTGGGCGTCCCAAGAAGACGACGCCTGAAGAAGACCGTTTCCTCACCCTGTCAGTACTTAGGAACCGTAGGCTGTCTTCTACAGATTTGCAGTCAAGGTTTGCAGGACGATATGGCCGACGGCTCTCTGCCCAGACAATTCGGAACAGACTGCACGCAGCCGATCTCCGGTCTCATAGGGCTGCCAGGAGGCCTGCCATGACTGCCCTTCACCGTCAGGCCCGTTTGCGCAGGTGTCGGCAACACGTGCACTGGAACCTGAACATGTGGAGGAATGTTATGTTCAGCAATGAGTCCAGATTCTGCCTACGGCAGTTGGATCATAGGGTCAAAGTGTGGAGAAGACGTGGAGGACGCTATGCTGATTGCTGCACCGATAGAGTAACATCTTTTGGTGGAGGCAGTGTGATGGTGTGTGGCGGCATCTCCCTCACTGGAAAAATGAGGCTTGTCATCATTGGAGGCAATCTCAATGCAGAGAGATATCGAGATGAGATTCTGCAACCAGTGGCAATCCCATATCTCCACAGTCTGGGACCGAACTCTATCCTCCAAGATGACAATGCTCGCCCCCACAGAGCAGGGTTTCTCAGAGACTACGTCCTGAATTTGGGAGTGGAGAGGATGGAATGGCCTGCCAGCAGTCCTGACCTCAACCCCATTGAACACTTGTGGGATAAACTTGGGCGTGCTGTTCGTGCCAGAGTGACCAACACAACCACGTTGGCTGACTTGCGACAAATGCTGGTTGAAGAATGGGATGCCATCCCACAACAGTGTGTGACCAGGCTGGTGACCAGCATGAGGAGGAGGTGCCAGGCTGTTGTGGCTGTGTATGGTTCTTCCACACGCTACTGAGGCTCCTGTTTATTAAATGAATAAATTGTTAAATTGCCAATGTCTTGTTTCTTCAGACTTCAATCATCCAATCCACCAAACTACACCGAACAAGAGTCAATTGCAGAATAAGCTGTTTGGCATTGGCAGAGAAGATTTGGCAGATTTTTCATGGGCGCAACCCACATACTCAGCTCTGCTGCTCATCCCACAAATGCATGTTCCTTACAAATGTGGCACCATTTAAAAGGGAAATAAACAGGCTTTCCAACGGTATAAGATTTATTGCCAAGAAGCATTGTTACAACAAAGAAATAATCTACCAAACACAAATTTCCATACTTTTTGTGCTATGTTTATATAGAGTTTATCCTCAGATGAGAAAACGTGAGAAAATATTTTTAGCTTTGATCTGCTGTAGAGGAAAGCTAAGTGGGAAGTAATGGGGTGTGAATGAACACTCAGGAGTTGCTTGGTGTCAGTGTGCAGAAGGGCTGGGCCGTGCTGTTACTAGCCTCTGGATTCATCTAGAGATGATCACTGGCTCAGGCACAAATGTTGTATACCGAAGATAGACACAGAGTGCTGGAGTAACTCAGCAGTCAGGCAGCATCTTTGGAGAAAAGGAGTGGGTGACATTTTGGGATGGAGCCCTTCTTCAGACTGTAAGTAGAGGTGGGGGGGAATAAACTGGAGGTGAGAAGAGTGTGAGGAAACAGGTGACGTCAGGAAGGGTGGGACCGTGGTCATATGATGAGCGTTTGTCGGCACTGGGCCTATATTCACTGGAATTTAGAAGAATGAGGGGGGGACCTCATTGAAACGTACAGAGTAGTGAAAAGCTTGGATACAGTGGATGTGGAGAGGATGTTTCCACTAGTGGGAGTATCTAGGACGAGAGGGCATAACCTCAGAATTAAAGGACGTTTTTTTAGGAAGGAGATGAGGAATTTATTTAATGAGAGGGTGGTGAATCTGTGGAATTCTTTGCCTCCGAAGGCTGTGGAGGCCAAGTTGGTGGATATATTTAAGGCAGAGATTGATAGATTCTTGATTAGTACGGGTGTCAGAGGTTATGGAGAGAAGACAGGAGAATGGGATTAGGAGGGAGAGATACATCAGCCGTGATTGAATGGCGGAGCAGACTTAATGGGCTGAATGGCCTAATTCTACTCCTATCACTTATGATCTTATGATGTTGCTGGTCGTGATTTGTTCTGTCCTTTTCTCGCCTCCAGTTTATTTCCCCAGAGTGAGAAATATATTTCTCAGCATTGTAGTGCAGCAGTTCTGTTGACAAAGTCCAAAGTCCACAATGGGGTAGAGGTTAATCGGACAGTACCCTGGTTTATGGAAGGACTGTTCAGAATATGTCAGGAAATAATTAATCGTTCACAATACCGTATGCCTCATTTGGTAGCTCATTTGCCTCTGCATCAGAAGATTCTGGAAATGAAAACCTACATGTTGTAGTCTCTTGGTATTGAGTTTTATTATCATCAGATAATGATGATCAGCTCCCAGCAGATCTGGTTTACGCAGAGTGAGTGATCAGACTAATCACATTACGGAAGTGAACAAGCGGTCTCTCAGGGTGGCAATGCATGTGGGTCCTTCAGTACCAGCACACAAGGATCAACAGAGTGTTGCCATACAAGTGCGTTGTACATCCATCATTTGGATGAGATGTTGAACTCCCATCCTACTGGGCCCCAGTACAATCAGTCTGAAGAAAAGTCCCAAGATGATACGCTGCCTTTCTTGCGTTCTCCAGAGATGCTGCCTGACCGGCTTTACGTCTTATTTTTGTAAACCCGGCATCTGCAGTTTCGTGTGTCTGCAAAAGTTCCCATTCACCCCTTTAAAGAATAACTGTCAAGATGTCCATGGTATTGTGGCCGTTATTTATCCCTTATCCAAAATCACTCATAACTAATTATCTAGTGGTTGTCAGAAATCACTAAAAATAGATTAACAAGTTATTAATGTGTTGCGTTTTTGATTGAACATGCTGTTTTGTCTTCTACATCATGATAGTGAACACGATTCAAAATTAATTCATCTGTCAAGTGCTTTGGGGGAATCTGAAAGGGATGTTGGTATAAGACTTGCGTTTGCCTTTCTTTCTTCTCTTATACCCAGCAGTCAGATAGTCATCATGGTAACCAAAGATCAGCTTGCAGACATAAACACAGCTAAAGTGTTATAACGATAATTTATAGAGAATCATAGAATTATAGTCACACAGTAGGAAAACAGGCCCTTCGGCCCAACTTGCCCACACTGGCCAACATGTCCCATCTACACTAGTCCCACCTGCCTGCGTTTGGCCCATATCCCTCTAAACCTGTCCTATCCATGTATCTGCCTAAATGTTTCTTAAATGTTGCCAATAGACCTTGCCTCAATGATCTCCTTTGGCAGCTCGTTCCATACATCCACCACCCTGTGTGAAAAAGTTACCCCTCAGGTTCCTATTAAATCTGCTCTGCTCCAGGAAGAAGAGACCCAGTCTTTCTAGTCTCTCATCATAACTGAAACACTCCATCCTAGTAAATCTCCTTGGCACCCATTCCAGCACTATCACCTCCTTGCTATGCTGTGGTGACCAGAACTCTGCACATGTCGAGATCAGACCAAGTTTTATAAACATGAAGTGCAACAGTTTGGTGTAACTCTGATGAAGTATAAGCCTGGTGATTTAGTTTAGTTTAGTTTAGAGATACAGTGTGGAGTCATAATGGGTCCGCACCAACCAGTGATCACCTCACACTAACCCTATTCTACACACACGTTGGGACAATTTACAATTATATCAAGCTAGTTAACCTACAAACCTACACGTCTTTGGACATTGTGGCAACTTTTTACAACAGCAACACCATCTTGTGCTTTCATAGCATCTTTAAAAGGGGTGAATGTCCCAATAAATGTCATGGGAGATTTAATGAACTAAGTATGACAAAGAGCCATGCTAAGTGATTTTTGGTCAAATAATCAAAAGCTCGGTCAAAGAGCCTAGGTTTACTAAAGGGAGAGAAGAAAGTTAGAGAGGGTTACAAGAGGAATTAGAGAGCTTAACTGCGTAATTATGCGATGGTAGAGCAATTCAAGTTGGAGAAAGCCAGAAATGGAGAACAAAACTTGCGTAGTTTAAAGTTACTGTACACGCCTGCATTGCTTTGGGAGATTGGCAGACAAATGGCTATGATGCTTTATTGGGAATTGAAGGCAGGCAGATGTATTTTCATTTTTTTTATTTTTTCATATTTGAGATACAGCGCGGAAACAGGCCTTTTCGGCCCACCAAGTCCGTGCCGCCCAGCGATCCCCGCACATTAACACTATCCTACACACACTTAGGGACAATTTTTACATTTACCCAGTCAATTAACCTACATACCTGTACGTCTTTGGAGTGTGGGAGGAAACCGAAGATCCCGGAGAAAACCCACGCAGGTCACGGGGAGAACGTACAAACTCCTTACAGTGCAGCACCCGTAGTCAGGATCGAACCTGAGTCTCCGGCGCTGCATTCGCTGTAAAGCAGCAACTCTACCGTTGCGCCACCGTGCCGTCTCATCATGTATAATGAGCAACTGACCCAAAGCAATCCATTTCCTTCTTTGGTTCATTTTCAATTAAAAGGGAATAAAACGAGATAATTTGAAGCCAGCAGCAAAAGCTTCTAATTGTCGCATTTGTTTTTCCTGACAGAAGATGTGAATGTTCTAATATTTCGTTTACTTTAGTTTGTTGTCACGTGTACCGACGTACAGTGAAAAGCTATTTTGTTGCATGCTATCCAGTCAGCAGAAAGACTATGCATGATTACAATCAAGCCGTCAACAAAGTACAGATATAGGATGAAGGGAATAATGTTTAGTGCAAGATAAAGTCCAGTAAAGTCCGATTAAAGAAACTGGACATATGGAACAATTATGTTGACTGGAGGATCATTATTGGGAGGATCGACAGCAAGAGCACCTTCCCTCAATGTCATTGCAATAAATTGCTTGATATTTGAAAGCAATCTGAACTTCCTCAAAGGAGGTGTGCGGCACGGTGGCGCAGCGGTAGAGTTGCTGCCTTACAGCGCTTGCAGCGCCAGAGATCCGGGTTCGATTTCGAATACGGTTGATGTCCGTATGGAGTTTGTACGTTTTCCCCGTGACCTGCGTGGGTTTTCTCCGACACCTTCAGTTTCCTCCCACACATACAGGTGTGTAGGTAAATTGGCTGGGTAAATGTTAAAAGAAAATTGTCCCTAGTATGTGTAGGATAGTGTTAATATGTGGGAATCGCTGGTCAGCGCGGTCCCAGTGGGCCGAAGGACCTGTTTCCACGCTGTTTCTCTAAAAAAAAAAAATTTTAAGTAGTTAGGTGAGGAAGAGGGATTAGTAACGAAGGTCCAAATGTTCTAACCTCCCTGGAGAGCAAGTGGAAGTTTAGATACAAGGTACTGCAGATGCTAACTGAACTGAACCATTCTATCAACAACTAGAGAGCGGTCCTGACCTGCCATCTACCGCATTGGAGACCTTCGGACTATGTTTAATCGGACATTATTAGAGTTTATCTTGCACTATACGTTATTCCATTTATCCTGTATCTGTACACTGTGGACAGCTCGATTGTAAGCTTCACCAGGCTGACACTTCATCAGCGTTACACCTAACTGTTGCACTTCATGTTTGTAAAACGGTCTGACCTCGACCTGTGCAGAGTTCTGGTCACCACAGCATAGCAAGGAGGTGATAGTGCTGGAATGGGTACCAAGGAGATTTTCTAGGATGGAGTGTATAGTATTTCCACTGACAGGAAAGCACACAATAAAAAAGCTTTTCACTGTACCTCAGAATACATAACAATAAACCAAACCAAACTAAACTCAACTAAACTATATCTTGAGCAAAAAAAAAGTGCTGGTGTAACTCAGCCCACCAACCAGAATCCATGGAAGGAAATGAAAGATGATGTTTTGGGTCCGGAACCTCTTCCGACTGATAATTAAAAGGGATCAGGACACTAGCCTAATTTGATGTTTATTGCTAAATCTTTGCAATCTTTGGTCTTGACTTTTCCTGATTCAGTTTAAACCGTGATGTATAAAATTAGAAGCTATCCCTGGGGTTTGAAAGGAAGGGTGTATATTGGATTTGGAAACTGGGTGAATGTTGCTTAAAGGAACAAGTAGTTTTGAGATACTGAGGTCGTTGAGTTTAGTGCACGGTACCATTTCCAGCCAACCTGCTTGGTAGCATGAGGAATAGGACTCTCAAACAACATGATGTTCCTGCCATTGCGTTATATTGTGGTTGAACTCGAGCCCCAACTTCATTTGTTCAATATCTCCTGACACTCTTAAAGCGAGTCTTGCTTCTATACAATACTTTTTCACAGCATCAGGATTCCCCAAAGTACTTCAACGACTGAAGTGCTTTTAAAGTACAGTTACAGTGGTCGTATAGAAAATAAACCCTGCAGTTAATTTGTAGATAGGATGCTTCCACCATCAGCAATGTAATAATAGTCAACCTGCACGGTGGCGTAGTGATAGAGTTGCTGCCTTACAACGCCGAAGACCCGGGTTCCATCCTGACTATGGGTGCTATCTGTATGGAGTTTGTACGATCTCCCTATGACCTGCCTGGGTTTTCTCTGGGTGCTCTGGTTTCCTCCCACGCTCCAAAGACGTACATGATTGTAGGTTAATTGGCTTGGAAAAATTGTAAATTGTCCCTCGAGTGTGCAGGATAATGCTAGTGTGCTGGGATCGCTGGTCGGCACAAACTCGTTGGGCCGAAGGGCCTGTTTCCATGCTGTATCTCTAAACCAAACTAAACTAACCTACTTTTCAGTGATGTGTAATGATCCATAATTATTATCCAAGGATAACGGCCCTGTTCTTTTCCAAAATAGTGCCATTGGATCTTTTACATTACCTCAGAGAATAGACAATCTCCTTGTTTAACAACCTAATCCAACAGATGACATTTCTGGAAATGCGGATTTCCTCACCCTAAATACGATATGATACGATACGATAGAACTTTATTTATCCCAGGAGGGAAATTGATCTGCCAACAGTCCTAAAATGCAAGATACATGCAACATGAAATTAATGGGATGAGTGGAGACGATTGGGAATATGCAAAGATTGGGGGAGGGGAGGGGGGAGGAGGGGAGTCAGTCTACCCCATGACAGAAGGGGGAGGAGTTGTACAGTTTGATAGCCACAGCCACAATTTACCTCTGTTCAGCCTCACTTAGGACCAAGTGCAGAGAATAACATGAATAACATGCTCCCTTAGTGAGATAAGATCTGCAATCTCCACAGAGGTATATGAGGACCACACTAAAGATGGACAGTCACGGAAATGATCCGAGTTCCTGCAGAAGAGGAATTCCTTTTTTGGGAAGTGGATGAAGTCAATGAGATCCTGGGAGGCCCAAGGAAATCCCATCCTCTCTTCTATCCTGGCATACACTAATGGTATTAAATACACGTCACCTATCCATGTTTTCCAGAAATGCTGCCTGACCCGCTGAGTTACTCCAGCACTTGGGGGCTTTTTTTGGAAACCAGCATCTGCAGTTCCTTGTATCTACATTGATATAAACACACTGGTGGCCATTGTGTATCATGAACAAGTGTTTATGAGCAAATGGTTGCCCCTCACTCAACCACAACAAATTCTGGTGGAATTAGTACTGCATTATCCCACCAATACTGCATTACTGCATTATTACAACACCAATAAAGCTGAGCATTTTGTACAAATATGAGAATACTACAAGGTTGTTGCAGCTGGACCGTGCATCAAATATTGCTTTGTGTCATGTGTCTGAACAAGGGTGTACTGGTGAGTTGACATTTTGGTATTGGTATATTATTGCCATGTGTACAGAGATACAGCAAAAAAGCTTTCTACTGTGTGCTACCCAACAAATCGTACCATGCATGAAGGCAAAACGATGTACAGGAGAGAAAGAAAACTTAGCAATGTATAGAATATACAGTAGCAATACAATACACAAAAGGTGCAGGCAAAAAAAAAACCATGCAAGACCTATACCGAGGTAGACTGGAAGATTGGTACCTCATCTTTATCATATGAGAGGCCCGTTCAAGTGTCTGATAACAGTGGGGAAGATATTCTTCATGAATCTGGTGGTACCTAATATACAGAAGGGTCCAGACCCAGTACATTGCCTATTCATGTCCTGCAGAGATGGTGCCTGACCTTTTTAAAAAAAATATACAGAGTGGAAACAGGCCCTTTGGCCCACCGAGTCCACGCCAACCAGCAATCAACCGTAATCTAGTTCGACGTGTCAGAAAGAACTGCAGATGCTGGTTTACACCAAAGATAGGCACAAAATGTTGGAGTAACTATCCCACACACGGGGGACAATTTACAGAAGCCAATTAATCTACAAACCTGCACATGTTTGGAATGCGGGAGGAAACCAGAGCGTCCGAAGAAAACCAACGCGGTCACAGGACCATGACCGCATGCAAACTCCACACAGACAGCACCCGTAATCAGGATCGAACCCGGGTCTCTGGCTCTGTAAAACACTCTGTGGGTCTCTCACCACTGTGCTGCTGAGTTAATCCAGCACTGTGTGTCTTTTTTTAATTTAAAATGATTATTGATCTGCGACTATTGGTGTTAAAGAAAACATGGACATTTTCTTGGTTAGATTTATTGCCAGGTAATTTCGCACAGATATCTTTATGCATCCTAAATTCTCATCTTGTGCTCAAATACATCACATCCATAATCATCCCCAATCATCCCCTGTTTTCTGTATTTCTTCGCGCTTGGAGTGTATTTTGCCGAGTCTATTCAGACTCAGAAGCAAGGACCATGAATTGCTGGAACGTTGAAAAGCAGAAAGCCTGTGGGTTACACTATAATTAGCAGCTGCATTGAGATTCATTTGACACATGCAGGACTGAGCAGTCAAAGGGACCTGACAACTTGCGTTGCCTTCTCATTTACTTTTCAATTTGATGATCTTATCTTTGCCATTAATTCTAAGCATGGGGTTTTGCATTCCCCTGTGAAAACTAGGAGTGACATTAATCCACTGGGGGGCAGGATCTAGTGAAGATGCCCCTCAAACAAGGGCAGGGACATCAGCCCAGGGGGCCACATGCTTTGTAGAAGGATAGGTTGTGAACACCACTGAACATAACACGAATGAAGGTTCAGATGCTGGGAATGTCGGAAGAGTTATTCCATAGTTCTTGTTCTGTGGAATTTTTAATTTCTGAATAAAGTTTATTTTTGGGGGAAAAAAATCCCTACCAAAATGTAGGGTAGACGCACAGAGTCTTTTGCCCTGGGTAGGGGAATCGAGAACGAGAGGTCATAGGCTTAAGGTGAGTGGGGAGAGATTTAATAGGAACCTAAGGGGTAACATTTTCACGCAAAGGGCGGTGGGTGTATGAAACGAGCTGCTGGAGGAGGTAGTTGTGGCAGGGACTATCGCAACGTTTAAGAAACACTTAGAAAGATACATGGATAGGACAGGTTTACAGGGATATGGGCCAAACGCAGGCAGGTGAGAATGGCGTAGATGGGACACGTTGGTCGGTATGGGCAAGATGGGCCGAATGGTTATGATTCTATGACCACGCGCACGATGGGAGTGTCCCGGGGAACCGCGCGGGCCTGATCCACCCGTTAAACAACCGCGCTGTCGCTGACCAAAACGACAAGCGATGACCAGAATACACCCCTGTAGGCCCAACTCGCCCCACAGGCCTCCAAGGGGACTGTGGTGAAGCCGGCCGGCGAGGCCTGTCTGGGCTGAATTGGCCGCAGCGGTGGCGCCGATGGGAGTTTCGGCGGCAGCAATGGGAGACTCGTCGGCGGTAGCGAGAGCCTCGGCAGCAGTGGGGCATTGGCGGCAATGTGGGCCTCGGCGGCAGCAGGAGCCTCGGCGGCAACGGGAGCCTCGGCAGCGGTGGGGCTTCGCGATCGACCCATGATCAATGGTCGATGAGTGTGACGGGGGAGGGGAAGACAATGGGGACCTGGCGCGGGGGGGACAGCCGTGAAGATCAATGGAGGACCCGGCAAGGGGCACTCTCGTTTAGAATCCTCTGCCCAGGAGATGAGTCTGTGTCCATTCGTTTATTTGTTCCGGTGAAGGCGCTGTGCACACGGCAGCCAGCTAACAGTCGCTTGTCTTTTTCTTTTTGTTTTCACTTTTCAAGTTTTTGTGTACCTTGTGTGTTGTGACTGTCTGCAGACCAATCTCCCTCTGGGGTTGAATAAAGTTTTATCGTATCGTATCTTAAAACACAAAGTGCTGGAGTAACTCATAGGGTCAGGCGACATCTGTGGAGGGAATAGATAAGTGATGTTTGGGGTAGGGACCCTTCTGACCCGAAATGTCTCTATCCATTCCCTCCACAGGTACTCCACAGAAACTGAGTCACTCCAGTACTTTGTGTTTTTCATTCTCTAACAGACCTATGCCTTCTTCCTTTGGAAAACTCAGGGCCAAACTCAGATGAGATTCATAGGCCAAACCAGCAGAATTAGGCCATTCGATCCATCGAGTTTGCTCCGCCGTTCGATCATGGCTGATAATTTTTTCCCTCTCAATGCCATTCCCCTGCCTTCTCCCTGTAACAGACCAAGAACCGAGTCTGTGAGCCTCCTGGTGTCGAAGTCTTCATAAGTTCATGTTATCGGAGCAGAATTAGGCCTTTCGATCCATCGTGTTGGGGTTATGGGGAGAAGGCAGGACGTTGGTCCGAATGGCATAATTCTGTTCTTAAAATGTATGAACTGCTGAAATCTCTCTGCCATTCATTCATGGTTGATCTATCTTTCCCTCTCAACCCCATTCTCCTGCCTTCATAACCCCTGAGACCTTTACTAATCAAGAATCTGTCAATCCCCACCTTAAAAATACCCCTTGACTCGGCCTCCACAGCTATCTGTGGCAATGGATTCCACAGATTCACCACCCTCTGACTAAAGTCGAGTCCACATTGGGCAGTGCTGAATAGTGCTTTTATCCACAAACTATTAAGAGAAATTAAGCTTAAAAAAATCAGTGTATGGTGCATATTCTGATGCTACGTGGACCAAAAATCCTGATTTCAACTGTTTGACTAACTCTGTCCTGCAAAAGAAGAGTATAATTTCATGAATTATGCAGCAGTGATATTAGTCTTTTGTGGGTTGTGTTTGGCTGCGTGAATTAATCATCATAAGTAATAATCATACTTATGAAAACATTTTGTTTAGAATTGATATAAAATCCACAGTATACTACGTAATAAACAATTGCAACATGCAAATTAAAACTGAAGGAGTCAGAAAACACTTAAAGAACTGGTAACAACAAATCAAGGAATAATTGGTGAAAATCATTGGGGTCCACTTTGGACCTTGCATCTCCTGCAATGCTAATAGGTAAGGCATTGTAGGATTTAATTCTATTAATCTTTATTTTTGCACTTTATTCCTGTGAACTGTTTTTAGTGATCTGTGTGTGTGTGAACAGTCAAATCATGCTGCAACTCTAGTCCCTCCTAATTGAAATACTGCTTCATTTAGTCTTCCTTCCTTGACGTTGTTAAGCTGGAAAGGGTGCAGGGAATGTATAGGAAGGAACTGCAGATGCTGGTTTAACCCGAAGGGAGATACAAAATGCTGGAGAAACTCAGCGGGTCGGGCAGCATCTCTGGAGAGAAGGAATAGAATTCCCATTCCTTCTATCCAAGGGTGCAGGGAAGATTGACGAGGACGTTGCCAGGACTCGAGGGCATGAGCTATAGGGAGAGGTTGAGGAGGCTAGAACCTTGTTCCTTGGCATGCAGAAGCATGAGTGGTGATCTTATAGAGGTTTACAAGATCATGAGAGGAATAGATGAGATAAATGCACAGAGTCCTTTACCTAAAGTAGAGGAATTGAGAACCAGAGGACATAGGTTTAAGATAAGGGAGAAAAGATTTAATAGGAACCTGAGGGGCAACTTTTTTATGCCTAGACTTCATAGACCATAGAACAATACAGCACAGGAAAGTGCCCTCTGGCCCACAGTGTTTGTGCTGAACATGATGCCAATTTAAATTGAGCTCATCTGCCTGTACTTGATCAATATCCCTCTATTCCTTGCACTTCCATGTGCCTTTCTAAAAGCCTCAATGCCCCTATCATATCTGCCTCCACCACCACCCCTGGCAGTGCGTTCCTGGCCCCCACCATTCTCTGTGTAAAGGTTCTGTGTCTACCCTATCTATGCCTCGCATAAGTTTATATACTTCCATCAGGTCTCCCCTCAACCTCCGCTGCTCCAGAAAATGTCCCAGAAACGTCCTTAATACGTACTTGAGTGTCAGAATTAGACGGTCCAATGGGGCATCACGGTGGTGCTACGGCAGAGTTGCTGCCTCACAGTGCTGTTCGATCCTGACTACAGCTGTTGTCTATGCAGAGTTTGTACCTTCTCCCTGTGATCGTGTGGGTTGACTCTGGATGCTCCGGTTTCTTTGCACATTCCAAAGTCGTGCAGGTTTACAGGTTAATTGGCTTCTGCAAATTGTCCCTAGTGTGTAGGATAGAACTAGTGCACAGGTGATTGCTGGTCAGCGCATAGTAGCCGAAGGGCCCTGTGTCATAGAGTAATACAGCGTGGAAACAGGCCCTTTAGCCCAACTTGCCCATGCCGACCAACATGCCCCATCTACACAAGTCCCACCTGTGTATTTGGCCCATATCCCTCCAAACCTATCTGTACCTGTCTAAATATTTCTTAAACATTGCGATAGTACCTGCCTCAACTGCCTCCTCCGGCAGCTTGTTCCATACAACCACCACCCTTTGTATAAAAAAGTTCATCCTCTGGTTTCTATTATATCTTTCCCCGCTCACCTGAAACTTATGTGCTCTCGTTCTCCGTTCCCCTACTCCGTTCCCCTACTCTACCCGTCTATCAAAATAGTGAAAGACTTGGATAGAGTGGATGTGGAGAGGATGTTTCCACTAGTGGGAGAGTCTAGGACTAGAACTCATAGCCTCAGAATTAAAGGACGGTCTTTTAGGAAGGAGATGAGGAGAAATTTCTTTAGTCAGAGGGTGGTGAATCTGTGGAGTTCTTTGCCATGGAATGCTGTGGAGGCCAAGTCAGTGGATATTTTTTCAGGCAGAGATAGATAGATTCTTGATTAGTACAGGTGTCAGAGGTTATGGGGAGAAGGCAGGTGAATGGGGTTAGGAGGGAGAGATAGATCAGCCATGATTGAATGGCAGAGTAGACTTGATGGGCCGAATGGCCTAATTCTACTATTCCTTATGACCTACTGTATCTCTAAAACTAAAACTAAAAGTCGTCAATGATCCCCATGCTTTGACCTGATGGGGACCAGGAAGGTAATGCCAGCATACATGAGACAGTTGTGCAGTCATGCAGGAACAAACTTCCAAAGATGTGTGTGCATTAAACAGCCCTTCTGTGGCAGAGAAAGTATTCAAGGGTTTTGGTCCCAGATAATCACATTTGGTCTGTCAGTCACGATGACAATGCGGCGTGGTTGTATTCCAGAATTGGATTTCCCCTCAGATACAATATAACATGGATCTAAGTGTATAACAGATTTCATTCTGTAATCCAATTGTGACGACAAAAAATCATTTTACAAAACAAACAAGTGACTTTTTTTTGCTTTCAAGTACTTCAGATTAAATGTTTTTCTTACTAAAAATGACAGATTTAACACACTAACACGTAGGTTTTCATCACTGAAAAATAAGCGATTTGGCAGAAAGCGCGAAATATTCTCTCAAATTTATGCCTCGGCAACAGGCAGGCTAGCAGTGAAATCAGCAGGCTAGCAAACAGTCAAACTATGTGTGAGGAGAGGCGTGCAGCAAATGTGTTTGCAACGGTATTAGAGTCAGTTTTCAAGTTATTATTCTTCGTTTGTTTTTAAATTTAGTTTAGTTTAGAGATACAGTGCAGAAACAGGCCCTTCGGCCCACCGGGTCCGCGCCGACCAGCGATTCCCGCATATTAACACTATACTACACACGCCAGGGACAGTTTTTACATTGACCAAGCCAATTTACTTACATAACTGTACATCTTTGGAGTGTGGGAGGAAACTGGAGATCTCGGAGAAAACCCACGCTGGGAGAACGTACAAACTTCGGACGGACAGCACCCGTAGTGGGAATCGAACCCGGGTCTCTGGCGCTGCAAGCGCTGTAAGGCAGCAACTCCACCACTGCCCCACCGTGCCACCTGTGATGCAATTTCAGCATTTGATAGAAGCTCTGCACTATTCTCAGCAGTGTTGCGGATACTGTTGTTGAACCTTTGGGCCAGATGGTACGAAGTACCAAACTCTCCTTTTCATTGTTCTCTTTTCGTTGATGTCCCGTATACAGAGAACTCTGACATCCTACCCAAATTGCCACTCTTCACATGTGAGTCGAGGCATTGATTATTGGTAGGCTATTTCTCATTGGTTTTGTGGGGCCAGCAACACTTTTTATCGGGATCCTCAGTGCCGAGTCCAGAGTAGAGAGCGAGATCAAGTGGGCCAACCTCAACCCTTGAAAATTCCCAATTTCCATGCTGCAATGTGCAGGCAGGGAAAGCAGGAAAGTCAAAAGGGATAGACACAAGTAACTGCAGAATCTGGAATTTTAGGCAAAAAAGCACAAAGTGCTGTAGTAACTCAGCAGTCAAGCAGCATTTGTGTCTTTTGCTCAAGCCAAAAAGGAAGCCATTGGCAGTTTAGACCATAAGACCATTGACATGGGAATAGAATTAATCCATTCGGCGCATCAAGTCTACTCCACCATTCAATCATGGCTGATCGATCTTTCCCTCTCAACCCCATGCTCCTACCTTCACCCCGTATCCTTTGACACTGTTTCTAATCATGAATATGTCAATCTCTGCTTTAAAAATATCCATTGATATGGCCTCCACAGCCTTCTGTGGCAATGAATTCCATACATTCACCACCCTCCGTCTAAAGAAATCGCTCTCATCTCCTTTGTAAAGGAACGGCCTTTTATTCTGAGGCTGTGCCCTCTGGTCAGAGACTCTCCTGCTAGTGGAAACATCCTTTCCACATCCACTCTTTCAAGACTTTTCACTATTCGGTGAGTTTCAATGAGGTCCCCCTTCATCCTTCTAAACTCAAGCGATTACGGGCCCATAGCCGAGAAACGCTCATCGTATATAAACCCAATCATCCCCTGATTTTTGTTTGTGTGTCCTGCACCAGGGCACTACCACATGTTGGGAGGAAGGGTCAACGTATGTGTAAGTGTGGAACAATCTCCTCCGTCCTGACCTACCATCTACCTCATTGGAGACCCTTGGAGTATATTTATTAGGACTTTACTGGATTTTATCTTGCACTAAACATTATTCTCTTTCTCCTGTATCTGTACCCTGTAGACAGCTTGATTGTAATCATGTATAGTCTTTCCACTGACTGGATAGCATGCAACAAAAAAGCTTTTCACTGGACCTCGCTCGGTACACGTGACAATAAACCAAGTTAAACTTATCCAAAACCCTGCACTAGATTCCCGTCTGCACTGCCTTATGTCTCCAGGTGTTGATATTATGCACGCTGCCCATAATGTAATTGGCAGTCTTCCTTTCACTTTTATCACAATAGATGCTAGACATAAAACAAAATCCATAAACGCTGGAAGTCTGATATATGGAAAGATCATTGGAAACTCAGGGCAGGTTGGTCAGTATTTGCAAGAGAGAGATGGTGTCATGCTTTAGCTGTCAATTTTGTTGGAAGTTGGAAGTTTACAACCATTAATCCAATTTTATCTTTCAAATCCTTCCTGGCTTGTAGCATTTTTCAGTTGGTATTCCTCCAAATGATCTTCAGCAAGATGGCTCTGGGGAGGAATATAATGTGCCCAGAGGGAGGGAGGCAGATTACTCAGAAATCTGACATGCATTAAGTTGTTTCTCATTCGATGTCGAATCCTTCACGGCCTGTTCAAAATACAGGCTGCCCAGTGAGTCTGCAGACAGTGCCTCGAGCCTCACAATGCCAATGGCACAGGGGTTGATCAGATCTCTGCCATTGACTGTGTGGGGTGAACCTAACTCTGATCCCTGTGACTGTGGGGTTACCCTTGCGCGCTCTGCTTTCCTCCCACATCCCGAAGACATGAGGTGGCACAATGTTGCCTCGCTGCACCAGAGACCTGAGTTTGATCCTGAGGGTGCTGGCCATGTGGGGTTTGCACGTTCTCCCTGCGACCACATGGATTTCCTCCGGCTGCTCTGGTTCCGTCCCACATCTCAAAGACGTGCGGCTTTGTAGGTTAATTGGCTTCTGTAAAATTGCCCCTAGTGTGTAGGGAGTGAATGAGAAATTGGGATAACATAGAACTAGTGTGAATGGATGATTGATGGTCAAGGTGAGCCAAAGGGATGTTTCCATGAAAGACACAAAATGCTGTAGTAGCTGAGTGGGTCAGGCAGCATCTCTGGGGAACATGGAAAGGTGACATTGCGGGTTGGGACCCTTCTTCAGACTCATTTGCATGTTGTATCTCGAAACTAAACATGCTGATTCGTAGTTTAATTGGGTGGATTATTCTAAGAGTAGGTGAGTGGTAGGAGAATTTGAGGGTTGTGGAGGTGGGGGTTGGTGAGAAAGTGGGAGAAAATAAGTAATGTGGATATAAGTATGGGGATGGGACTGACAGAAATGGTCTGAGCAAAGACCCAATGGGATAAACACCTTTCTTCTGAGATTTAACGGCGTAGTAGGTAGAGCTGCTGCCTTACAGCGCAAGAAATTCTGACCTCAGGTACTGTCTTTGTGGCGTTTGCACGTTCTGCCTGTAACCGCATGGGTTTCTTCCAGTGCTCCGGGTTCCTCCCACATCGTAAAGATGTATGGGTTTATAGATTAATTGGCCTCGGTAACATTTCCCCTAGTGTGTAGGGAGTGGGTGAGAAAGTGTGATCACAGGACTAGTGTGAACGGGTGATCGAGGGTCGATGTGGACTCGGTGGGCTGAAGAGCCTGTTTTCGTGCTGTAACTCGAAACTAAGATCGGAGAGTTGCCCCTTCCCCCATCTATACCGATCCCTCTTGGACTCCCCCGGATGGCCCTCTACCCTCTTCACAACTCTTCATTTCTAACTGCCGGCGTGAGATCAATCATCTCAACTTTTCCTCTCCCGTTACCTACTCTAACCTTCCTCCCTCTGAACGTACAGCCCTCCACTCACTCTGCAGCAACCCCGACATTGTCTTCAAACCCACCAACAAGGGTGGGCCCGTGAATCTGAAGAAGGATCTCCACCCGATCCGTCGCCAGCCTCTTTTCTCCAGAGATGCTGTCAGACCCACTGAGTTACTCCAGCTTTTTGTGTCCATCTTCCCAAAGATAACGATTGACGTGCAATGCAGAGCACTTTCTAAGTTGCTCTACAGTTCTGGCTCATTCCCATGGAGATCTGAAAAGCACTACAATTATTAATGAAATATTGAAGAGATATTTGTGCTCGGCAATTGGCTTGCAAATATAAGCATGGGAAGGCTGACCTCATTTACAGTGAGTGATGTCTCCGATGAGTGTATTTCATTTTTATAAGAAACTCTTCATTAAATGTTTATTGTATGATATTCCGTTTCAAGCCTTTAATTGCTTCTCTGCCCAATTTCCATTGCAAAACCTAAGATTCATACTGATATAAAAAATAGCGCAGCAGAAGTTTCATTTGAATGCAGCCTCAGGGGAACCTACATAATGATGTTCATACATAGGTTGTATAACATGCACAGAGTGGATTGTGGATAATCTATTTGGCATGCAGGGATAGATAGCACTTACTTTTATGCAGATTAATGCAGATTTTCAGATCTAACTCATTTCCTGCTCTGATAGTTGTTTCACTTTATCCATTAAACAATTTTGGGCTCACAAGGCAGAATGCCATGCAGTGTTAGTTCTGAGGTAAATCCACATTTTGATATAAGTGTTTCTGAGCACTTGTGGGCTTTTGCTCTGAGCAGATGGACAACTGCCACCTACTTGGAAATCTAGGATCTTGCCCATGTCCTCTGTTGTGGACGCAGCCCAGTCCACCACGCAAGCCAAACTCCTTTCCATTGTCTCCATCTACACCACGCTGCCTCGGCAAGGCCGCCAGCACAATCAAGGACCAGTCTCACCCCGGCCACTCCCTCTTCTCCCCTCTCCCATCAGGCAAGAAGTAAAGAAGTTTGAGATCGCAGACCTCCAGATTCAGGGACAGTTTCTTCCCAGCTGTCATCAGGCAACCTCGAGTGCGGTCCGGACCTCCCATCTACCTCATTGGAGACTTTTGAACTACCTTTACTCGGACTTTATCAGAATTTATTTTGCCCTAAATGTTGTATCCCTTATCATTTATCTGTGCACTGTGGATAGCTTGGTAGTAATCATGTCTAGTCTTTTCTTTGACTGGATAGCATGCAACAAAGGCTTTTCACTGTACCTCGGTACACATCTTGTATCGGACTTTACTGAACTTTACCTTGCACTAAATGTTATTCCTTTATCCTGTATCTGTAGACTGCGGACGGCTTGATTATAGTCATGTATAGTGTTTCCACTGACAGATTAGCACATAATAAAAAAGCTTTTCAATGCACCTCGGTACACCTGACAATAATAAACTAAACTAAACTAAACACATGACAATACTAAACTAAATTGTCCACATTAAAGGTAGTAAATTCAATACAACTATTTATTGTTTTATCTGTGCCCTCTATAGGACACAGATAACGAAGGAAGAGTCATCAACAACATCATCAATAATATGCCCTACATTGCTCATTTTGGACTCCCTCAGGACTGTTTGGATTCATGTAAATTCAGTTCAAACTCGGGATGCAATGAATTGCAGAGTTGAAATGAATGCTTTCCATTCAAACAACACTTGACTGAGTTTGGCTCCAAAGACCTTTAATTCTCATTGCGAACAGTAGGGAGGTCTCTCCTGTGACTCTTACCAATTCACAATGATAGTTGCTGGAAACCAATGATCTCAGCTTGGGGAACATCACTGTAGGAATTCCTCAGGGCAACAAGCTGAGCTGAATATCTTCAACCGATTTGTCAATAAGGCCAGAAATGGTTGCTAATGACTGACGAGTTTAGAAAACTTTTAGAATCCCTGACAAAGTGGAGCAAGCTGTACATCCATGCAGCAAAGCCTGAGTGGCATTCAGACTTGAATTAGTATGTGGAATATTTACATTATGCTTTGAGGAAACTTCAAAGGTTACGAGTCTAACTCACAGCCTCAGAATAACAGGACGTACCTTTAGAATAGAGATGAGGAGGCATTTCTTTAACCAGAGAGTGATGAAGCACAACAAAAGCTTTTCACTTTACCTCGGTACACGTGACAATAAACTAAACTCAAACTCGGTCTCAATGGAGGCCAAGTCATTGGATATTTTTAAAACAGAGATTGACAGGTTAGTTAAAGTGTATGGGGAGAGGCAGGAGGATGGGGTTGAGAGGGAAAGATAGATCAGCCATGATCGAATGGCTGAGCAAACTCGATGGGCCGAATGGCCCAATTATGCTCCTATGTCTTAGGACTGATTGAAAACATGGTTGTACGACAAGCTGGTTCCGATAGGCTAATTTCTAGTTCCTCCCCCTTACAATCTGTCTGAAGAAGGATCCTGACCTGAAACGTCACCTACCCATGTTCTCCAGAGATGCTGCCTGACCTACTGAGGTGCTCCAGCACTTTGTGTCTATCTTTGGTATTAACCAGCATCTGCAGGCCATTTTTATTGCATATTGCTTGTCTGGGTGGCGGCCTTGCAGTTAAGCAATTGCAAGAACTTCCTTTAAAATAATAAAAATTCAAGTTTAACCCTAAAGGAAACATTTGAAAAATCTACCTGGAAACCGGGAATAGGCACAAAGTACTGGAGGATCGCAGTGGGTCAGGCAGCATCTCTGGATGGGCGACTTTTCTTCAGACTGAAAGTGGAGCGGGAGGGAGGGGTGGTGGAAGCTAGAGGCAGGAAAAGGAAAAGAAAAAAAGCCTGGGAGACTGGAATCCTGACATATTCTTTTTGCTTTTGTTTGCTCAGCTTGTCCTCTTTCCTTTAAGACCAGTGATACCATTAGGAGTTACTGCTTGGAAAGATCACTAAGCTTCACGGTGCGTTGAGAATTGCTGTTGAAGCATCCTTGTGTCGATTGCGATCCTCACAGTGCTGACTCAGCACTTTCGCGCTGTTTGCCTTGAGAACCCATTCAAGCTCGTACCCTGGTGTCACAAACAATTGCTGTTTAAGCAAAGCACAAACAGATGGTAGATCAGAATTTTAAAATCTTCCTCTTCCTGCTGAGGCCCTTGTAATAATTTCTAACTGGCATAAGTAATGACTGCAATGGCCGGACAATCATAATTAAAATAGAACAATAGTTATTTCATTAGTTAGTTTATTTTATTGTCATATGTACTGAGGTACAGTGAAAAGCATTTGTTGCGTGCTAGCCAGTCAGCGGAAAGACAATACACGATTACAATCGAGCCATCCACAGTGTGGAGATACATAATAAATGGAATGATGTGAATAACGTTTAGTACAAGGTAATGTCTGATTAAAGAGGCTCACGACCGCTCTCTAGTTGTTAATAGGATAGTTCAGTTGCCTGATAACAGCTGGGAAGAAACTGTACCTGAATCTGGAGCTGTGCATTTCCACAGTTGTATACCTCTTGCCTGATGCGAGAGGGGAGGAGGGAATGGCCGGGGTGTGACTCATCCTTGATTATACTGGTGGCTTTGCCGAGGCAACGTGAGGTGGAAATGAAGTCAATGGAAGGGAGGTTGGTTTGTGTGATAATCTGGGTTACGTTCACAATTCTCTGCAATTTCCTGCGGTCTTGGATGGAGCTGTTCCCAAACCAAGCTGTGATCCATCCCAACAAAATATTTTCAACGGCGTATCTGTAGAAGTTGGTGGGAGGACATGCTGAATTTCTTAAGCCTTCGAATGAAGTAGAGGTATTGGTGTGCTTTCTTGGCCATTGTTCAATATGTGTGGTTCAGGACAAGTTGCAAGTGATATTTACTCCTAGCTGGCCAGATTCGGTGCCGAGATTCTCGTCTTCATAGAGAGCCATAAAGTCATACAGCATGGAAACAGGTCCTTCAGCCCAATGTGCCCACGCCGACCAATATGACCTATCCACACTCATCCCACCTGCCTGCATTTGGCCTATACCCTTCTAAACCTATCCTATCCATGTACCTGTCCAAATGCTTTTTAAACTTTGTTTTTTAAACGGTGGTGCAGCTGGTGGAGCAGCTGCCTCGGTGCGCTAGAGACCCGGGTTCGATCTGCCGGAGACCTCAAATGCTGTCTGCGTGCACTTTCTCTTTGTGATTGCATGGGGTTCCTCTGGGTGCGTCGGTTTCCTCCCACATCCCAAAGACATGTGGGTTTATGGATTAATTAACCTCTGCAAATTGTCCCAAGCGTGTAGTTAGTGGATGAGAAAGTGGGATAACATAGGACTCGTGTGAATGGGTGATTGATGGTTGACATGGACACGGTGGGCTGAATGGGCCCGTTTCCAAGCTGTATCTCTAAACTCTAAACTAAATAATCAGCAATTCTGTTTACTTGTGAGATATTTGGATAGCTCTTTGAGGGATTTGGATAGCTCTTTTTTTTTGTTACTTGAGAGAGCATTGAATTGTAACGTACAGTAAACCCTCGCAAAAATGGACTATCTAGCGGATTTCGGTTATAGCGGACCAAGGCTCCCGTTGCACCGCCGCCCCCCCCCTCCCCAACCACCACACCCCACGCCCCCCATACCCCCCACGCCCACCACACCCCCCACCACCCACCCCCCCACCCACCACCACCTTCCGCCAGTTCCCCACTGAGCTGGCGCTGTGTGCTGGGAGCTTCTGGTTGTGGGAGTGGAGAGAGCGAGCAGCATGAAGGCGGCGTGAGTACCGGGCCCGGCCCTGGTGCACTGCGTGTGGGGCTGGGGGCTCTGCTGATCCACGGCCTGTGAACCCCCGTTGGTTTAAACCCCCCCCCCCCAATGTCGCATTTCTGCCCTCCCGGCCTTTGGTTGAAGTTTACCCCCCTCACTTGGTTATAGCGGACAATCAGCAATAACAGACACCATACCCCCCCACCCTCCCCTACACACCCCCCGTGGTCCGTTATTGCAAGGGTTTCCTGTACACGTTTTTCTCTCATAGCGAGGAAACAAAATTGATTTTCCACCTGAAGAGCAAGTTTGTGATTTCTGGAATGCTTCACTGAGTTCTGTTGAAATTAAAGAACTATTTTGTTGGCTGCATGGAGAAGGCTGGTCGGTCAATATTGGCAACACACCAGTTCCTGCCTGCACTGCAGGGCAAAATCATTTTCTTTCCTTGCACATCAGTTTGAATCCTGTAAGAAACCAATGCCCTCACTTACTTCCACACATTTCAGCAGCACCAGAAAATTGATGAAAACTGAAGAACGATTTTTGATACAGCATTTCACAATATTAAAAAAGCCTCAAACTGACAACCTGGGGTAAAATTCCGATTATGGTCTATTTTTTCAACACATAACCAAGAGCCTGTTCCAACAAAGAAGGCTTTGAAGACCGCTGTCTTTGGCAGACTTATTTGAATAATTTGGATGTTGCTTTTGTATGTTTGCCTGAAGCGATAATTTGCTCGTTGGCATTTCTGTTATATAAGCCTCAGATGCACATGTGCCTGAGGGTAGTGGGTACAGAGGAGGCATGTAGAGTCATACAGCGTGGAAACAGGCCCTTCGGCCCAACTTGCCCACACCGATCAACATGCCCCAACCACACTAGTCCTACCTACCTGCGTTTGGCCCAAATCCCTCAAAACGTGGATTATCAATGTACATATCTAAATGTTTCTTAGACATGCCTCAACTACCTCCTCTGGCAGCTCGTTCCATACTCCCACCAAAAGATACCCCTCAGGTTTCTATGAAACCTATGCCCTCTAGTTCTCGATGCTCCTACTACAACAACATTTCAAAGACACTTGGATAAGTACCTGGATAGCAATGGTTTGGAGGAATATGGGCCAAACACAGGCAAATAGGACTAGCTTAGATGTGGCATGTTGGTCAGCACGGTTAAATTGGACCTCAGGGCCTGTGTCCGTGCTGTTTGACTGTGTAGGTGAAAAGAAATATTGCCAAGCAATTCACCTTTCTCAGGAACAAGAATACTAACAAAGCACATGATATATTGCTTCTGAAATTCATTCAATTGAAGTGCCTGTAACTGAATTTTGGAGCCCATTTTATGGTGCATTTAGTGCTTTGACTACAAGAAAATGCCTTTTAAAAAGAAATCGGTGCTGTCAAGAGCGAAGAGTATTTTATCATCATATACCCCATACAGGACATTGAAATCCGTACTTGCAAGAGCACAACAGAATATGTAAACATAGTACTCTGTAAACAATATAATTAATGAAAAAAAGTTTAGTATATATATAATATATATATACTAAACCTTTTTTTCATTTATTATATTGTTTACAGAGTACTATGTGTAATATATATCTATATTACACACACATACACATGCATATATCTACATACATGCACACACACACACTCACACACATAAGAGATAGACACAAAATGCTGGAGCAACTCAGCGGGACAGGCAGCATCTCTGGAAAGAAGGAATGGGTGACGTTTTGGGTCGAGACCCTTCTTCAGCCTGTCCTGCTGAGTTTTGTGTCCAGAGATGCTGCCTGTCCCACTGTTGCTCCAGTATTTCGTATCTATCTTCAGTTTAAACCAGCATCTGCAGTTCCTTTCTGTACATATACATACATACACAAACACACACACACACACACACACACACACACACACACACACACACACATACATATAAACGAAAGAAAGAAACAATAATAGTGCAAAAAGACAAGATTTTGATCTGCTCTGCAATTTCTGTGGTCTCGTATGAGCATATCCAGAAATCATTTGAGGGAGCCACATCCTGTGCTCCATTGGCTGTGCAGGGCAGGTTTATACACAGAGAATGCTAGGTGCCTGAAGCATGCCGTGGTGGTGGCGGCAGATACGATAGTGGCGTCTAAGAGTGCAGGGGGTGGAGAAATATGGAACACCTGCAGGCAGATGTGATTAGTTCATTTTAGCATCAGGTTTGGCACAGACATTGTGGGCCGAAGGGCCTGTTCTTGTGCTGTGCTGTTCTATATCCTATGTTTCTCCTTCTATTTCTCCTATGCTGGCATAGGTTTAAAATGATTGTCATTAAAAGCAATATATTGGAAATGTTTACATTTATTCACTGAAACTTGTTAGTATTACTAATGTGGTTGAAAACATTAAAGCTTCTACATGTAATGGTTTGACTTGGATTTAAGATTCAATACTAACACGTTTAAGAAACGTCTGGACATGTACATGTATGGGATAGTTTTAGAGGGAAATAGGCCGAATGCAGGCAGGTGGAACTATAGAGCATGTTGATCGGCATGAGCAAGTTAGGCTGAAGGGCCAAGGGTCAAGCTGGAAAGGGTACAGAGAAGATTTACGAGGATGTTTCCAGGACTAGAGAGTGTGAGCTATCGGGAGAGGTTGAGTAGGCTGGGGCTATTCCCTGGAGAACAGGAGGATGAGGGGTGACCTTCTAGAGGTACATAGAATTATGAGAGGAACAGATCGGGTAGATGCACAGAGTCTCTTGCCCAGAGTAGATGAATCGAGGACCAGAGGACATAGGTTTAAGGTGGAGGGGAAAGATTTAATAGGAATCTATGGGGTAACTTTCTCACACAAAGGGTGGTGGGTGTATGGAACAAGCTGCCAGAGGAGGTAGTTGAGGCTGGAACTATCCCAACGTTTAAGAAACTGTCAGGTACATGGATAGGACAGGTTTGGAGGGATATGGACCCAACGCAGGCAGGTGGGACTTGTGTAGCTGGGACATGTTGGCCAGTGTGGGCAAGTTGGACCGATGGGCCTGCTTCCACACTGCACTGCTCTATGACTCTACGAAGGGCCTGTTTCCACACTGTATGACTGAGTCTATGACAATCCAATAGAACTGCTTAAATCAAGAATCAGTGAAGAGTGAACGTCGAGATGAAGATTAAACAGGAAACATGTTTTTTTTGTAAACCAGCATCTGTACTTGCTTGTGTCTACATCCAAAATAGTCCATTAGTATGACCAACAGGAGCAGAGTCTAGGGCCCTGAAGGGCTTTTAAGATCGATGCTACTGAACGTGGTGGATTGATTTAGCAGTAGGCGTGGTGAACAACTTAAGATGTTCCTCATTGTTATTGTATGTGCCTGAAATATCTTTCTAAATCTAAACCTCAATCACATGCTGTAAAATCTCAAGTGTTTACCATTTCCAACACCAGCCGACTATTCACTGGTGAAATTGTCTGTGAAACAAATGAAGGCCCTGATTAAAGCACCTGGTGCTGTTTCTCTTCATTTAACGATGATTATACCATCAGCCCAAAATGCCTTGCTGTGCTGTAGTGAATGCCTAATGTTGACAAAGAATGCATCAAATCCAAACGATCACCATCAGCAATCATTCTCTAACTAATCCCAATTGAAGAACAGTAATAAACGAATTAATTTCCCTCCTGGGATAAATAAAGTTCTATCGTATCGTATCGTAATAAACGTAAAGATAGCTTGCTGTGTTTCGTTATAGAGCTATCAAATCGCCGTAAGTGGAGAATTGTGATAAGTGGTCATCGAGACGTAGAGCATGGAAACAGGCCCTTCAGCACAACTTGCCCACACCGACCAACATGTTCCATCTACACTACTCCCACCTGCCTGCATTTGGCCCATATCCCTCTAAACCTGTCCTATCCATGAACCTGTCTAAATATTTCTTAAATGTTGCGATAGTCCCTGCCTCAACTACCTCCTCCACCACCTCGTTCTATGTGTTTCACGTGTTCAACTATTTTCTGCAACTCATGGTCATGGGTATCAATGAACTGCTGAGCCAATCCAATGTGTACATCCACACATACACTTTCTGCAATGTCTGAGTGTTCAATGAATTCTGCACCTGTGATGAATTCCCTTGCAGAGAGCACTGACTGATCATCATCATTGGCGATCACTTAAAGTCCACTATGATTAGAGTCATAGAGACATAGAAACAGGTCGTTCGGCCCAACTTTCCCACACCAAAAACATGTCCCATCTACACTAGTCCCACCTGCCTGCGTTTGGCCCGTATCCTTCTAAACCTGTCTTATCCATGTACCTGTCTCATTTTTTCTTAAACATTGTGATTGTCCATGCCTCAACTACCTCCTCTGGTAGCTCGTTCCACACACCCACCACTCTGTGTGAAAAAGTTACCCCTCAGATTCCTATTAAATCGTTCTCCTGGGTGAGTTATTTCTGTGGTTCTTGAGATGGCTGAAGAGGCTGATCCTGGGGCCACAAATGTTATTGGGCCAGGTGGAAACCCGTGCGTGACATCTTTTAACGTGGGAGACTAGTGCACAGGATGATGTCACGTGGTCCTTGCATCACAGCTGGGTCTAGGAACAGCTCCATCCAAGACCACAAGAAACTGCAGAGAGTTGTGAACGCAGCCCAGACCATCACACAAACCAACCTCCCTTCCATTGACTCCATCTACACTTCACGCTGCCTAAGCAAGGCCACCAGCATAATCAAAGCACTGGTCTCACTGCTTCATTTAATTTAGTTTAGCTTAGTTTTGCTTGTACCGAGGTACAGTGAAAAGCTTTTGTTGCGTGCTAACCAGTCAGTGGAAAGACAATACATGATTACATTCGAGCCATTCACAGTGTACAGATACATGATATGAGAATAACGTTTAGTGCAAGATAAAAGCCAGTAGGTCCTCCCCTCTCCCATCAGGCAAGAGGTACAGAAGTTTGAAAACGTTTACCTCAAGATGCAGGGACTGTTTCTTTCCAGCTGTTATCAGGTAACTGAACTGTTCTCTCACCAATTAGAGAGCAGTCCTGACCTCCCATTTACTTAATTGGAGACCAAACCACCTTTAATCGTTCTTTTGCTGGACTTGATCTTGCACTAAACGTTATACCCTTTATCCTTTATCTGTACACTGTGAACGGCTTGATTGTATAGTCTTGTATAGTCTTTTCGCTGACTGGAACAAAAAAGCTTTTCACTGTCCCTTGGCTTAAATTGACAATTATTTTGTAATATGAACAATTATATTACAAAACTACTTAATTTTATAATGCAATTAAATAAAATTGTTTAATTTGTAACTAAATTTAATATTATTAAATCTAATTCTATTAAATTTTTGCATGATATGTGATCCAATTAATATTATATAATATTATTATATAACAATTATATAAAATAATGACTATATATAATTAATACACATTATATTTTATATTATTAATATATTATGTTAATATGTAACATGCATTATTAATGTACAATACCCCATATTAATATAATAAATAGATCTAATATATAATACATAATATAATATGATGTGTTTTCTATAATAAGAATAGACACGTATATTGATATAATATTTTGCATATTAATAATGTAATATTACTGTCTAACCAAGCGGCCATATTTACATTCTTTACACCCTAATTATTTACATACTTTACACCCTAATCCATTTTATTTTTCCCACGTTCCCATCACTGGCTACAGATAGATGTTAGAAACCTCACTAATCTTGCAACAAGCCCTGGTAGTGGCATCCAAACTCCTTCCACCAATCTCAAATCACCTTGCAATCACCGTCGATGAAGTATTAGACTTTTAATCTCATCCAGAGCTACATTGTTTGGTGGATTTGTTCCCTGAGCTAATTTTCGTTCTGTTAGTCTTTCTCTGTCCAGAGGATGTAGGTACATTGTGAGGAGGGAAAGATTTAAAAGGAACCTGAGGGGTAACTTTTTTACACAAAGGGTGGTGATTGGATGGAACGAGCTGCCGGAGGAGGCAGTTGAGGCCGGTACAATCGCAACGTTTAAGAAACATTTGGACAGGTACATGAATAGGACAGGTTTAGAGGGATATGGGCCAAACGCAGGCAGATGGGACTAGTGTAGATGGGACATGTTCATCAGTGTGGGCAAGCTGGGCCGAAGGGCCAGTTTCCACGCCATACGACTCTATGACTCTAAGTAATTCAAGTACCATGTTCAGTCAACTTTGTCCTGAGAGGAATCGGCATCAGAAGTCACTCTCCCAAGAAGGACTTTTGAATCAAAGCAAGTTGCAGCATCCAAAGTGCATGATATTTCACGAGCTTCAAAAGCCCTTGTTGAACCTGGTAGCTAAATTAAAGTCCATTTGTTTCAGAAAGCCTAAGATATGAATGTCATTGCGTCATAGAGAGAGATATGGCATGGAAACAGACTATTCAGCCCACTGAGTCTTGGGGTGGCGCAGGTTCGAACTTGGCAACGGGTGCTATCGATACGGAGTTTGTAAGTTTTCCCTGAGGCAGCATATGTTTTTCTCCGGGTGTTCCATTTTCCTCCCACATCTCAAAGACATGCAAGTTTGTAGATTAATTGGCTTCAGTAAAAATAATAAATTGTCCCTAGTGCGTAGGTTAGTGCTAGTGTACGGGGACAGCTGGTTGGCATGAACTCGATGGGCTGAAGAGCCTGTTTTCATGCTCTATATCTAAAAGTGTAAAAGTTTTTTAATCTTCTGATTGCTGAACTTTAGGCTTTTAGTTTAGACTATAGAGATACAACATGGAAACAGGCCCTTCGGCCTGCCGAGTCCGCGAGGACAAGCGATCACCCCGTAAACTAGCACTATACTACACACTAAGGACAATGTACAATTTACAGAAACCAATTAATCTACATACCTGTACATCTTTGGAGTGTGGGAGGAAACTGGAGCACCCGGAGAAAACCCACGCAACCTTCCCAGATCTCCCACTGTCTTCCTGTCTCCACCTATATCCTTCCTTTGTCCCGCCCCCCTGACATCAGTCTGAAGAAGGGTCTCGACCCGAAACGTCGCCCATTCCTTCTCTCCTGAGATGCTGCCTGGCCTGCTGAGTTACTCCAGCATTTTGTGAATAAATACCTTCGATTTGTACCAGCATCTGCAGTTATTTTCTTAGACAAACTGCACCTGTAGGTCAGGATTGAACCCGGGCCTCTGGCGCTGTAAGGAAGCATCCCCACTAACTGTAACTTAACTGCACTGTAACTTAATTGAACCTATAACCTTTCCAATTGGTACACTCAGTACTATATCCACTGAGCCACCCGGGAACATATCCTACTATTGGAAAACATTAATGGACCTGCGGCAATGGCGACAGCAGCTTTAATTTCTGAGAATGTTGTTCTGCTAAATCAAGGCTTTTTGAACAACTACGAAAGATCGAACCATGCCCTTTGCTTCATGGATTTTGGCTCAGTCTGCATCGCCTGTCCCTCTGCTCAGACCCACAGTGGAGGGGGAGGAGATGCGTGCAGAATGCAACCTATAATTTCACCCTGAGTGGCTCGGCCTCGTCACTTCCGACACTCTGCATGAACCTCCTCTACATTTTGTTTTGGTTTTCCTTTGTAATCTCGACAACTCACCGTGAATCACCCTGGTGTGTAGGGAGGAACTGCAGATGCTGGTTTACACCAAAGGTAGACACAAAATGCTGGAGTAACTCAGCGGGCCAGGCAGCATCTCTGGAGAAAAGGAGTTGGTGATATTTCTGGTCAGAACCGTTCTTCAGACTCAGGTCTAGTGTCCCCCTCCCACTCCCCAACTTTCGGTCTGATGAAGGGTCTCGACCCGAAACGTCACCCATTCCTTCTCTCCAGAGATGCTGCCTGACCCGCTGAGTCATTCCAGCATTTTGTGTTTTCCTTCGGTGAATCACCTTTGAATGTTTTCTGCATTCTGCCATTCCAAACCTCCAAACAAAAGTGTGGCTTTTCTGAGAAAGAGTATTACAGGTGCATCACGATTTTCCGGCAACTGATGGTGTGGCACCTCCTTTAATCGGGCCAACATTACGAGAGCTTTGCGTGTGGCCCACGCTCTTTCTGGACATGTGCCTCCATCCTGAAATAATTCATCGTTTACTTCTTTATTAATTGTTAATTCTTTACTTAGGTTTCTAACAGCCCGTGTTGGATGGAGACATGGGTGGGGTATAATTAGTGGGTCAGAGGTGTCTTGGAGCCATAGAGTCATACGGTGTGGAAACAGGCCCTTTGGCCCAACTTGCCTACACCAACCAATGTGTCCCGTCTACACTTATACCACGCCTGCATTTGTCCCATATCCCTCTAAACCTGTCCTATCCATCTACCCATCTAATTGCTTCTTAAACATTGTGATAGTTCCTCCCTTAACTCTCTTCTCCAGCAGCTCGTTCCATACACCCACAACCCTTTGCGTGCAAAAGGTTAACCCCTCAGATTCTTATGAAATCTTTCCCCCTTCACATTAAACCTATGCCCTCCTGTTTTTGATTCCCCTTCTTTGGGCAAGAGACTCTGTGTATTGTTGAATTATTATTACATGAGCTCTGTTGGTCTGGCAAAATGAATAATCTGGTCAGGCTCTGAAACTATGGGTGCTGGAAAATTGATAGTGGACCTGTAAAGTGCATCTGGACAGGTTGTGTATTTGTGGCATGTTGTGATTATTGTATATCTCTTCCCTTTCTGTGTATTATTCCATTCAATTTACAGCCGCTCTGATCTTTGATTAACTACATGTATAAAGATTTACAGGCTCCAATTTTGCAGATCCTTATAAAAACACTCGTACGCTATAAGAAAATAGGTAGAATAAAAGTAATTTCATAGCATCTGATCGGAGTGGAGTGCCAGCACGTTGTGGAACTAATCTTATTTGCATTCCAATTTTTTCTTTACTAAATTCAGAATCCAATATACAGGTATGTCTACTTCCAACAAATAAAAAATAATTGATGTCTTTAATAATATCTCTGGCTTCTTCATTTCAATATCAGTTACTGCAAAAACAGTTTTATCAGCCATTTATCATTCTGGGAAGATTTTTTTTTGTATTACAGTTGCCCATTATGTATCATTAAAAATTTCCAATGTCGGTCTTGGTCATCTATATTTCGAGTGTTTTTGTCTCACTGTTGAAACCAGTTTCCTTTAATCTGTGTAATCCTTATTTTGATATTTCAATGTTACGTGTCAATAAACTTAAAAGCTTTGCATGTAGTTATGTACGTACAGAGCATGGGGAAATTGTTTGTTTCTAACCCTAGTGGTAACTTATCATACAATAAGTTGGCGTAGATGCTAACTTTAAATGATAATTAGATACAAAGAGCTGGAGTAACTCAGCGGGTCAGGCAGCATCCCCAGAGAACATGGGTAGGTGATGTTTCAGATCAGGATCCTTCATCAGTCTGAAGGAGGGTCTCAACCCAAAACATCACCTTTCCATGCTCTCTAGAAATGTTGCCTGACCCGCTGAGTTACTCCAGCACTTTGTGTCCTTTGTGTCATAGTGGTCACGTGACTCCCCTCCACCCCCCCCTTCCTCCTCTCCAAGCCTCCGGGAGTTTTGCTTCTATTCCACGAGAAAAGTAAGATGCAAATATATTCCTGATATTGCCGGCCACATTACGTGTGGTGATGCATGAGGACCATGCTGATTTCCGCATGCAGTGGAAATGTAATTCATAACCTCGTCTAGGCTCATTTTAGTTGTGGTGTTGGTGGGGGGGGGGGGGGGGTGGCAAGAGGATGCAAACCTCCGTGAAAGTCTTTGATGATATTAAGTCGATGAAAGTGGACCCAAAGGTATTATAGGTCATAACATTTGCCCTGGTTTACTTGTCATTCATCGCCCTTAATGCAACAGGAGAGCTGTCAGATTACACACAACTACACTTGGATAGTTTGCAAAAATGCCCGTCCCAGTCCAAAGTTATCTCTGTGAGTTGGATCTGTGACTGCAAACAATGGGCCCAAAGAAATCTCAGAAGTTGATCAGCAGCCTAGAATTATGCGAGACATAGATAGGGTGCACAGTCAGAACCTCTTTCCCAGGGTGGAACAGTCTAAGACTAGAGGGCGTAGCTTTAAGGTGAGAAAGGCAAAGTTGAAAAGAGATGTGCGGGAATAGTATTTTACACAGAGGGTAGTCAATAGTCAATAGTCAATAGTCGTTTATTTGTTACATACACATAAATGTGTAGTAAAATGAAACATTACCCGCAGTTGAACAATAAGACCAATAAGATTAATCAATAAAAATGCAATAACACATACAATCACAACTAACACCAAACAAAAAGAAACATCCATCACAGTGAGTCTCCTCCAGTCCCTCCTCACTGTGATGGAAGGCCAGAATGTCTTTTTCTCTTCCCTGCCGTCTTGTCCCGCGGTCAGGCTGTTGGAGTTGCCACGTCGGGGCTCCCGATATTGAAGCCCCCGCTGGGCGGTGAAAAAAAACCCCGCGGCCTATTTCAGGCCGCGCCGGACGGTGAAAGGTCCGCAGCGGGCCGACCCAAGCCCCGCGATTCGGGGCGGGCGAACACGTTGCCTCTGCCGCTGCCGGAGCTCCCGATGTCGGCCCCCATCCAGGGGCCTGCGGGCTTCCGACGTCCACGCGGCCCACGCCGGAGCCTCCGGAGACGAGTCGCAGCCATTCCCGCAGCATTCGCAGGCAGCCAGCGCCGCAGGTGGTGAGTCCGGACCGCGGGCTCTGCGAACCAGAGACCCAGGTGGTCCCAGGTGCATGGCCAGTGGTAGGCCGCAGCGGGAACGGAGACACGACACAGAAACAAAGGTCGCGTCTCCGTTCTGGAGAGAGAATGTTACAGTTACAGTTCCCGTTCCCCCCCCCCCAAAACATAACATACAACACTACATCATATTAAAACTACAATTCAGACAAAAACAACAAAAAACACAAAAGACAGACGGACTGCAGGCAAGCCGCAGCTGCCTGGAACACACTGCTGATGGTGGTGGTGGAGGCAGATACCACTGTGGCGTTTAAGAGGCTACAACGGTGCCTTTATTGTCACGTGCAACACACAGTGAATTCTTTCCATATATACAACCCAGTCCAGTATTCCCATACCTAAACACATCCTCGATTAGCAAGTGTACACAAATAATCTACTGAGCCCGCATGCAAGAGGTGCCATATTTTGGCACCATTTTCAAAGGCCAGTTCTTATGGGCAAAGCCAGATTCAGGCAAGTCCCAGGCAGCTGTGGGCCTCCAGCCATCACCTTCCTTGGATGCGATGCACCTTTTGGATAGGCACATGGACACGGAGGAATATGGATTATATGCAAGCAAGTGAGAATCGGTCGTAGTATCATGTTTGGCACAGAAGTTGTAGGCCGAGGGGCCTGCTCCTACGCTCACAGTTCTGTGTTTTATGGTCTAAAAGGATAAAGGAGCAGCACATCTTTTACACAGCATTCATTTGAGCCCCATGCTGCAGCCTACCATCATGATTGGTGGGGTTAGGTCAGGTACTGAAATAAACCAGTAATACATCAAAGTAATTGAAGTAAGGTCAAGGACAATAATTTTTTGGGAAATCTGTCCTTTTTATATTTCATTAAATTGGCATCGCTTGTAGTTCTTGCCTTACTTTGTTAGCACATGCCCCTTGTGTTGTTCACTGCTTTGCTTGCTTCACCTCTGGGTAGCAGATTGGAAAATGATACGTCATGCTATCAAAAAGCAAACAGCTCCTGACGGCTCAGCAGAGTACTCGAGCAAGATATCTGTTTGCATGTCTACAAATTCATTTTCAACACTATTAAAGTGGAAAATTAGATCAAAAATTCTACCACTTTAATATTCCTACCAATTGCTTTGGTTAACAAACAAAAAATGGAATATGTTTTTAATCAGTCTTCTGATCGTTAAAAGCTTTTTGCTCTTAGAGTCATACAGCCAAAACATTATGACCACTGACAGCTAAAATGAACAACATTGATTATCTTGTTACAATGGCACCTGTCACGGGGTTGGATACATTAGGCAGCAAGTGAACAGTCAGTTCGTGAAGTTGATGTGTTGGATGGATGCAGGAGAAATGGGCAGGAGTAAAGACCTGAGCGACTTTGACAAGGGCCAAATTGTTACGGCCAGACGACTGGGTCAGAGCATTTCTGAAACGGCAAGGCTTGTGGGGTGCTCCCAGTTAGCAGTAGTGAGTACCTACTGACAGTGGTCCGAAGAGGGACAAACCACAAACCAGCGACAGGGTGTTGGGCACCCAAGGCTCATCGATGTGCGAGGGCAACGAAGGCTATCCCTTCTGGTCCGAACCAACAGAAGGTCTACTGTGGCACAAGTCACAGAAAGTTTGAATGGTGGTCACGGGAGGAATGTGTCACAATTCACAGTGCATCGCACCCTGCTGTGTATGGAGCTGCACACGGAGGACCAACAGTATGTTAGGCAGGTGATCAGAATGTTTTGGCTCATCGGGTCATAATGTTTTGGCTGATCGGTGTATATTCACACAGCATGGAAACAGGCCCTCCAGCCCAACTTGTTCAGGCTCACCAGCATGTCCCATCTGCGCTAGTCTCATTTGGTTATCACAATGCTTGTCATTTTTCAGTCTTAGTCTTTGCACCACTTGTCTTCTACTCTGATTCACTGTAAGCATGGAATCTCTATGGATCTGGAATCATAAAGTATTCTTCTCTATCTTTCCTTTTTCGGATCTTCACTGCTTTTAACTCTGCCATGGCCGATACAGTCGTGACACACTTTATTGGGTTAAAATTAGCAAGTGCATTTCCTTGTGATATTCCTTGAATTCAGAACATTGTTGAATGCACTCCACTTTGTAATCTAGTCCTCTTTCAAAGACACAAAGTGCTGGAGTAGCTCAGCAGGTCAGGCAACATCTCTGGAGGACATGGATCGATGATATTTTGAGTCGGGACCCTTCTTCAGACCGAAATTTCACCTATCCATGTTCTCCAGAGTTGTTGCCTGACCTGCTGAGTCACTCCAGAATCTGTTTCCTTTTGCATATTAATCAGTTCCTTTTTTCTACATTTTGACCTCTATTTATGCAGTCATAACTTATGCAAACGTCTGGCGGAATTCAGTGGAAGTTTGCTCAGATTGAGAGGGACATTAACCATGACACATTCAGCGATCTACTCCAGTGCATCAAAAGAAACTTGGTCATTACTCCAGTGGTTACATTTTTCAAGATTTACTTCTTACAGTGCTGGAGGATGTCACATACCATGAGTAAATATTGAGCCAAAGTGCAGCCAGTATTTTCTCCGCGAGGATGTGGACAAGATGGAATGAATCTTTTTTTCTGTTTATTAATTCCCAGAAAATGTGAAGCAGCCGCAGAACTTATATGGTGTTGTAACATCTGCCTTAAACAATGTAGCTTCAGTAATTGTTGCATTAATACCAGGCTTAAGCAGCATCAGAGGCTCTGTGTATTGCATTCAGTATAGCTGTTGTCCTGATGGAACATCGAATACAAGGAAATACTCTCCCTCTCTCCTGAAAAGAAGAAAGAAAAAAAACGGGGCACCACGGTGGCGCAGCGGCAGAGTTGCTGCCTTACAGCGTCAGAGACCCGGGTTTGATCCTGACTATGGATGCTGTCTGTACGCAGTATGTACATTCTCCCTGTGACAGCGTGGGTTTTCTCCCACACTCCAAAGACGTGCAGGTTTGTAGGTTAATTGGCTTCGGTAAAAGTTGTATATTGTCCCCAGTGTGTACCATAGTGCCAGTTATCCGAGGTGTTTCTCTCCCATCTTCAACACCCAGCCTCTCTCGTTGTTCTTTTAATTCTGCTCTGACCAAAAGTCTTATCTTAAAGCACACAAAACTCAGTGGGTCAGGCGGCATCCCTGGAGAACATGGATATGTCACGTCTCAGGTGTGGACCCTTCATCAGACTGAAGAAGGGTCCACACCTGAAATGTCACCTATCCATGTTCTCCAGGGATACTGCCTGACCCACTGAGTTACTCCAGAGCTTTGTGTGCTTTCTTGTAAACTAGCATCTGCAGTTCCTGGTTTCTGCATGCTGTACATCTTTTCTTCCTGTCTTAACTCCAAGGTAAAGTCACCAGTGCAGTTAGACAGAGTGTTGCCTGACCCGCTAAGTTACTCCAGAAATTGTATCCTGTGGTGCAAACTTTCTTCTCTTTCTTCTTCTCTTTCTTTTTGGTCAGCAAGTTTGTGTGTCATGGAGTCATAGAGTTTTACATCGGAAACAGGCCCAACTTGCCCACACCGGCCAACATTTCCCATCAACACTAGTTCCACCTGCCTGCATTTGGTCCATATTCCTCTAAACCTGTACCAATCTAATTGTTTCTTAACCGATTCACAATTGCCATTCCTTTAAAGACTTTTATCATGTACACAGAAAACTGGAGAGGCCAAAAAGAGTTTCTGATTTAATCAAGGTCCAACTTGGTCTGTGCAATTAGGTGCATTCAAACATCACTTCACATCTCCTTATCATCCTACCTCAATCGAAGAAGTTGAGAGATCAGTATTTATTGTGAAAGAGGCACAAAAGAGGGAAGTCATGCAAGAGAGATCATTCACTTCCACTCAAAGATTTTCTTCTGAGCTGTAGATCGATGCTGCACTCCACAACAGGATACAATCCTGCAGAAATGCTGACGCACAGAATACTGAGGATGCAACTGAGTCTGGTTCATCTGAATCTAGATGGAAAGGTGGGAGCAAGGCAAGAAAACGCCAACATCGGACCACTAAAGGACCACTAATCCTACTAAAATGAAGAGGATCTGATTACAAGATAAGTTTTAGAACATAAAACAGTGCAGCACAGGAACGGCGCACAATGTTTTGTGCCAAACATGATGCCTAGTTCAAATTATCTCATCTACCTGTACATGATCCACATCCCTCTCTTCCTTGCACATCCATGTGCCTATCTAGAAGCGTGTTAAACATCACTATCGTATGTGCCTCCAACCCCACCCCTGGCAATGCCTTCCAGGCCCCCACACTCTCCATGTAAAAAACCTGTCCCGCACATCCCCATTAAACCTTCCCCCTCTCACATAACTATACCCTCTGGTGTTGGATATTTCCACATTGGGAAAAGGTTCCCAGGTTTTGTGTGCTGATCAGTGATGAGAACATTGGAAATGGGAGAGATTGTGGAGATATAGAGTTCCATGAATTCTCTCAGAGAGTAGTCACAAGATTCAAAGTGGTTCATGTGGAAGAGGGAGTGACCGGGGTGGGACTGGTCATTGATTATGCTGATGGCCTTGCCGCAGAAGCGGGAAATGTGTAGATGGAGTCAATGGAAGGGAGGTTGGTTTGTGTGATGGTCTGGGCTGCATTCACACCTCTGCATTTTCTTACAATGGTCTTGAATGGAGCAGTTTCCAAACCATGCTGTGATGCATCCTGATAAAATGCTTTCTATGGCGCATTGTTTCATACCTGGATCCCAAGATCACAGTTTACACACAGCCAAAAGATAAAGCTTGACATTCATTTTAACATTCATGTTAACTTTACTTTAGAGCTTTGAGTGAAGTATCCCCATGTTGCTGTTTCATCGCTGGAGTACTGCATGCAGTTATGGCCTTGGATGGATCAGTACAGTTATGAGGATTGAATGGAGAAGCTAGACTTATTCTCCCATTTGAGTTTGGGAAAGGAATTTTCCCAAATTTCCCAAACTCCAGAGGTGTTTGGGAAAGGAATATGATTGAGGTATATTGAATTATGGGGCGTATAGACAGGGTAGACTGCAGGAGATTTTTACCCACATTGGAGATAGGCATAACTAGAGGTAGACCTGCTGCCTTACAGCGCCAGAGACCCGGGTTCCATCCTGACTATGGGTGCTGTCTGTACAGAGTTTGTACATTCTTCTTGTGACCACGTGAGTTTTCTCCGGGTGCTCTGGTTTCCTCCCACACTCCAAAGACGTGCAGGTTTGTTGGTCGATAACTATTTTTAGGATAAGGGGGAAGGGTTTCAGGGAGTGGGGCTTCTTTACCCAGGGAGTGGTAAGTGTCTCCACTGCCTGAGGGAGTGGTGGAAGTAGGTACCATTATGACATTTAAAAGACACTTGGGCAGACACATGGACAGGAAAGGATACATGGACAGTTTCTATAAGGCAAGAGGAGCTGATATGATGATGCATTTCATGGATGCATTGAGACAAAGGGCTCTGTTTCCGTGCTATCTATATACTAAAACTCTTGTTCGTTATCTTGTTTGTGACTGAACTTCAGCCAAAACGGTACACGATAGCGCAACAATTTTAGGCCCACCTTACTCACCATTGTCACTTCGGTGATAATGCAAGTAGTTGTATTGAAATCGGTGTTATATATTTAAAGTTATTCACATTTTTAAGTTTAAAAGGAGGGGAGGGGGAGGGGAGGAGGGAGGAAGGGGGAAAGGGGTGAGTGGGGGAGAAGGGAGAGGGGAGGGGGTAGAGGGGAGGGGGGGACAGGGTGCTGCACCAATGCAGGAGAGGTTTGGGCCCAACGGGTCCACTTGGTCGAGTATTGTTCTATAACTCTAAGAAAGTTGCTGGCAGCATTTAAGAGGTATCTTGATGGGCAATGGAATGACTTTGGCATAGAGGTCTATGGACTTGGGGACAGAACAGCACAGTGGTAGAGTGGCTGCCTGGAGACTTTGGTTCGATCTTGACTTTGCATGCTGTCTGCACAGAGTTTGTACATTCCTCCTATGACTGCATGAATTTTCTTCTGGTGCTCCAGTTTCTTCCCACACTCCAAAGACGTGCCGGATTATAGGTTAAATGGCTTCGGTAAAAATTGTACATTATCCCTATGTGTCAGATAGTTTAAGTGTGATTGCTGGTCGGCATGGACATGGTGGAACGAAGGGCTTGAGTACATGCGGTATCTGTATCTCAAAAGACTAAATGCTGGGTGATAAAGCTGAAATAGAAGTTTGCCCATTGGTCGGTATGGATGAGTTCGGCCAAATGGCCTGTGATCCATGCTGTGTAGTTCTTTGGTACTCAGACCCTACAGGGTAATCAGTAATCAAGGATGACACACAGCCCATCCGCACAACACTATCCATGTTCGCATTTTCCAATGTAAGTTAAAGTCATAGAGCTATGGAGTCATACAGCATGGAAACAGGCCCTAATGGTCCAATCTGCCAACACTGACCAATATACCCCATCTACATTAGTCCCACTTGCCTGTGTTGGCCCATATCCCTCTAAACCTATCATATCCTTGTAATTGTCCAAATGCTTCTAAAACATGCAATAGCATTGAATCCTACCTCTTCTGACAGCTTGTTCCTTACACCCACCAAGCTTTGAGTAAGATTAAATATTTCCCTCTCACCTTAAACCCATGTCCTCTGGTTCTCAATTCCCTAACTCTGGGCCAAAGGCTCTGTGCGTTTACCCAATCTATTCCTCTCATGATTTTGTACACCTTCACAGATCACCCCTCATCCTCCTGCGCTACAAGGAACAAAGTCCCAGCCTGCTCAACCTCTCCCTATGGCTCAGCCCCCTCAAGTCCTGGCAACATTCTTGCAAATCTTCTCTGCCCTCTTTCTACCTTGACAACATCTTTCCCATAACATTGTGACCAAAACTGAATACAATACTCTAAATGTGGCCACACCAATGTCTTCTATAAGTGCAGCATGACCTCCCAACTTCTATACTCAGTACTCTGACTGATGAAGGCCAATGTGCCAAAATGTTTTAGACCACCCTATCTATCGGTGATCCCACCTTCAAGGAACCATGCAGCTGCACTTCTGGATCCCTCTGCTGTACCACACTCCCCAGAGCCCTACCATTCACTGTGTACGTCCTGCCCATGTTAGACTTCCAAAATGCAACTCCTCACATTTCACTGTATTAAATCCCATCAACCAATCCTCGGCTCACCTGCCCAATCGGTCAAAATCCTGCTGCAATTTTTGGCATCCATCTTCGCTATCTACAATACCACCCACCTTTGTGTCCCCTCAAACTTGCAAGCAAGTCGCTGGATTTGAGTCAAGGGTTGTAACCCTGACACAGTTATTTTCTTTCTACCTGATCACCCATATCTGTTACTCTGACTGAAATCACAGAACCGTGAATTTATCAGTGACTCCAGGCAATCCACGCTGACAAATTGTGACAATGGTGCTGTGGAAAACAATGTTAGAGAGAGGAGGAAAAGAGAAATAGCTTCGGCATTTATGTCCTACTTTGCACTTCCACAGCATGTTCCAATATGCTTCACAGACATTGCAGTAACTTTGAAGTGTTCGTGTCGAGACAACACTTGGCAATCTGCACATTGCCAGGAAAATGAACAAAAATAAGAATAAGCCACCAGGCAGCTTGTAGTACTTTGGGGATATGACAAACTGCAGATGCTGGAATTTTGAGCAAAAACCAATTGGTGGAGGAATTTGGTGGGTCAGGCCACATCTGTGGAGGGAAATTGACAGATGGCGATTCAGGTCAGGTGCTGCCCGATGCTGCCCGACCAACTGAGTTCCTCCAGCACTTTGTATTTCAGCTTGTACTTCTGATTCTGTGCGTTTAGTGCCAATTATTTGTAAGGATATCGTCTCTGCTATTTAAATGATGCCTTGGGGTCTCTTACATCCATCTAAGTCAGCATAACTTTCCCTTTGTTATACACTAATGCACAAACTCATAATTGAACACACCTTGATCCCCAGCACTACAGTATATCCCCAGCAGTATGAACATTGACTTCTCTAACTTAAAATAGCCCTTGCTTTCCCTCTCTCTCCAGTCTTACTATCTCTGACTACAATCTATCTCTGTCCCGCCCACTCCCCTGACATCAGTCTGAAGAAGGGTCTCGACCCGAATCGTCACCCATTCCTTCTTTCCAGAGATGCTACCTGTCCTGCTGAGCTACTCCAGCATTTTGTGTCTACCTACTATATGATCCAGTACTCTTTAGACTTTACGTTAAAGATACAGTGCAGAAACAGGCCCTTCGGCCCACCGAGACCACACCGACTAGTGATCACCCCATACATTAATACTATCTTACACACTAGGGAGATTTCACAATTGTTTACCGAAGCCAATTAACCAACAAACCTATACGTCTTTGGAGTGTGGGAAGAACCTGGAGCACCCGGAAAAACCTATGCGGTCACAGGCACAAACTCCATACAGACAGCACCCGTAGTAAGAATCGAACCCGGGACTCTGGCACTATAAAGCAGCAACTCTACCGCTGTTGTCGCCCCTATGCTCAATTTGGCTTATCCATTCATATACTACATTTATGTTTTAGATACTTATTCATTGATCCAGAACCTCATTATTATTTTACCACATTTCTTTCTTATGTTATGATTAAAGTATTCTATCTCCCATAACTTCTAATTGTCTCTTTCTTCACCCATTTATCATCTTGTCATTAAAATCTTTCTTTAACATACAAAATTATTTTCTGTGTTCGTATTTCAGTAATATTTACCAATAATGACAGTTTTTAATTCGATTTCATGGAACGGCATCATAGTGATAAAGTAGGAGGCTCTTCAATCATTCAAATACCTTTCAGAAGTCCAGTTTCCCCACGATCCCGCTCTTTGATTGTATTTTCATTCAAGGGTCTAACCAATTTCCTGATCGACTATCACCTCTACGGTTCCAGATTCTAATCACTCCAAGTATATATCAAAATGTTTATCTTCACAGTCCTATCATGTCTATTAATCATCTTTTTAAACCTTGCACCATTTGGGAATGGAAACCCAATATCTATTTACCCAGTCTAAAGTCATTATGAACTCACCCCACCTCTCTCAAAACTCCTCTTAACCTTCTTTGCTCCAAGAATAACCCAGCATGTTCATTGTAACTTTCTTGCATTTAGTTAAGTTTAGAGATACAACATGGAAACGAGCCCTTCGGCCCACCGAGTCTGTGCCAACCAGCGATCCCCGCACATTAACACTCTCCTACAGACACTAGGGACAATTTACAGTTATATATTAGGCCAATTAACCTACAAACATGCACGTCTTTGGAGTGTGGGAGGAAACCAGAGATCCCAGAGAAAACCCACCCAGGTCACTGGGAGAACGTACAAACTCCGTACAGACAGCACCCATAATCAGGATCGAACCCGGGTCACTGACGCTGAAAGGCAGTGCCACCCTAGGACATGGACTCTTTCATCCTTCCTAAAGAATGGTTCAATGGTTCTTTTATTGTCACGTAAGCACAGCACAGTGAAATTCTGTCAAATGCACAGTCGCCATATTTTGGCACTGTTAACACAGAAAACGTCCATGTTCGGTCTACATGTTGGAAGTGCAGGAGCGCCCCCGATCCAGGCAAACCCAGGTACGCTCCAGGCTGGCGACCCAACCTTCTCGCCCGACCTCCTCTGTGTCCCGTGGGTGACCTCCTGCAGCCGACCTTGAAGCTGCCGGAGGCAATACCTCGGTCCCTCTCCAACCTGCCCACTCCTCAGCTCTCTCCTTGACGCTTCCGTCTTCGGGGCTTCCGAGTTTCTCACTGCAGGCAGCGGACTATCGGGTCCTCGTTCCCGGAAGCCGCCATGTCTTCGTTCTTCGGGTCCGTCCTCGTTCTCGGCCAGCCACAGGGTCTGGAATATTTGGTTGAAACAAAGAATGCAGATGCTGGTTTGCCAAGGAAAGGCAAAAAGTGCTGGGGTAACTCAACAGGTCAGGCAGCATCCCTGGCTGGTCCTTTTCCATTTGTGATTCAACAGGGTTCTGACGGTAAACGTTTGCCCTCCTGGTTTGCCCTCTAGAAGACCACATGGTTACTTGAACCTGCTCTCTGTCATTTAGTAAGATCGTGACTCAGGTGATTGTTATTTCACTTACACATTCCCATCCTCGTGTGGCAGTCTTTCTCATTCTGATATTTTAACTGCAGCCTAATAATAGTCAAAGGTTTGCTGTCAGGATATAATAAAAGACTAATTAGGAAGGCAATGAGGGGTCATAAAATCGCATGAGCTGACCAGATTAAGACAAATGTCCCAATGCATTTTTAAAGTAAATTAAGGACAAAAGGGTATCCATGGTACAGTCCATTAGAAACTGACGTCTCAATCTGTACATTGCTAGAGGACACAGCTAAAGTCTTAAACGGAGAATCAAGGAACTACTGATGTTGACACCTCGAACAAAACACAATTGTTGGAGTAACTCAGCAGGTCAGGCAGTATCTGTGGAGGGAATGAACAGGCGATGTTTTGGATCAGGACCTCACTTCAGACTTAAGACCTCAAGTCTTAAATAAATAGTAATTGAGTCATACGGCAGGGACATAGGCTCTTTGGTCCAACTTGCCCACCCCGGTCAAGGTGTCCCATCTACCTGTGTTTGGCCACACACAAACTGGAGCTTTAAAGATGAAAGAGTGGGTCAGGCAGCAGAGACATAGCTCAACGAGGCAGTATATTAGAGTGGACTAGACTTGGTAGCAATTTTCCCACAGGGAATGTTCAGTGAACCTTTCTGCTTAGTATACACATCAAACCTTCTGAAGAAGGGTCTCGACCCGAAACGTCACCCATTCCTTCTCTCCCGAGATGCTGCCTGACCTGCTGAGTTACTCCAGCATTTTGTGAATAAATCGATTTGTACCAGCATCTGCAGTTATTTTCTTATATAAACCTTTAGGAAATGTTGGCGGAAAGAATGAGGACACATGAAGTAGATCAATGTGCCTCATTGAAAGGGCATTCATGAATAGGATCGCAGGGTAGTTAAATGTATAAATATTTAAAAAGTACCAGAATATAGTTATAAGGCAAATTATTCATATTTCTGGTATATGTTGACACACCAATGGTTATTGTGGAAAATAAAAGATCATGATGTAAATGATGAAATAAGACATAGATTTCAGATTGGCTGGGGAACAAGAAATGGAGATTAGTTCTGAAAAGGGCCTTTGTCTGGTTGAGAGGATGGAACAGTTGATTTGCCATATGGATCGATGCTGTGCTGTTAATCTTCACCAATTTATATAAGTGACTTTAGATTCGTTTTTAGTTTAGTTTAGAGATACAGCGTGGAAACAGGCCCATCAGCCCACGGAGTCCATGCTGACCAACAATTACCGCACACTAGTTCTATCCTACACACAAGGGACAATTTACAGAAGCCAATTCACCTACAAACCTGCACGTCTTTGTAATGTGGGAGGAAATCGGAGCACCCAGAGGAAACCACGTGGTCTGACGGAGGACGTACAAACTCCGTACAGACAGCACCCATAGACAGGATCAAACCCGGGCCTCTGCTGCTGCAAGGCAGCAACTCCACCGCTGCACCACTGTATCGTTCCAAACGAAGTTATTGTTCAACTGATCTCTGAAGAGACCTGTAAAACGACCGAGCAAGGTCTTCAGTTCAGGGACATGGGTATTGAGAGTAAATACTGGATTGGCCAATGATGCCACATCCAGTGAGCATTGGTATTTTATAATTGTCAATATAATTGTGTATTGAGAAATGGTTGGAAAACTGTGTCTCAACACACGTTTATTGAGATACAATTGAAAAACTTTGTTTTGTGTGCAATCCAGGAAAATCATACCACACATGAGTACAATCAAACCATGCACAAATGGAACAGGCAGGGCAAAGAGAAACAATAAACAGTGTGTTACACAGAAAGGACGGTGCTTGGCTTGGTGTGAGGCAAATCTCAAATGTCATTGAATTTGGTCTTTTTCTCATTACTGGGTTAATCCTGTAATCACATTAGCTCATAGAAATAAAATCCTTTCATTAATGGTTGAGTATCAATTTGTTTGTACACATTATTTCTTGCTTCAATTAAATCAACCTTATCTAATGCAATAGGTACCTGTCACTCCGTGTTATATTAATCCTTTTATTGTGTTACAAATCCTGCTTTTGTTTGTGGAATATCACTTTTTTTGTCAAATGAAATCAACTTAATTCAATACTCTGGATAATCTTACAGGCAAGAACAAAGTACACATATTGATCAGCTGACTTAAAAGGGAAGATTGCAAATTGCAGGTTGAAGGAAATTATTTGTAGACTGAAAGAACAAACCCACATTGTTTTCACAGTTTGTTAATGTCCTCTTTTCATTGCTATTGATGTTTTCATTAACATTGTTCAAGCGTAAGGTACCTGTATATCTGAGAGGACCTTTCACACAGGGAACATTTCACTTAATACCTAATAATTCCAAATGAAAAGAGTGTGGATACAGTAGTAAAATTGAAGTCACACTGTAATCTTACGGTTTATGGATGCTTATTATACTAATAGATTAGTATAATAATATACTTCTTGATTTGTAAGGGTGTCGGGAGAGGCAGGAGAATGAGGCAGAGAGGGAAAGATAGATCAGCCATGATTGAATGGCAGAGTAGACTCGATGGGCTGAATGGCCTACTTCTGCTGCCTTACAGTGCCAGAGTTTCAGTTCGATCCTGACATCTCCTGTGACTTCTGAACTAATGGCTTTAAGGTTATAGGAACAAAAGTGTGCGGAGGAAGATTTTTTCCACAGAGGGTGCTGGGTGCCTGGAATGGACTGCCAGGGGTAGCAGCAACTCAATAGTGATTTTTAAGAAGCTTGATATGCAGGAAATGGAGGGATAGGGATCACATGCAGGCAGTGTAGCTTGGTTTAGCTTGTATCATGCTTGCACACTGGGCCTGTTTCTGTGTTGTGCTGTTTGTTCTATAGTCTAATACTGGACAATGTTTCTTACTGCTAAGGTTTTGTATATGTGGCACACAAAAACACACTTAATTTCTAACTGGTTTTCAGCATTGCTGCAGGGTTGTTAAGTTTTGGCCAGAGCCAATCTTCTGGAGAAAGGAACAATAATTGTACATTAGAAGTGTACGTTTAGAGGTGGCACAGTAGTGCAGTAGTGCAGTAGTGCAGAGTTGCCTTACAGCGCCAGGTTTGATCCTGAGCTCAGATGCTGTCCGTACGGAGTTTGTATGTTTTCTCTGTAACCACGTGGGTTTTCTCTGGCTGCTCCGGTTTCCTCCCACATTCCACAGACGTGTGAGTTTGTAGGTTAATTGGCTTCTGTAAATTACATAGAAACATAGAAAATAGGTGCAGGAGGAGACCATTCGGCCCTTCGAGCCAGCACCGCCATTCATTGTGATCATGGCAGATCGTCCCCAATCAATAATCCGTGCCTGCCTTCCCCCCATATCCCTTGATTCCACTAGCCCCTAGAGCTCTATCTAACTCTCTCTTAAATCCATCCAGTGATTTGGCCTCCACTGCCCTCTGTGGCAGAGAATTCCACAAATTCACAACTCTCGGTGAAAAAGTTTTTTCTCACCTCTGTTTTAAATGGCCTCCCCTTTATTCTAAGACTGTGGCCCCTGGTTCTGGACTCGCCCAACATTGGGAACATTTTTCCTGCATCTAGCTTGTCCAGTCCTTTTATAATTTTATATGTTTCTATAAGATCCCCTCTCATCCTTTTAAACTCCAGTGAATACAAGCCCATTCTTTTCAATCTTTCCTCATATGTCAGTCCCGCCATCCCAGGGATCAATCTCGTGAACGAACGCTACACTGCCTCAATTACAAGGATGTCCTTCCTCAAATTAGGCGACCAAAACTGTACACAATACTCCAGATGTGGTCTTACCAAGGCCCTATACAACTGCAGAAGAACCTCTGAAATCATCTTGTTATGAAGGCCAACATTCCATTAGCTTTCTTCACTGCCTGCTGTACCTGCACGCCAACTTTCAGTGACTGGTGTACAAGGACACCCAGGTCTCGCTGCACCTCTCCTTTACCTAACCTAACTCCATTGAGATAATAATCTGCCTCCTTGTTTTTTCCCCCAAAGTGGATAACCTCACATTTATTTATATTATACTGCATATGCCACGCATCTGCCCACTTAATCAACCTGTCCAGGTCACCCTACAACCTCCTAACACCCTCTTCACAGTTTACACTGCCACCCAGCTTTGTGTCATCCGCAAACTTGCTAGTTCCCTCTTCCAAATCATTAATATATATGGTAAACAGTTGCGACCCCAACACCGAGCCTTGCGACACTCCACTTGCCACTGCCTGCAATTCTGAAAAGGACCCGTTTACTCCTACTCTTTGCTTCCTGTCTGCCAACCAATTTTCTATCCAAGTCAACACTCTACCCCCAATACCATGTGCTCTAATTTTAGTCACCAATCTCCCGTGCGGGACCTTATCAAAGGCTTTCTGAAAGTCTAGATACACTACATCCACTGGCTCCCCTTCATCCATTTTACTTGTCACATCCTCAAAAATTTCCAGAAGATTAGTCAAGCATGATTTCCCTTTCATAAATCCATGCTGACTTGGACTTATCCTTTTACTGCTATCCAAATGCACCATTATTACCTCTTTAATAATTGACTTCAGCATCTTTCCCACCACCGAAGTCAGGCTAACTGGTCTGCAATTCCCCGTTTTCTCTCTCGCTCCTTTCTTGAAAAGTGGGATAAAATTAGCTATCCTCCAATCCACAAGAACTGATCCTGAATCCATTGAACATTGGAAAATGATCACCAATGCGTCCACTATTTCTAGAGCCACCTCCCTGAGGACCCTGGGATGCAGACCATCAGGCCCAGGGGATTTATCATCCTTCAGTCCCATTAGTCTACCCAATACTATTTCTCGCCTAATGAAAATTTCTTTCAGTTCCTCTACCCCCCTAGATCCTCTGTCCTCCAATACATGTGGGAGATTGTTTGTATCTTCCTTAGTGAAGACAGTTCCGAAGTACCTGTTCAATCTTCTGCCATTTCCTTGTTACTCATAATAATTTCACCCGTGTCTGCCTTCAAGGGACCCACATTTGACTTTGCTACTCTTTTTCTCTTAACATATCTAAAGAAGCTTTTACTGTCCTTCTTTATATTCTTGGCCAGCTTCCCCTCGTACTTCATCTTTTCAGCCCGTATTGCTCGTTTTGTTACCTTCTGTTGTCTTACGAAAGTTTCCCAATCCTCTGGCTTCCAGCTACTCTTTGCTGTGTTATACATCTTTTCTTTTAGTTTTATTCCATCCCTAACTTCCCTTGTCAGCCACGGTTGCCTCCTACTCCCCTTAGAATCTTTCTTCCTTTTTGGAATGAAATTGTCCCTAGCGTGTAGGATTGAACTAGTGTATGGGTGACCATTGGTTGGTGTGGACTCGTTTTTCACTGTCAGTAAACGCTTTGCATATTTTCACCGTACCTAAAGCTACCTCGATACACGTGACAATAAACTAAACTAAAATAAGCTCCGAGGGCCAAAAGCTTTGTTTCCGTGCTATATCACTTAACTAAACCAAGCTAAACTAAACTAAAATGCATGAAAAATTGATTCAATTTGCAGTCTGCACTGAACTCAGCTGAGTACCAGGAAGAGGAGAAGCCACCACATAAAGTAACATGACAAATTGAGTGGACTATCGGTTTCTGCTGCTCTCCAACAGAGAACAATTGCAACTACTTTTATGCTTTGAAAGCACAGTCCTTTTTGACCCTTGCTGCCATCTCTTTACAAGCATGTGGCTAGGGACGCTATTCCTGAATACACAACAGTGCAAAAAACTGCTGCAATGGGGTTTTTTTTACAGTCAGAGTTTTGTGGTACATTATTGTTGCTTTATGAGGTATGTGGGACAAAAAGACTGCTGTATATGCAATAACAAGACTACAATACAAGCTAGGAGATGCTGTACTGATATTAAAAATAGTATTTACACCCTGCAGCAGTGCCAAGGCAACAGGCCTTCATGACCTGATTAAGACACTCTGCACTTACAACCAGGACTTGAAAATCTGGTGACTCTTGGAATTGGCTTCAGTTTACTATTTCCATACACTTGTAACGTATCTAAGATGTGCTTATGTATAGTAATACTTGTACTGAACTGTATGCAAAAATGAATTTCATTGTACATGTGACAATAAAGTACCATTGAACGTTTTGTGTACTATCCAGTCAAAGAAAAGACTATACATGATTCCAATCTACACACCAGGGACAATTTACCGAAGCCAATTACCCTACATCCCTGCACGCCTTCAGGATGTGGTAGGAAGCCCCTGGAGCACCTGGAGAAAGCCCACGCGGTCATAGGGAGAATGTACCCATAGTCAGAATCGATCTGAATCTCTGGCGCTGTGGGGCGGCACTTCTCATGCTGTGCCGCTGTGCCGCCCAATTAATTTATTGATTTTTTTATTGATTATATATTCTCTATGTGTTTTTCTACAATACATACAACTGTATGGACCTCTAAGGACATACAACGAAGGGCGTCTGTAGTTGTGTTTGTTGTTGTTTGGAAGTGAGTGGAAATAGTGGCTGTTTATGTGCCCGCTGCCATCACTGGGTTGATGTCAGTCTGCCATCACATACGAATGATAAATCTTTGGTCACTGCAGTCATGAGGAGATTAGGAAGGATCAATGTGATAGGTGATAAGAGCCAGGGAGTGACAAGCATCATCCGTCTGGAGCAAGAAGTGGTGAGAAAGCAATCAAAAGGGCTACTGAGCTCCAAGCACAAGAAATAAGGTGAGCTGTCAAGCGCACGGCAACATTGAACGGCAAAGGGGGAAACAAGGTTGAAAACACAGTGGAGAGCAAGTAGGTCATCTTCAAATATCTGTGTTTAGAGCATGCCAAAGTGTTTGCGTTTGACACCACAAACTGTTGAATTGAGTTAGGGCCTTTACGTTAATGAAATGGTAATTGATAAATAATGTTTTAACCTTCAGCTGGTTTTGAAGCAGAAAAGGAGATTTTGTTGTGGAGTGGAGTGTAATTGTATCTGCTGCCTCCTGATATTTGATGGTAATCAACACTCTTCCAAGTTTAGTTTAGTTTAGAGATACAGTGCGGAAACAGGCCCTTTGGCCCACCAAGTCCACACCAACCAGTGATCCCCGTACCCTAGTACTCTCCTACACACCAGGGGAAATTTATATATTTTTTACCAGCCAATTAACCCAAAGCCAATTACAAACCTGTACGTCTTTGAAATGTGGGAAGAAACCAGGGCACCTGGGGAAAACCCATGCGGTCAGGCGGAGAATGTACAAACTCTGTAAAGACAGCACCCATAGTCAGGATCCAACCCAGGTCTCTGTTGCTGTAAGGCAGCAACTCTACTGCTGCACCACCGTCCTTGAGAGAACTTCACCTCTGGACTGGGATTGCGAGTGTGACTGAGGACAATAAACAGAGATGATATTCCATAATTTACTATCGCTATGAATCCAGTAGAGCAGAGGAAATGTAAGAACGTGTTGGTACAAGACGTTGGTGAGGCCGCATTTGGAGTATTGTGTTCAGTTTTGATCACCCTGCTATAGGGACAATGCAGTTAAGGTGGAAAGAGTGCAGTGAAGATTTATAAGGATTTATAAGGAGTGCCTGAGTAATCGGGAGAGGTTGGGCACTAAAACCTTATTCCTCGGAGGGCAGGAGGCTGAGAGATGATTTTACGGGTGTGTATAAAATCATGATGGGAATAGATAGAGTGAATCCACAGAGTCTTTTACCCAGAGTAGGGGAATCAAGAACAAGAGGACTTGGGTTTCAGGTGAGACAGGAAAGATTTAGTCGGAACCTGAGGAGCAATATTTTCACTCAGACACTGGTAGGTATATGGAACGAGCTGCCAGAGGAGGTAGTTGAGGCAGGAACTGTAACAATGTTTAAAAGACATTTGGATGGGTACATGGACAGGAAAGGTTTAGAGGGATATGAGGCAGTTTGGACTAACATAGATGGGGCATCTTGGTCAGCATGGGCAAGTTGGGCTGAAGGGCCTGTTTCCGTGCTGCATGACTTTGACTTTTGTTTAAGAATTGTTTCTTAGATTAATTGACTGAACTTCTCATTTGAATCATGAGTGGTATTAAGGTCTGTGAATGACTCTTGCATGTGCTGTCGTCAAGTGGTGTGATCATTGTGTTTATTTTAATAGGACAAACAATTTCCTCCTTGTTACTAATTGCGTAATGAAACAATTTTCTCAGACAGTGTTTGGATCAGGGTCACGTTGTAATAAATCAATGTTTTGCAACAGATACTTACTGAGCTCCTTAACCTAATGAACTGTTCTCCAAACCTATAATCACTTTTTCAAGAGTCAGGAGTCAAGAGTGTATTATTGTCATATGTCATTCAGCCCATAGAGTCTGTGCTGTTATTTGATCATGGCTGATCTATTTGTCCACATTCTCCTGCCTTCCCCTCGTAACATTTGTTTACGAGCCTCAATCAGTTCGGGCTCAGCTGCAACACAAACGTCAGATCCAGATGGCGTACTACGACCAGTCTAGATGTCCACTCCAGCCACAGTCGGAGGGTCAGACAGTCCACCTGCAGACCCAAAAGGGATATGGTCGTTTGGGCAAAGCAAGTGAAACCTGCCAGGAACCGCCGTCCTACTTAGTCCAATCGGAAGAAGGAATCTATAGGCGGAACAGAAAACACATTCTACCGTTGAACGAGCTGGTGCCATCTTAGCAGTACTCGTATGGCTACCCGGAGGTCCCAGATGGCATGTTATGGACTGATGGAGCAACCGTTGGTCTGTATGGGGGGTCGGGTGTCGGCAGACCACGAGTTGGTCTTTATACCAGTGGAGGAGCCGCGGGTGCCGGTGGTGAAATCACCTATAAAGTCACCTGTGATGTCACCTGTGCAGTCCCCGGTGGGAAAGACATTTGCGAGGCCAGTGCTGATCGAACCACCACCTGCAGTGCTGTCACCGGCAACGAGCACAGCAGAGGGCCCGTACTGTACACGTGCAGGACGGCTTTGTAAACCCGATCCCAAGTACAAAGACTGTGGTTAGACATTTATCACAGACTCTGATTGATTAAGGTCCTCCTCGTTTCCTGATATTCATCTTACCTATTTTGTATCCTCCACTGCTTAGCACTTGTTTTAGTTGAAGTTTACATCCTTATATTGTGATGTCGGTAGTTTTAGCTATATATATATATATATATATATATTTTTTTAAATCTAGTTTGCGGTTTATGCTTAAGAAGGAGGATGTAGATCCATGTCTGGTTTTACTGTTGTACACCTGATCCGTAATCCAGGTCCTGTTTCTACCACGTCAGCTAGTGGGCGGTTCTAGCTATTCTTCAGATTTGAATGGGAGCTTGAACTTATAGCAGCTAAATACTTTTACTCTATGTGTTCTGCTAATAAAGAACATACGGAGCTGAACGACTCAGTGTTTTCACAGCAACAAACACTTACCAATCCAGAACCTACCAACCTCTGCTTTAAAAATATCAATTGTCTTGGCCTCCACAGCCGTCTGTGGCTAAATAAATTCCTCCTCGTCCCCATTGTAAAGGTACATCCTTTAATTCTGAGGTTGTGCTCTCAGGTCCTAAGATTTAAACATTTAAACAGCTCTCACCCTGCATTACTGCCCCCCCCCCCCCCCCCCCCCCATCCCCAGCCCCTGGCACATATGGAAGAAACTGCTCCTGAACCTGGGCATTACAGTTTTCAGGCTCCGAAACCGTCTTCCCAATGGCAGGAAAGAAATAAGTGTGGCCAGGGTAGTGTGGGTCTCTGATGATGCAGGCTGCCTTTTTGAGGCAGTGACTCCTGTAGTTCCCTTCGATGGTAGGGAGATCAGTAGCCATGATGGATTCACCTGCCAATGTCTTATTCAGTGAAGAACAGCACAAGGCCATTGACGGATTGAGGTGGGTTTTGTACTCTGACTGTCAGCCAAACACAGAAATTCAATGTAATCACTCTCACTCCCACCCTGGATAACTGATCCTCCAGCACATTTGGAAAAATAAGAAGAATCAACTTTGTCCACACATTACTGCAAGTGAACACATGCTCACAAGGTAAGAACCCAACCTTCTTCCCATACAGTTTCATGTTCTTTCCCAAATAAATCCAATATCCAGATCTCAACAACTCTTCTTTTGAGTTTAGTTCATTATTGTCACATGTGAAAAAGCTTTTGTTTGCAAGTTATCCAGTTAAAGAAAAGACTGTGCATGAATACAATCAAGCCGTCCACAATGCACAGATAAAGGATGAAGGGTACAACATTTAGTGCAAGACATAACATTGAAGACCAATAAAGTCCGATTAAAGATAGTTCAAAGGCCTCCATTGAGGTGAGATTTATTCCTAAGAACTTGAAGCTTTTGACCATCTTTACTTTGGCATCATCAATGTATATTGGGGCATGTGTATTGCTTTGCTTCCTGAAGTCAATCAATCTCCTTTGTCTTGCTGTCATTGAGGAAGAGGTTGTTGTGTTGGCACCATGTTACAAGGTTCTTCATCTCCACTTTGTACTCCGTATCTTCATTATTTGATATCCGGCCCACTACAGTGGTGTCATTTACGAACATAGATTGAGTTGGATGCGTATTTGGCTGCACAGTCGTGCGTTTATAAAGAGTACTAGACCAAGTGGACCCGTTGGGCACAAACCTCTCCTGCATTGGTGCAGCACCCTCTCCTCCCCCCCTCCCCCTCCCCCCTACCCCTCCCCTCCTTCCCCTCCCCCCTACTCCATCCCCCTCAGCCCACCTTATCCTCCCCCCTCCCTCCCTAGGAGATAGATTTAAACTTTAAAATGTGAGTAACTTAAAAAATATAACACCGATTTCAATGAAACTACTTCCATTAGCACCAAAAAAATGATGGTGAGTAAGGTGGGCATAAAATTGTTGCGCTATCGTGTAGCATTTTGGCTGTAGTTCAGGAACAAACAAACAAACAAATGAGAGTTTTAGTGTATAGATGGTAGGGGGCTGAGAACACATCCTTGTGGGGCACCAGTGTGGAGAATTATCATAGAGGTTGATCTGTCACTGTCCTCACTGATTTATATTCATTCTCAGTTGTTGATCATTCTCTGGGTTAAACTGGAAGCAAAAGCAGAAGTCTACCTTGTTCATTCTTATTCACTTTAACATTTCTACATCCCCTTGCTATCTCTTTGCATTCTTATTATATTATACAGCAAATATTATCATCTCCCCTCATCAACGTAATTGCAGTGGGTTGTGAATATCTCCCTGATCCACCTTCCTAACGTTCACCTCAAACTCCTCTAACATATTCGCAAAATAAGACTTCCCTCATATAAACGTTTGTTGACTATGATTTTCGATGGGTTCCGGGCTGGTAAAGCTGGTGCCTTACAGAGCCAGCGACCTGGGTTCGATCCTGACCTCGGTGTGGCCTGTGTGGAGTTTCCACGTTCTCTCTGCCGCGATTCTCGGCAATTATCTTCACTGTCTATGATACCACCTATTTTAAGGTCATAAGGCAAATTCATTTAATCATGCCTTCTACATTCTCGTCCAAACCCTGGGTTGCATTGATGGCGCTGAGGAAGAGATAGTTGAAAGCTTCAAATCCCTCAGAGTAAATATCACCAGCAACTTGGCCTAGACCACCCACATTGAGGCAATGGCCAAGAAAGTACACCAATGCCTCCACCACCGATCCGATCCCTGAGACATACCACTAGTCACAGACTATCAATATGAGCCCTGGCATTCCCTCTCTCTCTATCCCTCCCCCTCCCGAGTCGCACGAGCTTCTCATTTTCACCCAACAAATGGCTAGCAACAGCCTGTTTCCTCTATCATTGTTACTTTTTTGCATATCTTTTATTCTTTGTTCTTTATCTCTGCATTATCGTCTATATCTCTCGTTTCCCTTATCCCTAACCAGTCTGAAACGTCACCCATTCCTTTTCTCCAGAGATACTGTCTGTCCCGCTGAGTTCCTCCAGCTTTTTGTGTCTATCTTCTATCAGTGGGTTTGACAATAAACAATAGACAATAGGTGCAGGAGGAAGCCATTCAGCCCTTCGAGCCAGCACCGCCATTCAATGCGATCATGGCTGATCACTCTCAATCAGAACCCCGTTCCTGCCTTCTCCCCATACCCCCTCACTCCGCTATCCTTAAGAGCTCTATCCAGCTCTCTCTTGAAAGCATCCAACGAACTGGCCTCCACTGCCTTCTGAGGCAGAGAATTCCACACCTTCACCACTCTCTGACTGAAAAAGTTCTTCCTCATCTCCGTTCTAAATGGCCTACCCCTTATTCTTAAACTGTGGCAGTGTTCAATGTATTTGGATGGGTGTTGGGGGCAGATGGTGAAAAGCCTCATGAAGGATTATGGCCATATGCACAGCACCTTCCGCTTTTCATTTGACTGCGTATGTGCGTCAACAGCTTTCCTACTTACCAAGTGCCTGCGTGGTTCTGTAATTTACTCTTTTACTTCTGCTCCAAAACCTGATCCAATGTCACCCTTCCCTGAATTTGCCGCAATCTCAACTGTCGAACGGGTTTATTCACAAAGATAATTATTTACAACAAAAAGCAGGAGAAAAAGCCAACATACGACTCATTTGCCAGCCATATCAGATCGTTTGAAAAATTCCTGGAAGGTCTGAGATTGAAAAATAACTTTTCAGCAGGAAAAAAAGCTGAATGATTTTTCAATGAACAAAGTCGGCTGGTTGAAGTTTATGTAGGCGTGAAATTGTTGTGTTCACTACCTCGTAATCAGATGGAACTGGATTAATGATACAGAAACTTTGCTGTATATGTACGTGTCTAACACTTTCAGAGTAACTGCCTGTAAAAACACACTTGAACAATGTTAATCACCTTCCCAATTGTTCAGTAGAATAATGTGATGATGGTATTTGCATGTATTGACCTGGTTTCTTCAATCTGTACCATGAAGTCACTACAAGAGCACTGAGAATTTAACTGAGGTACAAAACCTGCAGAAAGGGACCTGAACCAAAGTAGAACCGATCCATTCCCTCCACAGATGTTTGGCGGTCCCACTGAGTTCCTTCAGCACTTTATGTTTTGCTCAATAGTTTAACTGAACCTCTTTGAATAGGAACAAGAGTGCAACTGGTGGTAGAAATCGCAATGGGTTGCACTGTTTTATTCTGTAAAACAAACACATGCTCTACCTATTATCCTTGAGTTAGACACGCAAACCAACTTCCCTTAAATTGACTCCATCTGCACTTCACGCTGCCTCGGCAAGGCCACCTGCATAATCAAGGACCAGTCTCGCTCGCCCCAGTCACTCCCTCTTCTACCCCCTCCCATCAGGCAAGAGGTATAGAAGTGTGAAAACGCACACCTACAGATTCAGGGACAGTTTCTTCCCAGCGGTCCTAACCTACCACCTACCTCAGTGGAGATACTCTGACTATCTTTAATCGGACTTTACCTTGCACTAAATGTTATTCCCTTTATTCCGTATCTGCACACTGTGGATGGCTTGGAGTCATTTTCACAGGTAAATTCTTGGGGTGTGTGTTTTGGGTATCTCAGGTGAATGGATACATGAATCAATAATCCAATGGCAGCCAAACCATGCCGGGTATCATCTGAAGAGGATATTAAGAATAGGTGCCAAGACCAGGGAGTTTAAATCTCAGGTTTAGTTTAGTTTAACTTGGATATACAGTGTGGAAACAGCTTCAGCCCACCGAACCCACGCCGACCAGTGATCCTGGTACACAAGCACTATCCTACACACTATTAACAATTTACAATTTACAGAAACGAAATTAACCGACAAACCTGTATGTCTTTGGATTGTGGGTGGAAATCGGAGCACCCGGAGAAAACCCGCACTGTCACGGGGCAAGGTACAAACTCCATACAGACAGCACCTGTGCTCAGGATCAAACCTGGTTCTCTGGTGCTGTAAGGCAGCAGCTCTATCGCTGTGTCACCATGCTGCCCAGGACTAGAGGACTAGAACTGAGACTAAATCACAGAACTAGAGGGTACAGCCTCAGAATAAAAGGACATACCGTTAGAATAGAGACGAGGGGGAATTTCTTCAGCCAGAGGGTGGCGAATGTGTGGAATTTATTTTCACAGTCGGCGGTAGAGGCCAAGTCATTGGGTATTTTTAAAGTGGAGATGGAAAGGTTCTTGATTAGTAACGGTGTCAAACGTTACGGGGAGACAGTAGGAGAATGGGGTTGAGAGGGAAAAATAGATAGGCCACGATTGAATGACAGAGCAGACTTAAATAAACCTTGCCTCATAAATCTCCTTTAAACCTCCCCCCCTATTACGTAAATCTATGCCCTCGAGCATTCCACCCTGACTATCCACCCCATCTGTGCCTCTCATAATTTTACGATTGTCCCCTCCCCCTTCATTGCTCTATGGATTTGAAGTAACTTGTTCAGTTGAGGGGAGATGAAAGCATAGATTTCTTCAGTGTGAAAGGATGCTGGAGGAATGGAAGGGGCAGGACCATCACAACGTCTGAGAGCACTTGAAAAGCTGTGACATGCTGATCCATAAACCTAGAGTAGAAATGTGACATTAGGCTGGGCAGCTCTCTCAGATGCACTGCAGGAGCCCACCATTGATGTTCGACATCTCTCGTTACAGTCATGATACGCCACATAGTCCCCTGCAATGTAAATTGGCATTGATTCTATGATTCAACCAAGTGATTTTAAACACCATTGGATGTGGAGAGGATATTTCCACTAGTGTGAAAATCTTGGACCAGAGGATGTACTTTTAGAAAGGAGTCAGAGGGTGGTGAATCTCAGGAATTAATTGCCACAGATGGCTGTGAAGGCCAAGTTCATGGATATTTTTAAGGCAGAGATTTTGACAGGTTCTTGATTAGTAAAGTTGTCAGGGGTTATGGGGTGAAGGCAGGAGAATGGGGTTGAGAGGGTAAGATAAATCGGCCGTGATTGAATGGTGGAGGGGACTCGATGGGTCGAATGGCCTAATTCTGCTCCTGTGACTTATGAACTTATGAACTTATTACCACTGTCTTCATTAGGTAGAGAAATATCAGCGATAATATTCGTAAAAAGTTTTCCTTTTGATTTGATCTCCACAATCTTACTATGACAGGAAACCAATAACTAATTTGATTACTTTGAGAACAGCAAATGATAAAGGAAGCATGAATTATACCTGATGAGCTTCAAGCCCTGTGTAAATAGTATTGGCAAGACTATTACTGAAGACTTTATGAACATTGCTTTTTTCTGAATAAATTGAAAAGAAAAGAATGGTGTGCATTATATTTCAGAGTTGGTCACAAATTCATGGTTTATTATGTACCAGTCTCAATGGTAATGCAATGCTGATTCAGGAGTGATTAAGCACTGTAAGCCAGACATAAAAGCTGAAGTTAGGAAGTGCTCTAATACTGTTTGGGTTATTTATCAGCTGCAGTCCAACATAATGCAGTATTAATAAACGTTTCAAACTTTGATCTACATCCTCTGGCAGCTCATTCTATACACCCACCACCACCCTGTGAGTGAAAAAGCTGCCCCTCTATTAAATCATGTTAAATCTTCCTATTAAATCTTTTCCATCTCACCTTAACCCTATGGCTGTTGATTCTCCAATCCTGCCTCGCTTCACACTGCTTCGGCCAGGCCACCAGCATAATCAAGGACGAGTCTCACCCCGGACACCCTCTCTTCTGCACTCTCCCATCAGGCAAGAGGTACAGAGGTGTGAAAATGCACACTTCCATATTCAAGGTTTTTTTTCCCAGCTGTCATCATGCAATTGAACCATCATATCAATGACTAGAGAGCGGTCCATCCACCTCATTGGAGACCCTTGGATTATCTTTAATCGGACTTTACTGGACTTTATCTTGCACTGTACGTTAATCCCATTATCCTGTACCCGCTGTACGTTATTCCCATTATCTGTACACTGTGGACGGCATGATTGTAATCACGTATAATCTTTCTGCTGACTGGATGCAACAAAAAAGCTTTTCACTGTACTTTGGTATAATAAACTAAACTGGGTAAAAGACTGTGCATTCACCCTATCTATTCCTCTCATGATCTCATACACCTCGAAACGATCACCCCTCAGCCTCCTGTGATCCAAGGAATAATGTCCTCTCATGAAGGCTTGTTAGCATACATCTTATGAACATATGAGTAATGAATAGGAGTAATCCAGGCCTCTCAAACTTGCTCTGCCATTCAATATGATCATGGCTGTTCTGACTGTAACATTAACTCCATATTCCTTCCTCCTGTTATAACCCTTCTTCAAGCAGCAGCAAGGCTGCAGGCAGTGGAAGCTAATCCCAATGATCCCCTCCCTGCAATAGACCACTCTGATGATGCTGTCAGTGGATGTTTTCACTCTTTCTAAATCTGTCTGCTGTTTAGAAGGTGAAAGAATAGATAAGGAGTGCTCGCAAAAACATGTTTGAGGAGTTACAGGCAATGAGGAAGGATGTCAAAGTATAAAGTGGGATATAGATCAGGTACAGAAATGGGCAGAGAAACGGCAGATGGAGTTTAATCTGACCACGTATTAGGTTTCCACTTGGGAAGTCAAATGTAAGGGGAAAGTATGTAGTCAGGGCAACATGTGGTGCACCGGCAGAGTTGCTGCCTTACACCCTGACTATGGGTGCTGTCTGTATGTAGTTTGCACATTCTCCCTGCGACCACATGGGGTTTCTCCAGGAGCTCTGGTTTCCTCCATATTCCAAAGGTGCGCAGGTTTGTAGGTTAATTGGATTCGGTAGGAATTGTAAATTTTCCCTCGTGTGCAGGATAATGCTTGTGTACGGGGATCGCTGGTCGGCTTGGACTCGGTGGGCTGAAGAGCATGTTTCCGAACTGTGTCTCTAAACTAAACTAAACTAAACTTAATGACAAGATCCTCCACAGCATTAGGGTACAGAGACACTGGGGTTGCCAACTTCCTCACTCCCAAATACGGGACAAGGTGACATCACCGCCCCGTGCCACACGTGACCTCACCCAGCCAGCGGCCACGTGCTTCCGCTCTACCAATGGTGGGCGGGTTGCTACGCAACCTCCCTGAGGCGGCGCCCGGGCCTCGGGGCCTACACTGTCCGGAGATAGACACAAAATGCTGGAGTAACTCAGCGGATCAGGCAGCATCTCGGGAGAGAAGGAATGGGTGACGTTTCGGGTCGAGGCCCATCCTCAGTCTGAAGATGGGTCTTGACCCGAAACGTCACCCACCTTCTGCTGGACCTCCATGAGGCGGGCGGCGAGGACTTCGCCATGGACAACGAGGGTTTCAAAAGTATCCACAAACTGAAGGAGAAGAAGAGGAAGGGGCAGGGATTTGGCTCTGAGGAAGGCGCTTGATCCAGGCTGCGAGAAGACTACGACTCCATGGAACAAGGCGGCGATGAGCCAGGCCCTCAACGCTCGGTGGAGGGATGGATACTGTGTGTGACCGGGGTCCACGAGGAAGCACCGAGGAGGACATCCATGACAAGTTTGCCGAGTACGGTGAGATCAAGAGCCTGCACCTCAACCTGGACCGGCGCACCGGCTACCACAAGGGCTACGCTCTGGTGGAGTACAAGACCTACAAGGAGGCGCAGGCGGCCATGGAGGGTTTGAACCGGTCAGAGCTGGCCGGGCAACCCATCAGCATGGACTGGGGCTTCGTCGGGGGGGGGGGCCTTAGGAGCAGGAAGCGGAGTGGCCGCAGGAGAAGCCAGAGCCCGGACCGGAAGCGTCACTGAGCCGGGACGGAGTGTGGAGCGACTGGTGGGACGGAGCGGCCCGCACATCGCCGGGGACTGAAACACGCCCGGAGATTGCCGTGCCCAAACTGAGCTGTGCGTTACAGGGGCCGTTTAATCTCAGTCGGGACTGTCGTGGGGCTGGGGAGAGGGAGGGGAGGGAAGGGGAAGGTTGGCTTGTGCAAAACAACACTCAGAAATAAAGTATTTTAGTTTTTTTTTTAAATCTTCAGTCTGAAGAAAGGTCTAGACCCGAAATATCACCCATTCCTTCCCTCCGGAGATGCTGCCCATCCCGCTGAGTTACTCCAGCATTTTTTGTGTACTTTCGATTTTAACCAGCTTCTGCAGTTTTTTCCTACAATGTCCGGGCCCACAGCATGTGTCCCCCCCCCGGCCTAATATGGGAAAAGGGCGGTCCCATATGGGACAAACCAATTTAGCCCAAAATACAGGATGTCCCGGCTAATAGGGGACAGATGGCAACCCTAAGAGAGACCTTGAGGTACAAGGCCACAGCTTCCTAAAAGTAGCAACACAAGTAGATAGTGGTAAAGGATGCATACACTATGTTTTTCATCAGTAGGGGCATTGAGTATAAGGATCAGGAAGTCATGATGCAACTTCATAGAACTTTGGTTGGGCCGCATTTGGAGTATTGTGTGAAATTCTAGTCGCCCCATTACAGGAAGCGTGTGGAGGCTTTGGAGAAGGTGTGAGAAGAGGTTTACCAGAATGCTGCCTGGATTAGAAGGTATTAGCTATACGGAGAGGTTAGTTGGACAACTTGACTTGTTTTTTTCTGGAGCGTCAGTGGATGAGGGGAGTCCAGATATAGTTGTATAAAATTACTTCAGACATAGATAGGGTAGACAATCAGAACCTTTTCCTGGGGTGGAATTGTCAAATAATAGGGACATAGCTTTAACTTGAGAGGGACAAAGTTTAAAGGAGATGTGTTTGGCAAGTTTTTTGCACAGAGAGTGGTGGGCATCTGGAACATTGCCGGGGGAGGGGTGGAAGCAGATACAATCATGGCATTTAAAAGGCTTTGGGATCAGCATATGGATCACATGCAGGCACCATTTTCAGTGTGGACATTGTGGGCCAAAGGGACTGGTACTGTGGCATGCATTTTAAACAGAAGGTGGTACCTGCCTGGAATCTACTGCCAGGGGTTATGGTAGAGGTAGATATGATAGTGGCATTTAAGAGGCTTTTGGGTAGGCACATGGTTATGCAGGGAACAGGCAGATAGGAGTTGGTCGTGGCATCATGTTCAGCACAGACATGGTGGGCAGAAGGGCCTGTTTCTGTGCAGTACTCTTCTATATCCTAAGAAATTAATTCACTTAAAAACTCATTAAACCCATGAGAATTAAATATAACATTAAATGTTAATTAAAGTAATGAATGGAAACAAACCACCTACCTTTCAAGTGAAAGTCAGTGGACTCATTCAAATGAATGGGGCAGTGCTGGATTTGCCAGCTATGACTGGCAAAAGCAAGAGGGGCAAGTAGAAAGTTTATCCAAGTTTATCCAGCTCTTCAGCTCAGTATAAACTGCCTAGACTCAAGGGTGATTCCAGGGCAACAAGAGATAAAATGCACTGATATCATCGTTAATGATAACATCTATCATTAAAGTCCCCCACTTTCCAGGGAATGCCGTCTTCTTGGTGTTACCATCGGGCAGGAGATACAGAAGCCTGAAGTCCCAGACCACCAGGTTCAGGAACAGCTACCATCCGGTAACTATCAGATTCTTGAAACAACCTGCCCCGACCCGAAACATCACCCGTCCATTTTAGAGGCATCGAGTGGTACAATGTGGAAACAGGTCCTCCGGCACAACTTGCCACACTGGCCAACATGTCCCAGCTACACTTGTCCCACCTGCCTGCGTTTGGTCCATATCCTTCCAACCCTATCCTATCCATGTACCTGTCTAACTGTTTCTTAAATGTTGGGAAAGTCCCAACCTCAACTACCTCACCTGGCAGCTTGTTCCATAAGTCCTATTAAATATTCCTATTAAATCTTTTCCCCTTCACCTTAAACCTATGTCACTCTGGTTCTCGATTCCCCTACTCTGGACAAGAGACTCTGTGCATCTACCCAATCTATTCATCTCATGATTTATAGATTTTATAATCTATAAGATCAAATTCTCTAGAGATGTTTCCTGACCCGTTGAGTTACACCAGCACGTTGTGTCGATCTTTGGCATAAACCAGCATCTGCAGTTCTTTGTTTCAACCTTCATCCTACATCTATAATGGGGTTACTATGACCCTCCTCTTGCATCATGATGGACTTGTTTTTCTAATTGCGTTCCGCATTAATGTCTTGTTTTGATTTGAACAGTCTTTTCCTTTTCACTGTCTTGGAGAATGTATGGATAATTTAGTTTAGTTTCATTTGGAGAAAGAGCATGAAAACACTGACCTTTGATCATCCGTCACATGTTGTATGTTATCTCACTTTCTCCTCCACTCCGTACAGATTAGGGGCATTTTTTACTGAGGCCAATTAACATATAAATCCGCATGTCTTTGGGAAGTGGGAGGGAACTGAAGCTTCCAGGGAAAACGTCCAAACTCCAAGCTGACAGCGCCCGCGATCAGGATCAAACCCAGGTCTGGCAGCTCTTTCAGCTGCCCCACTGTGCCAGCCACCCCTAATATTTATATATAATTTATGTATCCTTTATGCTTTTGGGTGTGGGTTGAATAGATATGCCTGTGAGGTTCTGCAAGCAAGGTTTTTCATTATATGTGTACCTCACCATGCCAGTGCATATGAGGGTAAACATTAAAAATCCAGAAATCTCCATCTTTCAGCACTGCTGCTTAGAGTGACTAGTTTCAGCACAACCTGGCACATTATGTTTGAACTTGCTATAGAGGGTAAACGAAAATTCAGTCTCCTTCTGACAATGGAACTTCGACATACAAACCCGCACATCTTTGGGATGTGGGGGGAAACTGAGCATCCAGAGTAAACCCATTCAGTCACAGGACTAACATGTGGCACAGCAGTAGACTTGCTGCCTCACAGCACCAGAGACCCAGGTTCGATCCTGACTATGGGTGATGTCTGTTCGGAGTGTGTACCTTCTCCCTGTGATGGCATAGGTTTTCTCCGGGCGCTCGGCTTTCCTCTCACACTCCAAAGACGTACAGGTTTAGAGGTAAATTGTAAATTGTCCCGAGTGTGTAGGATAGTGCTAATGTACAGGAAGATTGCTGGTCGGCATGGACTCGGTGGGCTGAAGGGCTTGCTTCCACGCTGTTTCTCTAAAGTAAAGTAAAGTAAATCAATGAACGAGGGCCAGATCTTTTGCGGGACTGTACTTAATTGATTTATGGATCTTTGTGCCTCATATTCTAAATGTAGTATCTGTGATGTCTAAATAGTACCCAAAAGAACTGTTAACTGAAAGAAAACTTGCAGAGATCAGAGAAGTCTTTCAATAGACAATAGACAATAGGTGCAGGAGTAGGCCATTCGGCCCTTCGAGCCAGCACCGCCATTCAATGTGATCATGGCTGATCATTCTCAATCAGTACCCCGTTCCTGCCTTCTCCCCATACCCCCTGACTCCGCTATCCTTAAGAGCTCTATCTAGCTCTCTCTTGAATGTATTCAGAGAATTGGCCTCCACTGCCCTCTGAGGCAGAGAATTCCACAGATTCACAACTCTCTGACTAAAATTTTTTTTCCTCATCTCTGTTCTAAATGGCCTACCCCTTATTCTTAAACTGTGGCCCCTGGTTCTGGACTCCCCCAACATTGGGAACATGTTTCCTGCCTCTAACATGTCCAACCCCTTAACCCCTTAATAATCTTATATGTTTCGATAAGATCCCCTCTCATCCTTCTAAATTCCAGTGTATACAAACCTAGTCGCTCCAGTCTTTCAACATAGGACAGTCCCGCCATTCCGGGAATTTACCTAGTAAACCTACGCTGCACGCCCTCAATAGCAAGAGGGTGGCACAGTGGTAGAGTTGCTGCCTTACTTCAGCGTCAGAGTCCCTGGCTCAATCCAGACTATGGCTGCTGTCTGTATGGAGCTTGTATGTTCTCCCTGTGACCACATGGGTTTTTTCCAGGTGCTCCAATTTCCTCTCACATTCCAAAGACGGGTTTGTAGGTTAATTGGCTTCTGCCAAATTGTCCCTCGTGTGTAGGAGAGAACGAGTGTACAAGTGATCATTGGTCAGCGTGGACTCAGAGGGCTGAAGGGCCTATTTCTAAGCTGTATTTCGAAACACTAATATTTTAGCATTACACCACAGGGTAACTATTCAGAACCGTGGGGAAAGCATCCAACCTGCCTCAAATATTGGGGTGGTCACTACTGCCAACTAGTTCCAACCTGCCTCAAGTATTGGGGTGGTCACTACTGCCAACTAGTTCCAACCTGCCTCAAGTATTGGGGTGGTCACTACTGCCAACTAGTTCCATTTATAAAGGCACAAAGTGCTGGAGTAACTCAGTGGGTCAGAGTGCATTTCTGGGGAACATGGACAGATGATATTTCAGGTCAGGACCTTTCTTCAGACTCAAGACACAACAAGGCTGAAGTAGGGTCCCGACGTTCGGGAACTATCCATGTTCTCCAGAGATGCTGCCTGACCCACTGGATTACTCCAGCACTTTATGTCTTTTTTGGGGGGTAAACCAGCATCTGCAGTTCCTTGTTTTATCAAGGCCTTATCCAAGATGACGCGCAGTCCAAGATTGAGTAGCCTTGTGTGTTCGCAATTCTATGACACTGTGATAGATGTGCTCCCAATAGACATATTTAAGGCATATTTGTGTTCATTTACATCCCACATTAAAGCAAAAGGATTAGCTGGGTTCTCTAACTCCTTTGAGATGGTTCTCAACGTATAACAATGAAGAAAATGATTGTATCTTGAGTGTTTTCTGAACTTTTTTAATCCCACGCGACAAATGTCAGACATGAAACAGTTGCATTTGTTGAGCTCCTCGAGTGGTTTTATTTGGAGTTAGTTAGAGTTGTGCTTCATTAACTTTAATTGCTGTAGCTCCAAAGACACTCATTATATCTGGTATATTCGGCTTCGAAGCAGCGAATTGTCTGGCGACAGCTGCCAATGAAAATAAATCATTCCATAAAAAGGTCATTGGAATTTTAAAAATGACTCAATATGACGTGCGTACAGTAAACGAATTAAACAAATCTTTTGATTAGTTAGACGATAACATATCTATGTAACATCTTTCATGCAGTAGAATGTCTCAACTTCACATCCTATTATCAATCAACATTTGAGACTCGACTGTATTGCAACGAGTGGGAAACCAGATATGTGTGAGCACTAATATTCTTAACTTAAACAAACTTAGAGGTACTTACAGACACAGCGTGGAAACAACCCTTCAGCCCACCGTGTCCGCCCCCAACCAGCAATCACCACACATTAACATGATCCTGCGCACACTAGGGACAATTTACAATTTTACCAAGCCAATTATCTGACAAACCTGGGTTCGCCTTTGCAGTGTGGGAGGAAACCGGAACTCCCAGGGAAAACCCACGCAGGTTACAGGGCGAATGTACAAACTCCGTACAGACAGCACCCGTAGTCAGGTTCAAACCCGGTTTTCTGCCGCTGTAAGGCAGCAACTCTACTGCTGTGCCACCGTGCTACTCATGCAGTAGAAACTGTGTTCTGCGTGTGCTAGTCTACACAAAAAGACTCAAAGTGCTGGAGTAACTCAGCGAGTCAAGCAAAACCTCTGGAGCACATGAATAGGTAACGTTTCGGGTTGGGACCCTACTTCAGACAATCTTCTGAACAGTTATGTATGGTATATCCGATCCATTTGGATAAATAGAATAATAGGACATACCTTTAGAAAGGAAATTACTAATATCTTTGGTGAGAGGGGTGGTAAGTCTGTGGAAATCATTGCCACAGACAGATGTGGAGGCCGTCATTAGGTATTTGTAAAGCGGATATTTGACAGGTTCCTGATTATTAAGGGTGTCAAAGGTTACAGGGAGAAGGCAGGAGAATGCGGTTGTAAAGGAGAGATAGATCAGCCATGATTGAATGGTGGAGTAGCCTCCTGGGCCGAATGGCCTAATTCTGCTCCTATGACTTATGAACATGACAGCATGCAAAACAAAGATTTCACTAGTTCGGTACATGTGACAATAATAAACCTAAACCTAAAGATGCACTAGCACAGCCTTCGGTCAATGACAAAAAGCATATTTGAAGATCAAGACCGCAGACTGGCACAAAATCCACGGTCTAACAGAGCCATGATCTCTCCCATCCTGATGCTTCTGAAACGTGGACCACTTTCAGCAGGCATCTGACTTTCATCAGACTCAAGCAAAATACCACCAATACTGTCTCGAGAAAATCCTCCAGATTCACCATAATGATAAGGGAAACTACAGCAGCATTCTCTTCCACATTATCATCCTAACCACTCGGGCATTAGTTTAGTTTATTATTGTCATGTGTACCACGGTACGGGGACATGTTTTTGTTTGCGTGTTATCCGGTCAGTGAAAAGACTGCATATGATTACAATTATGCCGTCCACAGTGTATAGATGTGCCTTTGGGAGGGTCTCGATTTGAAACATCACCTCCACCTTTCCCCCAGAGATGCTGCCTGATCCGCTGAGTTACTCCAGCATTTTGTGTCTATGTTCACAGTGTACAGATACAGGATAAAGGGTTAGTGCAAGATAAAGTCCGATTGCAGTTAGTTTGAAGATCTCCAGTGAGGTGGATATGAGATCAGGACTGCTCTCTAGTTGGTAATAGGATGGTTCAGTTGCCTGATAACCGCTGGGAAGAAACTGTCCCCAAATCTGGAGGTATGCATTAGTTATTCTCAGTCAGCTTTTCCTTATCAATTTATGTCATTTGTAAGCATGGCACGAGAATCTTGAAACAGGCACTTTAATCCCAGCTTTGTCAAGGGAGGAGATTACTCGGTGGAAAGAGAAAAAGTTTCAAGGATGTACTCAAATCTTTCTTGAAGTATAACATCTTCACTGACTTCTGAGAAGCTCCAGCTTGATCCCTCAAGGGATGAGAAGGGGTAATTGGGATGATGCAGAGAATTTCAAGGCCATGCATTGGGAGCTCAAAGAAAGCCCACATGAGGAATGCACCCCTTCACAAACCGCCCTCTCACCTTCTCAGATCCTCTCCCCCCCCCCCAACCCCCCCAGCCCATTATACCTGCAGTCCCGTTAGCTGAACTGAATAATAATAATAATAATATATTCCTTTATTCGTCCCACACCGGGGAAATTTACAGTGTTACAGCAGCAAAGTGGATAGCAAGAGAACAAGAGATCATTCATTATAAATAAAAGATCCATAAATTGTCATCTGTTTTCTGTGTGTTCTTAGCTGTTACTGTTGACTCGTCTGCTGGGAGCAGTGCTGGTTGTGCAGTCTCACGGCAGCGGGAAGGAAGGACCTCCTATATCTCTCCTTCATGTACTTGGGGTGAAGGAGTCTGTCACTGGAGCTACTCAGTGCAGTGACAGTGTCCTGCATGGGGTGGGAGTCGTTGCCCAGCAGCGATGTTAGCTTTGCCATCATCCTCCTCTCTCCCACCACCTGCAATGAGTCGAGGGGGCAACCCAGGACAGAGCTGGCCTTCCTGACCAGCTTGTCGAGTCTCTTCCCTTCCGCCGCTGAGATGCTGCTGCTCCAGCAGACCACTCCATAGAAGATGGCCGATGCAACCACCGTGTTGTAAAAGGTCCTTAGGTATGCCCCCTGCACTCCAAAGGACCTGAGTCTCCTTAGCAGTTAAAGTCTGCTCTGGCCCTTTCTGTATAGCGCATCGGTGCTTTCAGTCCAGTCCAGTTTATTTGTTGAGGTAGGCCCCCAGGTACTTATAAGAATCCATCCTCTCGATGTCCATTCCCTGGATGTTCACCGGTGTCGGGGGGACCTGGCTGCGCCTGCGGAAATCTACCACCATCTCCCTGGTTTTCACCGCGTTGATCTGGAGGTGGTTCGGCTGGCACCAGTCCACAAACTCCTTGATCAGTTCTCTGTACGCCCTGTCCTCGTCGCCCGTGATGAGGCCGACGATGGCAGAGTCGTCAGAAACCAACCAAACAAAGAACTGCAGGTAGACGCAAAATGCTGGAGTAACTCAGCGGGTCAGAAAGCAGATTTGGAGTAAAGGAATACGTAATGTTTCGAGTCGAGACCCTTCTTCAGATGCTACCAGACTCGCTGAGTTACTCCAGCATTTTGTGTCTGTCTTCGGTGTATACCAGCAACTGCAGCTCCTTCCTACACAAAGAACTGCAGATGCTGGTTTATTACCAAAGATGGACGCAAAGTGCTGGAGTAACTCAGCGGGTCAGGCAGTATTTCTGGACGAAAATGGTCCGAAGAAGGGTCCTGACCTGAAACGTAACCCATCCTTTTTCTCCAGAGGTGCTGCCTGACCCGATGAGTTACTCTAGCATTTTGTGTCTCTCTTTGAAACCAAATCAACCCTGATAGAAGTATGTAAAATTATGAGTGGCGTAGATAGGATAGATGATCAGTCTTTTGTCCCATGGTGGAAATATCAAAGACTGGAGGGCATAACTTTAAGGTGAAGGGGCAAAGTTTAAAGGATATGTGCAGGACCAGTTTTTTTTACACAGTGTGGTGGGTGCATTGCTAGTGGTGGTGGTGAAGGCAGATACGATAGAGGTTTTCTGATAAGCACATGGTGATGCAGTGGATGGAAGGATTACAGATCACTTGCAGGCAAAGGAGATTAGTTTAGTTTAATTTAGATTAGTTTATTGTCATGTATACAGTGAATAGCTTTTGTTGCATGCTAACCAGGAAGTGGAAAGACTCTACATGATTACAATCAAGCCATCCACAGTGTACAGATACATGATAAAGGGAATAACGTTTAGTGCAAGATGAAGCCCAGTAAAGTCAAATTAAAGATCATTTGAAGGTCTCCAATGAGGTGGATATCAGCTCAGGACCGTTCTCTCATTGTTGATAGAATGGTTCAGTTGCCTGATAACAGCTGGGAAGAAGATAGACACAAAATGCTGGAATGACTCAGCGGTTCCAGCAGCATCTTTCTTCAGAAACTGTCCCTGAATCTGGAGATGTGCGTTTTCACACTTCTATACCTCTAGCCTGACGAACATGTCGAAGATAACTTATAAGGTGGACAAATTACCCCAGAGTCTGCCATGTGCAATGTCCTTGGTAACATTGATGAATTTGTACGAGTTTGATTAAGAAATTCCACTAAAAATAACTGTTACAACATGCTTAGACATGACGGAGAGGAAAATAGGTTGCAGACGGTGCAACAGTCGACAAGACTGGAGGGGATATGTGTTAGACCTACGAAGAGCAGGGTGCAATGGATGAGCAAAAGGACAAGGGAGAGAACTTGGATGTGGTGGTGATACCAAAGATAGACAACACACTGGAGTAACTCAGAGGGGCCGGCAACATCTCTGGAGAAAAAAAAAATAGTGACGTTTCGGGTCAGAAGCTTTCTTCAGAAGAAGGTGTAAAGAAGAGTCCTGACCTGAAACGTCACCCATCCTTTTTCTCCAGAGATTCTGCCTGACTCGCTGAGTTACTCTAGCACTTTGTGTCTATCCTTGGTATAAACCGGAATCTGCAGCTCTTTGTATCTAAACATAGCACAAAAAGTAAGGAAATTTGTGTTTGGTAGATTATTTCTTTGTTGTAACAATGCTTCTTGGCAATAAATCTTATACCGTTGCAAAGCCTGTTTATTTCCCTTTTAAATGGTGCCACATTTGTAAGGAACATGCATTTGTGGGATGAGCAGCAGAGCTGAGTATGTGGGTTGCGCCCATGAAAAATCTGCCAAATCTTCTCTGCCAATGCCACAGCTTATTCTGCCATTGACTCTTGTTCAGTGTTGTTTGGTGGATTGGATGATTGAAGTCTGAAGAAACAAGACATATTGGCAATTTAACAATTTATTCATTTAATAAACAGGAGCCACAGTAGCGTGTGGAAGAACCATACACAGCCATAACAGCCTGGCACCTCCTCCTCATGCTGGTCACCAGCCTGGTCACACACTGTTGTGGGATGGCATCCCATTCTTGTCAGCACCTGGGGGTACCAGAAGCTCAAAACAAGAGTCAATAGCAACAGCAGAATAAGCTGTTTGGCATTGGCAGAGAAGATTTGGCAAATTTTTCATGGGCGCAACCCATATACTCAGCTCTGCTGCTCATCCCACAAATGCATGTTCCTTACAAATATGGCACCATTTAAAAGGGAAATAAACAGGCTTTCCAACGGTATAAGATTTATTGCCAAGAAGCATTGTTACAACAAAGAAATAATCTACCAAACACAAATGTCCTTACTTTTTGTGCTATGTTGTATGCAGCGGTAATAGTGGTAATTTAGTTTAGTTTAGTTTAATTTAGAGAAACGTAAAAACAGGCCCTTCGGCGCACCAAGTTCACGCCGACCAACGATCACCCATGCACTGGTATTACACACACTAGGGACAATTTACTGAGTCCAATTAACCTACAAACCTGTACATCTTTGGAGTGTGGGAAGAAAACAGAGCACCCAGAGAAAGCCTATGCTGTCACAGGGAGAATGTACAAACTCTGTACAGACTTGGCTTGTATACTCTGGAATTTAGAAGGATGAGAGGGGATCTTTTTGACACATATAAGATTATTAAGGGATTGGACACGCTAGAGGCAGGAAACATGTTCCCGATGTTGGGGAAGTCCCGAACCAGGGGCCACAGTTTAAGAATAAGGGATAGGCCATTTAGAACGGAGATGAGGAAAAAACTTTTTCACTCAGAGAGTTGTGAAGTTGTGGAATTCTCTGCCTCAGAAGGCAGTGGAGGTCAATTCTCTGGATGCTTTCAAGAGAGTTAGATAGAGCTCTTAATGATAGCGCAGTCAAGGGATAAGGGGAGAAGGCAGGAATGGGGTATTAATTGTGGATGATCAGCCATGATCACGGTGAATGGCGGTCCTGGCTCGAAGGGCCGAATGGCCTACTCCTGCACCTATTGTCTATTGTCTATAACACTTCTAGTCAGGATCAAACCCAGGTCTCTGGTGCTGTGAGGCAGCAGCTCTAGCGCTGTGCTATTGTGCAGGAGGCAGGAGGGAACAGGAGGTGGTTCTGATGCTGAAGCATAGCTCTGAGACATCACAAGGGAGCAAAGGGGAGAAACTCAAAAAAGATGCAAGATCAGGCCTAAAGTGGGAAGCCTTAGATGTTTGGCTTGCTAGGCCATGGGGAAGAAGAGAAATGGCAGAAGTGGCAAAACAGATACTTCAATGAAGACAGCGAGCCCCCTCCTCACACGAGAGATGCACTAGTAAAAGAAAGATTTAAGAACATCGATTTTACTGGAGGGAATGCACTGGGAATTATCTTGCAGCTTGGGATGAACATGAATGACAAGCTTTTTTTTGAAGGGTGAGAGCAAGGCCTGCTAGTGATCTTAAGTTTTTCAGTCACGTTTGATGTTGATTTGCTAAACCAGTTGTCTGCCATATTCATTCTAGTTCACCAATTTGAATTTAATACAGCGAAGCACGGTGCCACAGCAGTAGAGTTGCTGCCTTACAGCGCCAGAGACCCGGGTTCGATTCTGACTACGGGTGCTGTCTGTATGGAGTTATGTGCCTGTATCCAAGTCAATGGATATTTTTAAGGCAGAGATGGACAGATTCTTGTATATTACAGGTCTCAGAGGAAGGCAGGAGAATGGGGTTAGGAGGGAGAGATAGATCAGCCAGAATTGAATGGTGGAACAGACTTGATGGGCCAAATGGCCTAATTCTGCTCCAATCACTTATGACCTTATGAGTTGGTACGTTCTCCCGTGATTGTGTGGGATTTCTCCAGGTGCTCTGGTTTCCTCCCACACTCCAAAGACGTGCGGGTTTGTAGGTTGATTGGCTTCAGTGAATTGTGAATTGTCCCAAGTGTGTGTAAGATAGTGCTCGTGTACAGAGTGATTGATGGTCCGCAAGGACTCGGTGAGCTGGAGGGTATGTTTCCGCACTCTACCTCTGAAGTCTAAAAGTCTAAAGCGATGAAGGCTGAACCGAAGGGGTGTGGAAGTGATGGTTTTAAAGAGGAAATGCCTGTTAGATGCCAGAGTGAGTGTGTGGCTGAGTAGATCAATTGAGGTAGACCAATTGTGGATCCATCGGAAGAGCAGGTACAGATGGACTAGATGAAAGCTTTGCCAGGAGGAAAGACAACAGGAGGTTAGGTTGAAGGGGGCCGGGGAAGTGTGGGTAGAAAATTGCGCAGGGCCAAAAAGTGCAAAAAAAGCCAAGATTTCTTGGGTAAACATGTAAATTATTTTATAAGTAGAGAATGATTAAATGGGGAAAAAAGGACACAAAATGGTGGTCTCAACGGGACAGACAGCATCTCTGGGTGACATTTCATGCTGGGACCCTTCTGCAGACTGATTGCGGTAGGCAGGAGAAAGCTGGAAGTGAAGTGATTGCAGGTCAAATGCTGGCAGTGGTAGGTGTGGGAAGGAACTGCAGATGCTGGTTTGTACCGGAGATAGACAAAAAATGTTGGAGTAACTCAGTGGCTCAGACAGCATCTCTGGAGAAAAGGAATAGGTGATGTTTCAGGTCAGAACGCTCTCACAATTTTATATACTTCTATCAGGTCTCCCCACAATCTTTTCCCAGAAAAAAAACATTCCATCTGTCCAACCTCCCCCTGTAGCTGGTACCCTGTAATCCAGGCATCACTCCAGTAAACCTCCTCTGCACCCTTTTCAAAGTCTCCACATCCTTCCTGGAATGGGGCGACCAGAACTGCACAAATACTCCAAATGTGGCCTAACTAGAGTCCGGTAAAACTGCATCAGTTTGCCTTGGGTCCAGAGATGCTGCTGAGTTACTCCAGTACTTTGTGACTATCTCCAGTATAAACCAGCATCTGCAGTTCCTTTCTACACATTTTGTCTGCTCCACTGCGAAATCTCCTCAAGGTGTGCCTACTTGGAGGACGTTCCCTCAATCACGGGAGTTCTGTGAGACCCTCTCTCAATGCTCCCCCTCTGAGATTCATCTATTGCAAGCCCTGCTTTGTTCTGGCCTTTTCTTACCTCCAGTTCCCTCCCCTCTACTTTCAGTCTGAAGATGGGTCCCGACCCGAAATGTCACCTATCTTTTTTCTCAGGAGAAGCTGCCTGACCCGCTGAGTTACTCCAGCACTTTGTTTCTACCTTTGGTATAAATCAGCATCTGCAGTTCCTTTCTACATATCTTGGCATCATGTTCGACACGGACATAGTGGGCAGAAGGGCCTATTCCTGGGCTGTACTGTTCTATAATGTAGCAAAACACCACAAGACTAAACAGTCATAGAATGGCAGTGAAAGTACGTCCAAAATGGTCTATTCCTAAAAAAGGACACAAAGTGCTAGAATAACTCATCGGGTCAGGCATCATTTCTGGAAAACGTGGATAGGTCACCTTTCATAATTCCATACATTCATAAATCATAGGAGCAGAATTAGGCCATTCGGTCCATTAAGTCTACTTCGCCATTCAATCATGGGTGATCTATCTATCTTTCCCTCTTAACCCCATTCTCCTGCCTCCTCCCCATAATCCCTGACACCCATACTAATCAGGAATCTATCAATCTCTGCCTTAAATATATCCATTGACTTGGCCTCCACAGCCATCTGCGGCAATGAATTCTACATTCACTACCCTCTGATTAAAGAAATTCCTCCTCATCTCCTTCCTAAAGGTACGTCCTTTTTTCATGAGGCTGTGGCCTCTGGTCCTAGACTCTCCCACTTGTGGAACGATCCTCCCACATCCACTCTATCCTGGCCTCTATTCAAGGGTCGGGACCCTTCTTCAGACCTAATCCTGTTTCTGTTTGGCCTATTCCTAGTTCTGTTTCCTATGTTACATTAACTAGTTGCCAGATGATGTTATTTCCATGGCCATTGACGCTTCCAAGGCTCCTTCCACAAACACACCAAGGAAGGTGCATATAGGTAGGTGGCCACTCCCACTGGAAAGCATAACTGCTCTCATTTGAAATGCCAACATTTTTCTCGGCACTCAGTGTGTTAGATCAAGCAATGCCGATCAATTCACACCACAAAGGTTCAGACTCTGGAGAAAAATCCGCTTATTGGTTTTTATTATCTTTGACAAAAATCTCAGACAAATTATACATACATGCGCACAATATAGCAAGATATCCATTGAGGTTTGTGTGCAACTCAGCAATCCAGATGAGTTTCAACATCATGTGCCAAAGGATAGCTGGGTGTCAGTCCATTTAAATATTTAGCTCAGCAATATACAAAGGTTTCCTCTCGACATCTTAATTCAAAGATTAAGGCGTCTATATAACACAGACTGCTACGCTAAGAATGGTACTATCACACAGCATACCTTCCATGTTTATTGGATTGCTTACATATTATTTATACAGAAGGTGATATAGTTGTAAACATTGCATTTTAATAGGATGAAACCAGTGTTAGCTTCCCTCCAAATCAATTTCATTTGTTACGCAAACCCTTTGATGTTTTATAAATTGCATTACTCTGACAGCTTGATTATTTTATATCCACCTGCGAATCTTAATATCTTAATTTGAACCATCCGTTAGTCCCACTCCAACAAGATACTTTCTCAAAATACAAAGATATTAAAGAAATGCATTGTTAAAATTATTTTTTAATTATCATAAAACTGTCCAACATGATTTTTGTCATGCTGCTTTTAAAGTGTTTGCAAGTAGCTAGATTATAAAAGGGAAAGATAAAGACTTGCTTTAAACTGAGCTCATGGAGTCATACAGCGTGGAAACAGGCCTTTCAGCCCAACTTGTCCACGCTGAACAATTGTCCCATCTACACTAGTCTCACTGCCCATACGCCTCCAAACGTTAGAGATGCAGCGTGGCTTTGGTGGGCTGAAGGACCTGTTTCCTCGTTGCATCTCTAAACTCTAATATCAGTCGGATTACACCACAAAATTTTGGGAAAAGCAACAAACCTGCCTCAAGTATTGGGGTCGGCATTACTGCCAACTAGTTTTTCATATAGAGACACAAAGTGCTGGAGTAACTCAATGGGTCAGACCAGTGTGAAAGATAGTGCGAGTGTCCAGGGTGATCGCTGGTCAGCATGGACCCGGAGGGCCGAAGCGCCTGTTACCCTGCTGCATCTCTAAAGCACAGGGTAAAAATACCTGCATATGGCCAGTGTAGACAATAGACAATAGACAATAGGTGCAGGAGTAGGCCATTCGGCCCTTCGAGCCAGCACCGCCATTCAATGTGATCATGGCTGATCATTCTCAATCAGTACCCCGTTCCTGCTTTCTCCCCATACCCCCTGACTCCACTATCCTTAAGAGCTCTATCTAGCTCTCTCTTGAATGTATTCAGAGAATTGGCCTCCACTGCCCTCTGAGGCAAAGAATTCCACAGATTCACAACTCTCTGACTGAATCTTTTTTTTCCTCATCTCTGTTCTAAATGGCTTACCCCTTATTCTTAAACTGTGGCCCCTGGTTCTGGACTCCCCCAACATTGGGAACATGTTTCCTGCCTCTAACGTGTCCAACCCCTTAATAATCTTATACGTTTCGATAAGATCCCCTCTCATCCTTCTAAATTCCAGTGTATACAAGCCTAGTCGCTCCAGTCTTTCAACATATGACAGTCCCGCCATTCCGGGAATTAACCTAGTAAACCTACGCTGCATGCCCTCAATAGCAAGAATGTCCTTCCTCAAATTTGGAGACCAAAACTGCACACAGTACTCCAGATGCGGTCTCACTAGGCCCCTGTACAACTGCAGAAGGACCTCTTTGCTCCTATACTCAACTCCTCTTGTTATGAAGGCCAACATTCCATTGGCTTTCTTCACTGCCTGCTGTACCTGCATGCTTCCTTTCAGTGACTGATGCACTAGAACACCCAGATCACGTTGTACGTCCCCTTTTCCTAACTTGACACCATTCAGATAATAATTTGCCTTTCTATCCTTACCAAAGAGGATAACATTAAACTGCATCTGCCATGCATCCGCCCACTCACACAACCTGTCCAAGTCACCATGCAACCTCATAGCATCTTACTCACAGTTCACACTGCCACCCAGCTTTGTATCATCTGCAAATTTGCTAATGGTACTTTTAATCCCTTCATCCAAGTCATTGATGTATATTGTAAATAGCTGCGGTCCCAACACCGAGCCTTGCGGTACCCCACTAGTCACTGCCTGCCATTCTGAAAGGGACCCATTTATCCCCACTCTTTGCTTTCTGTCTGTCAACCAACTTTCTATCCATGTCAGTACCCGACCTCCAATACCATGTGCTCTAATTTTGCCCACCAATCTCCTATGTTGGACCTGTAGGACCTGCCCACCAATCTCCTATGTGGGACCTGCAGTTATGTAGGAAAATAACTGCAGAAACTGGTACAAATGCAAGGTATCACAAAATGCTGGAGTAACTCAGCAGGTCAGGCAGCATCTCAGGAGAGAAGGAATGGGTGACATTTCGGGTCGAGATCCTGATGTCAGGAGTGCGGGACAAAGGAAGGATAGAGGTGGAGACAGAAAGATAGAGGTAGAACTGGGAAGGGGGAGGGGAAGAGAGGGACATAGGATCGACATTTCCCTACCGTTTCTGGACCTCACCATCTCCATCACAGGAGACAGATTAGTGACTGACATTTACTGTAAACCCACTGACTCACACAGCTATCTGGACTACACTTCTTCCCACCCTGTCCCCTGCAAAAAGTCTATCCCTTACTCCTAATTCCTCCGTCTACATCGCATCTGCGCCCGGGATGAGGTGTTTCACAATACGGCATCAGAGATGTCCTCATTCTTCAGGAAATGGGGCTTTCCCTCTTCCATTATAGATGACGCTCTCACTAGGGCCTCTTCTATATCCCGCAGCTCTACTCTTGCTCCCCCTTCCCCCACTCGTAACAAGGACAGAATCCCCCTCATTCTCATCTTCCACCCCATCAGCCAGCGTATCCAACAAATCATCCTCCAACATTTCCGTCACCTCCAATGGGACCCCACTACTGGCCACATCTTCCCATCCCCTCCCCTTTCGGCGTTCCGCAGAGACCGTTCTCTCCGTAACTCCCTGGTCCACTCATCCCTTCCTACCCAAACCACCCCTTCCCCAGGTACTTTCCCCTGCAACCGCAGGAGATGCAATGCCCCCCTCAACTCCATCCAAGGACTCAAAGTCTTTCCAGGTGAGACAGAGGTTCACCTGCACCTCCTCCAACCTCATCTATTGAATCCGCTGCTCTAGATGTCAACTTCTTTACATCGGCGAAACCAAACGCAGGCTCGGCGATCATTTCACTCAACACCTTCGCTCAGTCCGTCTTAACCAACCTGATCTCCCAGTGGCTGAGCACTTCAACTCCCCCTACCACTCCCAGTCTGACCTTTCTGTCATGGGCCTCCTCCAGTGCCATAGTGAGGCCCACCTCATTGGAGGAACAGCACCTCATATTCTGCTTGGGCAACTTGCAGCCCAGCGGTATGAACATTGACTTCTCCAACTTTAGATAGTTCCTTGGTCCCTCTCTTCCTCTCCCCCTTCCCAGTTCTCCCTCTATCGTCCTGTCTCCACCTATATCCTTCCTTTGTCCGGCTTCCCTGACATCAGTTTGAAGAAGTGTCTCGACATGAAACGTCACCCATTCCCTCTCTCCTAAGATGCTGCCTGACCTGCTGAGTTACTCCAGCATTTTGTGATACCTTCTTCATACCGCCAGTGTACAATTTGTAAGTGAGGTTACCTGTGCTCCACCAATTGATGCAGGTGTGGCTGTGGCTCAGGCGAGACTCAAGATGGTGGTGATCAGTGGCCTCCAGGAGCTGGGGCCTGTGCAGATTACAGTAAGAATAAGGCTGGTTAGATTTTTCTGGCTATATCCCATGGGTGCTGAGGGCAAAGCCATCGCAATCCAATTTCTGTTCTCTCAGCACAAACCAGCGATTGATCTTGATTTCAAGCGAAACTGATTTTCTCCGTGTCACATTGGGCAATATACAAAGCTCCCAAACCATCAGGGAGCAGGAGGCTTGGATAATAAAATCTGAAACTACAGCCCAGAGCGTTCCTTTGAAGAGTTGTGGACAAAATTTTTTGTCTACAAATAAACGGAGACGGACTGTCAGCAGGTAGAGAGAAGCGTGGAGATTATGGTTCTGTAGGGACTTTGAGCATATGGTGCTCTTGATTTCTCAACCCATTGAATGATGCTGTTGCTTACATCCAAGATAAGAACTTTTAAATATTGATGTTTTATTTTTGTCAAATTAATTTCCTAATTGCATGGATTTGTGTAGTTTGGGCGGCACAGTGGTGCAGCAGTAGAGCTGCAGCCTCACAGCGCCAGAGTCCCTGACTGCGACTGCTGACTGTATAGAATTTGTACGTTCCTGTTGTGACATTGTGGGTTTTCTCCATGTGCTCCGGTTTCCTCACACACTCCAAAGACGAGCAGGTTGGAAGGATTATTGGCTTCTGTAAATTTAGCCTAGAATGTAAGAACCAGTGTACGGGTGATCATTGGCCAGCATGGATTTAGTGGGCCGAATGGCCTACTTCCACACTGTATCTCTAAACTAAACAAAATAGTGGTTTTTAATTTTAGTTTAGAGATACATCATGGAAATAGGTTCATCGGTCCACCGAGTCCATCAATCAATCAATCAATCACCCATTCATGCCAGTTCTATGTTATCCAACATTCTCATCCATTTGTTAAATTAATTGATTAGGAAATAAAAGTAGGGAGTGGCCTGTTGGGAGCGGCCTTGTTGAGGTGAAGTGCGAGTCTTTGGCGAGGAGGCTACATTTTAATTTAAGTTATAAATGTTTAAACTTATTGCCGTGATGGCAGGAATATTACTGCAGTGCGTTTGCTGCTGGATATGGGAGGTCAGGGGCACTGCTGGTGTCACTGACCACTACACCTGTGGGAACTGTGTCCAGATGCAGCTCCTCAAGGACCGAGTTAGAGAACTGGAGCTGCAGCTGGATGACCTGCAGTCCATCCGGGAAGAGGAAAGCTTCCTGGACAGGACCTATAGTCAGGTCGTCACTCCAAGAATGGAGGAGGTGTCACGGTTAGAGACGGAAAGGAAGGGGATTAAACTAGTGCAGGAGATCTCGGTGGAAGTACCTCTTGAAAACAGGTACACCCTCTTAGGAGCTGTCGGGGCAGACAACGCTTCCAGTCCGAGACTGGAACAGGACAGGTCTGTGATTCGAAACCTGCCGCTGAGGCTTGATCGGCAAGACCGACGCCAGGCAGAGCCATAGTGGTGGGTGACTCCATTGTCAAAAGTGCGGACAGGAGATTCTGTGGCGACAGGCGAGACTTGAGGAAGGTGTGTTACCTCCCTGGTGCCAGGGTCCAAGATGTCTTGGACCGACTTAAGAACATCCTCGTGAGGGAAGGTGAACAGCTGAAAGTAGTTGTGCATTCAGGCACAAATGACGTGGGTAAGAAGAGGAGGGAGGTTCTGCAACATGTGTATAGAGAATTAGGTAGGCGGCTGAAAAGCAGGACTTCGAGTGTGGTTATCTCTGGGTTGCTTCCAGTACCTCGTGCTAGTGAAGGGAGCAACAGGGAGATAGCAACAGACTGAGGGTGCCACCAGGCTCGATGCTGGGACCCCAGTTATTTACAATATACAGTAAATTAACGATTTAGACGAGGGAATTAAATGTGACATCTCCAAGTTTGCAGATGACACAAAGCTGGGTGGCAGTGTGAGCTCCAATGAGGATGCTATGAAGCTTCAGGTGACTTGGATAGGTTGTGTGAGTGGGCAGATGCATGGCAGATGCAGTATAATGTGGATAAATGTGAGGTTATCCACTTTGGTGACAAGAACAGGAAAGCAGATTATTATCTGAATGGTGTCAGATTAGGAAAAGGGGAGATACAACGTGATCTGCGTGTCCTAGTGCATCAGTCACGCAGTGAAGAAAGCTAATGGCATGTTGGCCTTTATTGTGAGAGGATTTGAGTTTAGGAGCAAGGAGGTCCTACTGCAGCTGTACAGGGCCATGGTGAGACCGCATCTGGAGTATTGTGCGCAATTTTGGTCTCCTAATTTGAGGAAGGACATTATTGCTATTGAGGGAGTGCAGCGCAGGTTCTCCAGGTTAATTCCCGAGATGGTGGGACTGACATATGATGAAAGAATGGGTCGACTGGGCTTGTATTCATTGGAATTTAGGAGGAGAGACAATTTTATAGAAACAAATAACATTCTTAAAGGATTGGACAGACTAGATGCAGGAAAAATGTTTCTGATGTTGAGTCCAGAACCAGGGGTCACAGTTTAAGAATAAGGGGTAAGCCATTTAGGACTGAGATGAGGAAACATTTCTTCACCCAGAGAGTTGCGAATCTATGGAATTCACTACCACAGAAGGCAGTGGAGGCCAATTCACTGGATGTTTTCAAGAGAGATTTACCTCTTAGGGCTAAAGGAATCAAAGGAACCAAATGGCCTACTCCTACACCTATTTTTCTATGTTTCTATTCCCGACACATTATGGGCAATTTTGCCAATAAGCCAATTAACCTAAAAACCTGCATGTCTTTGGGACGTGGGAGGAAACCGGAGCTTCCATTGGAAACCAATTCATTCACAGGGAGCATGTACAAACTCCACACAGACAGCACCCGAGGTCAGGAGTGAACCCGAGCCTCTGGCACCATGAGGCAGCAGGCATTTGGACTTTTTAGCATGATTTTATTCATTTCGGCTCTTCATCTTGGCACCATGAGTCACAAGCCTCCAGTCCAAAAAACACCCTTCCACCACCAGCCTCTGCCTCCTTCCATGAAGCCATGGGTTCAAAATGGCTCGTCCCCACCTTCCCAAGGGCAAGTAGAGATGGACAGTTAATGCTGGCCTCGCCCGCAGAAAAATAATCTTAACATTTGGATGGACATTTCCGAAGTCTTGTTGCCGAGTAATTTATTTTTCTTTCACAGTACAAGTAAAGGAAATATCTGCTGATTTTTATTGACCGTAAGATAGCAACGTGAGGCTGCTGTCATGATTAGTTTTCTGCCTGCCTTTAGTAATAGGTATTGGGTTTCAGTGACTAGGGATTTGTGTGAGGGATGTGCTTTTAATTCTCTTCTGGAGTTATTAGGCCAACTTATATGGCACATTATTCAAATTCACAGTTAACACAAAGGAAACCCCAAGGATTTCAAGAGAGAGTTAGATTTTGCTCTTAGTGCTAAAGAAATTAAAGGATTATGGGGAAAATCAAGAACGGGGTACTGATTTTAAATGATCATATTGAATGGCGGTGCTGGCTCGAAGGGCTGAATGGCCTATTTCTGCACCTGTTTTTCTTGTTTCTTTGATTTGCCGCCAGAACAAGCATATTGCTCAAGCAATAAAAAAGGTCAGATGGACATGAGAGGATTTTTCAACCATTAGACAGGCAATCTGTGTGAGATCACAGGCGGCTTGAGGATGTGTTGCCACCAGGCTGGAGACCCGGCTGCTATTCACTGTCTCGCAGCATTCCAGGTTGTTTTCAGTTTGACAGGTTGACTAGAAAAAGTCACCTGAAGTCGTATCTAGTTCTGGGAGCACGGCTTCGGCTCCGCTGCAGGGATTCTGTAGCTTGAAATAAGCAGGCACTCCGATTACCAAGCAGACAGTTAGCTTCATGTGGCCTCCATATCCATCATGGCCCATCTTACCCTGCCCCCAACTGCAATCAGTCTGAGGAAGGGTCCCGACACAAAATGTTGCCGATCCATTCCCTCCCCTCCACAGATGCTGACTGATATGCTGAGTTTCTCCAGTGCTTTATGTTTTAGTCATTGAGTCATATAGCTTGGAAACAGGCCCTTCTGCCCAATTTGCCCGCACTGACCAAACACAGCCAAACACTGGTGTGAGATTCATCCTTTATCGTTTGCGATCTGGGACGTAACTGGACTGTTGTTCATGGGAATGCTGCACAGGACTGTTCCTGCTGCATTATTCCACTCACGTTAACACGGTGAACTGCTTCTGTGCCTTTAGACCTCTGTGCTATCATGTTAAGAATGAATCCCAATGAATCCCTGCAATTGCACATGCCTGCATGCTGTCTGCTCCATAACCACTGGGTCAACAATTCCATGAAACACTCGCAGAAAGACAAGCAGACAAGCAAAAGGAAGATGATAGTTTATTTCAGTGACCGGATAAAATGAATGGAAGTAGACTGTGAAGAAGTGTCCCAACCCGAAATATCACCCATCCTTTTTTGCCAGAGATGCTGCATGACCCGCTGAGTTACTGCAGCACTTTGTGTCTATCTATATACTAAAACTCTTGTTTGTTTGTTCCTGAACTACAGCCAAAACAGTACATGATATTGCGACAATTTAGGCCCACCTTACTCAGTTGTCCCTTTGGTGCTAATGGAAGATGTTTCATTGAAATCGGTGTTATATTTTTAAAGTTATTCACATTTTAAAGTTTAAATCTATCTCCTGGGGAGGGGGGGTGGGGGGGGGGGGGGGGGGGGGAGGGGGAGGGGGAGGGGGAGGAGGGAGGATAAGGGGTGTTGAGGTGGATGGGTTGGGGGGAGGGGACGGGGAGGGGGTGGGGGAGGGGGAAGAGGGAGAGGGAGGAGGGAGGGGAAGGGGGAGAGGGGAGGGAGGGGAGGGGGAAGGGGGAGAGGGGAGGGAGAGGGGAAGGGGGGAGGGGGGGAGGAGAGGGTGCTGCACCAATGCAGGAGAAGTTTGGGCCCAACGGGTCCACTTGGTCTAGTCATTAATATAAACCAGCAATTGCAGTTCCTTTCTAGATAAAATGAATAGGACTTGGTAATTATGGTTTTGGTATTGGTTAATTATTATTATTATTATTGTTTTTTTATTGTCACGGAGACTGAGATACAATGAAAAGCTTGTGTTTGCATATTATCAACTCAGATAATACTATTCATGCGTATAATCAAGTCATACACAAGTATAACAGCCAGAGCAAAGAGAAAAATACCAGAGTGCAGCATTATATTGTTATCGTTCCAGGGAAAAAGTCCAATGTCTGCAATGAGGTAGGCTGGAAGATTGGAACAACACCCTAGCTTATGGGAGGACCATTCAGAAGTCTGATTAAAGAGGGGAAGAAACTGTTCCTGAATCTAAGTTTTATTATAACTTCTGCCTGACTGGAGTAGGGAGAAGGCGAAGTGTTGGGTCAAAAAGGTCCTTGATTACATTGGGTGATTTCCCAGGACAGTGTGGTGTAGATGGAATCAGCGACGGGGAGTTTGGTCTGTGTAGTGGACCGGGCGACATGCACATCTGCCTGCAATTTCTTGAGGTCTTGTTCCCAAACCAATCTGCAATGAAACCCATACTTTGCTTTCTATTGTGCATCTGCAGAGGCTGGTGAGAGTCGTTGGAGACAAACTGAATCTTTTTAGTCTGCTGAGGAAGCAGAGGTGTTGGTGTGTTTTTTGGCCGTAACTTCCATGCCTTGGTTCAGAGCAGAATATTATCCCAGCTCTACATGAATTACAAAGGCACTGTGCTTTTGGCAGTACTGGAATTCCATTTATGTTCACAGCCAGTTAGACAACAGGGAGTTCAAGGGGAGGGTTGTTGACTTGACAGCGTTTGTGTTTTCTTCTGGCGGTTGTATTTCCCCAGACTAAGGAGATTAAATATATTGAAAAGCAAATATGGCAGTGGAAATTGTAAACCAGCAGTAAGTGGGTTATAGACCAAGTGGTGATATTTCACTCCACAATTTATATCTGTGTAAAATGTACCTCTCCAAACCATATCAGTCTCTTTAAACACAATGGAGACTGCAGTGATAAAATAGCTGTTTAACATATAAAATTTCAAATGAAACTTCACTCAAGAATCATTGTGAATCAATCAGCCCAGACCATCACACAAACCAACCTCCCTTCCATTAACTCCATTTAAACCTCACGCTGCCTCAGCAAGGCCACCAGCCTGATCAAGGATCAGTCTCACCTTAGACACTCCCTCTTCTTGAGTAGTTCCACTCAATAACCTGTCTGTTGTCTCTTTTTCGCTCTGGTTTATTTTCACCCACATGTTTAGACCGTAATGTTGTATCCTTATTGTTTTGATGTGTTTATGCTTTATTCTTAATTGTTAACTGTATGTTTGTGTTGTAATTTGTGAGCGGAGCACCAAGGCACATTCCTTGTATATGCACATACTTGGCCAATAAACTTATTCATTAATTAATTAATTAATTCATTGATTCATTCTCCCCTCTCCCATCTGGTAAGAGGTATAGAAGTGTGAAAATGCACGCCTGCAGATTCAAGGACATTTTTTACACAGCTGTCATTAGGCAACGGAACCATTCTATCAACAACTAGAGAGCGGTTCTGAGTTACTATCTACCTCATTGGAGACCCTCGGAATATGTTTCATCGGACTTTACTGGACTTAACTTGCACTAATTTTTATTCCCTTTATCATGTATCTGTACACTGTGGACGGCTTGATTGTAATCATGTATTGTCTTTCCGCTGACAGGTTAACGTGCAACAAACCCTTTTCACTGTACCTCAGGACATGTGACAATAGCTAAACTAACCTACAGCTGCAGTCAAAATGAGCATAGAAATGTTAAATACCAAACGGTTTACCCACGCAAGTTCATAATTTTGTTTCTATTTAGAATTGAATCTCAATGTACTAATACGTGAATTGACAATTTAGATATGCCAGATTCTTGATATTTGCTTTGGTTGGATTTTACATTCTTTGCATTTGAACTACGAGTTATCTGTAAGCATATCTTGCTGTTCTGAGCAGTAAGTTGAATAGAAGGTAATTGACGATTTGAGCATTATGAGCTCTACTTACACGTCAATTTACATTAAAAGTGAAGGTCAGGAAGTTGCTGGAAGCTGAACAAATAGGAACCCAACTTGAATTTCAATATTACTGATTAACAGACATCAAAGGCCCTGTGGTATCTCCCTTGTAGCATTAAAAATTTGAATTTCACTGTACCTTAATTGGTGCATGTGACAATAATCTGACCTTGAAAACGTTGAAAATAGGCAAAATTAATAGTAAATGGTAGCTTCTTACTTGAACTGGAGTTTTAAAGAGTCACTGGAAATTTTATCTAAAGTATGGTTGGGGATCCCTCCCCACTATCAGCAGCTAGGAAACCCTACTATTGATGCAATCAGCCTAAACCTGGCTGTACATTAAGATCTACCTTGTATCCCAACTAGTGTACAACATAGTGTACCACGCTTGGGCAGCTTACAACCCAGAAGAATGAACGATAATTTCTCTAATTTCATGTAACTCCTGTATTTCCCCACCCCCTCCTTTCCAACCCTCCCCCACCTTAGTCATCCTATTGGTTCCACTGTTTGCATCCTTGTATCCCAGGCCTTGTATCCCATCTCCCCAACAATGGGCCATTATGGACTCTACCCTTCCTGAGGTCATCTGCTGTTTTGACTTCTGGCCTTCTCTACCTTTCAACCTGAAGAAGGGTTCTGGCCCAAAACGTCACCCATTCCTTCTCTCCAGAAATGCTGCCCGACCCGCTGAGTTACCCCAGCATTTTGTGTCTATCTAGTGTACAACATAGTTAATCCCAGTGAAACCAGTGTCAAGTAAAGTTGTCACTGTGCGACCCATTCTGGCACAAAACCCATGATCTTCAGAGCAGTAGTGAGTCCTGCCTAGTTGTTGGTCTACCTGGGTCCTGCACCTAGGCACTGAAAATATTTCAACAACATAACCTCTGCTACTTCACCAATTGTCACTAAGGTCATGCCACAATATTGCAACTCACCTCCAATTCAATCCCACAGGAATGACGCTGATGTTTAGAACCAGCAGGATGCCCTTCACCTTCTTCTTTTAGGATACCTTTTAGGAAGGAGATGAGGAGAAATTTCTTTCGTCAGAGGGTGGCGAATCTGTGGAATTCTTTGCCACATGCTGTGGAGGCCATCAGTGGATATTTTTAAGGCAGAGATAGATAGATTCTTGATTGGTATGGGTGTCAGAGGTTATGGGGAGAAGGCAGGAGAATGGGGTTCGGAGGGAGAGATAGATCAGCCATGATTGAATGGCAAAGTAGACTTGATGGGCCGAATGGCCTAATTCTACTCCTATCACATGACCTTAAGGCAACCTTGCTCTAAAATTAAACTCACCTCAGCTTCAGTAGTTGAGCTGCAGTCTACAGGTGAAGTGGTAATTTGTGCTTCCATTGATGATGAGGCTCAAGCTTTGGCTGAGCTGTTCCCTGAAGGATACGAGAATACTCACAACATCTGCAAGATAAAGGTCCTCTGCCAACCTGCCCCCGCTGCACAATACTGTGCTTTGAGAGTAACAGACCCTGGAAAATATTAACCTCTTCTCAGATCAGATCTCCCTCAAAAAAAGTAGATGATAAAATTCATTCTCATGTTCAAGATGCCTGCATAGCCTTTGGCCAATTAGAGATCAATATATTTGAAGATCAAGACCTAAAGAGTCAAAGATTAAAGAATGAAAGAGTATCACAGAGAACATAGAAACATAGAAAAATAGGTGCAGGAGTAGGCCATTCGGCCCTTCGAGCCAGCACCACCATTCAATATGATCATGGCTGATCATCTAATATCAGTACCCTGGTCCTGCTTTTTCCCCATATCCCTTGATTCCTTTAGCCCGAAGAGCTAGATCTAACTCTCTCTTGAAAACAGCCAGTGAATTGGCCTCCACTGCCTCTGTGGCAGAGAATTCCTCAGATTCACAACTCTCTGGGTGAAGAAGTTTTTCCTCACCTCAGTCCTAAATGGCCTACCCCTTATTCTTACCCTATACACCTACCACATAGCGCATAAACAGGCCCTTTGGCCCATTGAATCCAGGCCCTTTGGCCCAGTGGTCGACAAACCACTCCTTGAATCATTGTGGTCTTTTTGGTGAAGGTATACTACAATGCCTTTGGGCATGGAGTTCCAGGATTTAGATCCCTTCATCATAAAGTGATGGTGTTCTTCCATGTCAAGATGTTATGTAACCTAGAGGGGAACATGGTGTTTTCATGTGCCTGCTGTCATTTAGACTTTAGACAAAGGGTACAGTGCGGAAACAGGCTCTTTGGCCCAACGAGTCCGTGCCGACCAGGGATCACCTGGTACACTAGCACTATCCTACACACTGGGGACAATTAAAAATTTTACCGAAACAAATGAACCTACAAACCCGTACGTGTTTTGTGGCGTCCTTGTGGAAAAGTCAAGGGTTCAGAGATGTTGCCAGAATATCCTGTTTAAGAATGAGTGATGAATTTTGTGGATGATATTCCTTCCTATTATTGTGTGCCAGTGGTAGCCATTTGAATAACCATTTGATGGTGATAATGATGTCAGTCGAGTGTGTTGCTTTATGTTGGACAGTGTTAAATTTAGGTAAGTGGATACTGTTCCATTAGACTCAGTAGACAGCACCCTGGACAAGCTAGTAGAGCCCCAGCCTCTGGACCCCGGTTAGTCTGACCTCTGAATTGAAATGAATACTTTATTGTCACATGTGAGAAGTCACAGTGAAATTCTCTCCTTGCACACCCAAGGCATGCATAAAGGGCACTCCCTGGAGTTTGCACGTTCTCCCTGTGACCTTATATGTTTCCACTGGATGCTTCAGTTCCTCCCACATCCCAAAGACATGCAGGTTAATGGGTTAATTAGGATTAATTAGAAGTGATCATTGACACTTGCGCTCCATCGGCCAAGGCCTGCTAGATCTCTTCGTTCCTCACCATTTTAACTCCCCTTCCCGTTCCCATAGTGACTGTTTAGTCCTTGGCTTCTTCCATTGCTAGTGTGAGGCCACGTGCAAACTGAAGAAACAGTACCTCATATTCCACTTGGGTAGCTTACGACCCAACATCAGAGTGAACTAAACTAACCATTGACCCCAATACTTAACCTAGAGTTTGACAGGCAGTTAAAGGAAAACCAGCCTCTTAAACAGTTCACTAAGCTACCTGAATGAATGAATGAATGAATGAATGAATGAATGAATGAATGAATGAATGAATGAATGAATGAATGAATGAATGAGTTTATTGGCCAAGTATGTACACATACAAGGAATGTGCTTTGATGCTCCACTCGCAAGTAACAACACGAACATACAATAAACAATTAAGAATAAAGCATAAAACATTAAACATTAAGAATAAAACATTATAGTTTAAACATGTGAGTGAAATAAACCAGAGCAAAAAGAGACTACAGACTTTTGGTTGTTGAGTAGAGCAACTACTCGCGGAAAAAAGCTGTTTTTATGTCTGGCTGTGGCTGCTTTGACAGTCCGGAATCGCCTTCCAGAGGGAAGTGCTTCAAAGAGTTTGTGGCCAGGGTGAGAGGGGTCAGAGATGATCTTGCCCGCTCGCTTCCTGGCCCTTGCAGTGTACAGTTCATCAATGGGGGGAAGGTTGCAGCCAGCAACCTTCTCAGCTGATCGAACGATCCGTTGCAGCCTCCGGATGTCGTGCTTGGTGGCTGAGCCAAACCAGACCATGATGGAGAAGGTGAGGACAGACTCAACGATGGCAGTATAGAATTGGACCATCATTGCCTGTGGCAGATTGTGTTTCCTCAGGTGCCACATGAAGTACATTGTCTGTTGGGCCTTTTTGACTGTGGAGTCGATGGTGGCCCCCCATTTAAGATCCTTGGAGATGATGGTTCCAAGGAACTTCAATTACTCCACAGATGTGACTGTGGTGTTGTTGATGGTGAGTGGGGGGAGGGGAGGGGGAGCTCTCCTAAAGTTTACAATCAGTTCCACTGTCTTAAGAGCATTGAGCTCCAGGTTGTTACGAAGCCACCAGGATGCCAGCTGTGTCACTTCCTGTCTGTAGGTAGATTCCTCCCCATCCTGGATCAGTCCAATCAGGGTTGTGTCATCTGCAAACTTGAGAAGCTTGACAGAGGAGTCTGTGGAGGTGCAGTCGTTGGTGTAGAGAGAGTAAAGGAGAGGGGAGAGTGCACAGCCTTGCGGTGTTCCTATGCTGAGGGTCTGCGGGTCTGAGATATGCTTTCCCAGCCTCCCATGCTGCTTCCTGTCTGTCAGGAAGTTGATGATCCACTTCTTCTTGCGTTTGAGGCAGCAGAAGTTATGAAGCTGCTTCTGCTGTCTCTGTTTGTTGTCGTTCGCCTGACTGAGGTCAGTTGACAGGGCTCACCACGGGGAGGTCGACAACATGAGTCCCGATGATCCACTGATAGAGGGGTTCAGGCGCAGTCAACTGGGAGAGTTTGGGGTGTAGTAGCTCTGGCACAATGGTGTTATATGCAGAGCTAAAGTCCACAAACAAAATCCTTGCATAGGTCCCCTTGCGGTCTAGGTGTTGGAGGATGAAGTTCAGGCCTAGGTTGACTGCGTCATCCACAGATCTATTGGCCCTGTATGCAAACTGCAGAGGGTCCAGCAGAGGATTTGTGATGTTTTTCAGCTGGGCCAGCATGTCTTTCAAAGGTCTTCATGACAACAGAGGTCAGTGCAATAGGCCTGTAGTCATTAAGACCAGTGATCCTTGTCTAGGAGGGAACTGTAGATGCTGGTTTGAACATTTATGCACAGTCCGCCTAGGCCTATGCGATCTCCCAGTTGCCAAACATTTTAACTCCCCTCCTTATTCCCACACTGGTCTTTCTGTCCAGGACCTCCTCCACTTCAGAGTGAGGCCACACGCAAATTAGAGGAACAGCACCTCATATTTTCGTAGGGCAGCTTACAATCCAGCGGTATGAATGTTGATTTCTCAAATTTCAAGTAGCTCCTGCATTCCTTTCCCCATCCCCTCTCCCCCTCCACTCCCCTCCCCCACATTAGTCATCCAACTAGTCCACACTTCGCATCCTTGTACCTCTGTCGTTAGCACGTGTTCCCCAGCCAACAATGGCCCATTATGAACTCCACCCTTCCTGAAGTCATCTTGTTGGCCTTGTTTTGTTCTGGCCTTTTCTTGCCTACAGTCACCTCCACCACCCCCCACCCCCCCCCCCCACCCCCCCCCCCCCCCCCCCCCCCCGCCCCAAGGTGTTGGTGGATGAAGTGCAGGCCTAGGTTGACTGTGTCATCCACCGATCTATTGGCCCTGTATGCAAACTGCAGAGGGTCCAGCAGGGGATTTGTGATGTTTTTCAGCTGGGCCAGCATGTCTTTCAAAGGTCTTCATGACAACAGAGGTCAGTGCAATAGGCCTGTAGTCATTAAGACCAGTGATCCTTGTCTAGGAGGGAACTACAGATGTTCACTTCTTCACTACATTTCAGCGAAGAAGGGTTCAGACCCAAAATGTCACCTATTCCTTTCCTCCAGAGATGCTGCCTGCTTGCTAAGTTACTCCAGCATATTGTGTCCATCTACTTGAATTGACAATGGAACATTGTGCTGCATTGTACTCAATGTGTGCTTTGAATCTGTACATCATTCTTGTTAGAAATAAACCTGGTTGGGAGATTAGTCCAAATAAGACAGCCCAACGTTATGAATAGCTTCACTTTCTAATTCATTGCCTGCCCAAGGGTAGAAATTAGTGTTGAGCAATGAGACTAAATTACCGCCTATGGTAAAGTGTATTACGAAACATATTTCCGCATCTTAATGGCATCCTGCAAGTAATTGAATAACATTTTAATTATTTTAAAATTCATTAGAACTACGATTTTGTCCATTTAAGATCTTGTTTCAATAGAATTTAATGGCTGTCAGGCAAAATTTCAGGCTGTGTGAAATGGGTGCTGGCAGCTTTCTAAAAACTCTCGTTTGCCAGTGAAGTGAAAGCAAATGCCTTGTTAAGTGGTTGGTTAATAATTAAGAAATTAGCTTGCATTGCCTGCAACACAAATATACGAATTAAAAACTGGGCTAGGCCACTCAACCCCTCAAGCCAGCTGTACCCTTCACTGAGATCATGGCTGATCTGCTTGCAACCTAAACACACATTCCAATCTGCATGTGGTGGACTAGTGTTGCATCAGACTTAGTAGACAGCACCATGGACAAGTTAGTAAAGCCTTGGCCTCACAGTGCTAGAGATGGGGCGGCACGGTGGCGTAGTGGTAGAGTTGCTGCATATAGGATAGTGCTAGTGCGCGGGGGGAATCGAATGACCTGTTTCTGAGTTGTATCTCTAAACTCTCTAAACCCCAGATCAATCCCTACCTCTGTCTGGAGTTTGCACGTTCTCCCTCTGCCCATGTGCGGTTCCGCCCATTTGCTTATCAAGAATCTATCTACATCAACCTTAATGATATTCATAGTCTTTTCTTCCACTGCCATTCAATGAGGAGAGTTCCAGGTTTCAGGACTGCCTTCTGCAGGAAAATATTTTGACAAACGCTCACCCGTACATTAGTTCTATCCTACACACTAGGGTTAGTTTACAGAAGAAAATGTACCTACAAGCCTGCACATCTATGGGATGTGGGAGGAAACCAGGAAAAAAAACCACGCAGTCACAGGGAAAATGTACAAACTCCGTACAGACGTTACCCACAGTCAGGATCAACTCAGGTTTCCGGCTCTGTAAGGCAGAGGCTCTGCCACTGCACCACTGTGCCGTCCTAATTGTGGTACACACTGATATTATCTTTTTCTTCTTCTTTTTTTTAATCAAAAAATGTATTCAATTATTTAAAAACAATATTTACAATTCAATAAAACAAAACAGAACCCACCACCAGAATACAATATAAACAAATATACCAAATGAAACTATTATATGCCTATATTACAATCCCGATCCAGGATGCATGCAACCCCCCGCGGTGCCCAAAGGTTCCCAGAAATCCCCCAGGGTGCCCGTGGACAGCGCATAGTCCCTCTCCAACACCACCCGGGCACGAACGTAACCCTGGAAAAGGGGCAGGCAGCTGGCTCGGGCAGAGCCCTCTTCCGCCTGGCGCCGTGAGTCGCGCATGGCCAGCTTGGCCAGGCCCAGGAGCAACCCAACCAGGACATCTTCAGCCCTACCCTCTCCCCTACGCACAGGGTGTCCAAAGATGAGGATGGTGGGTGAGAAGTGCAGCCAAAAGGCAAGGAGCAGCCCCTTTAGATATTGGAACAGGGGCTGCAACCTCACACGCTCCATTTACATGTGGAACACAGACTCTTCCAGCCCGCAAAAGTGGCAGGCGGCTGGCGAGTCCATGAACCGCGCGAGGAACAGGTTGCAGGGAAACTGATATTTTCATTGCGCTTATAAATTGAAGGTTTTTTTTTTCCATCAATTGAAAAACCTAATCCTAAAAATAAGATTGAAACAGGATTGGAAGGTAAGCGGTCTAAAGGATGTAATCAAATGCTTTCCCTTGAGGCTAACTTCAACATTCATGAGTTGTCAAGATATTGGTCATGAGCAATTGTATCTCATGGCTCGTATTATGCATCTTATATTTCTTGGATCAGAGTCTATGTTAGACTTGAGCATGGAGAAAGCATCCCCTTCCAATCATTCATAAAACCATTTAACAACCTAATGAAAAGAAGGTAATCCTACAGTGTAATGTTCTGTGTGTGTCGGAAGGAACTGCAGATGCCTTTTTACACCGAGGATCGACACAAAATGCTGGAGTAACTCAGCGGTTCAGGCAGCATCTCTGGAGAGAAGGAATAGGTGATGTTTCGGGTTGAGACGATGAGGTCCCTTCTTGAGACTAATATTCAGGGGAGAGGGTAACTAGAGGTATGAAAAGGTTCAGAACAAATCAGAGTCGGCACCAATGGCCAAATAACCCACAATGGTTTATTGTTGGCTGTGGGTGATAACAAAGGGATACATCACCTATTCCTTTTCTCTGAAGATGCTGCCTGACCTACTGAGTTACTCCAGCAGTTTGTGTCCATCTTCAGAGTAATGTCCTGTTTCCTTGAGTATTTTGCCCAGTAGTATCCTGTGGTGTGACAGTTATTTTATCTATTCAGTTCTTTGTATCTGAGCCAATATTTATTGCCTATCCCGTACTCCCCTGGATCTGAGCAGCTTGCTAGGCTATTTAAAAGTCATTTGTTAGCCACACACAGTAAGGCCAGCAGATTTCCTCCTCCTGAAGAACATTAGTGAAGTCGATGCATTTTTATGACAAACTGTTGGTGGTGTGGTCATCCTTACTCATCACTGTGTTCTTTAAAAAAATCCATGTCGTTAACTGAATTTAAATTCCTTAGCTGTCATAATGGATTTTAAAACAGTTAGGTTTCTGCATTTCTAGCCGGGTAGATTAACCACTGCACCACCACTGGTGCCAACGTTTATTGGAAAAGTGGGAAGTAATTCTACCAAAAGTAGTTGAAATTGTGCAAAGTTGACTTTAGAGATACAGCGTGAAAACAGACCCTTCGTCCCACCGAGTCCGAGCCAACCAGCGATCACCCCTTACACTAGCACTATTCTACACACTAGGGGACAGTTTACAGAAGCCAATTAACCTACAAATCTGCTCGCCTTTAGAGTGTGGGAGGAAACGGGAGCACCCGGAGAAAAGCCACGCGGTTACGGGGAGAATGTACAAACTCCGTACAGACAGCACGTGTAGTCAGGATCGAACCCGGGTCTCTGGCGCTGCGAGGCAGCAGCTCTACCGCTGCGCAACTGTGCCTCCCTGTCAGAGAGGGGAGGAAAACTGAAGGAAAAGAAGAAAAAAAGTGGGCAAAGCGCACTTTGTGGAGAATTCACAGCTGGGCGGTAAAATGGAGACACAAGGAACTGATCAAGATTCAAGCATCTGTATCCCCAATATTCATTGTATCCCCAATATAAATGCAGATTCCGTTTAAATGTGATGAGGGTTTCTACTTCCATTACCCTTCCAGGCAATGGCTTCCAGCCTCTTCCAGGTGGAAGTATTTTCTTGTGATCATGAAACAATCCCTGGTTTCTGATCCTGAGGGCAAGGAAAATAGATATTTCCTAATCATCCCTTCTGCACCTTAATTAAGTCTCCCCTCAGCCACTACTGCTTCAAAGAAAGCAACCCAAGCTTAACCTTTTATTTACTCAGCAACGATTTTCCATTGCTGGAAATATCTTTGCAAATCTCCTCCGCACCGTCGGCACCTCAAATGGAAGTTAGTCCACGAGAGTGTGAATAATGCATTTTGTGGAAGTGGAGAGAGAGAGCCATAGGGTCATAGAAATGTACAGCACATAAATGGCCCACAACATCCATGCTTCCTTCATGCTCATCTACATTAATCTCACCTGCCTGCACCATATCTGTTCTCGACACTTTCTGTTCTCGACACTTCTTCAGACTGAGTCAGGGCAGAGGGAAACTAGAGGTATGAAAAGGTACAGAACAAATCAGAACCGGCACCAATGATGATGGCCATTGTTGACTGTGGAGAATGTGATAACGAGGGGATATGAACAGTAAAACTAGCAGGAAGACTAGGGTGGGGGAGGTATGAAAAGAGAGTGAATGCAAGGGTTACTTGAAATATCTATTGGACCATAGCCTGACTATTGCCTATCCATCTGGTCACCACATGAGAGGGATGATGTGATGACAGTGGAAGAGGTTAAGTTTAGTTTAATTAGTTTAGTTTAGTTTAGTTTAAAGATACAGCGCGGAAACAGGCCCTTCGACCCACCGAGTCAGCACCAACCAGCGTTCCCCGCACATTAACACATACTCCAGGGACAATTTTATATTTTACATTTTATATTTTATATTTTGACTACATACTCCAGGGACAATTTTATATTTCACATTTATACCAAACCAATTAAACTACAAACCTGTACATCTTTGGAGTGTGGGAGGAAACCAAAGATCCCGGCGAAAATCCACGCAGATCACAGGGAGAACGCACAAACTCTGTTCAGACAAGCACCCGTTGTCAGAATCGAACCCGGGTCTCTGGCACTGTAAGGTAGTAGCTCTACTGGTGCCCCACTGCGCCACCCAAGCAGAAGCCGAGGTGCGGAAGAGATTTACTAGATTATTGCCAGGATCAGAAACCTTTAGCTATAAGATTGGATTAGCTGGGGTTGTATTCCCTGGAACAGAGGAGGCAGAGGGGAAACTCAATTGAACTATGTAACATTATGAGAGGTCAGGATAAAGTATGTGGGAAAATTTTGATTTATTTATCGGATCATAAAACTAGGGACTGTAGATTTAAAGCAATGAGCAGAAAAAATTGTGCAGAGATAAGGCCAAATAAAAAAATAACCTGAGGATTAAAGTGGTGTCACAGGTAGATGGGATGGTCAAAAAGGCTGTTGGCACATCAGAGCATTGAGTATAGAGGTTGGGAGATCATGTTGCAGTTATATAAGATGTTGGTTGGTCGGGAGAGGTTGTGCAGGCTATGACTCCATTCTTTGGTGAACAGATGAGGGGGATCTTAAAGAGGTGTACAAAATCATGAGAGGAATAGATTGGGTAAACGCACAGCTACAGCGTCTCTTGCCCAGAGTTGGGGAATCGAGAACCAGAGGTCATGGGTTTAAGATAAGGGGGGAAAGATCTAATAGAAATCTGAGGGGTTACTTTCTCATACAAAGGGTGGTGAGTGTATGGAACGAGCTTCCGGAGGAGGTAGTTGAGGCAGGTACTATTGCAACTGTTTAGACAGGTACATGGATATGATGGTTTAGAGGGATATGGGTAAAATGCAGGAAATTGGAACTAGTGTAGATGGGGCATATTAGTTGGTGTGTGCTTGTTGGGCCAATGGGGCTGTTTGCATGTTGCATGACTATCTATACACTAAAACACATTTATTTATTTGTTTGTTCCTGAACTACAGCCAAAATGGTACACGATAGCTCGACAATATTAGGCCCACCTTACTCACTGTTGTCCCTTTGGTGCTAATGGAAGGTTTCATTGAAATTGGTGTTATATTTTTAAAGTTATTCATATTTTAAAGTTTAAATCTATCTCCTAAGGAGGCAGGGGGGTGGAGGGAAGGGGGGGAGGGGGTTGAGGGGGATGGAGTGGGGGGGGAAGGGTGGCAGGGGGGGAGGGGGAGGGGGAAGGGAGGGGTGGAGGGAGGAGGAGGGAGGGAGGGGGAGGAGGGAGAGGGGAGGAGGTAGGGAGAGGGGAGGGGGAGGGAGGGGGAGGGGGAGAGGGTCGAGGGAAGAGGGAGGGGAGGGAGGGAGGGGGAGGAGGGAGGAAGGGGGGGAGAGGGGGAGGGGGAGGAGAGGGTGCTGCACCAATGCAGGAGAGGTTTGGGCCCAACGGGTCCACATGGTCTAGTGATTCTACAAAGGTGAGGGTATGGAAGCAAGATGGAAGCAGAAACCATCAGCATTTAAACAGTGCTTGGGTGTGCACATAAAGTACTGATGGCAGAATAAGTGCAGGAAGATGGAATTAAGCAGGTAGCTTTCTTTTAATACATGCTGGGATTTTTCTCTGCTTCTAACATGAGTCAATTTGTTGGACCAGAAACAGGCTGAGAGGATCAAGTAGTCTTTCCGACATGATATGGCGCTGATGGAAGTCTGAAATGCAATGGTAGAGAGAAGGATGTGATTAAATATTTTGCAGAGTTATTTATTTTGTGAGTCATGAAGTAATTTCATGCCGTAAATTGAAGAGGTTCTGGTTTTCAAGTAGGTTCAGAGGAATAAATGTGTTCAATAGAAACCATACGAGGGTATAACATATGAAGTGAATGTAAGAAATATGGTATAGGTAAGAAGCGACTAATATCAGTAAAATGTTTGCATCTTTAGACGTTAGACCTAAGAGATACAGTGCGGAAACAGGCCCTGCGTCCCACCAAGCCCATGCCAACCAGAAACCACCCCATACTCTAGCACTATCCTACACACTAGGGAAAATTTACATTTTTTTTTACCGAAGCCAATTAACCTGCAAATCTGTATGTCTTTGGAGTGTGGGAGGAAACAGAGAACCCGGAGAAAACACATGTGGTCACGAATTGGCTTCGGTAAAAATTGTAAACTGTCCCTCGTGCGTAGGATAGGGCAGTGTTTGAGCAGAGTTTGTATTTTCTCCTGGTGACCGCATGGGTTTTCACCAGGTGCTTCGGTTTCCTCCCACATTCCAAAGACTAGCTGGTGCTAAAATTCGTATAACTTCACTAAAAGCATGATGAACCTTTGAATGTCCGTGCATATTAACTAAACCATGTGGAATCTTTTCCTGGAAGTAACAAGGGCAATACTTTAATATTGCAATACCTTAATGCAGGGTTGTAGGTTAATTGGCTTCCTTAAATTGTCCTTCGTGTATCGGATAGAACTAGTGTATGGGGATCACTGATAGGCACAGACTCAGTGGGCTGAAGGGCCCACTGTGTCCGCACTGTATCTCTAAAACTAAACCTAAAACTCTTTGAAACTCTGGGTATTTGCTACTCTTGCATACTCTGAATCCTACAGTAATGTCATTGGAATATGGCCAGTATATCATCTGACCCCACCTATTGACTTTCACGTCTGTCTTCTTATCTTTTGCTAGGACATTTTCTCTTTCTGAATGCATCGGGGCTTGCAACGTTCACATTACTGAGTCCGTGGCTGAGGAGCACCAGCGAGCACTGCACCTTGGGCACAGCCGTTTACCTGCAGGGTTCAAGGTCGGGGGACTATGTCATTCAGCTGCTCTACAGGAATGAAAGCAAGACTCTTATCCTGTCATCAGAAAATGTGGCAAGGACTGGGTAAGCTATCTTCACATTTTCTCTGTTCAGCACAAACTGCAAACCTGATCTGAATTGCCAGAGTCTGAAACTGAAGTGAATATGTGTTTAATGCCAGCATTAATTCGAAGCCAAGCTTTCACACTCTTGGTGACTGTGTAAGCCACCATTGAATTTGGTTAGTGTGACTCATTCTCCATTTATGCCATGATGTCGCACATACCATTACTCTTGAGTTATCGCGGAAATCCTGATAGTGATGGTTAACTGTTTGGTTATGAAGTGGAAAGGAGCCTCTCTGAGTGCAAGGCTGATTTACGTCAGGAATGAGTTGCCAGTTACAGATTCTCACTGCACTCATCCCTGGCTCTGTCCGATCTCCCAGCCTGCATCGAGTGGTAGCATCCTGGTTTCTGTTTCCACTGTTAGCCATTAGTGCTGGTTCTATGGGAGTGACTGCCTCATTGTGGGACAGTTTGTAGCATGGAAGCAATTGGACTCAATCTTCCCGAGCCTAGTTCAATACGACACGTACATTTAACACAACCTGATGACTCATGTATAAATCCTTGCCTAAGCATGAAATCTGGTTTCATGCCCAAACCTCTTTAAGTTTGTGAAAATACTGAGCAATTGAATTATGCGGACGGAGCCAGCAGCATATATAACACGGTGTCTGGATTTGCAAAGGCAATTAACGGAATATCAGTTTTGAAACCTATTTGAATATCTGTTGTTTTTTAAGTGATGTTTATCTGGATTGCTGAAACCTTCAGTGAAACATGTTGGGCCTGATATCTGAAGCACTTAAAATAATGCAGGAAAATAATGGTGGAAATTCAACATTCAGGTGTAGGAAAAATGCCAGGGTTTGTTTATAGTTGTCATGACATTAAAAAACATTTGGACAGATACGTGGATGGGAAAGGTTTAGTGGGATATAAGCCAAGCACAGAGAGGTGGAACGAATGTAGAGGGGAGCATCTTGATCAGGATGGGCAAGTCGGGCCGAAGGGCCTGTTTCCATGTTCAGAAGTTCAGAAGTCATAGGAGCAGAATTAGGCCATTCGGTCCATCAAGTCTATTCCACCATTCATTCATGGCTGATCTATCTTTCCCTCTCAACCCCATTCTCCTGCCTTCTCCCCATAACCCCTGACACCTGTACTCATCAAGAGTCTGTCAATCTCCGCCTTACAATTACCCAATGACTTGGCCTCTGCAGTCAACTGTGGCAATGAATTGCACTGATTTCCCACCCTCTGACAAAATTAATTCCTCCTCATCTCCTTTCTAGAGGTGTGTCCTTTCATTCTGAGGCTATGTCCTCTGGTCCTAGACTCTCCCATGAGTGGAAACTAGTTGTGTTGTATGTTGCATGACTCAATGTGATAAGGTAGGTTACTTAATAGCAAACAAGTGTCTTAAGCAGGTAGGAAGGAGCAGTATCAATAAAGCAAACAGAAATGAGTGTTCAGGATGCTGTTTGACCCAACTTCTAGTCGAGGTTATACATAGCAGTGCTGTGATGAATTGCATGGAAATGATGGACAGGGAAATCAATGCCGCACAATTTTAGCCGTCCTATATTTGTGGGTCATTGTGAGTAACAGTACGGAAGATAGCAGTTTCTGACATTCATCTTCTGCAGAGACATGCTATTTAATCAACAAACATCACTTTTCAATTTGCTACTGCTGCCATTTATGGAAGTGCAAACTCAGTCAGACACAGATCTCCTTGCATTTGCCTCAGTGTTTTTTTGTTTCACCAAAATAATGATCAATTTATCAATCTTTGAATCCACCTTAATAACTTATTGAGTGAAAGCATGGCAAACTAGGAATCATCATCGATCGCGTTAAGTTAGCTAATCTCAGCGGTTGCGGGGATGGGGCACTGGGATTGGCAGGTGTGGCTTGGGCCAGGATAAAGCTGAAGGGGTCAGCGCAGGCACAAGTTATTCATTATGGTTCTGGGGATCCTGTAGGTGTGTGGTTACTGTCTGAATACAGGAGTTACGCCCCTTCTGTCCAAACCTCTTGCTGACAGGTAAGAAAAGGTCAAACACAGGGCAAACTAATCATAGGATTATACCTCAGCTTATACCTCAGCATATATCTTCATGACTTTAAGAGAGGATGAGAACAAGTTTCAATCTGACCAGATTGACCTTTTCAATCTGAACATTGCCATAATAGCATTCACGAGTCGTTTTATTGGCACATCCCAAACACAACAATGAAATTCTTACTTGCAACAGCACAACAGAACAGTACACATAGTACTCTGTAAACACCAAAATAAACGGGAAAAAGTTTATATATATATATATATATATGTGTGTGTGTGTGTGTGTAAAACATTTTTTCATTTATATATGTAGAATGTGTATATATACATATAAATATACATATGCATCACATATATTATATAAACATAGCACAAAAAGTAAGGAAATTTGTGTTTGGTAGATTATTTCTTTGTTGTAACAATGCTTCTTGGCAATAAATCTTATACCGTTGGAAAGCCTGTTTATTTCCCTTTTAAATGGTGCCACATTTGTAAGGAACATGCATTTGTGGGATGAGCAGCAGAGCTGAGTATGTGGGTTGCGCCCATGAAAAATCTGCCGAATCTTCTCTGCCAATGCCAAACAGCTTATTCTGCCATTGACTCTTGTTCGGTGTTGTTTGGTGGATTGGATGATTGAAGTTTGAAGAAACAAGACATATTGGCAATTTAACAATTTATTCATTTAATGAACAGGAGCCACAGTAGCGTGTGGAAGAACCATACACAGCCATAACAGCCTGGCACCTCCTCCTCATGCTGGTCACCAGCCTGGTCACACACTGTTGTGGGATGGCATCCCATTCTTGTCAGCACCTGGGGGTACCAGAAGCTCAAAACAAGAGTCAATAGCAACAGCAGAATAAGCTGTTTGGCATTGGCAGAGAAGATTTGGCAAATTTTTCATGGGCGCAACCCATATACTCAGCTCTGCTGCTCATCCCACAAATGCATGTTCCTTACAAATGTGGCATCATTTAAAAGGGAAATAAACAGGCTTTCCAACGGTATAAGATTTATTGCCAAGAAGCATTGTTACAACAAAGAAATAATCTACCAAACACAAATTTCCTTACGTTTTGTGCTATGTTTATATACACATTATGTATATCATACACACGCACACATATATATTACGTGGGTGTGTTTATATATATATATATATATATACAGATACACACAGGCACACGTACATGCACACACATGCTCACGCTCGTCAGGGGTTATGAATGCAGGAGAATGGAGTTGAGAGGGAAAGATAGATCAGCCATGAACGAATGGCAGAGTTGATGGGCTGAATGGCCTAATTCTGCTCCTATCACATGAACATGCAAAAGGCATAACTAATACCCCCCAAGACTATGTATTCAGTGCTCATTTGGAGGTGTTAGGGTTTAATAGCCTGATGGCTGTCGGGAAGAAGCTTGTGTTCAAACAATGAACTGCATTTGCTGTTTTACAAAAAACGAACACAAAGTGCTGGAGTAACTCAATGGGTCAGGCAGTATCCCCGTAGAACATGGATAGGTGACATTTCGGGTCAGGCCCATTCACTTTTGCACCCACTGCCTGCACACTTGGGGCGATTTACAGTCAAATTAACCTACAAACCCACACATCTGTGGGATGTGGGAGGAAACAGGAGCACCTATCCATGTTCTCCAGGGATGCTGCCTGATCCACTGAGTTACTCCAGCACTTTGTTCCATCAAAGTGTCGTGCGTTCCCAGTGCGATGTATCTTTACTTTCGTTTTCAGCATTTGCATTTTGCTTTGAACACGGCATTGCTTAGCCTCGTCAATAAACATGCTTCCCTCTTTGATGCGTACGATTTATGCAAATATAGGAACATAAATTCCACATTGTTGTATCTGTTTTTGAGACATAAAAGCCAGCGAAACAAAAATCAATAAGCGCTACAGAGAGATATGCCCAATCAGTCTGGGGATGTTTAAAGCATGTAGGAAGGAACTGCAGATGTTGGCATATACTGAAGAGGGTTGGCGGTGGCAGCAGCAGCTTGGGTGGTCTGGGCCTGGGATTGGCCGGGAAGGTGATGAGGGTCGGAGAGGCAGTGGATGTTAGCGCTGCTTCACGTGGCGGCGATGGCATCTCGAGTCTCGGTCTCCTGGTTGTCTCTCATTCATTTGTTCCATGTACCTTTTCATATCTCTCGTTTCCCTCTCCCCTGGCTCTCAGTCTGATGAAGGGTCTCGACTCAAAACGTCAACTATTCAATAGACAATAGACAATAGGTGCAGGAGGAGGCCATTCAGCCCTTCGAGCCAGCACCGCCATTCAATGCGATCATGGCTGATCACTCTCAATCAGTACCCCGTTCCTGCCTTCTCCCCATACCCCCTCACTCCGCTATCCTTAAGAGCTCTATCCAGCTCTCTCTTGAAAGCATCCAACGAACTGGCCTCCACTGCCTTCTGAGGCAGAGAATTCCACACCTTCACCACTCTCTGACTGAAAAAGTTCTTCCTCATCTCCGTTCTAAATGGCCTACCCCTTATTCTTAAACTGTGGCCCCTTGTTCTGGACTCCCCCAACATTGGGAACATGTTTCCTGCCTCTAATGTGTCCAATCCCCTAATTATCTTATATGTTTCAATAAGATCCCCCCTCATCCTTCTAAATTCCAGTGTATACAAGCCCAATCGCTCCAGCCTTTCAACATACGACAGTCCCGCCATTCCGGGAATTAACCTAGTGAACCTACGCTGCACGCCCTCCATAGCAAGAATATCCTTCCTCAAATTTGGAGACCAAAACTGCACACAGTACTCCAGGTGCGGTCTCACCAGGGCCCGGTACAACTGTAGAAGGACCTCTTTGCTCCTATACTCAACTCCTCTTGTTATGAAGGCCAACATTCCATTGGCTTTCTTCACTGCCTGCTGTACCTGCATGCTTCCTTTCATTGACTGATGCACTAGGACACCCAGATCTCGTTGAACTCCCCCTCCTCCTAACTTGACACCATTCAGATAATAATCTGCCTTTCTAATCTTACTTCCAAAGTGAATAACCTCACACTTATCTACATTAAACTGCATCTGCCATGTATCCGCCCACTCACACAACCTGTCCAAGTCACCCTGCTGCCTTATTGCATCTTCCTCACAATTCACACTACCCCCCAGCTTAGTATCATCTGCAAATTTGCTAATGGTACTTTTAATCCTTTCGTCTAAGTCATTAATGTATATCGTAAATAGCTGGGGTCCCAGCACCGAACCTTGCGGTACCCCACTGGTCACTGCCTGCCATTCCGAAAGGGACCCATTTATCCCCACTCTTTGCTTTCTGTCTGTCAACCAATTTTCTATCCATGTCAGTACCCTACCCCCAATACCATGTGCCCTAATTTTGCCCACTAATCTCCTTGTCGAAGGCTTTCTGAAAGTCGAGGTACACCACATCCACTGACTCTCCCCTGTCAATTTTCCTAGATCCAGAGATGCTGCCTGACTCACTTAGTTTACTCCAGCTTTTTGTGTTCATCTTTGGGTGTTTACAGCTACTGTTTAAGTAGCACAACACTGGTGCTGCCTGTTCTGAGGGCAGGTCCACTCCAGTGAGGCCACTGCACTGACAAGCTTTTGATTTCAGAATATGAATGGGCCGACAAATCACAACCAGCACCAAATCCACTCGCCGCTGGGAATCACCATCACTATTTGATTAGTATGGGTGTCAGGGGTTATGGGGAGAAGGCAGGAGAATGGGGTTGAGAGGGAAAGATAGATCAGCAATGATTGAATAGTGGAGTAGACCTGATGGGCCGAATGGCCTAATTATGCTCCTTGAACATGAACTATTTGTGTAAACATAGAGGGGCAGAGTGGTGCAGCTGCCAGAGCTGCTGCCTCACAGTGCCTGAGACCCCCGCTTCCATTCTCACCTCGGGTGCTGTCTGTTTGGAGTTTTCTTTAGTCTTCACCAGAGGGTGATGAATCTGTGGAATTCATTGCAACAGACGGCTGCCTTTCTATTCTTAGGGGCCAAGTAGTCATCGGGTGTTTTTAAGGCAGAGATTGACAGATTCTTGATTAGTAAGGGTGTCAAGAGTTATGGGGAAAAGGCATGAGAATGGGGTTGAGGGGTGAAGGTAGATCAGCCATGATTGAATGGTGAGTAGCTTTGATGGTCCGAATGGCCTAAATCTGCTCCTATAACTTTTCCCATGAGTTCGCACATTCTCTCTTTGAGCTTGTGGATTTTCTCCAGGTGCTCTGCTTTCCTCCCTCAACCCAAAGACATGCGGGTCTGTCAGTGAATTGGACTCTGGAAATTGCCCCTACTGTGGAAGGAAGTGGGATGATGTAGCTAAAGGGAGAGGTTGAGTAGGCTGGGTCTCTATTACTTGGAGCACAGGAGGATGAGGGGTGATCTTATAGAGGTGTATAAAATCATGAGCGGAATAAATCATATAGATGCACAGAATCCCTTGCCCAGAGCAGGGGAATCAAGGACCAGAGGACATAGGTTTAAGGTGAAGGGGAAAAGATTTAATAGGAATCTGAGGGGTAAATTTTTCACACAAAAGGTGGTGGGTGTATGGAACAAGCTGCCAGAGGAGGTAGTTGAGGCTGTGACTATCCCAACGTTTAAGAAACAGACATGTACATGGATAGGACAAGTTTGGAGGGATATGGACCAAACGCAGGCAGGTGGGACTAGTGTAGCTGGGAGATGTTCGCCGGTGTGGGCAAGTTTGGTCGAAGGGCCTGTTTCCACACTGTATCACTCTTGACTTAATAACGTGTGAACGGATGAATGGTCGGTGTAGACTCGAGGGCCGAAAGGCCTGTTTCCATGCTGCATCTTTCAATACAATTCAAGTTAAAACTTGACCACAGAAGAAAAGCACTTGATCGGGAATCTGAAATGTGATGCTGTGACCCACACACATGTTCAGGACTGCCTTGTGCATCGCTGCTGTGAAACTTAAGCGCCTGTCCCACTTAGGCGATTTTTTAGGCGACTGCCGGTGACTGTCAAAGTCGTAGCAGGACACCAAAATGCCGAGTCAGGTCGAGATTACACCGTCTTCGCAAACATTGCGAAATTCCCACGCTTATCAATGCTTCTCCGGCGTCCTAATTTTCGCTGAAATCACTGACAAGTCGGTAAGTACTGGAGAGTTTTGAACTATGACATCTTGCCCGAGTTACTTGAAAACCAAGCTTCACGGTAACAAGGCATAAACTGGATTGACTTCCAGTTTACTAATAGCAGTATTAAGAAATTTAATTTTAAACGTGGTTAAATGGATTTTTGTGTGGAGTGTGGGCATTCTTCAAAAATGTACGGGACATGCATATCTAGTTTCTGGGTTGCATATCTGGGTTTGGGAGCCTACTTTAAATGTAATGGCTGATGGCCATAAACATCGCGAAAATTCCCACGCTTACCTGACCGTCAAACTGTCGCCTCCAATCTACCTGTCAAATGTCCTGACAGTAAATAAATTGGTTAAACACAAGTATTTTATGGTATCTTCAAATTACTTTACTTAATTTAATATTATGTGCTTCTAAATGCATCTAAGACAACCTAGCAAACCTGGGGACAGCATGCGACAGCGCCCGCAATAAGCAACGATACCTGGCGACAAGCCAGCTGTCACCGAGAAATTTCACTCCGGTTGATTTCTCAGCGACGCGCTGAGATCCACTACGATTCTTGGAAGACTCCTCACGATCATGTCCGCGACACCCGGCGAACTGTCGGCGACAGCCTAGTCGCCAGCAGTCGCCTTAAAATCGCCTAAGTGGGACAGGCCCTTTAGTTTAGTTTAGAGATACAACCTGGAAACAGGCCCTTTGGCCCACCGAGTCCGCACCGACCAGCGTTTACCCACTACACCAGCACCATCCTACACACGAGGGACAATTTACAATCTTTACCAAAGCCAATTAACTGACAAACCTGCACATCTTTGGAATGATGGAGGGACAGGAGAAAACCCACGCAGTCAAAGGGAGAACGTACAAACTCTGTACAGACAGCACCTGTAGTCAGGATTGAACCCAGGTCTCTGGCGCTGTAAGACAGTAACTCTTCCACTGCGCTACTCTGCTGCCCCAGTTTTCCTTCTAGTTGGTAATGTCTTTGAGTTGGGAGCTTCCGTGGAAAAACTGGAGAGAGCTGCTCTTTATTCCAGAGCCCCACCGATCAGCCACGGTAGTCCCGATGAAGCCGAGATCAGCCGCCTTATATGGCATAGGCGCCACATTTTGGGGGGGGGTTTCCAGGGGGCAATCTCATGAGCGCTCTCATCATTTTGTCAGGATTGAAGGAAGTGCCGGACCACCAGTTGCTGGAAAGTCGGTGGTAGACCTGTATATCTGTCAGACCATGGCCTGATGTATTGCTATAGTTATAAACATTAGTTTTATACAGTTATTCAAAAAATTAAGATGGGTCCTTTGAAAGCTTGCTGGCTGCAGTCCATCTTGTTAATGATGGATGTTTAAAGGGTAATTTTTTCCTCCCTATTCCCCCAACAGCTTTGGAAAGATTTGGCACATGATTTCTCGTTTAAATGAGTATCTGATAGATGTGTTAATAACACCGTAAAAAAGACAAATTGTGTAATTTTCTACCAATCTTCTATGACGAGATTTCTGACCAGCCCATGACCTCAAAGGTATGAAGTTCTGTTCTGAACAGTAATAGAGGGATACTGCAAGATCCAATGGGGGGGAGGGGGGGGGGGGGAAGGATTGTGTGACATTTGTAGATATTTTTTACTGAAACTGCTTGTTTGCGCAGCAGAGACAGAGGGCCGCTAATGAGGAAGTGTTTTGACGCAGTGGATGGCTGAAGCATATGTTTTAAGTGAAGGATGTGGTGATAGGTTTAATTTGACCTTGCAAGTATTGATAGTGTGCATGCAGCCTTGTGTTGTTTGCTTCTGGAGTGATCATGTTCATATGGAGATCATTTACGTTTCAATACATGTTCATTTGCTTTTAATGTACAACAGAGTAATTATGATAGGTATTTAATCTCTGTCACGCGCTGTCCGAGGTTGCGATCTTGGTCTTTTCCTTTATCAAGGAAAAAGTATGATATTCAGAGGATGCATTTAGCCCCAAGTGCAATATGACTTATGACAAGCAGTTTAAAGGAAATAACAGGACCCATGAAATGTTGTGCCTGGAGACCAGATTATATTTTGAAATAAAAACAGAGATTAGTTATGGATTGGGTGCACATAAAACCTGGCGCAGGTGATCCAGGTCAAATGGTTTACATACTTATGGATTGTTGCCTTCGAACCCTGTGCACAGCAAGCCTCTACCATTGTGTGGCCCCAACCTTGATCTCATTTAATGCGCTCCCTGATCTGGACAGTGAGAAGCAGCAAGGAAAATTTGAATCCTGATTAGTTTGCCACACCACATTAAAGAGCATAAAAGCACAAAAAATACAGGCGGGCCATCAGGACACCAGAAGACAGCTTGTCCTTACAAAAGTATCCGGATGCTCTCTGTTTGTGGGGAAAACCTGGCAGATGTCATTCAATACAACCAAACGTCTCACGCAAGACTAAACCCCTTTTATTGGAATACAACATGGGTAGCCATATATTACTTGGTGTCGACAATCACCCATATCTAGGAGTCAAATAAAGCAAAGATTTAAGTTGGGCGACGCATATTATAGACAATAGACAATAGGTGCAGGAGGAGGCCATTCGGCCCTTCGAGCCTGTACGCACCACCATTCAATGTGATCATGGCTGATCATTCTCAATCAGTACCCTGTTCCTGCCTTCTCCCCATACCCCCTGACTCCGCTATCCTTAAGAGCTCTATCTAGCTCTCTCCTGAATGCATTCAGAGAATTGGCTTCCACTGCCTTCTGAGGCAGTGAATTCCACAGATTTATAACTCTCTGACTGAAAAGGTTTTTCCTCATCCTCGTTCTAAATGGCCTACCCCTTATTCTTAAACTGTGGCCCCTGGTTCTGGACTCCCCCAACATTGGGAACATGTTTCCTGCCTGTAATGTGTCCAATCCCTTAATAATCTTATATGTTTCGATAAGATCCCCTCTCATCCTTCTAAATTCCAGTGTATACGAGCCCAGTCGCTCCAGTCTTTCAACATATGACAGTCCCGCCATTCCTGGAATTAACCTAGTAAACCTACGCTGCACGCCCTCAATAGCAAGAATGTCCTTCCTCAAATTTGGAGACCAAAACTGCACACAGTACTCCAGGTGCGGTCTCACTAGGGCCCTATACAACTGCAGAAGGACCTCTTTGCTCCTATACTCAACTCCTCCTGTTATGAAGGCCAACATTCCATTAGCTTTCTTCACTGCCTGCTTCCTTTCAGTGACTGATGCACTAGGACACCCAGATCTCGTTGTACGTCCCCTTTTCCTAACTTGACACCATTCAGATAATAATCTGCCTTCCTATTCTTACCACCAAAGTGGATAACCTCACATTTATCCACATTAAACTGAATCTGCCATGCATCCGCTCACTCACACAACCTGTCCAAGTCACCCTGCAACCTCATAGCATCTTCCTCACAGTCATTGGTCAAGTGTCTAACAAAGCAAATAGAACGCTCGGCCTTCTTAAAATAAATTTCCACGCATGTAGTACATCCGTCAAAGAGAACGCCTGTAAGTCCTTGGTCAGGCCCAAATTGAAGTATTGTGGAGCTGTATGGGATCCTTTCAACAACAACAACAAGATCACCCTGGAGAAAGTACAACGTCGAGCAGCTCGCTTTGTATGTAATGACTACAAGCGCAAATCAAGCGTGAATAATATGCTGACTTCTCTCGGATGGGATACCCTAGAGCTCCGTAGAATCAGGCGAAGACTTATTGCAATTTACAAAGAGATTCAAAACATCACACCATCAAATCTTCCGTCATCCCAGATCACCAACTGCCATGAAACAAGACAAAATACCGGTCTCTACATCATCAACTCACTGAATTTCAATAAAGGTTGCTACCAATATTTCCTTTACCCTAGGACGATAAGGGAATGGAATATGCTACCACCCAACACACACGTGCCGCTCCCGATGTCCAGTCATTTAAAAAGGGGATTGAGCAACTATATCTCAACTTGGTCAAAGAGGCCCAATTCAAAATCTAATCACGACTCTACTCACTCCGACCTGCGCGAGATAACCACTTATGAGGTGTTTGCGCAGTAATCAACCAGAACCAGGGGAGAGGAAACAATAACTAATATAAAACTGGAAAATCCTACCTCGACACAGCAGGTCAGATAACATCTGCAGAGACACGATTAATTGTTCAAGCTGTTTTATAAGTTATTCTTTTCTTTGTTTGTTTCGCAGCAACAGCATTTGTTCGTTCTTCAATTAATGTTTCAGGTCAAAAACTTTTATCCCTCTTTAAGTTCTGATATTAACACTCATGTTCATATGTTATAGGAGCAGAATTAGGCCATTCGGCCCATCAAGTCTACTCCGCCATTCAATCATGACTGATCCATCTTCCCCTTCCAACCCTATTCTCCTGCCTTCTCCCCATAACCCCTGACACCCGTACTAATCACGAATCTGTCAATCTCGCCTTAAAAATAACCAATGCCAAAAACAGCCATCTGTGGCAATGAATTCCACAGATTCACTGCCCGCTGATTAAATAAATTCCTCCTCATCTTTTTAAAAGTATATCCTTTTATTCTGAGTCTATGGCCTCTGGTCCTAAACTCTTCCACTAGTGGAAACATCCTTTCAACATTCACTCTATCCAGGCCTTTCACTATTTGGTATGTTTCAATGAGGTCCCCCCTCATCCTTCCAGACTCCAGCGAGTACAGGCCCAGTGCCTTGAAATGCACTGGGCCTATTCGCACTCGACTCAAGACGGTTCTAGTGTTAAGGAGGTACAAGGAATTGCAGATTCTTGCGCAAAACACAATTTTAGAGTGAGACAGTGTGGAAACAGGCCCTTTGGCCCACTGAGTCCACACCGACCAATGATCACCCGTTCACTAGCTCTATCCTACACAATAAGGGTAATTTACAGAAGCCAATTAATGCATAAACTTTCACATCTTTGGGATGTGGGAGGAAACCAGATCACCTGGAGGAAACCCACGCAGTCACAGGGAGAACATGCAAGCTCCACACTGACAGCACACAGGGTTAGGATCGAACTTGGGTCTCTGGCGCTTTGTAAGTTAATTGGCTTCTATAAATTACCCCTAGCATGTGGGAATCCGAATGGGTGATCAAGAGTCAAGGGTCAACAATGTTTTATTGTCCTCGGTCACGAAATGGAACAATGAAGCTATGGGTGGCATAGAGTGGGTGGGCCGAAGGGCCTGTTTCCACGCTGTATCTCTAAACTCCGAAGGTAAAGACAGAAGGAATAAAATCAACTGATGCACTGTTGATAAAATTGTACCACTCCCACTTGTTAACAAATGTTAAGGTGAGTTAAGATCGTAATTTTACTTTGTATGTGTAACACAGGAAAAGATTCCCTGCTGGGAAAACAATTGGAGTGCCTTCTGCTTTAATACGCCTTCACCAACATGGTCCATTTAGCTGTAATATATGTTGGATAATATTCCCCAAAGGACTAGGAATAATGCACAAGAGGAGGACTACTATCTTTGTGCTGAAACTTCACTGTCTGTGAGAGAAGTATTGAAAGCATGTGTGAATTTGCAAGCGTTACTTTTGGGAGTGTGCACAAGGCAAGATGTCGCATGCTCCCAGAAGTCAAGGTTAACCATGCAGCCTATAGGTATTGGTGTTTAATTAGAGCAATTCCATTTTGATATTTAGAATACAGGCTATGAATGAAGTACAGTCCTACTTATATCTTCAGACACTATTTTTTTCCTTATTAATCAAAGGCAACATATTTCCTGGAAAGAGTATTTTTTCTGGTGGTAGTAAAGTTATTAAGCTGCCTGAGCAAGGCCAGCAGCATAATCAAGGATGAGTCACACCCTGACCACTCCCTCATCTCCCACTCACTTCAGGCAAAAGGTTTAGAAGTGTGAAAATGCACACAAATTCAGGGACAGTTTCTTTCCAGCTGTTATCAGGCAACTGAACCATCCTCCCACAACCAGAGAGCAGTGCAGAACTACTCTCCAACTCTTTGATGATCCTCGGACTATCCTTGATCGGACTCTGCTGGCTTTACCTTGCACTAAACGTTATTCCCTTATTGTTATCATGTATTGTCATCATGTATTGTCTTTCTGCGGACTGGATAGCACGCAAAAAAAGCTTTTCATTGTACCTTGAAACATGTGACAATAAACTAAACTAAACTAAAATCTGATATGTCATTAGTGGTAAATCAGTGGAGTCAGCCCAAATAGATAAGTTTAAGAAGCTCGGGCAGTACGGTGGCGCAGCGGTAGAGTTGCTGCCTTATAGCGCCAGAGACTTGGATTCGATCCTGATACAGGCAGGGCCGGATTAAGCTAGTGCGGGGCCCGTAGCATATGTTTAAAGGGGTCTTAAATACGGGACAAGGTGACATCACTGCCCACGCACCACGTGACCTCACCCAGCCAGTGACCACGTGCTCCCGCTCCATATCCCTCTAAACCTATCCTATCCATCTCCCTGTACAAATGTAGGAGAGAAGGCCCGAGCAAGGAGAGGGAGGAGCGGAGGGGTAGGGAAAGAACAGGTGGCAGGTATGCGGAAGAGTGAGCAGCGAAGGATTCGGGGAAGCAAGTGCAAGAGGAGTGGGGAGAGAGCGCCGGAGGTATTGGGAGAAGGAGGGCCGGAGGAGTGGGAGAGATATATAAATGAACATTTACAAAATCAGAGTAACCTTCCAAGAACCCCACTATGATAAATGTGCCAGATAGACTAGAATCTATTTTTGTTTCAGTTTAGTTTAGTTTAGTTTAGAGATACAGCTTGGAACCAGGCCTTTTGGCCCACTGAGTCCGGGGACGAGAGATAAGAGCCGATGAGCGAGGAGTGAGAGGGCGGGATGTGTGCGGAGACAAGGCCAATATTCGAGCAGAGAGGTCAGGAGGAGTGAGGTGTTTGGGTGAGGCCGGAGGTGTGTGGAGTAAGAGGGCCGGCGACTGGGCGGTTGGGCGGTGACGCGCCGGCTGCCCATTGGTCCGCGCAGCCCCGCCGCCAACACATTCTAACCGCGGCGGTTGGGGAGCGGCGCGCAACACAGCACCCCTCAGTGGGATGCCGATTTCAAGCATTTAGCTTGCAAGCATTTAGTGCGGGGCTCTCGAAAGTGCGGGGCCCGCAGCAAATGCTACTTTTGCTACTATGTTAATCCGGCACTGGATACCGGTGCTGTCTGTACGGAGTTAATGCATTCTCCCTGGGTTTTCTCCAGTTTCCTCCCACACTCCACAGATGTAAAGGTTAATTGGCTTCGGTAAAATTGTAAATTGTCCAGTGTGTGTAGGATAGTGCTAGTGAACGGGGTGTTCATTGGTTGGCGTGGACTCGGTGGGCCAAAGGGCCTGGTTCCAAGCTGTATCTCTAAACTAAACTAAACTAAACTGAAACAAAAATAGATTCTAGTCTATCTGGCACATTTATCATAGTGGGGTTCTTGGAAGGTTACTCTGATTTTGTAAATGTTCATTTATATATCAAACAGTTACTTATGCCAAACATTATCAAGCATTACTTTTAATTATATGATTATTTAAATGCATTAATACTTTTTTCTCTCAATTTGCTTTCCTTCCTCAATTTGTGTTTTTTGGTCACAGTTGCCAGAGGAGGTATTTGAGGCAGGTGGTATCACTAAGAAACATTTGTACAGGGACATGGATAGGATAGGTTTAGAGGGATATGGACCAAACACTGGTCAGTGGTCCTAGGGTAGATGGGACATTGAGTTGGCAGGGGCAAGTTGGGATGAAGGGCCGTATCCATGCTGTATGACTATGACGCTATACTTAACGTTAATTTTTTATAAATAGTTCCATTTAGATGATGTTAAAAAATTATTTTAACACACGTTTCAATAAATCAGGCAAAATGAGAGGCATGGAATAGGTGTTTTTCAACCTGAGTGTGTCCTGTAATCCTTCAGAACAAAAGCAAGAGATGGAGATACGAGGAATAAGGACATTAGACTCTTGAACAAAACACAGAGTAATGGAGTGGGTCAGGCAGCATTTGTGGAGGGAATGGACAGGTGATGTTTTGGGTTAGGTTTATAGGAGGGAACTGCAGATGCTGGTTTATACTGAAGATAGACACAAAGTGCTGGAGTAAGTGGGTCAGGGAGCAAAAAGATGGGTGACGATTTGGGTCGGAACCTTTCCTTGGACTAAGGTTAGGTCTCTTCTTCAGGCTCGGAAGTGGATATAGTACGTTTCAGATCGATTAAAGTGTAGGTTTACTATTGTCACATGTATCGAGGCACATTGAAAAGCTTTGTTTTGCCTGCTTACAAAAAGATCAGATAATAATATACATAATATACAGTCAAGTTAAACTCAAGTACAATAGGTAGAGCAAAGGGGAAGATACAGAATGCGGAATATAATTCTCAATATAGTAATGCATCAGCTCCATAGTCAATTCCCTGGACTTCAGACTGCAAGAGTTGCTTACCTGCCCTCCAAGCTTGCTCTGATACTTAATGTGGTTCGGACTGATCCTGCCGACATTCCCATCTGATCCCCATAAATCTTACAAATCTAGCAGTCTATTAATCTCATCTTTGAATAACTCAACAGCATTCAAAGCACTCATGAGATAATTCCAAAGATTCATAATCCACTGAGTTAAGAACTGTAATTAATTCATTACCTGCATTAGTTAGAAAGCAATCTAATTTTTCACTGAAGATTTTTTTCATAATCACGACCATAAAGTATGCTTTTAAACCATTGTAAATAGGCCGTTGCAAATAACAGGTGGTCCCTTATTTCATTTCTTTTTTGGAAAAATGTTCTTTTGTCTATTTAAGAGTGGTTACCTATTTAAGAGTGGTATGATATTTCGACTTTATGATGGTGCAAAAGCGATACATTCAGTAGAAACTGTACTTCGAATTTTGAATTTTATTTTAAAATAAGCTTTGTGTTAGATGATTTTGTCCAACTGTAGGCTAATGTAAGTGTTCTGAGCACATTTAAGTTAGGCTAGGCGAGGCTATGATGTTCGGTAGGTTAAGTGGCTATGATGTTTGGTAGCTTAGGTGTATTAAATGCATTTTCGGCTTACGATATTTTCGATTCACGATGTGTTTATCGGAACATAACCCCTTCGTAAGTCGAGGAGCATCTCAATATATATATGTGTGTGTTTCAAGCCTTGCGAAAACACTCTCCAAAGCCATGGGAAACAACATTTCTGACATTTTAACCCAGCATTTGTTTTGCAAATGATAACCTGCAGAGCTGTGTCATCAGATGTGCTTTAAGTTTTATAGTGCTTGAGTTTATTAAAAGTGATTCAGATATATTACTTCATTACTGAAGCCAACCATGCAGAGATTTCAAATAAATCTTCATTGGGTTTTGCATGAGCGTTTTCAGAAAATTCATTATAGTGAGCGGTACATATTGGATTTGGTGATGTAGCATAGGAGGAGTGTATCAAAATATTCATTTGGTAATGAAAGAATGTATGTTTGTTATTCTAAGCTTCAGGGAGAATTTTAATCCAAGTCCATTCCGTTGCTCAGCCGGAGTTGATACGAATGACTACGTTATTAAAAATGGGAAAGGCAACCATTAACTTGTGTCAGCTACGTAAACCTGTCCTGAATGACAGAAACGCAAACCAACCTCCCTTCCATTGACTCCATCTACACTTCACGCTGCCTCGGCAAGGCCACCAGCATCATCAAGTATCAGTCACCCCCCTCATTCCCTCTTGTCCCCTCTCCTATCAGCCAAGAGGCACAAAGGTTTGAAAACGCTTACCTCCAAATTCATAAAATCACAAGTGATAGGAATAGAATTAGTCCATTTGGCCCATCAAGTCTACTCTGCCATTCAATTATGGCTGATCTTTCTCTCCCTCCTAACCCCATTCTCTTGCCTTCTCCCCATAAACTGATACCTGTACTAATCTCGAATCATTCTTGTAAACCTCCTCTGGACCCTCTGCAGAGCCAGCACATCCTTCCTCAGATATGATGCCCAAAATTGGTCACAATATTCCAAATGCGACCTGACCAGCACCTTATAGAACCTCAGCATTACACCCTTGTTTTTTTTTACACAAGCCCTCTCAAAATAAATGCTAGCATTGCGTTTGCTTTCTTTACTACCGATTCAACTTACAGATTAACTTTTTGGGAATCCTGCACCAGCACTCCCAAGTCCCTTTGCACCTCGGATTTTTAGATTCTCCCCCCATTTAAAACAAAATCTATGCCTTTATTCCTACTACCAAAATGCATAACTCCATACATTGCTACACTATAATCCATCTGCCACTTCTCTGCCCACTCTTCCAACCTGTCAAGTCCTTCTGCAGAGTCCCTGCTTTCTCTACACTACCTGCCCCTCCACCTATTTTCAAGATTCAGGGACAGTTTCTTCCCGCCTGTTATCAGACAACTGAACCGTCATCTCACCAGCTGGAGAGTGGTCCTGACCTCCCATCTACCTCATTGGAGACCTTTGAACAATCTTTAATTGGACTTTATCTTGCATTCAATGCGAAGCCCTTTATCCTGTATCTGTACACTGTGGACAGCTTGATGGTAATCATGTACAGGTACTCCTCATCCTACGATGGGGTTATGTTCCGAGAAACCCATCGGAAACTGAGAATAATGTAAGTCGAAAATGCATTGAATACACGTGATCACGTGGCCGGAATTGAGCTGCGGCTCGCTATGTGTTGCTGCCGTTTGCACCATCGCAAAGTCAAAATATTGTGTCGAACCATCAAAAGTCGGGGAGCATTTGTAGAGTCTTTTCGCTGACTGGATAGCACGCAACAAAAAAGCTTTTCACTGTACCTCGTTAAACATGATAATAATAAACTAAACTAATTAAATCAATCAAATACTTACTCTTATTCTTACTCTCAACTCTACTTCATGTGATTTTTCACTGGGGATAGTGGGCGACACAGTGGTGCAGCTGGTAGAGCCGCTCCCTCACAGCACCGAGACCCAGGTTCGATCCTGACCTCGGGTGCTGTCCGTGTGGAGTGTGCTCGTTCTCCCTGTCACACCACAGGTTTCCTCCGGGTGCTCTGGTTTCCTCCCACATCGCAAAGACCCGTGTGTTTGTAGGTTAATTGGTCCCTCAGGTGTGGAAAGTGGATGTGAAAGTGGAATAGCAGAACAAAATGAATGGGTTATTGATGGTCGGCGTGGACTCAGTGGGGCAAAGGCCTTGTGTCCACACTGCATCTTTCAACCAAACAAAAATTTAATGTATTGTTAGGACACTCAAGTATTTGTTTGCACTTGCTCAGATTGCACCACGACCTCTACACGATTCCAATGTATTGCACTTCCTGTTATATTTGTTGTATTTATCCTTACATGTATACCATTTACTCTAAGAGTTTCATGCAAACAAGATATAAGTTCATACGTTCATAAGTCATAGGAATAAAATTAGGCCATTCGGACTATTGAGAATACTCCACCATTCAATCATGACTGATCTATCTTTCCCGCTCAACCCCATACTCCTGCCTTCTCTCCATAAGCTTTGACACCTGTACTAATCAAGAATCTGGTCAATCTCTGCTTTAAAAGCAGTGAACACTCCTCTACTGCTGTGCCACTTTGCCGAATCGAATTCTTCTACATCTGTACGATGGAAAGCACACTGAGCAGTCTGGTTGGGTAATTGAAACGGTCAAAAATGAAGATGGTTGCAGAAAGTGGCTGACAGTGCCCGGTCCATCATGGATATTGACCTCCACACCAATGAAGGGATCTACAGGAAGCGACGCCTCAAGAAGACGCCTCAGCCATGATCACAATGAATGGCGGTGCTGGCTCGAAGGGCCAAATGGTCTCCTCCTGCACCTATTGTCTATGTTTACGTAAGACAGCTGATATCTTCAAAAACCCGCACCAGCCTGGCCACGTTCTCATCTCGTGGCTACCAGTAGGAAGAAGCTATAACACCCTCAGTGTTATCTCCAGGTTTATGAACAGCTTCTTCTCATCAACCATCAGGCTCGAGAGCCAGACCGCAACCCTACCTCAGCATCGATCTACTACGGACTTTATATAGATTGGTTAATTAGTTTTGTTCATTGTTATGTGTACTGAGGTACAGTGAAAAGCTTTTTTGTTGCATGCTATCCAGTTAGCAGAAAGACTGGGCTTTCACTAAGGCTATATTTTCAGACTATACCACCAGTCAGCGGAAGAACGACGTACTTTACGAATACTTTATTATCACATGTGACTAGGCACAGTGTGATTCTTTGCTTGCATACGCAATGTATACAAATAGCGACCACCTACGGCGCTGACAAAGTTACAAAGCACGCCGGCTTACACTATTATGGTTTGGTTACCTATTACAACTGATAATTTATTGTATTATTGTTCATTGTATATTTATTGGTTTGTATTGTAATGTTTTTGTGCCTGTCAAGCTGCAGCAAGTAAGAATTTCATTGTTGCATTTCTAATGCATATGACAATTAAACACTCTTGACAATCCTGATGCCAGTCCTAACTCTTGCATGTCCCCTTTAGTTTAGTTTATTTAGTTTAGAGCATTTGATGACACTGGGCCTGTACTCGCTGGAGTTTAGAAGGATGAGGGGGGACCTCATTGAAACTTACTGAATAGTGAAAGGCCTGGATTGAGTGAATGTGGAGTGGATGTTTCCACTAGTGGGAGAGTCTAGGACCAGAGGCCAGAAAAGGACGTATCTTTGGAAAGGTGATGAAAAGGAAATTCTGGTGAATCTGTGGAATTCATTGCCACAGACGGCTGTGGGGGACAAGTCAATGGCTATTTTTAAGGCAGAGATTAACAGATTCTTGTTTCGTAAGGGTGTCAGAGGTCATGGGAGGGCAAAAGGAGAATGGGGTTGAGAGGGAAAGATAGATCAGCCATGATTGAATGGCAGAGTAGACTTGATGGACCGAATGGCTTAATTCTGCTCCTAGAACTTACGAACTTTGAGATACAATGCAGAAACAGGCCCTCTGGCCCACCGTCTGCACCGACCAGTGATCCCTGTACACTAACACTATCCTACACACACTAAGGAATATTTTAGCAAGCCAATTCACCTACTAGTGCACAGATGATCATTGGTTGGCATGGCCCCGGTGGGCCGAAGGGCCCGTTTCCACACCGTATCTCTGAACTCAGGCTCTCGAGTCCATCTCTTGGCCATTTTAAAGACAGTGCCTTTGGCACAGGTAATATTGGGATAAACAGTTTGCTGGTCAAGCAGCACTACGGAAATAGATTTGTGGAAGGATTAATTAAAAGCTCCAGATGCTCTGGCATTAAGTATGTTGCTGAAATTAATGTTAGTCAATGTGTGGCATCTGCTGTACGACTTTTTTAACATGCTGTAGAATTGATTTAGCAACCAGTAAAATCCCGTCCACATTTTCTTTGGCATGATTTGTGACTCACTGACGACTGAGACTTTCTCGAATGTTGCCAGTCCAACATTTCATTCCTGCTGCTCATTCCCAGCATTGCTGGTTATTTTAGGGGCAAGCAGAAGGGTGAACAATGTTTTGAATTTGTTAGCATCTTTCATCGCCTCAGTGTGTACCAACATGTTCTTGCAAAGACATTTTTTTTTTTTTTTTGAAGTATTAGAGCCATAGAGTGAATCAGTGGGGAATCAAGCCCTTCGGCCCAACTTGCCCACACCGGCCAACAATGTCCCAGCTACACTGGTCCCACTTGCCTGTGCTTGGTCCATATCCCTCCAAACCTGTCCTATTCATGTACCTTTCTAACTGTTTCCTAAACGTTGGGATAGTCCCAGCCTCAACTACCTCCTCTGGCAGCTTGTTCCATACACCCACCACCCTTCATGAGAAAAAAGCACATTTTGTAATGCAAGAGTAAAACTATGAGAAACAAAAATGGTGAAATAACCTTTTGAAGCTCAGTAATTAATTTTGGCAAGCAATCTTTTGGTCCTGTTTGGATACAGTTTTGGATTTTGTTTTCATGCAAGGAATTGCAGATGTTAGTTTATGAAAATGGCCACAAAGTGCTGGAGTAACTTGTTGGGTCAGTCAGGCAGCATCTCTGGAGATCCTGGGTAGTTGACAGTTCGGGTTGGGATCTTTCTTCACACTAAGTACGGTGGTAGAGGAGGGAGGGGGGGGGAGAGGAATTTTGTTTTACTTTTAGCAGTGAGAAAAGACGAAATGGAGGCAAAATGAACTACACATGGTGCAATTTAGAGTGAAACAAAAAGTGCTGAAGTAACTCAGCGGGTCAGACAGCATCTCTGGAGGACATGGACAGGTGACGTGTTAAGTTGGGACCCATAGTTTTAGTTTATTTTAGTTTAGAGATACAGCGCGGATACAGGCCATTCGACCCACCAAGTCTGCACTGACCAGCGATTCCCGCACATTAACACAATCCTACAAACTAGGGACCATTTGCACTTATATTAAGCCAATTAACCTACAAACCTGTACGTCTTTGGAGTGTGGGAGGAAACTGATGATCTCGGAGAAAACCGATCAAGGGGAGAACATACAAACACTGTACTGACAGCACCCGTAGTCGGGAATGAACCCATGTCTCCGGCGCTGCAAGTGCTGTAAGGCAGCAACTCTACCTCTGTGCCACCGTGCTGCCCTTCTTCAGACTTAAACATCACCTATCCATTCCCTCGAGAGATTCTCCCTGAGTCGCTGAGTTACTCAAGCACTTTGTGTTTAAATTAGAATTTTTTTCCACATTGACTTTGGAAGAGGAAGTTTAAGGATCTGCAAACCTGTCTTCATCAACAGGAGATAGACACAGAAAGCTGGAGTAACTCAGCAGGACAGGCAGCATCTCTGGAGAGAAGGAATGGGTGATGTTTCGGGTCGAGACCCATCTTCAGACGGGAGTCAAAATCTTCAAATTCCAGGGTGTACATATCTCTGAAGATCTGTGCTGGACCCAGCACATTGATGCAATCATAAAGAAAGCCCATCAATACCTCTGCTTCCTTTAGAAGACTGAGGAGATTTGGGATGTCAATAAATAATCTCTTGAGTTTCTACAACTCGAATGCTCAGGAACAAAGAAGACTGCAAAAGGTGGTGAACACTGTCCAATCCATCGTGGGCACTGACCTCCCCAATGTCGAAGGGATCCACAGGAGTTGCTGCCTCAAAAAGGCACCCAGTATCATCAGAGATCCACACCACGCTGGCCACATTCTCATTTCACTCCAGCCAACGGGAAGAAGATATAGGAGCCTGAAAACTCCAAACGAGTGTGTGTGTGCGTGTGTGCGTGCGTGCGTGTCCCCAAAAACAATTCCCCACAAATCTATATATTAGAAGTCTATATATAATGTAGTCATATGTGTATATATACTTGTTTATGTGCATGTACATATAACACACACACACTGAATTTTTTAGTGGTTTATTCTAGTATTTACAGAGTACTGTGTTTACTTATCTGTTATGCTGCTTGCTGCAAGTAACTAAAAAGGCAATACGGGGAGAAAAGATGAGGTACGAGGGTAAACTAGCCAATAATATAAAGGAGGATATCAAAAGTTTTTTTAGGTACGTGAAGAGGAAAAAAATAGTCAAGGCAAATGTGGGTCCCTTGAAGACAGAAGCAGGGGAATTTATTATGGGGAACAAAGAAATGGCAGACGAGTTAAACCGTTACTTTGGATCTGTCTTCACTGAGGAAGATACACACAATCTCCCAAATGTTCTAGGGGCCGGAAAACCTAGGGTGATGGAGGAACTGAAGGAAATCCACATTAGGCAGGAAATGGTTTTGGGTAGACTGATGGGACTGAAGGCTGATAAATCCCCAGGGCCTGATGGTCTGCATCCCAGAGTACTTAAGGAGGTGGCTCTAGAAATAGTGGAAGCATTGGAGATCATTTTTCAATGTTCTATAGATTCAGGAGCAGTTCCTATGGATTGGAGGATAGCAAATGTTATCCCACTTTTTAAGAAAGGAGGGAGAGAGAAAATGGGTAATTATAGACCAGTTAGTCTGACATCAGTGGTGGGGAAGATGCTGGAGTCAATTATAAAAGACGAAATTGCTGAGCATTTGAATAGCAGTAACGGGATCATTCCGAGTCAGCATGGATTTACGAAGGGGAAATCATGCTTGACAAATCTACTGGAATTTTTTGAGGATGTAACTAGGAAAATTGACAAGGGAGAGTCAGTGGATGTGGTGTACCTCGACTTTCAGAAAGCCTTCGACAAGGTCCCACATAGGAGATTAGTGGGCAAAATTAGGGCACATGGTATTGGGGGTAGGGTACTGACATGGATAGAAAATTGGTTGACAGACAGAAAGCAAAGAGTGGGGATAAATGGGTCCCTTTCGGAATGGAAGGCAGTGACCAGTGGGGTACCGCAAGGTTCGGTGCTGGGACCCCAGCTATTTACGATATACATTAATGACTTAGACGAAGGGATTAAAAGTACCATTAGCAAATTTGCAGATGATACTAAGTTGGGGGGAAGTGTGAATTGTGAGGAAGATGCAATAAGGCTGCAGGGTGACTTGGACAGGTTGTGTGAGTGGGCGGATACATGGCAGATGCAGTTTAATGTAGATAAGTGTGAGGTTATTCACTTTGGAAGTAAGAATAGAAAGGCAGATTATTATCTGAATGGTGTCAAGTTAGGAGGAGGGGGAGTTCAACGAGATCTGGGTGTCCTAGTGCATCAGTCAATGAAAGGAAGCATGCAGGTACAGCAGGCAGTGAAGAAAGCCAATGGAATGTTGGCCTTCGTAACAAGAGGAGTTGAGTATAGGAGCAAAGAGGTCCTTCTACAGTTGTACCGGGCCCTGGTGAGACCGCACCTGGAGTACTGTGTGCAGTTTTGGTCTCCAAATTTGAGGAAGGATATTCTTGCTATGGAGGGCGTGCAGCGTAGGTTCACTAGGTTAATTCCCGGAATGGCGGGACTGTCGTATGTTGAAAGGCTGGAGCGATTGGGCTTGTATACACAGGAATTTAGAAGGATGAGGGGGGATCTTATTGAAACATATAAGATAATTAGGGGATTAGACACATTAGAGGCAGATAACATGTTCCCAATGTTGGGGGAGTCCAGAACAAGAGGCCACAGTTTAAGAATAAGGGGTAGGCCATTTAGAACGGAGATGAGGAAGAACTTTTTCAGTCAGAGGGTGGTGAAGGTGTGGAATTCTCTGCCTCAGAAGGCAGTGGAGGCCAGTTCGTTGGATGCTTTCAAGAGAGAGCTGGATAGAGCTCTTAAGGATAGCGGAGTGAGGGGGTATGGGGAGAAGGCAGGAACAGGGTACTGATTGAGAGTGATCAGCCATGATCGCATTGAATGGCGGTGCTGGCTCGAAGGGCTGAATGGCCTACTCCTGCACCTATTGTCTATTGTCTATTGTCAAGTCAAGTCAAGTCAAGTCAATTTATTTGTATAGCACATTTAAAAACAACCCACGTTGACCAAAGTGCTGCACATCTGTCTATTGTATTGTTCTGTTTCGGGACATATGGCAACATAACACACTTGACATTCAAAAAGATTGGAACTTCCAATTCTGCTGCGCTCAGTCACGGCTGCATCTGAGCTGAACAGGAATTGTATTGCTTGTGTTTGGAGTGGAACATGGTGGCAGATGGGTGGAGGCGGTGTCGTTAGGCTTCGGTTGGCTGCCTGATAGTGTTCATATAACACATGGCGCCAGTTGCTTGGAAGCGTAGCTGCAAAAGTTATTGTAAACCGATATAAGGAACTGCAGGTGCTGGTTTACAGCCCCAATAAATTGTAGTGGAATTAGTACTCCATGTCCCCATCAAGCCGCCAAGCCTGTCCCTGCTTATTGGACCCGGCAGACCGGCGGCCTGCAAGGGGGAACCGGAGACCAGGAGGATGAAGCCAGTGACAACGGGCAAGGTGCAAGATGCAAGACCAGGTAGGAGAGGAGAGGGCCCACTGCTCCCTCATGGTCAGCTGCGGGAGGAACCGCTGGGGAGCATAGATGGAGAGGGACCCAAGAAGGCAATGGCGTGTGGCCTACAATGGAATGACCAGGTTGTGCATGGTGTGAAATACAGGAGCTTCAAAGCTTGTCATGGTGGAAGCTATTTCTTTACTCAACTTTTAAATTGGTATTAATCCGAGCGTGGTTTGAGTGAACTTTGTTTTTTAAACTTGTGCACTGTTGGGACTTTTTAACTCAGTTTACTCTTTAATGATGTTGTTGGCCCAGGTATGCTTGCAGGGCACCAGTGGGCATTCAGCGCTTCAGCCAAGTGTTAAGTGCTTGATTATAAATCTAGTCAGTAAGTGTCAGGAAGCCATTCAATCACAGAAGAAGCATGAGATGTTTATCAAATGACACCAAATTTATTGGGGAAAAGAAATAGGTGACGTTCCGTTTCTGAAGAAGGGTCTCGTCTCGACCCGATACATCATCTATTCCTTTTCTACGGAGATGCTGCCTGACATGCTGAGTTGCTCCAGCTTTTTGTGTCTATCCTCAGTGTAATAACCAGCATCTGCAGTTCCTTCCTACAAACCAGTTATAATACCTTTTCAATCCTTGCCTTTGGGCATAGATGGGGTAGACAATCAGAACCTGCTATTCGCAAAGTGGCAATGTTAGATACTAGCTGGCATCGCATTAAGTTGTGAGGCAAATTGTAAGGGAGACTAGACCAAGTGGACCCGTTGGGCCCAAACCTCTCCTGCATTGGTGCAGCACCCTCTCCTCCCCCCTCCCCCTCCCCTCTCTTCTCCCCCCTTCCCCCCTCCCTTCTCCCCCCCACCCTCTCCCCCACATCCCCTCCCCCTCCCCTCCCCTCCCACCCTTCCCCCCTCCTTCCTTCCTCCCCTTTCCCCTCCCCCCTTCCCTCCCCCCCTCCCCTCCCCCTTCCCCCCTCCCCTCCCACTGCATCCCCCCAACCCCCCTTATCCTCCTCCCGTTTCCCTAATTCTCCCGGTGTCTAGACTTCAGGGGTCAGGGGACAAGCAGGGGCCGGCTCGGTGTCTTCCCAATCCCAGGCTGGCGGGTTCAACGAGCTGGAGACCGGCTCGGTGACATTGTTTACTCAGAGAGTGGTGGATGCCTGGAGTGTGTTGCTGGGGTGGTGGTGTTGGAGGCAGATACAATAGTGGTGTTTAAGAGTTTTTCAGGTAGGCACATGCACATGCAGGAATTGGGGGGATGTGGCTCATGTACAGATAAATAAGACTAATTTATCTTGCTTTTTTCCACGAGAAGTAGTTCTACTGAATAACCAAAATCTGTAGTCTCTTTTTTGCTCTGGTTTATTTTCACCCACATGTTTAGACCGTAATGTTGTATCCTTTTTGTTTTGATGTGGTCATGCTTTATTCTTAATTGTTAACTGTATGTAACTGTGTCATTTGTGAGCAGAGCACAAAGGCACATTCCTAGTATATGCACATACTTGGCCAATAAACATTCATTCATTCATTGGCATTTTGTTTGGCACAGACATTGTGGGCCAAAGGGCCTGTTGCTGTGCTGTAGTGTTCTTTGTTCTGCGACCTACTTGAACCACAGATTCTGAGCTGGCTTTTGTCCACTCCTTCCCGATCGAGAGTGCCGGGGCTAATGTTTTGTGCTTGCAATATTTTTCCACTTAAGATCAATCGAGTCAAAGGCTGAAGCCTGGGAGCCCCTGAAAATCATTGCCGGCAGCACATGCACGAGGTGATTGGTGGGAACGAGAATTGCTTTGCAGCGTTTACGAGTCGAACAATGGAACAAATCTGTGAAATAGAATGAACCATTTTCTTTGCATCTCCCTGCGTGGCCCGGTGGTAATATCTTGAAAAACAAATATTTCCTTTTTATTTTGTTCCAGATGCAATGGCCATCATTCAACGCTTCATTTAATTTAACCAGCAATTTTTGAATGCTAATTTTTATCCTTGAGTCTAAACGCATCAGACTTTTATTAAATAAATCCCGGTTGCACATCGTGCTTGTAGCGAACTTCTGTCCAGCAATTTCTGTTGAGACTAAGTGTAAACAAGCAACAGACTGATCCATTGATTGTCTCTGTGTTGACTTTGAAAAGAATCCCATTGTCAGCACAAAGGAATGATATATTGAGCGCAGTGTATCAGCCCTGCATTGATCTTCTAAATCTCATGCTACAGTGTCTTTGCAGTTATGAAGCATCTACGGGGGAACATTAATCCTGTTCTGGCAATTCAGCTGCATGTCAATACGTACAACAAGGTTAAAAAGTTGTGGAAAAAGACAGCAAATGGTCCTGGCTAAAAGTTCTTGAATTGGCATCAGTTGCATTTCAATACGCTTCCCATATGAAGATTTTGTACATCAATCAATAGTTATAGGCAGGATTTCTCCAAATGTCAAAGGAAGTGTTCTCAATGAAGACAGACACAGAATGCTAGAGTAACTCAGTGAATCAGGCAGCATCTCTGGAGAAAAGGAATAGGTGACGTTTTGGGTCGAGACCTTTCTTCGGACTTCAAATATTCTCCATGTTTAGTTTATTATTGTCACATGTACCGAGGTACAGTGAATAGTTTTTTTGTGCGTGCAATCCAGTCAGCGAAAAAACTAAACATGATTTCCAGCATTCTGTGTCTATCTTCGGTATAAACCGGCATGTGGAATTTCTTACTGCACATGCTGCCTGACTCGTTGAGTTACTCTAACATTTTGTGTCTATACACATGATTATAATCGAGCCACCCACAGTGTACAGATACAAGATAAGGGGAGTAACGTTTAGTGCAAGATAAAGTCCAATAAAGTCCGATTAAAGATAGAGTGTCTCCAATGAGGTAGATGGAAGGTCAGGACTGCTAGCTGGTGATAGGATGGTTCAGTTGCCTGAAGACAACTGGGAAGAAACTGGGAGGAAACCGGAGCACCCGGAGAAAACTCACAAGATCACAGGGAGAATGTATAAACTCCACACAGACAGCACCTGTAGTCAGGATTGAACCTGGGTCTCTGGCGCAGTAAGGCAGCAACTCTACCACTGCGCCACTGTGCCACCCTATTCAATCAATATGTTTGATGCCACCAGAGTTGTCAAATTGATAAGAAACAAATTGGCAAAAAAGTAAATTGTTGTTCAGAATTTGTAAAGGAGAGCCAAAATATCACCATGTTCTTTTGATTTTCCCTTTTGATTGTGTTACCATGTTCTTTTGACTCTCCACGATTCAAAGCTCCAGCCCTGAAGTTTGGGGTGAGTATCTACACCACAGGTTACAAAGGGGAGTGGACTGTACACTATCCTTGTAAATTGTCACACCTCTCGGGAGAGACTGTGTAGAATCGCCTTAAGTGCCTGACACTCAGTTATCATCGTTTCATGGGCAGCACGGCGACGCAGCGGTAGAGTTGCTGCCTTACAGCACCAAAGACCAGGGTTTGATCCTGCCTACAGGTGCTGTTTGTATGGAGTTTGTACGTTCTCCCTGTGACCGCGTGGGTTTTTTCCGGGTGCTCCAGTTTCCTCCCACATTCCAAAGACGTGCAGGTTAGTAGATTAATTGGCCTCTGTAAATTGGCCCTAATGTGTAGAATGTAAAACTGGGATAACATAGAACTAGAAGATGGACGCAAAGTGCTGGAGTAAAACTCAGCTGGCTAGGCAGCATCTCTGGAGAAAAAGGGTGGGTGACGTTTTGGGTCAGAACCCTTCCTCAGACTCAACATAGAATCTGGGTGATCGTTGGTTCGCACAAACTTGGTGGGCCGAAGGGCCCGTTTCCATGCTCTATCTCTAAACTAAACTATGTATCATGGCCAGGACCTGGAGATACACATACTCTACATCAATAGATTGGCATCAAGCAACATTTCCACGTCTGCATACGTTATCTTCCTTATGCACAGTTACTCATCTCAATGATTTGTCACCCACTCAGTGGTGTGTCCAGGCAGTGGAGCACACAGGGGATCGTGAATGTAAGCCGTTCTCATGGAGATAATGAAATGAAATCTCCGCATTACCATCGGGAGAACTGTTGAAGTCGCTCTGCGACTTGGGTTTTCGCAGTCAGTATATTTTTTTGTTTAGCTCCTTTTAAGTTGGTCGTTGAAGGAGAGGAGAGAAAATATATTGTGACATTTAGGATGAAAGAACTGAAGGAATAATGATTTGAGCACCAACCCAAGTGGCTGATTTTGTTCTATTGATTGATTGGTTTTCCTCTTCTTACTGGCTTAAACGTGCCAATTCCAATGCCTGCACAACTAGTGGCCTGCTGTTACCTGGCAGTGTTTGTTGTCTTCCCCCTGCAAGATGAATGCATCGTGTGTGTCTTGTTTACTATGGTTTCCAAATACCACAGTTGCTCTCAGCCTGCTCTCTTTGAATGTGTGTTAATAGTAGTAGTTGGAAAGAGCAGAGATGTTGGGTGATGTGGAGATAAAAAGGCCAGCATGCATTCCCGGTTGTGAAACAGCAGACAGGTCTTTAGTGTCAAGACTTCAGAGATACAGCCCAGAAACACCGAGTCCGCACCCACTAGCGATCATCCCCTACACTAACATTTTTCTACACACTAAGGACAATTTTACGACTTACCAACTTACTCCTTCCACTGGCAGCAAGTTTTGATCCATTGTGTATTCTTTACACTTTGTTTTTGTCCAATGCTAGACTGTTGAATGATTTGGCAACTTCCCAACCCTGTTAATTTAGACCAGGAGCCTTTTTATCTCTTTGAACATTTCTTTTCTCCAGACCAGCGTCCTTATCTCTGACTCTTCATTATCTTTTCTGTTCTTGCATTTAATTGCACTCTTTGGCGATTGCCGTTTTCCAATTTTCTCCTCTTCACATCATTTATTTGTTCCACTTCATTTCCTAGAACTATATCAAACAGTACATCTTATGTTGGACCAACAACATACTCATTCAGCAATCAGGCACAAAATGTTTCCAAAACACATTGAATACTTACATTGCTATATTACGGTCAGCTTTGAGATAATTAAATGTACCCACTGTTATTATGCTGTTGCTCAAATACAGTCCATAGCGTTTGTTTGCCAAATAAGGGCAGCACAGTGGTGTGGTGGAACAATTGCTGCTTTACATCGCCAGAGACCCGGGTTCGATCATAACTGCAGGTGTTCTCTGTGCAGAGTTTGTACGTTCTCCCCGAGACCTCGTGGTTTTTCTCCAGGGGCTCTGCTTTCCTCCCACACTCCAAAGACGTACAGGTTGACAGGTTAATTGGCTTTGGTGAAAATTATAAATCGTCCCTAGTGTGTAGGATAGTGCCATTGGGGTGGGCCGAAGGGCCTGTTTCCACGCTGTATCTAAAATCTGCCCTTTGCAGACAAGCTCCCCCAATTTTCTGTCAATATTCACATATAATTTAAAACCCAATTGCTGTACCTAGCATTCTTCAGTTGTATTTAAACAGAAAGTGCTGGAGTAGCTCAGCGGGTCGAACAGCATTTCTGGAGAAAAGGATGGGAGACATTTCATGTTGAGACCCTTCTTCAGATGAAACCATTTCTCCAGAGATGCTGCCTGACCCGCTGAGTTGCTCCAGCACGTCTATTTTTCGGTATAAACCAGCATCTGTAGTTCCTTTTGAATTGTATTGAATTGAATCCTTTATGTCACATGTGACATTCTTTGCTTCTGTAATTCCTTTACACATTCTTCAGTTGTAGTCTACCTGTCTCTTTTGGGGTCTCTGCTGCTTTGTGATTGTCCACCCTGCAAACTGTTCAAATGTTCAAGACTGAGCACCTACTGGTGACTTTGGGCCATTGACCCTCACTCTGCAGAGTTCCTCTCTTTGCTTTGATTCCATTTTTCCCTCACTCCTGTTATGCCCTTCCTGCATTCTAGATAGTATGACACAGATCTCTCATGGAGTGGAATTGATTGACAGATAAAGCCTGCTAACTCCACACAGGCAGCACCCGAGGTCAGGATTGAACCCGGGTCTTTTGTGTGGTGAGCCAGCAACTCGACGAGTTGCATCATTGTGCTGCAGCTAGAATGTAGTTATCAGGGACAAATATTCTTTGCTCTTCCGACATCAAAAGTTAGTAGAAGTGTATCAATGGTTAATGATTGCTCTTGTCATTGCAAGAGTTCTGTGCCTTTGTGCCAAGCTTTTAAAAAATGTGGTCAAAATGTCCAAATACACCAAACTTTTTCTTATTTGAGTTTGGATTTAGGGAGAAGTAATTGGAAACTTCCATCTAGGAGGGCAGTGGTGCAGCTGGTAGAGCCACTGCCTCACAGCGCCAGAGACCCGGGTTCGATTCTGACCTCAGCTGCTGTCTGTGTGGAGTAGGCACATTTTCCCTGTGACCACGTGGGTTTCCTCCGGGTGCTCCGGTTTCCTGACACATCCGAAAGATGTGTGGGTTTAGGTTAATTGGCCTCTGTAAATTGTCCCCAGCATGTAGGGGTGGTTGAGAAAGTGAGATAACATAGGTGAGGTGATCAATGGTTGGCGCGGACACGATGGGCTGAAGGGCATGTTTCCATGTTGGAGCTCTAAACAAAAACTAAAATAGCATTCCAGATCCACATGATACTCGGGATCAATCCCTCATATTCTCCTGACCTTTACAACACTATAGTGACCTTTTGAAACTACGATTCAACCTGAAAGGTCTCCTCCCTTCTCTGTGTATTGAGATGACAAGGAATACAATTGAAAATGCGCGGAACACCTTTTAGAAACCACCGAGCTCATATGTACTGTTTATATGGATGTGTTCACATAATTATCAAATCCAAGATTTAAAAATATCGCTTAGAACCTGCAACAACAAATTCTTCTAAATTTACAGAACAATAAAAAAGACCATTCAGCCCATTGCACCCGTGCTGGACAACAAAAAAACGATGTTGTCAATTTCCACATTGCAGCTCTCTGATTGTAATTCTTGAGCTCTGAAATACTCTCGCAAATGCTTTTGTAAATATTTTGAGGGTTTTATCTTCCACCACCATTTCACAGAATGACTTCTAGCTCCCTAGCAATTTAAAGCACAATTGTCACGCCTAGTGATCCTGATACATTGCACATAACATCCATCATGATATATTGCAACTTAGATTAAAATAAACAGGTTAATACCTCCTTTACAATAAGCAAGATGCAAATTTACTATCTGTGTATTAACTGTTCACACGATTAAATTGCTTGAACAATTTCCAAGCTACAATACCCTGTTGCTGCTAAATATGATTAATACATTTATCTGTGCTCCCCTGATACAAAATTGCCCAAAATGATTATTAAAAAGTTTTTTTAAATTAAAAATCCTTTTTACTATTTCACATTTTTGTCCTGAAGCTTTGTTCTACTAATTTCATTTTTGACTTAGTTTCTTGGCTTTGCTTGACAGCATAGTTTCTACTTGTGTGAGTTAATAACTTTGCTTTTTCTTAATTCTGGAGCTTGATTTTCTAAAGTAATTCCACCCAACACATCTTCACTACACCTGAGATCAGTTTTGTTGCTCTTTGGGTCAATGTTTGGTTGAATAGTAGGGGTGTCAGGGGTTATGGGGAGAAGGCAGGAGAATGGGGTTGAGAGCGAAAGACAGATCAGCCATGATGGAATGGCGAAGTAGTCTTGATGGGCATTTTATGAAGAGAAAACGCTCTGAGGGGCAAGGCATAAATTTTCACTAATATACCAATGTTTTCTTTAAATGGTTTTCATTCAAGGGTTTTAAGTACTCATAAGTATTTTATAGTCTTTATTTTTTTCATTACATTCTCAGAGGACACTGAGGGGTGATCTCATAGAGGTGTACAAGATCATGAGAGGAATAGATCGGGTAAATGCACACTTATACCCAGAGAAAGGGAGTCGAGAACCAGGACATAGGTTTAAGGTGAGGACGGAGTGATTTAATAGGAACATGAGGGGTAACTTTTTTACATAAAGGGTTGTAGGTGTATCGAACGAGCTGCCGGGGAGGCATTTGGGGAAGGTACTATGACAACAGTTGAGAAACATTTAGGGTACGTGGGCAGGATAAGTATATGTGCGTGTATAATATATATGTGTGTGTGTGTGTGTGTGTTTGTATGTATATATATATATATATATATATATATATATATATATATATATATATATTCGGCATAAATATATGGTGGTCTCTGGAACGGATGCACTGCAATGCTGAGAACTATATTCTGCACTCTCTATCTTTCCCTTAGCTCCACCTGTTTTAATGGAGTTTCACTTGGTTGTATTTATGTATAATATTATCTGATCTGATCTGATCAGATAGCACACAGAGCAAAGCTTTTCATTGTACCTCACTACACGCAACAATAATAAACCTAAATCTTAACCGAAACCAGGAATGAAATGCGTTAAGTATTCATATATCACCAGCTTCAGGAATAGCTTCTACCCCTCTGTTATCAAGCTTCTGAACGGTCCTTCTAGAAAGCTAGGGTACTGTCCGATTCACCTCCACCCCATTGCAGACATTGGGCTTTGTCTGTGGAGCTGGTTTGCTACAATTCTGACAACTATATTCTGCACTCTGTATCTTCCTCTTTGCTCTACCTTTTGTAATTGGGGCTGACTTGATTATATTTATGTATAGCACTGTCAAATTCGATTGGTTAGCAAGCAAAACAAAGCTTTTCACTGTACCTCGTTACACGCAACAATAGTAAACTTAAATATAAATCTAAACCTGGAATGAAATACATTAAGTATTCATATATAATGCATATATAGTTCTGTAATTCAAATCTCTGCTCCGATATATTAAATGGCTGAATGGACTGAGTTTATATCTATCATTATCTGGCATTTCCAGCATGAAAATATCAGTGCAGTCAATTTTCAATTACACTGAACAAATCAATGATCCTTTTTACCAGCATCTCTAAAGGAAACCTACATTTCAAATTTTTGGTCACGAAGTAAACGAGAAATAAACAGCATTAATCTTCTGTGCCTTCGCGAGGCTGATTAATAATACCACAGTGCGCTGGGACTCCATTTACTGCAATTACTGATTTGGTGAATTGTTCCAACTCACCCATGTCATCACTTGTCAAGATGGCATTTCAGTAATTAATGCTTTAATTGCTTTTTTAATGACACCAGTACCCACTTTCAGAATAATCCAAGCCATCAAATTCTTTACTGCCCCATTTGATTAGGTGTGTGCATCGTGTAGCGCATATCCATCTACTTGCATCAAAACAATGTTGACATTTAGAATAAAATATGACCACCCCCCAACCCCCCCCCCCCCCCTTGAATTCTTTATTAAGACTGAGAGAAGGTTTAAATGTTTTGTTTTAGCTTTTCCCTATAAAATTATGAGAGCATAGATGGGATAGACAGTCAGAACCTTTTTTTCCCCATGGTGGAAATGTCCAACACTAGAGGGCTTCGCTATAAGGTAAAGTTTAATGGAGATGTACAGGACAAGTATTTTTTACACAGAGGGTGGTGGGGGCCTGGAACACATTGCCAGGGGTGGTGGTGGAGGCAGATACGGCAGTGGTGTTTAAGAAGCTTTTAGATAGGCACATGGATGTGCAGGGAATGAAGGGGTATGGATCACATGCAGGCAGATGAGTTCAGTTCAACCAGGCATCATGTTCGGCGCAAACATTGTGGGCCGGGCCGAATTGCCCATTCCTGTGCTGTACTGTTCAATGTTATGTTCTATGTTTACTTGTGTTGAGTTATAATTAAAAAAAGCAAAATGAAGAGAATTTATTGCTGTTTGGCACCACTCTGTCTCACTGCACTGGTGACTTTACTCTGGAGTTATGACAGCAACAAGAGGAGTACAGTATGTGGAAGCCAGGAACTGCGGCTGCGATTTAATACACAAAAAGACTAAATGTGCTGGACTAACTCGGCGGGTCAAGCAGCATCTTGGGAGGACATAGGCAGGTGTCAGGCGGCACAGTAGCACAGAGGTAGAGTTGCTGCCTTACAGCACCAGAGACCCAAGTTTGATCCTGACCATGGGTGCTGTCTGTACGGAGTTTGTGCATTCTCTCTGTGACCGTGTGGATTTTCTCCGGGTGCTCTGGTTTCCTCTCACACTCCAAAGGTGTACAGGTTTGTAGATTAATTGGCTTTTGTAAATTGTTCCTAGTGTGAAGGATGCAAAACTGGGTTGACAGCTGACTGTTAGTTGGTGTGGACTCGGTGGGCCGAAGGACCTGTTTCCTTGCTGTGTCTCTAAAGATGACCTTTCAATGTTCTCCAGAGATGCTGCCTGGCCTGCTGAGTTACTCCAGAATTTTGTGTCCTTTAGGAATACAGTATCAGTTGAAATCTTTGAGACAAAGTCAGTATGCAATGAATCAGTTGAGAATCTGCAGTGTAGCTTTTGCGTAAAAGTATGTGTTTCTGTTACTGTCAAGTTAACTGCACTGCTATTAAAAGTCAAATAGGTTATTCATCACAGCTGTGAATTTGTGAATGGTCATACTAATTGCCACTGCTGATTTGAAAACCCTGTGTGACACTATTTAACTTCTCAGATATTTAAATTACCTGATTCCAATCTTGCCTCAGCTCATTTGCTGCTAAAACCATCATCCATGATTTCAAACCCCATGCGCTTGACTATTCTAATGAAATTTCTGACTTGCCTCTCTCATTCTAATCTGTGCAAACCTGAGTCTATGTCCACCTTGCACCATTCAGTCAATCCAGCAGTACACCAATCACTCTAAAGCACAGTCTCAATATTATAATTCTCCTGCTTAAAAACTGTCGCCTTAATAGATCTCCTCTCTAGAACTGGAATGTTCTCTCCAGATCTCCCCGACTTAATAACACTCCAATGTTTCAGCCACACTCTAATTCTACCCTCTTGAACATTGTCAAATTTAATTGCTCCTCCCTTAGCTCAGTCAACTGTCAAGATCCTCAGATGTGGATTTCTCCGAAAACTAATGTTTAGTGCCAGGTAAAGTCCGAATTAAAGATAGTCCGAAGGTCTCCACAATGAGGTAGATGGGAAATCATGATCGCTCTCCATTTGGTGATTGGATGGCCCAACTGTTCTCAGGCAACTGAACCATCCTATCACCAACTAGAGAGTAATCCTGATTTACCATCTACCTATTTGGAGACCCTTGGACTATCTTTAATCTGGATTTTACTGGACTTTTTTTACACTAACGTTATGTCTATTATCTATGTATCTGTACACTGTGGCCAACTTAATTGTAATCATGTATAGTCTTTTCGCTGACTAGATAGCATGCAACAAAAAAGCTTTTCACTGTACCTCGGCACACATGGCAATAATAAACCAAACTTCAGGATGCTCTCAAAAGATATTCTTTTCTTATCTGCTCTGATACTTTCATATGTGGATTGACACCAATTTTTACCATAACCAGTCTGAAGAAGGGTCTCGACCCAAAACATCACCCATTCCTTCACTCCAGAGATGCTGCCTGTCCCACTGAGTTACTCCAATATTTTGTGTTTAGCCCATAACACTTTCATGAAGAACCAGGGACATTTTGCTGTATTTCCATAGAAGAACGTCGCTTCGGCCCATTGAGTCTATGGCAGCTCACAGGACAATTCCATTGCACCCAAAATCTCCTTAACTATATTTCCCACATTCCTGACAACCACAATTCCCATTGTTCCACACATATTCTATCATTCACCCACACAGTGCATAGTAGGGACAATTTACGTGGGGCCAATTAACTTATTACCCAACACACCTTTGGGATGTGGGAGGAAACCAGGGTACCTGGGGGAATCCCCCACATGCACAGGAAGAACATTGCAAACTCCACATGGACAGGACACCCTGAAAGTCAGGATTAAACACAAGTTGGGAACTGTGAGGCAGCAGTTCTACCAGCTGCGCCATTAACTCATTGATTCAATGATACTTTATTGTCACGTAAAGTATTGTCACATCCTAGGTACAGTGAAATGCTTTGTTTTGCAAACAACACGGTAAAATCCTACAGCAGTCCTCACCTAGGCAGTACACAAGAATCGCCACGTTTCTGGCGTTGACAGATTGTGACGCCCATTGCTAGCGTTACACAAATATAAATTGTTTGTGTCATTATTGAGTCTTAAAAAATGACCCAGATAATGACTTCAATTATGAGTCAAGATTATGTTAGTTGATCTGTTCCAGGTATGTGAGAGCCCCCTGAGATTTAGACTTTTTTCACTTTACACTTCAGAGATATGGCACAGAACCAGGCCCTTCGGCCCATTGAGTCCGCACTGACCAGGGATCATCCCATACACTAACACTATCCTACACACTTGGGAGGATTTACAATTTTAATTACCGAAAACAATTACCTACAAACCTGCATGTCTTTGGAGTGTGGGCAGAAACCGGAGCACCCAGAGAAAACCTATGTGGTCACATACAAATTACGTACATACAGCACCCGTAGTGAGGATTGAACCCGGGTCTCTGGCGCTGTGAGGCAGCAACTCTATCGCTGCGCCACTGTGCCACCTTAGATCATTTCCAGGGAAGACAAAACTGCTGCTACAGAGAAGCCAAAAGGTGATTTACTGTTCCTAATGAGTTGAGAATTACTACCAGTTTCAGGCATTACCAGAAACTCTGTAGAAATTTCAAAAGGGTGGCTCACAGATAAGATGTTGTGAATGAAGCCTTAATTTTCTTTAAAAGCCAGCCCATATCTTCAACATGGAGCACTTGTGCAGAAACAAATTGCTTTCCCTATCACCCATGTTGTCAATCCAATGTGCATGCCTGCCACATTAGTAACGCTGTAACTTTTCATGGTTGATATTTAATATCATGTAGCACTTCATGGGTAGATCTCAGATTGGTTTAGTGAGCAAAATTTTAAATGCTACTGGAAAATAACTCGGAAACTTTGAGCAATAACATATTTATTAGGGATCAAAGGAACCAGGAGGCCAACAATTAGTGCAGACAGGAAACACAGGAGAGTGCAGATGCTGGAATTGTGAGCAAAACACAAAGTGCTAGAGGAGCTCAGCAGGTCAGACAGCTTCCAGAGAAATGGACACATGACATTTCGGGTCATGCCCTTCTTCAGACTGAACCTTCTTCAGTCTGAAGAAAGGTCCCGACCCGAAATGTCACCTATGCATTCCCTCCTGCAGTTGTTGCCTGACCTGCTGAGTTCCTCCAGCACTTTGTTTTTTTTAATTAGTGTAGACGACCATATGAAGACCTTATTTATTCACAAAATGCTGGAGTAACTAAGCAGGTCAGGCAGCATCTCAGGTGAGAAGGTTTGGGTGACGTTTCGGGTTGACACCCTTCATCGGTCTGAAGAAGGGTCTCGACCTGAAACGTCACCCATTCCTTCTCTCCTGAGATGCTGCCTGACCTGCTGAGTTACTCCAGCATTTTGTGAGTAAATACCTCTCGATTTGTACCAGCATCTGCAGTTATTTTCCGACACTACCATATGAAGACCAGTTCCATCCGACACCACTCAAAATGCCTCCTACAACCATGTGGTTGTACATGGTGCAGTGTGAGCCAGCCATGCAGATGAGAACTGAAGCCTTCTCCTCCTCACGCCTCAAGCTAGGAGCACGAGCAGCAACCTTCTGCACCTTCCTCGAGACCCTGCCTGCCCCAGCTACTACAAGGTCCACCTGCAATAATGTCCACAGCTACGGCAATGTACTGCTAATCACTCGTTGAGCTATCTGTTTGTGCTCGCCATTTTGAACAGGTCGCACATTTTTAAAGTAAACAGGTATGATTTATTGATGTTTGCCTTTTACCTGACAAGGGATCAGACAAAGCATTTAATGGTATATTGCATCAATAAATCCTTGCTTCCCGCATCATTAACTATAAGGAGAGGTTGAACAAACTAGGATTGTTTTCTCTGAAGCATCGCAGGCTGAGGGGAGACCCAATATATGTATATGAAATGGTGAGACAGTCAGAACCTTTTTCCCATGGTGGAAATGTCAAAGACTAGAGGGCATAGCTTTCAGGTGAGAGAGTCGAAGTTTAAGGTGGGAGAGTCGAGATTTACGGGGTAAGTCATATTTACACAGAGTGGTAGGAATAGAGTCATAGAGTGATACAGTGTGGAAACAGGCCCCTCGGTCCAACTTGCCCACACCAGCCAACATGTCCCAGCTACATTGGACCCACCTGCCCACATTTGGCCCATATCTCTCAATCTGGAATGAGCTGTCAGGAGTGGGGGTGGAAACAGATACAATAGTGGCATTTAAGAGATTTTTAGAAAGACGCATGGATATGTAGGGAATGGAGGGATATGGATCATGTGTAGGCAGAGGAGATGAGTTTAACTTGGCATGATGTTCAGCATGACATTGTAGGCCATAGGGCCATGTGCTCTACTGTTCTATGTTCCATCATTAATTTTGTGCAAAGTTGAAAATTTAAATTGATTCCTAAAGATCATTTTGTATATCCATTCGACCTCCCAGACTGCAACCCTCCCACTTGCTCAGATTAAACTCCATCTGCCATTTCTCTGCCCAGTTCTGCACTTTAAGACTTTAGATTTAAAACAGTTAATCCCGTGCATCTTAATCTTCTAGATCAGCCTACCATGGGGATTTAATGCCTCAAATGCCTTACGAAAGTCCAGGTGGACAAGGTTCACCACCCTACGCTCATCAATCACCTTCATCAATCACCTTCACCACCTCCTCGAAAAGCTCGTTGATAAGACGCAACCTGCTGTACACAGAGCCACACTCTGTCCCTAATCCATGCATTCTCATCCAAATGGGAGCAAAAACGATCCCAACAAATTCCCCCCAATATCTTTCCTGCCACTGACCTGAGGCTCCCTGGCCTGAGTTCCCCGCATTGTCTCTACTTCCCTAATTAAACAAAGGAACATTAGCTACTCTCCAGTCCTCCGGGACCTTGACTGGGGCTAGAGAAGATGCAATGATCTTCATCAAGGCTTCCACAATCTCCTCTCTTGTCTCGTGTAAGAAGGAACTGCAGATGCTGGTTTAAACTGAAGATAGACACAAAAAGCTGGAGTAACTCAGCAGGACAGGCAGCATCTCTGGAGAGAAGGAATGGGTGACGTTTCGGATTGAGACCCTTCTTCAGTCTGAAGGAGGGTCTCAACCCAAAACGTCACCCATTCCTTCTCTCCAGAGATGCGGCCTGTCCCGCTGAGTTACTCCAGCATTTTGTGTCTATCCTCTCTTGTCTCTTTCATTAACCCAGAATAGATCCCGTCAGGCCCTGGGGATTTATCCACCTTAATGCTCTTCAAAAGCCCCAACACCTCCTCCTTTCTTACGTGAAGTTTCATCTGATACAAATCACAGCATTCTTTAGACTTTAGAGATACAGTGTGGAAATAGGCCCTTTGGCCCACTGAGTTAGTGCTGACCAGCGATCACCCGGTACACTAGCACTATCCTACACATGAGGGACAATTTACAATTTTACCAAGGACAATTAACTTACAAACCTGTATGGCTTTGGAGTGTGGGAGGAAACTGGAGTACCCGGAGAAAACTCATGCAGTCACAGGGAGAATGTACAAACTCCGTACAGACAGCACCCTTAGTCAGGGTTGAATCCAGGTCTCTGGCACTGTGAGGCAGCAACTCTACCGTTGGATCGCTGCACCACTGTGCCGCCCCAAGCTATTCACTGGTATTCTGCTTCCTCAACTGTTATGTTTGACATATTCGCATTTCCACCACCTGTCCTGGTTTGTAGGTAGCGATTCTTTACCTCATTCACTTTCCCATTGATCTCCATAACCTTTGGTTGTGTTGGTGCCCAGAATTCTGTCAATGGTGGCCTCTAATTAACCCTACAGGTCCAGATATTGTCCTGGTAAATTCACATTGAGTGCCCTTTAAGGACGATTCCCACCTCCTTTAGCAAAGAGATTTAAGGATTGATAAAAGAAATAAAGGAACGTGTAGACAAGGAAATAGCACGAGTTAAGGTCAAACCAAGAGTAGAAACAGAAACTATACCTGAGGGTGGTGTGGCGGTGAACATATTGAATGTTTTAATTGGCCAGAGAGGCAGCATGGATTGGTAAAGTAGAAGTCACTGGTGTTAGAAATACTGAACTGAAAGAGAACGTGAGAAAAATTAAAATGAAATAAAAAATTCAGGCAGGTGATTCTTATCTCTGTTATCCCAGGTGCTGGAGAGATGCACAAAGTAGGCAGCGATCTGGTATATTGGGTTCCTGCACAATTTCTTTAACCAATTTGCTCAGTCTGTACCTGAGAATTGGGTGAACTTGAGCAGAAAATCCATACTGAAAAGCCCAGCTCTTTAAACATGTCTGTTGATTTTTTCTATGTCCAAGGTTTTAGTTGTTTCGGCTGCCACAGTTTTCAATGAATTTTCATCATCAGCGGAGAAATGAATTCCACGCATGTTTGTTATTCATCTCTCGGCTTGGAGGCAGGGAGGCAAGTCAATTCCACAAGGTTGATTCATCATGTGGGTGACGGTGGAACAGAGAAGGATGGATGCTTCTCCGTGCATGCAGTTTACTCAAATCAAGAATTATGGTGCTCATGTAGAACAAGCAGCAAAGCGATGGAGAAACCCATGGAGAAATTAACCCTGAATCATTCCCTGTGGTCGTTGGCCTTCCCACCAATTGGTATCGCACTCACAGACGTCTGATAACCAGCTACCACAGATAAAGCCTGAACTGATAGTTTCCACATATAATGGGCAACATGCAAACGGCACACTGTGTAGCCCAAAGAATCTTTAAAGAGACGAATACGGAAAATAATCACAATGTAGGTGAGAAATTGAAACGGTTCTGTACAAAGGTGGGGAAAGCCACACGCTTTAGATGGACGGCAAATTTTAATAACATAAATAAGTTCATAAGGTCATATAAGTTGTGGGAGCAGAATAAGGCCATTCGGCCCATCGAGTCTCCTACGCCATTCAATCATAGCTGATCTATCTTTCCCTCCCAATGCCATTTTCCTGCCTTATCCCCATAACATTTGACACCCTTACGAATCAAGAGCCCTTTTAAAAATACCCAATGACTTGACCTCCACAGCCATCTGTGGCAATGAATTCCACAATGCCTGTGCCAAAGTTAATGACAAGACCAGCCCTTATCTGGCTCCATGTAATCCATATCTTTCCATTCCCTGCATATCCGTATGCTTATCCAAAAGATTCTTAAATGCCACTATCGCATCTTCCTCCACAAACCCCCCCCCCCCCCCCCCCCGGATAGCACGATCCAGGCACTCACCACCCTCTGTGTAAAAAAACTTGCTCTACACATCTCCCCAAGTTTTCCTCTCTCACCTAAAAAGTTTGCCCTCTAGTATTTTGATATTTCCATACAGAGAAAAAAAGTTCGAACTGTCTACCCTATCCACCCCACACCTCTCGTAATTTTATCGACTTTTATCAGGTCTCCCCATAGCCTTCAGTGTTCCAGAGAAAACAATCCAAGTCTGTCCAACCTCTTTCTACAGCTAATATCCCCATATCCAGGCATCATTCTGGTAAGCCTCTTTTGCACCCCTTCCAAATCCTCCACTTACTTCCTGTAATGGGGCGACCAGAACTGCATACAACACTATAAATTTGAAGTCAGTGGAACCGAACGGGAGGAGATGACTCTTGCAGGCTCCCCTTTAACATAAGCAACCGCAGATAAATTCTGACACTAAGCAACCGTAGCAGAAATAACCTGCCTCGAAGCTCCTTTTGTCACTGAGGTAATCAAGCTCTACTGCAGTGTCTCGTATAATTTGTTTCTTTCTGCCAACTCGCTGTGCTGGAAACTTTGTGGAAAGGCAACACTACCAGGGCAGATTTTAAAATGCATTCATTTCCGAAGGTATTATGAATGTGTCTGAGTAAGTTTATGATCTTAAGAGTAATTGGTTAAGCAAATTATGGCACAGTAAACCTGAAGAACATAATACATCCTGTCCTCCTCCGGCATGTGTAATTTGTAGTATCTCAATTGCATTGGATGTTATTATATTATTTTCTCTGTACAGAGAGAACAACCTCCTCCACACAACTTTATGACATGGTGATGATTCATTCCCTTTCCTCCAGGTCTATTTGTGTGCACTGAATCATATTATTCCATGTACAGTAGATCATTGTTATCCCTTGTGGAATACCAGGTGTAAATGAAAAAATATGAGCTCACTTCTATTACACGGCCAGAGCCGATATAATATTTCTTGGTGGCTCCATTTTAAACTTCCGAAGTGAGAGGCTGACAGGAAATGCTAGATTTTTTTCCCCATTCTAAATGGTTGATCGCAGTACCGTAACGAGATTTAAAAAAAAGACTTTCCAAGTATTCATTTTGCTGGCACAGGTATAAGAGCTGCTGCCTCACAGCGCCGGAGACTAGGGTTCACTGGTGCGTTATTGTCACATGTGCAAATCACAGTGAAATTATTTTTCGAGTCACCAGTCTCGGCACCATTCCCAAAGTCCAGTCTGTGCTCTAGGTCTTATGGAGCGGCACCCGATCGAGGTGAGCCCCAGGCTGCTGCAGGGCCTCCAGCCATCGCCTTTGTGTGGATCAAACCCTCTCCATTCGATCCTGACCTCGTGTGCCATCTGTGTGGAGTTTGCACGTTCTCTCTGTGACTGAATGGGTTTCCTTCGGGCGTTCTGGTTTCCTCTCACATCCCAAAGACATGCAGGGTTTTTTTGTTGATTGGCCTCTGTAAAAATTATCCCCAGTGTGTATCAGGTAGATAAGAAAGTGTGAAAGATAACATAGAATTAGTGAGAATAGGTGATCAAAGTTTGGCGTGGATTTCGTGGACCGAAGGGCCTGTTTCCATACTCTATCTCAAAAATAATCAAAAATGAAACTAATTTGACATGACAAGTTCAAGATAAGTTCATGTCATCGGAGCAAAATTGGGCTATTCGGCCATCAAATCTACTCCGCCATTCAATTATGGCTGATCTATCTTTCCCACTCAACCCCATTCTCCTGCCTTCTCCCCATCACCCTTGACACCCTTACTAATCAAGAATCTGTGAAAATGTGTAGGAAAGAACTGCAGATTCTAGTTTAAATCGAAGGTAGACACAAAATGCTGGAGTAACTCAGCGGGACAGGCAGCATCTCTGGAGAGAAGGAATGGGTGACGTTTCGGGTCGAGCCTCTTATTCCAAGAATCTGTCAATCGCCCAATGACTTGGCCTCCACAGCCATCTGTGGCAGAATTCCACAGATTCACTACCCTCTGACTAAAAAGATTCCTCCTCATCTCCTTCCTAAAGGTGTGTCCTTTTAATCTGAGGCTATGCCCTCTGGTCCTAGACTCTGCCACTAGTGGAAACATCCTCTCCACATCCACTTTGCCCAGGCATTTCATTATTCGGTAAGATATGTTCAGATATAGTTCAGATATACTTTTTGGAGGAGAAAACATATATCCATCAGGCCTTTACAGTTACAAAGTTAAGTGAAATAATATCAGGGGTTATCAGTAGATCTCATTAGCGCCTGACTGGTGTGATCAGGGGTGTTGACCAGATGTGATGAATAGGCAGCAGTGCAGGAGTGGCTGAAGATTGATGATAAAAAAAAGACACAAAGTGCTGGATTAAATCAGCAGGTCAGGCAGCATCTCAGGAGAACATGGATAGATGGGAAGAAACTGTTCCTGAATCTGGAGGTGTGCGTTTTCACACTTCTGTACCGTGTTCTATTGTCCCCTCCCCCTCTCCCACCCCAGCACACTTTAATCAACGTACAACCACTGGAGAACAAATTTGAGGAGTCATAGAGCTGTACATCATGTTAACAGGCCCTTTGACCCACCTTGTTCGCCACTGACCAAATTGGCATATTGCCCTTCTCCAATAGGCCTGTATTTGCCCAGATCCCTCTAAATCCTTCCCATCCATTTAGCGGTAAGAGCACAAAGCAAGGCCTCTGTTTCATTGTGCTCCGAGATATGTGACAATAAACTCATCTGAATCTGAACCAAAGAAGAAAGGAGTAGAAAATGTGCGGCTCCTACACACACTCACACATACGCACAACTTCTTAAAGAGATGGTGCCTCTTAAAACACAGAAGATCCTGCTAAATTAATTCACATCGAGTAGCAGAATCTTTTCAATTAGACGCATCCTATTCCTCTGGAGCATTGGATTAATATTTGAACACCCTCCCGACACATGGTTAACAAATACCTAACAGCCTTTTCACTTACTCACTCGCCCACTCACTCATTTCATGCCCCTTTTCTCTCTCTCTCCTCGCACATTAAAATGATCTCATCCCATGCAACATTTTAGAGCTCACAAACTAGAGGGCGGCACAGTGGCACAGTGATAGAGTTGCTGCCTTACAGTGCCAGAGATCCGGGTTGAATTCGGGTGTTGTCTGTACGGAGTTTGTACGTTCTCCCTATGACTGCATAGGTTTTCTCTGGGTGCTCCATTTTCCTCCCACACTCCAAAAGACAGACAGGTTTGTAGTTTAATTGGCTTCGGTAAAAATTGTAAATTGTCACTAGTGTGTAGGATAGTGTTAGTGTACGGGGTGATCACTGTGTGGTGCAGACTTGGTGGGCCGAAGGGCTTGTTCCCACGCTGTATCTCTAAAGTCTAGTCTAAAGACGAAAGTCCAATATTCATGCTTCAAACCTATTCTGTCCTGTCTAATATAGGACTAGTTTACGGGTGATTGCTGGTCAGTATGGACTCAGTGGGCCAAAGGACCTATTTCCACACTGTATCTCTAAAAAAATTGAAATTCTAATTCTATCAATGATAGACAATAGGTGCAGGAGTAGGCCATTTGGCTCTTCGAGCCAGCACCACCATTCAATGTGATCATGGCTAATTATTCACAATCAATTCCAGTGTGTACAAGCCTAGTCGCTCCAGTCTTTCAACATATGACAGTGCCGCCATTCCGGGAATTAACTTAGTGAACCAACGCTGCACTCCCTCAATAGCAAGAATGTCCTTCCTCAAATTTGGAGACCAAAACTGCACATAGTACTCCAGGTGCAGTCTTACTAGGACCCTGTACAACTGCAGAAGGATCTCTTTGCTCCTATACTCAACTCCTCTTGTCATAAAGGTCAACATGCCATTAGTTTTCTTCACTGCCTGATGTACCTGCATCCTAACCTTAAGTGACTGATGAACAAGGGCACCCAGATCTCTTTGTACTTCCCCATTTCCTAACTTGACACCATTCAGATAATAATCTGCCTTCCTGTTCTTACCACCAAAGTGGATAACCTCACATTTATCCACATTAAACTGCATCTGCCATGCATCTGCCTACTCACACAACCTGTCCAAGTCACCCTGCATCCTCATATCATCCTCCTCACAGTCCATACTGCCACCCAGCTTTGTGTCATCCACAAATTTGCTAATGTTACTTTTAATCCCTTCATCTAAGTCATTAATGTATATTGTAAATAGCTGAGGTCCCACCACCGGTACCCCACTAGTCACTGCCTGGCATTCTGAAAGGGACCCGTTAATCCCTGCTTTTTGTTTCCTGTCTGCCAACCAATTTTCTATCCATGTCAGCACCCTACCCCCAATACCATGTGCTCTAATCTTTCCCACGAATCTCCTATGTGGGACCTTATCAAAGGCTTTCTGAAAGTCCAGGTACACTACATCCACTGGCTCTCCTTTGTCTAATTTCCTAGTTACATCCTCAAAAAATTCCAGAAGTCAAGCATGATTTCCCCTTCGTAAATCCAAGCTGACTCGGAACGATCCTGTTACTGCTATCCAAATGTTCCGCAATTTCTTCTTTTATAATTGACTCCAGCATCTTCCCCACCACTGATGTCAGGCTAACTGGTCTATAATTTCCCATTTTCTCTCTCCCTCCTTTGTTAAAAAGTGGAATAACATTAACTACCCTCCAAACCGCAAGAACTGATCCTGAATCTATAGAACATTGGAAAATGATCACCAATGCATCCACGATTTCTAGAGCCACTTCCTTTAGAACCCTGGGATGCAGACCATCAGGCCCTGGGGATTTATCAGCCTTCAGTCCCATCAGTCTACCCAACACCATTTCCCACCTAATGTGAATTTCCTTCAGTTCCTCCATCACCCTAGGACCTCTGTCCACTAGTACATCTGGGAGATTGTTTTTGTCTTCCTTCGTGAAGACAGATCCAAAGCACATGTTCAACTCGTCTGCCATTTCCTTGTTCCCCATAATAAATTCACCTGCTTCTATCTTCAAGGGACCCACATTTGTCGTAACTATTTTTTTCCTCTTCACATACCTAATGAAGCTTTTACTATCCTCCTTTATATTCTTGGCTAGCTTACCTTCGTACCTCATCTTTTCTCCTCGTATTGCCTTTTCAGTTATCTTCTGTTGCTCTTTAAAAGAGTCCCAATCCTCTGGCTTCCCGCTCATCTTTGCTATGTTATACTTCTTCTCTTTTATTTTTATACTGTCCTTGATTTCCGTTGTCAGCCACGGTTGCCTCTTACACCCCTTAGAATCTACCTCTTTGGAATGAACTGATCCTGCACCTTCTGTATTATTCCCATAAATACCTGCCATTGTTGTTCCACCATCTTCCCTGCTACGGTATCTTTCCAGTCAACTCTGGCCAGCTCCTGCCTCATGCCTCCATAGTCCCCCTTGCTCAACTACAATACCGACACTTCCGATTTTCCCTTCTCCCTCTCAAATTGTAGATTAAAACATCATATTATGATCACTACCTCCTAATGGCTCTTTTACCTTGAGTTCCCTTATCAAATCCGGTTCATTACACAACACTAAATCCAGAATTGCCTTCTTCCTGGTAGGCTCCAGTACAAGCTGCTCTAAGAATCCATCTCGGAGGCACTCCACAAACTCCCTTTCTTGGGGTCCATTACCAAGCTGATTTTTCCAGTCTACCGGTATGTTGAAATCTCCCATAACCACTGTAGCATTACCTTTGTGACATGCCAATTTTAATTCTTGATTCAACTTGCACCCTATATCCAGGCTACTGTTTGGGGGCCTGTAGATAACTCCCATTAGGGTTTTTTTACCCTTACAATTCCTCAGTTCTGTCCATACTGATTCTACGTCTCCTGATTCTATGTCACCCCTTGCAAGGGACTGAATATCATTCCTTACCAACAGAGTGACCCCACCCCCTCTGCCCACCTGTCTGTCTTTTCGATAGGTCGTATATCCCTGAATATTCAGCTCCCAGCCCTGGTCCTCTGATAAGACTTGGCTTATATTATGATCTGTTTATCTTGCAGTCTTGGGTAATATATTCTACATTGGAGCTATTAAACCATCTGCGACCAGTATGACCCTTTATTACAGACCCTTGCTTCCACACATGCGTATGATATGTCTCAGTAGCTTTGCATCCTACTGTGGTTTCTGCTTGGCTTGATAAGTGGCTCTTAATGGCAGCCAAATCTGCTCCAGTCACTTTGTGACCTTTCTTGACTTTCCCCTGGTCTATCTCCTTGGACCATTGCACTGTCACCATGTAATGTTCCAAGACCTCCTCGTGGGCTGACCATCGGCCTATCAACCTCCCCCCGCCCTCCCACGCCTGCATCCACCTATTACCTACCATCCTTTGCCCTGCCTCTTCCCTCTTCTAGCTTTCTTCTCTTCCCCCCCTCCCCACCCCAACAACAATCACTGAAGGAGGGTCTGGACCCGAAACGTCACGTACCCATGTTCTCCAATGATGCTGCCTAATCTGCTGAGTTACTCCAGCACTTTGTGTCCTTCAGGGTTCATGCCGTTGGGTTGTAAACTACCCAAGCAGAATATGAGATGGTGCTCCTCCAGTTTATGCGTGCGTTCAAAGGTCAATTTGTCTCCTTGCACCAACACTGTGGAATACAGAATTGGCTGAGGGTGAATGAAAGTGGTAACGGCTGCAGAATCAGCAGCTGAAAAGGTCTGTGCCTGTGCAGCATTGCACCATCCTAATAACAAACGTCTGAAGGAGTTGTAAATCAGAAGGTTTGAACAAAATTTCAAAGTAGCACAAGAGAACAAAAGACTGCGGGAGCCAGGATGCAAGACACAAGGTTGCAAGGACCAATTATCTGAAATTGGTGAATTCGGTGTTGAGCCCAGAGGTTGCACACTGTCTCATTAGCAGATGTGGTCTAGTGCCTTTTATCCTTTGACAAAGTGTAAGAATCAAATATCACCCAGTCTGTAAACAATTTCCAACCCTCTCTATCAAAGATTGAGGTCTCCTATTAAGGGCATTTGTCGAAACAAAGTTAAGAATCGAATTGGACATTGATACACAATCAGATTAATTAACATTGTTGACACAACTGAAATGTGACAGCAGTCTCCAAAAACGTTATCAGTTTTTACCGTGTAGCAAAACGGGAAGGAATGATTTTAGTTTAATTTAGAGATACGGCGTGGAAACAGGCCCTTCGGCCCATCGAGTCCGTACTGACCAGTGATCTCCGTACACTGGTTTTATCCTACACACTAGGGACAATTCTCTTTACAATTTACAGAAGCCAAATTAACCTACAAACTTGTACGTCTTTGGAGTGTGCGAGGAAAGTGGAGCACCCAGAGAAAGCCTGCACACACGGGGAGAACGTACAAACTCTGTACAGACAGCACCCGTAGTCGGGATCAAACCTGGCACAGCAATTCCACCGCTGCACCGCTGTGCCACCCTGGAAGGAATGACATTTGCTGCTAGGCAGTAATATGAAAACAAAGAACATAAAATACGGAAAATATATACCCACCACATAGACAGAGAAAATTTGTAAGGAAACAAGGAAAATATTTGATTTGTTTAGTTTAGTGTCATAGAGTCAGACAGCGTGGAAACAAGTCCTTCGGTCCAACGTGCCCACACCAACCAACAAGTCCCAACTACACTAGTCCAACCTGCCTGCGCTTGGCCCATATCCCTCCAAACCAATCCCATCCATGTACCTGTCCAAATGTTTCTTAAACATTGCGATAGTACCTGCCTTAATTACCTCCTCCAGCAGCTCGTTCCATACACCCACCACCCTTTGCTTAAACTTAGTTTAGTTTAGTGTAGTTTAGTATAGTCCAGTTTATTATTGTCACGTGTACTGAGGTACTTCTGTTTGCGTGCTGTTCAGTTAAAGAAAAGACTATGCTTAATTACAATCAAGCCGTCCATGGTGCACAGACAAAAGATGATGGGTAGATCATTTAGGGCAAGATAAAGTCCAATAACGTCTGATTGAAGATAGTTTGAAGGTCTCCAATGAGGTAGGTGAGAGGGCAGGACTGCACTCTAGCTGATGAGAGGGTCGTTCAGTTGTCCCTTTGCATTGGGCTGTTGAAAGGTTTGCCCAAGCTGATCACACCTTCCAGTAGCCGGTCCATAGTCGGCAATGCATGGTGCTTCAAGTTGCAGCTGTCTAAATGTTTAGTTAGGTCTCACTTGTAATATTGTGTGTAGTTTTGATCGCCACGTGGTAGGAAGGATGGTAAAGCTTGGAGAGAATGCAGAAGAGATTGGTCAAGTCAAATTTATTGTCAAAATAACATGCAAAAAGTATATCTAGTAACATAGAGTAAGAGAACATTTACAAACCAGAATGAAAATATTTTTGTTGAGTTTACCTTAATTTAAAGTATGGTGAGGTACAGGTACAATGATAAATTTTGCTTGCACATGGACTCAAACATAGAGGAGGCCCATGACAGAAAGGTCAGACTGGGAGTGGGAGGGGGAATTGAAGTGCTCAGCCACCGGGAGATCATCCAGTGTCATAGTGAGGCCCACCGCAAGTTGGAGGAACAACACCTCGTATTTTGCTTGGGCAGCTTACAGCCCAGCGATATGAATATTGACTTCTCCAACTTTAGATAGCTCCTCTGTCCCTCTCTTCCCCTCCCCTTCCCAGTTCTCCCACTGTCTTCCTGTCTCCACCTATATCCTTTCTTTGTCCCACCCCCCCCTGACATCAGTCTGAAGAAGGGTCTTGACCCGAAACCTCACTCATTCCTTCTCTCCAGAGATGCTGCCTGACCTGCTGAGTTACTCCAGCATTTTGTGATACCTTCGAATGTTTCAAGGAGATTGGTAAGACAAGCTTTTGTTTACACAGAGAGTGGTGGATGACGATAATGTCACCGACGGGGCATTGGTGGAAGTGACAATGAAAGCAATGTTTAAGAAACACTTAGGCATTTAGGCAGATACATGAAGCAGAATAGAGTGATATAAATCATATTCAGGCAAATAAGATTAGTTTAGATTGGCATCATGGTCAGCACTGACATCGAGAGCTGAAAAGCCTGTTCCTGTTCTGTATTGTTCTATGTACACATTCAAATGCTTTTTAAATTCACTGAAGCTGATTTTGCCCTCACTATTCTTTGAAAAAACAGTGAGTTTTGGAGCTCCTCATCTTCCCTGTAATCCTTCAAAGAATCACTTTATATCTGTACTCCCTTATTCTTGATCCCTCTGCTAAATAAAATACACCTTCCCAGTTATTCTTTCTGAGCCCCTTAGAGATTATGGACCTCAATTAATTCTCTCCTCTGTTCCAAAGAAAACAAACTCGCCTTATCTAATCTTTTCTTGTAGATAATATTTCCAGTACCAGCAACATCTTTGTAAGTCTGGGCCTATCTACTGCTATCATATTTCTCTGTAACGTGGAGACCAGTACAAAATATGCACTCAAATTGTGACCACACTAATACTGTATATAGTTTGAGCATTAACCTTGTTCTCCTCTTCCAATCTTAACTCATAAACAAAGCCATCCCATGTACTTCATCTATAAGAAGGAACTGCATATGCTGGTTTATACCAAAGATAGACACAAAGTGCTGGAGTACCTCAGCGGGTCAAGCAGCATCTCTGGAGAAAAATGATGGGTGACGTTTCGGGTCGGAACCTTTCTTCAGACCAAAGAACAGATCCAAGTTGAAATGTCCTTTTTCTTCAGAGATGCTGCCCGACCCGTTGAATTACTCCAGCACTTTGTGTCCATCTTCAATGTCCTTTATCTTATTGACTTTTCCTACTACCTTTAAAGAACTATCGGCAACCTTTCCACTGTTCCTTTGATCCTCTAAATCTCTCAATCGTCTGGCATTCACTACACATTCCCTTGCCTTGCTGCAATTCCTCAAATGGATTTTCTCGCAATTCTCTCGATTAAATTACATTAACTAATCAAATCATTCATATCTTTCTGTAGTCAAAGTCTTCCATCTCACAATCATGGAGCCTATGATTTGTGTCGTCAGCGGGCCCTTTCTTTAATCAATTTAAATCATTAACGAATATTTCAAACTCTAGGGCAATTGAATGTTCTCGTGGAACCTTGTTGGTGACAGGCTTCCAGTCACAAAAGCTCACACCAAAATATGACCCTTTGCTTTAAGTTGCTGATTCGATTTTGGATCCAATTTGTCACACCTTGGATCCCAGGGCCTTTCACCGGATGCATGGACATGACCCACTGGTCATGTGGGATCTTGTGGAGGGCTGACCAAGAAGCCATGCAGATCACTTCAATTGTATTACTTCATTCATTCAATCTTCAGTCTATTCTATTCCAAAAGAGTGTAGGAAGGAACTGCAGATGCTGGTTTACACTGAAGATAGGCACACAATGCTAGAGTAAGGCAGCATCTCTGGGGAAAAGGACTAGGTGACGTTTCAGGATGAGACCCTTCGTCAGACTGAGAGTCAGGGGAGAGGAAAACTAGAGGTATGAAAAGGTACAGAACAATTCAGAACTGGCACCGATTGCCAAGGAAAGGTGGAGCCCACAATGGTCCATTGTTGGCTATGGAAGACGTGATAACGAAGGGGTACCAACAGTGAAACTCACAGGACGACTAGGGTGGGAGAGGGACGGGGAGAGAGGGAAAGCAAGGGTTATTTGAAATTAGAGAAATCAATATTCGTACCGCTGGGTTGTAAGCTGCCCAAGCGAAATATGAGGTGCGGTTCCTCCAATTTGTGTGTGGCCTCACTCTGACAGTGGAGGAGGCCCAGGGCAGAAAGGTCAGTGTGGGAATGGGAAGGGGAGTTAAAATGCATGGAAAGAGGGAGAACGCGTCGGCCAATGCGGACTGAGCGGAGGTGTTCAGCGAAATGATCGGCCAGTCTGCGTTTGGTCTCGCCGATATATTGGAGTCTACACCAACACCAACGGGTACGGTAGATGATGATGGAGGAGGTGCAAGTGAACCTCTCGGGGGTGCATTGTACTCATGTATAGTATGATTTGACTGGTAGTGCATAGAACAAGCTCTTCAATGTACTTCTATACACGTGACAATAAATGAGCCATACCAAACCAAACCTAATCAAAAAATCCCCTCAACACTATCCACTTAACACACACCAGGTTTTATCCTGCCCCTTTCTTCCAGCTTTCTCCCAACCTCCCATCCCACACCACAATCACTTTGAAGGGCCCAACCTGAAACTTATTCATGTTCTCCAGAGATGCTGCCTAACCTGCTAAGTTACTCCAGCACTTTGTGTCTTTTTTTTTGTAAGATAGCATCCACAGTTTCTTGTATCTTCTTATCTTTACCCCAATTTAGAATCTCTACTTATATTGTATGTTTCCCCTTTTCCTTAACCATGTTAAATACAACCGAACAATGGTGACGACCACAATATTGCTTTTCCATTAATACTCACTCTATCTTATTAATTTCAGTCCCAAAGACTAAGTCCTGAATTCCTTTGCACTAAAAAAAACAGCCTCAATTCTGTTTAGTTTAGTTTAGTTGAGTTTCTAGATACATCAGCCCACCAGGTTCACATCGACCATCGATCACTCGTACACGAGTTGTATGTTATTACACGTTTGCTTCCTACACACTAGGGGAAATTTACAGAAGATAATTAACCTACAAATCTGCACGTCTTTAGAGCACCGGGTGAAAACCCCACATGGTCACAGGGAGAATGTACAAACTCCACACAGACAGCATCCGTAGCCAGGATCGAATCCCGGTCTGCGGTGCTGTGAGACAGCAACTCTACCACTGCGCCACTGTGCAGCCCACTGGGCACTGCAGCGAGTTTGAAAGGTAGTTGGTTCACAAGTGCATTCATTTCTGTTAATCGCGTGAAGATGAGGATGCTGTCTCCCTTAAGAAGGCACAAAACACCCAAGAAATTGTAAAAAATTCATCACTGATAGGGAATTTCATGTTCATTGTAATTTTGGCAGCAATTGCCATGATCCTTAGCAGCAAAATCTGAGATATTATCTCCCAATTCTGAGTGTAAGTCTTTTCCACAGATGAATATTTACATCAATTTCTGCTTTAGTTACATAAGCATCCATTAACATAGCTGCACGACTGCCAAATTTATATCAGAAACAAATAATTTGTTTGGAACATGGATGTTCCATTTAATTATTTTCTATCCTTGTTCTATGTGTTCAAACAGTCAATTCTGGAAACAGAACGGAATTGAACAAGACTGTATGTTTGCCAATACAAGGAACTGCGGATGCTGGAATCTTGAGCAAAGCACTAAGTGCTGGAGGAATTCAGCTGATCAAGCAGCATCTGTGGAGGGTATGGTCCATCAGTCTGCAGAAGGGTTCGACCCAAAATGTCGCCTATCCATTCCATCCACAGATGCGGCCTGACCCACTGAGTCACGCCAGCACTTTGCATTTTGCTGCAGTTTGTATTTGCCAATGTATTAGTTTAGCTTAGAGATACAAAGCGGAAACAGGCCCTTCGGACCACTGAGTCTGTGCCAACCAGAGATCCCTGCACACTAACACTATCCCGCACACACTAGGGACTATTTTACAATTTTATCAAAGCCAATTAGCCTACAAACCTGTACATCTTTGGAGTGTGGGAGGAAATCGGAGCACCCAGAAAAAACACACACAGGTTACGGGTAGTACGCACAAACTCAGCACAAACAGTGTCTGTAGTCAAGATTGAATCCGGGTCTCCGGCTGTGTAAAGCAGCAACTCTACTGCTGCGCAAGGTAAATGTTGCCAGACCTTGGGGTGGAGCAGAGAATTCTAGTCACTGCCTTCAGTTTAGCTGAATACCTGTCAGCATTTGCTTTCTTCATCTCCAGTAATAAACACACTCTGCTTCAGGCTGTAAACAAATAGATGTTGCGTGTTACATTAAGCAAATAAATGAATGGTACTGAGTGGGGGCGAAGGGTGATTATTGTTTCATACCTCATTCAGCAATGAGAAATGAATAACAAATGGAAATGTTTGGAAGGTGGGAAGGGAATATTGAGGGAGAAAAAGATATGTGTCGTAAACTCAAGGAACTACAGATGCTGGTTTCACCCAGTCATACCGCATGCAAACCAACTCGCCCATGCTGACCAAGATCTCCCAACTAAGCTAGTCCCATTTGCCCATGTTTGGCCCATATCCCACTAAACCTTTCCTATCTAGTTAGCTGTCCAAGTGTCTCCCCTTCTCCTAAAGAGAAGGTGGCCTTGCCTCTCGGTGATGACCCTCTCTCCCAAAATACGGAACGGTTTGTCCTTACCTGTTATCTCTTTAACAGAGGCCTTACCCCACCTTCTCCCACCTTCAACATTCCTCCTCCTCTTGGAACTACCTCCACCATTGCCAGCCTTCTACCATCGTTAGAAATGATGAGCTGCTGTGTTTTGTTCTGCGTCTCCCATTTTCCAGCTTTCTTCTCTCGTCCCCCCCCCCCCTCCCCCCTCCCCCCTCCCCCCTCCCCCCTCCCTGCCACAATCAGTCTGAAGAAGGGTCTCGACTTGCATCATCACCTATCTGGAGATGCTGCCTGACCCGCTGAGTTACTCTAGCGCTTTGTGCCCTTTCAAGCTACCTTAACATCTGTTTAAGGATTAATATCCTCAAAATGTCACAATCAACAAAAGAACTTCTGAGATAATCCAAGAAATGTAACATTGATCCCTCGTTACGGGGTAATCATTCAGATGACACTTGGCAACAGCGGCTGCAAGTTCCATTGGTTAGCAAATGCTGATCGCCTCTGGATGACAGCACGCTGAGCGGAGGTAACCCACAAAAGTGCCATCCAAATCTTAAATACTGTTATTCTCAGCTACCTTCGATGGACAGTTTGTAATTATGTTGGATGTCTGAGTGGGATGGAACGAGTTGATTTATTGATCCGTGTCAGATGTTTTGAATGACCATGCAGCAATGAAAACATTCAGGCTAAAGCCTCCCTGGACTGCAGCTCTCATTTTAACCCCTGACATCTAGCTGGGACAGTGTGTGTGCATGTGTGTGCGTATGTTAAGATTGAAGGAGCAGGGATTGAAGCTGCATCTGCAGTTTCCTGTTTCTCCATTTTACTGCTCCACTCAAAATCTGCTCAACTTATGCTTGCCTTTAAGTTCTCCTCGAATCTGATGAACGGTCTCGACCTGAAACGTCGCCTATCCAATTTCTCCAGAGATGCGACCTGAACCGCTGAGTTACTCCAGCACTCTGTGTCTTTTTTTGTAACCCAGCATCTGCACTTCCTTGTTTCTCCTTCTAGTTTTAGATTCTTTGCTCTGGGGAAAAAGGTTTCTGACGTTCTGACCTACCCTATTAAGGGCAGCATAGTGGGGCAGTGATGGAGTTGCAGCCGTAACCTAGCGACAATTTACAATTGACCTACGAACATGCACACCTTTGGAGTGTGGGAGGAAACCGGAGCACCCGGAGAAAACCCACGCGATCACAGAGAGAACATACAAACTGTGTACAGACAACGCCCATAGTCAGGATTGAACCCGGGTCTCTGGCACTGTAAGGCTGCGCCACTGTGCCTCATGTAGTCAACCCTGGACGAGGTTGTGTCTTAGAATTCAAGCATGGTGCAAGCCTTGAGGTCAATTCATGTATCTGCGTTCTCTGAACATTAAGTGGGTGTTTCGGTGCACTCTCTGCCATTTGTCAAAAATGGCAGCAGCAATTTGCCTTAATCCACAAGCCCTGCGAGGAAACGATGAGAATTCTATTAATAACTTGTCGCTGACAAGGAAGCATCGTTTTTTGTTTGTCGCAGTCCGCTACAGTTGAACTGGCATTTGAACTGAACATCTATCTGGGAAGTTAAAGTTAAAAAAAATGTAGCTCTACTGCAAAATAAAACAATTTCAGATGAAGCAGAGCAAGTGACACAGTGAAGAGAAATAGAAAGAGGAGAGAAAACAGAATAACTCAAGAAGTTCGCAGAGGTAAAGCAATAATCAATGTTGCGGTTAGTTCCTGAAGCTATGAGCAATGTCTGCTGTTTTTTCCCCTTTTGATGGAAATGCCGCACTGCTTCCGAACATAAGGGTGGCACGGTGGCACAGCGGTAGAGCTACTGCCTTATGGTGCCACTGGATACCCTGGTTCGATCCTGACAGCGGGTGCTGTCTGTACAGAGCTTATACGGTCTTCCCGTGAGTTTTCTCCGGGTGCTCTGGTTTCCTCCCACACTCTAAAGACGTGCAGGTTTGTAATAATAATAATGATAATAATAATAATAATAATAATAATAATAATACATTTAATTTATATAGCGCTTTTCAGGAAATTCAAAGACGCTTTACAAAGTAAATAAAACATAAAAATAAATAAATAAACAAAAGATTTATCCAGACGGAGAAGCGGCGAACAAACAGCGCCAGCGTCCTCTCACGTCAGGGTCCGGCGTAAATGGTTGACAATAAACAATAAACAGTAAATGGTTGACAGTAAACAATAAAGAACACAAGACACACAATTACAGTTTAACACAGACAACCATCACAGTGATTCCTCCAGGCACACCCTCACTGTGATGGAAGGCAAAGAAAAGTCTTATCTCCTCCTCATTCTTTAAGTTAATTGGCTTCATCAAAAATTGTAAATAGTCCCTGGTATGGAGGATAGTGCACGGGGATCACTGGTTGGCTCAGACTCGGTGGACCGAAGGACTTGTTTCCGCTCTGTATCTCTAAACTAAACTAAACAGAGCAAGTAACAGAGAGAAAAGAAATAGAGAGAGAAGAGAAAACAGAATGACTCAAGAAGTTCTCAGAGATAAAGCAATAATCAATGCTGTGGTTATTTCATGAAGCCATGAGCAATGCCTGTTGTTCTTTTTCCCCTTTTAATGGAAATGCCAAACGGCTTCCCAACACAAGTAGCTTCACTGTGGCGAATTTTTCTTTAAATGTGCAATTCCTTCTCGTCTTGAAATTAAACTCCCTGTTTGACTTCAAAGTTCTGAACTATTACAGGGGAGAAACAGCTATCTGATGAGGTTTCAGCAGCGAGTTCCTCAGGACAGACTTCAACCCTGAAAAAAGTGCCCATTGAAATATGTCCCCTCACTTCTGAAGATTCAAAGCTTTACTGCAGCTTTCAACCTCCCATCTTTTTTCTGGAAAGGATTTTTTTTTTGTGTGTCATCCTTGGCTGGCTCTTCATGTAATACCGTAGCATTTAATCCTTGTAGGTAATACCACAGTAAATAACTGTTCCGTTCGCTTCCCGCACTCAAGCTGGTCTTGCAATCCTCACATAGCTAACCGCCGGATCAAGATAAGCACATCCCTGATCTGAAGGGAATTGGGACTCAAGCAGAACGTTCCAATGTGCCATTCTCATTTCATCCTTTATAAAGAAATACATGTGACATCTCCTGAGAAGCCAGTGATGTATTCCTTGGGATCCAACCATATTATAGTCTGCCGACCATTTAAAAACATTTTAATTAAGGGAGAGTCAAGCGTGGGGAAGGGGAATAGAAGGGCACGTTGGAAAGCTCGGCAGGGACCTAAGCATCCAGATTTAAGAAATAAATGGTCCGAACAATATGTAAATTATTTTTGGTACTTATTTTTTAAACCCCAGAAAAGTTCCAACCTACTGATATGTAACGAGGAAAATGCATTTACAAATAGTTTTATTTTTAGTTTAGTTTGAGTTCAGTTTAGTTTATTGTCACGTGTACAAAGGTACCGTGTAAAGCTTTTGTCGCGTGCTAACCAGTTAGCGGAAAGACAATACATGATTACAATCGAGCCATCCACACAGTACGTGATAAAGGGAATAACGTGAATAATGTTTAGTGAAAGATAAAGCCAGTAAAATCCAATCAAACATAGTCTGAGGGTCTTCAATGAGGAAGATAGTAGTTCAGGACCACTTTCTAGTTGTTTGTAGGATGGTTCAGTTTAGAGTTACAATGTGGTAGCAGGCCCTTCGGCCCATCGAATCCGCGCCAACCAGCATTCACCCCTGTACATTAGCACTGTCCGACACACTAGGAACAATTTACAATCTTTACTGAAGCCTACGAGCCTACAAACCTATATGTCTTTGGAGTGTGGGAGGAAACCAGAACATTTGGAGGAAACTCACACGGTCACAGAGAGAACGTACAAACTCTGCAGGACAGCACCCATAGTCAGGATCGAACACGGGTCTCTGGCGCTGTAAGGCAACAACTCTACCGCTGCACCACCGAGCCATAGTCAAGACCGCACAAAATTTGGGCCTCCTAATTTAAGAAAAGTCATGCTTGCTTGGGAAAATGTGCAACAAAGTTTCTTGAGAGTGATTTCTGAATGTAAGGGATTGTCTTTTGTGGAACGACAGAATGGACTGATACTTACTGAAGGAAGGGAAATTACCTCTCTAATATAAAATTCTAAGATTATAGAACATAGAACAGTACAGCACAAAAAAAGACCGAAGATAGGCACAAAGTGCTGGAGTAGCTCTGCAGGTCAGGCAGCATCTCTGAAGAAAAAGGATGGGTGACATTTCAGGACTTCAGACTGAAAGTAGAGGGGAGGAAACAGGAGGTAAGAAAAGGCAAAAATTATGCAGGGCCTGTAACAGACGACCATGGAAGGGTATAGCCCGTAATGATCCATTGTTGGTTTGGGAAGAGGTGATAACGAAGAGATACAAGCATGCAAACAATAGACAATAGACAATAGGTGCAGGAGGAGGCCATTCGGCCCTTCGAGCCAGCACCGCCATTCAATGTGATCATGGCTGATCATTCTCAATCAGTACCCCGTTCCTGCCTTCTCCCCATACCCCCTGACTCCGCTATCCTTAAGAGCTCTATCTAGCTCTCTCTTGAATGCATTCAGAGAATTGGCCTCCACTGCCTTCTGAGGCAGAGAATTCCACAGATTCACAACTCACTGACTGAAAAAGTTTTTCCTCATCTCAGTTCTAAATGGTCTACCCCTTATTCTTAAACTGCGGCCCCTTGTTCTGGACTCCCCCAACATTGGGAACATGTTTCCTGCCTCTAACGTGTCCAAGATGGCTGCATAAAGGCCAGAAATGAAAAAACAGATATTTCTAGGGCGGAGATTGATTGGTTAAGAAGGAAATATAGATCAGCCATGATTGAATGGCTGAGTAGACTTGATGGGCGTATGGCCTAATTCTGTTCCAATTACATAAACTTATGAACCCAGACGACTTTGGGATGTGGGAGGAAACCGGTGCACCCAGAGGAAACCCATGCAGAATGTGCAAACCCCATGCAGACAACACCCATTGAGGATCGAACCAGGTCCTCTGCCGCTGCGCCACTGTGCCACCCAAGTGACCACTTGGATGCTTGTTCTGTAAGCAAAGAACAAGCATAGTGTATTACATTAGCATTACAAACTGAGATTGTGGATCTACCAATCTGTGTCGAGCCTGCTTGTTCTTCACATGTAATTGCACTAACTGGAAATGCTTAATGAAGTATTGACTTGAATGCTCCTCACAAACTAATCATTCCCCACCCCACAGAACATTGTGGGATTGGTAGAAGTGTAACTCTGAATCAAGTTTGCATCTGATGTAGATACAGCAACAGGATTCAGGATATGAGACCATGGAATCTAACTGCACTTTTGCAGTGTACTCACCAGACGTTTATAAATCGTGAAAACATTGCCGCATTTTAACAGCTCCCACATCTGGGATCTTGATCTAACTCAATTATTTTATTATATAGCTTTAATCATCTGGTTTCAGTTCATGATCTTTTGAAAGCAATATTTCTCTAAGGAAGCTCATATTACTGCAGCAATCTTCTGGGACGACTGAGGAGAATTTATTTGAAATGAACAATGACATATGAAGCTGATCGGTCGATCGTTCAATTGTAACAGTGGCTGATAAAACTTAAAACATCGTGGCTGCTGCTTTCTATTTGGACAAAGTGCCCGAGACCACTCTGAAACTGTGGTAGTTTCTGTAGTTTAGCGGTTACCACATTTGCTTCACATGCAAAAGGTTCCTTGTACAATCCTGGACTGAAACATAATTTCGGGCAGCACAGTAGCGCAGCGGTAGAGTTGCTGCCTTAAAGCGCCAGAGACCCAGGTTTGATCGTGACTACAGGTGCTGTCTGTATGGAGTTTGCATGTTCTCCCTGTGAGTATTCTCCAAGTGCTCCGATTTCCTCCCACGTTCCAGGAAGTGCAAGTTTGTAGGTCAATTAGCTTCTGTGAATTGTCCCTCATGTGTTGGATAGAACTAGTGTATGGGTGATCGCTGGTCAGCACGCTGTATCTCTCAACTAAACTAATCTAAACCACGGCCATGTCTAAACTCTACACCCAACCTCTTCCTTCAATAGTGTCATGGGATCTGTTGCATTCACCTGATGCAGTCGATTTAAAAGCTCATTCCAAAAGTGCTGCCCTCCTGCTGTGTTGTAATAAAGAGTCAAACTAGAATCTGTGCACGAGCTCACCAAGTGGAACTTGAACCCATGACCTCCTGATTCAAAGCCAAATGCAGTTACTGGCGCATGGAGATGGAAGATCAAGAGTGGAATGAATAATCTATAGTATAAATCTGAGCTTGGAAAATAATAGTTTTGCACTTTTTCACTAAATATCCTCCCCAACCCATCTCCCTTAAGGACATAAGACTGCTGAGTGGCTAATAATCTATTGGGGGAATAAAGCCAAAAAATAAATCCGTCTGTTCATAAAGTCATAGGCTCATCGAGATGTACAGCACAGGATCAGGCCCTTTTCATCCATTTTGTCCATCTATTCATTTAGAATCTCACTCATATCCCTTGATTCCACACATAGATTACCCCACTGGTCCCTGGAGAGACCTATTCCTTCCTTAATTACCCACATGCTTCCAACGTAGACTTTAGACTCTTAGACTTTAGAGATACAGCGTGGAAACGGGCCCTTCAGCCCAACGAGTCCGTGCCGACCAGCAATCACCCGTACACTAGCACTATTCTGCACACGAGGGAAGAATTCACAATTTTTACGGAAGCCAATTAACCTACAAACCTGTACATCTTTGGAGTGTGGGAGGAAACTGGAGCACCCAGAGAAAACCCATGCGGTCACAGAGAGAACATATAAACTCCATGCAGACAGCACCCGAGGTCAGGATCGAACCCAGGTCTCTGCCACTGTAACTCTACCACTCCGCCATTGTGCCACCCACATTACTTATAATATACTTTATACATATGAAAGGTTTTAGGATTCTCCTTCATTCTACTTGCCATGGTCAATTTGTGACCCCATTTTGCTTTGATAGAGTCATACAGCACAGAAACAGGTCCTTTAGCCCAACTTAGCCATGCTGACCAAGATTCCCCATCTATGCTCATCCCACCTACCTGGGTTTGGCCCATGCCCTTTAGACCTTTCCTATCCATGTACCTGTCCAAATAGCTTTCAAATGTTGCTTTAGTACCTGCCTTAATTACCTCCTCTGGCAGCTTGTTCCATCCCTCACCACCCTCTGTGGGAAAATGTTGCCTTGCTGATTCCTTAAATCTATGCCCTCTGGTTCTTAATTCCCCAACTCTAGGTAAAAGACTGCATTATTCCTATCATTCCCCTCATGATTTTATACACCTCTATAAGATCACCCCTTCAACTCCTGCCAGCCAGCCCAACCTCTTCCTATAGCTCAGGCTGGGGCCAAGGCCCTCCCAAGTTCTTTCAAAATTGTTCTCCTTTATTGTCTATAAATCTCAAAATGACTCATTTGACACCTGACATACCCTTCTTTAAAACAACATTTAAAAGACATTTGTGCAGGTACATGGATGGGAAAGGTATAGAGGGTCATGGGCCAAACACAGGCAGATGGGTCGAGTGTAGATGGGGCATCTTGGGGACATAGGGCAAGTTGATCCAAGGGGCTTGTTTCCGTAATTTAGTTTTTTGACTTCTGAGATAGAGTGTAGAAACAGGCCCTTCGGCCCACTGAGTCCGCACCGACTAGCAATCACCCCCGTATACTAGCACTATCCCACACAATTTATAATTTTTACCAAAGCCAATTAACCTACAAGCTGTACGTCTTTGGAGTGCGGGAGGAAACTGGAGCACCCAGGGAAAGCCCAAGCGGTCACAGGGTTAATGTGCAAACTCCGTAATCAGGATCGAACCCGGGTCTCTGGCGCTGAGAGGCACAACTCTACCGCTGCGCCACTGTGCCACCCTGCTGTACCTCTAGAACTCTTTATTTAACCTTCCATATCCTTTGTTAACCAGGATTCCTTAATATTTGTCTTTCCCCCGCACCCTGACAAGAACATGCTAACTCTGAACTCCAACTATCTTGGTCCTATTCTGTGGGAAAAAAAATAATAAGCCAATTCAATCCTTCATAATGGATTATGTTTAACTGTGGCAACAAAACCAGCACATTTTCCGCATGGTCACAGTGAATGAAGATTTACATTTTATAGAAATTCTTACTTTAAAAGTATTGTCACTATCACTGAATTCACTTTAAAGGGTATATATTAGATGATATCCTAAAATTCAACAGAAGCTGGATACCTTCCCTGTCAATTTATATAAAAAATGAATAAAAGAAGGAATCTCACTTTGTCATATAACCTCAATCATACTCAGTTCTACATTTATTGATTCTGTTAAGGCTACTTTCTGAGGGAAAAGTGAGTTATGTACACCTTCTTGAACTCTGAAAGAAAACGTGAGCACACTACAAACACACACACGAGGGCTCATAGCAATCTATTGATTCTCAGATGATACAGTCTAAGAACTGAGAGGATAGAGTGAGGAGTAGGACTAAAGATGTACCAAAACTTCACAACAGTGCTCCCTATTAAAATTCACAAACCAGCAACAGAGGAATAAGAAAGTATTAGGGTGGCGCAGTGGTACAGTTGCTGCCTGACAACGCCAGAGATGCGGGTTCTACCCTGACTATGGGTGCTGTCTTTATGGAGTTTGTACATTCTCCCTGTAACCACGTGGGTTTTCTCCGGGTGCTCCGTTTTCCTCCCACATTCCAAAGACGTGGGTTTGAAGGTTAATTGGCCACTGTAAATTGTCCCTAGTGTGTGGTATAGTGCTAGTGTACGGGTGATTGCTGGTTGGCGTGGACTCGGTGGGCCGAAAGGCTTGTTTCCATGCTGTATTTCTGAAAGTCTAAAGTAAATAAATTCTAAAGTCTAAAGGAGGCACAAGAAACGGCAGGCGCTGGCATCTTGAGCAAAACACAAAGTGCCGGAATAACTGAGTAACGGAGTGCCGGAGATGACTGGGTAGCACGCAACAAAAAAGGTTTTCTCTGCAGATAGACACTAAATGCTGGAGTTAACTCAGCGGGTCAGGCAGCATCTCTAGAGAAAAGGAATAGGTGACGTTTCAGGTTGAATCCCTTCTTCAGACTGCTTTTCACTGTGTCTTGGTACACGTGACAATAATCCAAACTAAACTAAACTAACTCAGCAAGTCAGGCAGCAGCTGTGGAGGGAATGGACAGGCAACGTTTCAATGTAGGACTTCAGATAGGAATGAGATCATTCAGCCCTTTGATCCTATTCCTCATTCATTCAGGTCATTGCTGATCTATGTCTCTGCTCCATTGACTTGACTTAGTTCCCTAACCTTCAAAATACTTAGCAAACAAAGGCCTATCAGGCTCCCTCTTTACAATTTTACAATCCACCCAGTTTGTACCATGTATGAAGACATGTGTAAGAGATCATCATTGAAAAGCTTAGTCTGATGTTAAGATTATGCCTCCTTCCGCTGCAGGTGATGGTTTTGCTATGTCTCCCATATCAAATCTTTTAATTACCTTAAACATCATAATTATACCACTTCTTAATCTACTGCGCTCTGAGGAATACAAGTCGATTCCCTGCAATACATTCTCACAATGTAACTATTTTAACATAAATTTGATGAATCTCCTCTGAATCTCCTCTGGGTCTAATAAATTCCTCCTTATTTGTAGTTAGGGAAATGAACAGGACCAACCGAAGATCATGCCAGTATATTATAACATTCTCTCCTTTTCATTCCACACACTCAGGAGGATTAACATTGTTCTTTATTTATGGTCATCGCGTTACTATCCCTCGAGGCCGAGGACGATGGTCTACGTTCCGTTGTTTTTATGAACTCTCAGGTGGCTTATGAGTCCAATCCTGGCTTTAAAAGTTCTTTGGCATTTAGGGCAGGTAATTCCAGATGTCAGATCGGGCTTTGGTTGTTGCTGCCTCTCTTTCCGTTTACTTCTCTTTGCTTCTAATTCTGCGCGTCTGTTGGCTTCGAAGGTCGCTGTTCCGTTTTGGATGATGGTTCGCCAGAGTTTGCTGTCCTTGGCATTGGTTTCCCAATTGTCGATGTCGATTTCACATTTCTTCATGCTGGCTTTTAAGGCGTCTTTGAATCTCTTCTTTTGTCCGCCTCTTTTACGTTTGCCTTCTTTAAGCTGGGAGTAGAAGGTTTGCTTTGGTAGACGCTCGTCTTCCATCCGAACAACATGACCACTCCATCTTAGTTGGTTCTTGATGACGAAGGCTTCGATGCTTGATGTTTTTGCTTCATTCAGCACGCTGACGTTGGTTCTTCTGTCTTCCCAGCTGATATTTAAGCTGCTTCGAAGACATCGTTAATGGAACTTTTCAAGTGTTTACAGATGGCGTTGGTATGTTGTCCAGGTTTCTGATACATACAGGAGTGTTGGAATCACCACCGCTTTGTACACTAACATTTTGGTGTCTGTTCGGATGTCACGATTTTGAAAGACTCTTGTTCGAAGACGTCCAAAAGCTGTTCCAGCACACTTAAGATGATGTTGGATCTCGTCATCAAGGTCGACATTGGAGGAGAGGTGACTTCCAAGGTATGAAAAGTGATCCACATTTTCCAGGGTTGTTTCACCATGTTGAATTGACGTTTCTTTCTGATTTGTGTATTTCATAGCTGAACAATTTCAACGGTGCAGGAATATCAGGTCAAGAGAGCCACGAGACACTGCAGATACCAGAATCTTGAGCAAATATCAGTGCTGGATGAACTCAGCGGGCCAGGCAGCATCTGGGGAGGGAACGATCGGGTGATGTTTTGGGTCAGGACTCTTCTTAAAACCGATGAAGGATGAAGATCAATATAGGATATGGGCTTAAGAGCAGGCCATTCAGCTGTAATCTAACCAGAAAATGCTGCAAAATCTCAGCAGAACAGGCGGCATCTGTGGAAGTTTTTTTTTAGAGATACAGCATGGAAACAGACCCTTCGGCCCACTGAGTCCACTCCGACCAGCTGTCCCCTACATTAGTTCTATCCTACACACTAGGGACAATTAACCCACAAACCTGCACGTCTTTGGAATGTGGGAGGAAACCCGGAGCACCTGGAGAAAAACCCACGTGGTCACAGGGAGAAAGTGCAAACTCCACACAGACAGCACCTGAGGGCAGGATCAGACCCGGGTCTCTGGCGCTGTAAGGCAGTGACTCAATTGCTGCACCACCGTGCTTCCCTCACAAGAAAGAGAAACAATTCAGGTTTTTGGTCCAGGACTCTTAGTTGGATTCATTCAGTTGCCTGTGCCCAGACCTTGGCATTCATTTGCCTGTGCCCAGACCTTGGCATTCAGTTAGATTGTGGCTGATCTCTACCTCAGTGCCACTGTTCCAATTCTTTTCCCTCTCCTTTTGAAACATTTAAAAGGATGTATCATTACCATTCTTGGACATTTAATGTGACCAGAATCTACATATTTTTCATGTTGCAAAATCCACATTATCTCTGCACTTTGCATGAAATAGAGGAGGAAAATAACTGCAGATGCTGGTACAAATCGAAGGTATCACAAAATGCTGGAGTAACTCAGCGGGTCAGGCAGCATCTCTGGAGAGAAGGAATGGGTGACGTTTCCCATTCCTTCTCTCCAGAGATGCTGCCTGACCCGCTGAGTTACTCCAGCAATTTGTGATACCTTGCATAGAACTGCATTGAAGTCATCAGGTCATGATCTGCTATTTTAAACCAATGTTTGAGCAGAGGGGCGGAAACTTAAGAGGCCTACTGGGCTCAGCTGGCTATACCAAAGTACCACACAAAACTCCTACACTGGATCTGATGGAAATAATGCAATAGTCCGATGGTTCAATGGTGCTTTTATTTTCACATTTGCATAGGCACAGTGCAATTCTAGTTTTAGATTTATAGTTTTTGAGATACACTAGACCAAGTGGACCCGTTGGGCCCAACCCTCTCCTGCATTGATGCAGCACCGTCTCCTCCCCCTCTCCTCTCCCACCCCCTTCCCCCCTCCCCCCACTCCCCCCTCACTCCCCCTCCCTCCCCCATCCCCCCCTGCCCCCTCCACCCCCTCCCTCCCCCTCCCCCTCCCCTCGTTCCCCTTCCTCTCCCCCCACCATCCCCCTCAACCCCCCTTACCCTCCGCCCCTCCCTCCCTCCCTAGGAGATAGATTTAAACTTAAAAATGTGAATAACTAAAAATATAACATCAACTTCAATGAAACTTCCATTAGCACCAGTGAGTAAGGTGGGCCTAAAATTGTTGCGCTATCGTGTACCGTTTTGGCTGTAGTTTAGGAACAAACAAACAAACAAACGAGAGTTTTAGTATATAGATTGCAGAAACAAGCCCTCCGGCCTACCGAGTCCCCGCCGTCAAACTGAACTCAATACTCCAAGTTGGTGGGGCCACAATTCGAGTATTGAGTTCAGTTTTGGTCACACTGTTCTAGGAAAGATGCAATTTAGCTGGAAAGGATGCAGGGTAGATTTATGAGAATGTTGCCAGGGCCTGAGCTACAGGGAGAGGAGGGGCAGGCTACGACAATGTTCCTTGGCGTGCAGGAGTTTGAGAGGTGACCTTAAAGAGGCATGTAACATCAAGACAGGAATAGATTAGGTGAATACACAGAGTCTTTGGTAGTGAATCTGTGGAATTCATTGCCACAGACGGCTGTGGAGTCTAGGTCATTGGGTATTTTAAAGCAGAGATTGACAGGTTCTTTATTAGTAAGGGTGGGTAAGGTTATGGGGAGAATGCAGGAGACTGGGGTTGAGAGGGAAAGATACATCAGCCATGATTGAAGAGTAGAGCAGAGTAGCCCAGATGAGCCAAATGGCCTAATTCTGCTTTTATGACATGAACTTAACTTGTGGAGGTGTACAGAACCATGAGGGAAAAGGATAGGGAGAATGCATAATCTTTTACCCATGGAAGGGGAATTGAGAAATAGAGGGCATAGGTTTATGGTGAGAGGGGAAAGTTTTAATAGGAAATTTAGGGGCAGCATTTTCACACAGAGGGTGGTGGGTATATGAAATAAGCAGCCAGAGGAGGTACTTGAGGAAGATACTGTAACAGCATTTAAAAGACATTTGGACAGGTACATAGATAGGAAAGATTCAGAGGACTTTCTGGGCAGCCACAGGTGGAGGAGCTGCCTTACAGTGCTTGCAGCGACGGAGACCCGGGTTCAATCCCGACAGCAGGTGCTGTCTGTACAGTGTTTGTAGTTCTCCCCGTGACCATGTGGGTTTTCTCTGAAATCTTCGGTTTCCTCCCACACTCCAAAGACATACAGGTATGTCGGTAAATTGGCTTAGTGTGTGTAGGATAGTGTTAATATGAAGCGATGGCTGGTCAGCGCAGACCTGGTGGGCCGAAGGGCCTGTTTCCACGCTGTATCTCTAAACTAAACTAAAGGAATGGGGATCAAATGCTGCCACTCGGGACCTTCCAGAATATAGGCCATAATCAATTCCATACATCCTTTTCAATAAGCTCAAATCACCAAGTGGGATTTTATGCTTATTGCAAACAGGTAATGAGTGTATAAAGAAGGAAATGATGTTGAATTTATACAACACTGATTAAACAACATTTGGATATTTTGTAGATCCCAGGGCAATGATTTGGATTTCTGTCATTAAACCTGTAGAAAGTCTAAAGCAAAACATCAACAGAATGAAAATGCGGATAAGCTGCTATGTTTATTTTGAAAAAAAAGGTTTATCTTTGCTTACTGAGCCAAAGAAGATTAAGAGTGGAAATGATGATGATTTTCAAAATTAAAGAAGACTTTTAATAGGGATTTTCTCTGCTGAAAGTGTTTTTTTTAAAAACGAGAGTTAACAGGCAGAGATGAACTTGGGGCGCACAGGAATGAGTGGCTGCGGAGGCAAAGACTCCACAAAAGCACTTCAGATAAAATAGAAAACAGGAACTGTAAGGTAATGCAACAAAGACCGGGCAAATAGGATTAGAATAAACAACTGTAATTGGACAGCAGAACTAAAGAAGCTTCAAACGGCTTTTGTGATTTAATATCTAAAATTCCATTTGATGTCACATTGAGGTAAATTAGTATAGCTCAGAGGTCTTAGCCTATGAATTGGCAGCAACGTAAATCCTCTGCATAGTAACAGCGAGATAAATGGGCATTTTATTGTTTATTTCTTGTTAGTTTGCTGAGAAGATATAATGTTCCCAATGTTCTTCTGATACATTGGCTAATGGTGTTGACTTGGCAACCATTTGATGGAACTGTGGGCATAAAGGATGTTTTTTTCCTGCATTAGATTGAGAAAAATCGCACTGGGCGGCACAGCTTTCACACCGCCAGAGACCCGGGTTCATTCCTGAATGAACTGTCTGTACGGAGTTTGTACATTCTCCCCATGACCACATGGGTTTTCCCCAGGTGCTCCGGTTTCCTCCCACAATCCAAAGACATACCGTTTTGTAGGTTAATTGGCTTTGGTAAAAAAAATTGTAAATTGTCTCTAGTGTGTAGGATAGTCCTAGTGTATGAGGATCGTAGGTTGGCGCGGACATGGTGGACCAAAGGGTCTGTTTCCACACTGTATTTCAAAACTGTTAAACTACAGATCACAGCTACAATCTAGAATGCTTTATGAATGTACAAGCATGTGCTCCTCTGCCATTTAATAAGATCATGACTGATATAATTGTAGCCTCAGCTCCTCAATCCAATCCACTGATAGTAACATGCCACTCCTTTGCATGTAAAGTATCTGTCTAATTGTACCTAAGGGTGGCAGCTGGAAGAGCTGCTGTCTCACGGCGCCAGAAACCTGGGGACATCCTGTCCTCGGTACCCAAACACATGCGGGTTCGTGTACAGCGAGTAGACTCGAAAGTGGGATAATGTGGAACTAGTGTGAACGATGGTCGGCATGGATTCGGTGGGCTAAAGGGCCTGTTTGTATGCAGTATATTTTAATTCAATTGAAAACATTCAAGACTGCTTTCATTACCCTTCAAAGAAGAGGTTTCCACAGATTCATGGCACTTTGAGTGAAAAATGTTGCCTCACTTTTGCCTCAAGTGGGTGATGCCTTATTTGAAACCAGTGATCCCCAGTATGAGCCTATCTCACAAACATCCTCTTCACACAATCACATCCTTCCTTAAATAAGGAGACAGCGTTCCAGATTTGGTCTCACCAGTGCTCATTATAACTGAAGCATATTTAATTCCCCAGCAATAAACACTAACATTCAGTGAGCTTTCCAATTACTTGATGTGCCAGAATACTCGCCTCATGCAAGAAAGCATCCATATCGCAGCGTTTTTCAAAGCTTCACTGCTTAGATAGTATGCTTTCTTTTATGTTTTCCTCTCCAAAGAGCGGGCAATTTCACATTTTCTCTCACGTTATCACTCATTTAAGTTATCCATTAACCTTTACAGCAACTTTATGTTCTCTTCACAACATTCTTTCCTCCTTATCTTTAGATATTAGAGTTACAGTGCAGAAACAGGCCCTTTGGCCCACCAACTGTGCCAAAGTTGGACCAGCGATCCCCGTCCATTAGCACTATCCTACGCACTAGGGACAATTTACAATTTTACTGAAACCAATTAACCTACAAATCTGTATGAGTTTGGAGTGTGGGAGGGAACCAGACCACGTGAACGTGGTCACAGGGAGATCGTATAAACTCCATACAGACAGCACTCATAGCCAGGATCGAACCTGGGTCTCTGGTGCTGTCAGGCAGCAACTCTACCGCTGTGCCACCGTGCCGCCCTAATCTTTGTGTCAGCTTTCATTCAGGGTATTTATATTCAGCACATCGAGTCCATCCTGGCTCAATGGAAGAGCATTCCATCTAGTCCCACTCCCCAAAACTCTCCCTTTAGTTTAGGAAAATTTGCTTTCGAGGTGCAGCATGAAAGCAGGCCCTTCTAACAACCAACTCGGAAATGCACTCAGTGGGCTATTTCCATGGACTTCATCCTTAATCTGGGATTGTGTTTAATGGTGATAATTTACTGATCTGTATGCAAAAAGTGGCACGATGGCACAGCATGAAGAACGCACAAACTCCATAGAGAGATGCGGGTTCAATCCTCACTGTGGGTGTTGGCTGTACGGAGTTTGTGCGTTCTTCATGTGACTGCATGGGTTTCCTCCCATTTTCTCCCACCCTCCAAAAAAGTACAGGTTTGTAGGTTTAGGAAAGAACTGCAGATGCTGGTTTCAAATGAAGGTAGACACAAAATTACTCCAGCATTTTGTGTCTACCTTCAGTTTAAAGGTTAATTGGCCTTGTTAAAATTGTAAATGTTCGCTAGTGTGTAGAATAGCGCAAGTGTTTGGGGTGATCGCTGGTCAACGCTGACTCGATGGGCCGAAGGGCCTATTTCCACGCTGTATTGCTAAAGTCTAAAATAATTTCTCTGTACATTGGTACGTCATAATAAAGAACCATTGAACCGTTAATAGTCAAATGGATAAGGAGGGAATGGAAGGATACGTATTACTACACAGGAGTGCACACGTTGGGTGCAAATCTCTGCTGCGGGCAGTCCTGCAGGTGCGGCTGAGAGAGGGGGGGTGATAAGGGGGGTTGAGGAAGGATGGAGTGGGTGAGTGGGTGAGTGGGGGGGAGGGGAGGTGGGGGGATAAGGGGGATGGAGTGGGGGAGGAAGGGAGGGGGGAAGAGAGGGTGCTGGACCAATGCAGGAGAGGTTTGGGACCGGAACCATTGGGTGGAAAGCTCTCCTTCAGGCCCAGCAACCCTATCGATCTGTGGACTCGTTGCCGGGCGGGGAGTGTGCCCCAGGGCCGTGCCAGGCCCAGCAACCCAACCGATCCGTGCACCCGTTAGTTGGCATGGAGCGTCCTCCGGGGCCGTGGGCGGGAGCCGGTGACGGGCGGGGAGTGTCCCCCTGAGGCCGTGCCGGGCGCAGCAACCCTACCGATCCGTGGACCCGTTGGCGGCGAAACCCACTTACCTGTGCCGTGTGCGTGCAGCGTTGATTGGCGGCGAGCGGCGGGGAACGCCGGCGCCGGCTATCTTGTTGCACCCTCTGCCGCCGCCTCTGGCGCCGCGGTGCACCACAGGAGGAAGGTCAGGCGCGAGACATGCCAAAGTCAGCTCCCCCCCTCATTGGCCATAACTCCCTGGGCCCCCTACTCCCTCATTGGCCATCACTCGGGCAGGTCCCATTGTGACGTCACACGCTGAACATGGCAAGCAATCGGTTTTAGAAGGTAATTTTTGAAATTTAATATCTCTCTAACTTTTAAAATATAAGAGCAATTTGAATGAAACTTGGATGAAAGAGTCCCCAGGACAATGATGAGTAAGGTGGTCCTAAAACTGTCGTGCTATCGTGTGTGTGTGGGGGTAAAAATCACACACACAAATGGGGAAAAAAGCGCACAAGAAACGCAGCACACAAGATACGCACACGGGACAAACAAGATGAAAGTTTTAGAGACTTAGAGACAGACAGACAGACAGACAGACAGACAGACAGACAGACAGACAGACAGAGAGAGAGAGAGAGAGAGAGAGAGAGGGAGAGAGAGAGAGAGAGAGAGAGAGAGATATGCAGGCAGATAAAAGTTGCTTTTGGCATCATGTTCAGAACAGACCTGGTGGGCTGAAGGGCCTGTGCTTCTGCTGTAGTGTTCTATGTTGTATGAAGCTACCTTGCGAAGACTATGTAAGCATTACACTACACCGTAGGATTTCTCAACCAACTAGTTCCACCCAGTATCCTTTAAGAACAGCAATAAAAGGGTACATTAACTTCCCACGTTTCTGGGAACTTGCGGTCACTTTCTTGTCAATACTATTGGGACTACACCTCAAAAGTGCTTAATTTTTTGTGATGTGTTTTGAGATCACCTGAAATTAGATGGTTCATTCTTATTTTTCCCCATTACTCACCATGTAATCACTTCTAAGTATTCTTGTTATTTTCGATTGAACTGTTTATTTATTTCCCAATAGAATTGACTTAAGTGCTTTACTGTCTAAAATTGTAGCAATGCATCTTCCACGTAATGATGAAGTACTGTGGTTGATGCTGAAGTCAAGTCTTAAACCTTCCCTTACTTATTAGTGATTTTTTTAATGTGCCACAATTAGGATTATTGTTCACGGCTGGACAATATAAATGTTAAATATAGCACCTTATAAAATCTTTTTTTAAAAGGCACAAAGTGCTGGAGTAACTCCGTGGGTCAGGCAGCATCTCTGGAGAACATGGATAGGTGACGTTTCGGGCCGGGAGCCTTCTTCAGACTCTGACTTGAAACGCTACCCTTAGTTTAGTTTTGGTTAAACATACAGCGTGGAAACGGGACTTCCGGCTCACCGAGCCCTTGCTGACGAGTGATCCCCCTACACTAGCATTATCCTACACCCTAGGAAATTTACAGTGTTTACCAAAGCCAATTAACCTACAAACCGTACGTCTTTGCAGTGTGAGAACCGTACGTCTTTGCAAACTGGTACATCTGGAGAAAACCACGCGGTCACCGGGAGATCGTACAAACTCCATACAGACAGCACCCATAGTCAAGATCGGACCTGAGTCTCTGGCGCTGTAAGGCAGCAACTCTACCGCTACGCCACTGTACTGCCACCTATTCATGTCTCCAGAGATAATGCCTGATGCGCTGAGTTACTCCGGCACTTTGTGTCATTTTTTTAAAGCAGCATCTGCAATTCCTTGTTTCTACCTTATAACATATATTGTGCGCATATGTGTCGCTTATGTAATTTTCTTCTCATTTGTGCAACATAAACCTGAGTACTGAGTATATGTTGCCATCTACTCAGCACATATTAGAGACTGTGCTGGGTAGATGGCAAAGTCACCTTTCCATGAAGGGAACGTGCATTTCCCCAGAGTATCATGTACTTAAGCTTTGATAACCATCTGTGAATGTGTTCTAATCAAGTCTTGATTGAACAGTACTGGTCCGCGTAGGTGCTGCTGATGGAAGGATTGGGAATTAGAACTGAAGCACTCTCCAAGTATAGTTTAGTTTAGTGTAGTTTAGAGAAGTAGCCCATCGATTCCACACCAGCCAGCGATCCCCGCACATTAACACAAGCCTTACACACACTAGGGACCATTTACACTTATACCAAGTATACAAACCTAAGCCAATTAACCTACAAGCCTGTACGTCTTTGTGGGAGGAAACGGAAGATCTCGGAGAAAACCCACGTGGTCACGGGGAGAACGTACAAACTCCGTACAGACTGCACCCGTAGTTGGGATCGAACCCGGGTCACTGACGCTGCAAGCGCTGTAAGGCAGCAGCTCTACCGCTGCGCCATCGTGCCGCCCCCTGCACTCTTATGCACAGTTTGATCTCACAATCTGCAGTGAGATTAATGGTGGCTTTGGTAGTAATCGTAATGAGACAAGTTTGAATGCCATTCTTGAAGTTGTGCAATAGGATCTTTCATATAAACCGTGCATGTGGACAATTGGAGTGGAATATTGTGGTCGGTTTTGGTCATGCCGTTATAGGAAAGATGCCATTAAACTGGAAAAAGTGGCGAAGAAAACTTTTGGCACGCTGGTCTTCAATTGTCAGGGAATTGATGATTGAAATTGGGAGGTTATGTTGCAGTTGTTTAAAATGTTGGTGAGGCGCACTTGGAGTATTGATTTCAGTTAGGGACAACACTCCAGTTATGGAGTTAGGGATCGCTGGTCAAAGTACAGGGTCTTTTCCCACCGACCTTTCCATCAGTGTCTCAATAACGTCCATCATGGTGAAAGGTGAACAGTCTGAAGGTGAAACATTAGTTCCAAAAACAAGTACAGGCATGTTACATTACGTTGTAGGCAGCTTATGTAAACTCGCACTGATGTAAGCAATTCTTTAAGCCCATTGCTGTATTTCTGAGTTGCACATCTCGGTAGCAATCCACGACTGCGCCGTTTCCACAAGCCAGTTAGTCGTTCTCATGGATTTTCCCCACAAAGTCTCCACACCGGAGCTCCCACGTGGTCTCCATGTTGGAGCTCCCACCTGGTCTTCGCGCTGGAGCTCCCACATAGTCTCCACGCCGGAGCTCCCACCTGGTCTCCGCGCTGGAGCTCCCACATAGTCTCCACGTTGGAGCTCCCACCTGTTCTCTGCGCCGGAGCTCCCACCTGGTCTCCACACTGGATCTCCCACCTGTTCTCTGCGCCGGAGCTCACACCTGGTCTCCACACTGGAGCCCCCACAGAGTCTCCACTCCAGAGCTCCCTCGTGGTCTCCGCGTTGAATTGTAAATTTACGTGTGCGCAGTAACACTTCTTTTCTGATTTGTGTAAAATCTGACATGCAAGGGTCCGCGGGACGTAACTCTTACGTAAGTAGGGGAGCGTCTATAGTTGAAACAAGGATCTGCATATGCTGGTTTTTACAAAAGGACACAAAATACTGGAGTAACTCAGTGGGGCAGGCAGCATCTCTGGAGATCATGGATAGGTGATGTTACCTTTCCATTTTTTCAGAGATGCTGCCTGACCTGTTGAGTTACTCCTACACTGTGTATCAATAGACAATAGACAATAGACAATAGGTGCAGGAGTAGGCCATTCAGCCCTTCGAGCCAGCACCGCCATTCAATGCGATCATGGCTGATCACTATCAATCAGTACCCCGTTCCTGCCTTCTCCCCATACCCCCTCACTCCGCTATCCTTAAGAGCTCTATCCAGCTCTCTCTTGAAAGCATCCAACGAACTGGCCTCCACTGCCTTCTGAGGCAGAGAATTCCACACCTTCACCACCCTCTGACTGAAAAAGTTCTTCCTCATCTCCGTTCTAAATGGCCTACCCCTTATTCTCAAACTGTGGCCCCTTGTTCTGGACTCCCCCAACATTGGGAACATGTTATCTGCCTCTAATGTGTCCAATCCCCTAATTATCTTATATGTTTCAATAAGATCCCCCCTCATCCTTCTAAATTCCAGTGTATACAAGCCCAATCGCTCCAGCCTTTCAACATACGACAGTCCCGCCATTCCGGGAATTAATCTAGTGAACCTACGCTGCACGCCCTCCATAGCAAGAATATCCTTCCTCAAATTTGGAGACCAAAACTGCACACAGTACTCCAGGTGCGGTCTCACCAGGGCCCGGTACAACTGTAGAAGGACCTCTTTGCTCCTATACTCAACTCCTCTTGTTACGAAGGCCAACATTCCATTGGCTTTCTTCACTGCACTGGCATAAACCAGCATCTGCAGTTCCTTCTTGTTCCATTGTTTTGAGGGATACTAGACCAAGTGGACCCGTTGGGCCTCTCCTGCATTGGTTAAGCACCCTCTCCTCCCCACTCCCCCCTCCCCTCTCCCCTCCCTCCCTCCTCTCCCTCCCTCCCTCCTCCCCTTCCCTCCCTCCCCTCCCCTCCCCTCCCCCTCCCTCCCCTCCCCTCCCCCTCCCCTCCCCTCCCCCTCCCTCCCCCTCCCTATCCCCCCTTCCCCTCCCTCCCCCACCAACCCCCTCAACCCCCCTTAACCTCCCTCCTCTCCCCCCCCCCCCTCACTCCCTCCCTCTCTAGGAGATAGATTTAAACTTTAAAATGTGAATAACTTTTAAAGTATAACACCGATTTCATTGAAACTTCTTCCATTAGCACCAAAGGGACGACGATGAATAAGGTGGGCCTAAAATTGGTGCGCTATCATGTACCGTTTTGGCTGAAGTTCAGGAACAAACAAACAAACAAATGAGAGTTTTAGTATATAGATGGGCCAAGTACAGGCAAGTTGGATTAGTGTAGATGGGACATCTCGGTCGGCATGGACAGGTTGGGCCGAACTACCTGTTTCTGTGCTGTGGGAGTCTCTGACCCTACCTTCAATGTTGCCCACCTTTGATGCTTCCATCCCTCTGAACATTGGGTTCAGGTACATACCTTGCCATGGTGCCCCTGGTATTACATTCCATGGGTTGTCAGCTTTATACATCTCAACAACTTATTGCCCAGGAGTTAAAGTTTGACTTTGATGGAAAAGAGATATTGCCAAACGTTGCCAAGTCACCATATTCTTGCATCACACCCATGAAATTATGATTCACAGTGGCACATTAAATGTTTGCCCCTGTGTTCATTCATCAAATTGCTGTGTGTTTTTTTATTGCCAAGCAATACATTTCAGATGCCTTGGAAGTATTGCACACTTCCTTGCTTTTAATGACAGTTTGAATCCTGGATGTATTGTTAACGCCGTTTAGTCATTTTTCAGCAAATTTTATCAATGAATTTAACTGGTAGCTCGTAACATATTGAGCAGATTATTAAAACGTCCAATTTTATTTTGAACAGCATATAATTCCCTGATTCATGCTACCCAGGGAATTTAGTAACCAGGTCTGCATTCGATTGATCAGAATGTGTGGGTGTGAAGTTTCAGACAACACATCATGAGTCAAGACATCTTGGCTGACTCAGTCTTATGAAATATACGAATTGTTTACAAGGAAAAAGCGAGCACCATTTAAAATGGCCTTAAATATACAGGGTAGAGAGAGGAATAATGAGGATGTTGCCAGGACTCGAGGGTCTGAGCTTTAGGGAGAGATTGAGCAGGCTAGTACTTTATTCCTTGGAGCGCAGGAGCATGAGGGGTGGTCGTATAGAGGTGTACAAAAATATGAGTGGAATAGATCGGGTAAATGTACAGAGTCTCTTGCCCAGAGTAGGGGAATCGAGAACCGGAGGTCATAGGTTAAGGTGAAAGGGGAAAGATTTAATAGGATTCTGAGGGGTAACTTTACTCATAAAGGGTGGTGGGTGTATAGAACGAGCTGTCGGTGGAGGTAGTTGAGGCAATGACTATTGTAACCTTTAAGAAGCAATTAGACAGGTACAAAGATAGGACAGGTTTAGAGGGATATGGGCCAAATGCAGGCAAGTGGGACTAATGTAGATGGAGTTTGTTGTTTGGTGTGGGCAAGTTGGGCCGAAGGGCCTGTTTCCATGCTGTATGACTCTATGACTCAATTAAATGACTGGCTACTATAGGTGAATCACATGAGACCAATACCCCTGCATTGAAATGTCCTGATGCAAAAATTAAATGAATGATCTCAGCCTGCAGCTCACTGCAGTTTTATGTATATTCAGAATGGCTCAAATATTTCCATGGGTTTCTAGCATGCCATTGGGGCTCAAATGACGTATGAACTATGAATGTGCTGCTATATCCTAAAGCATATTACGAAGACTGCATATGTCTTACAATATGTTTACAGTTTTGCATGAATGCCTTCATCATGTTTTTTACATTGAACTCTTACTGTTGGAGTTTATTTATTTACCGTCTGTTTGAAATGTGTCCAGTTAGTTGACAGATGACAAAAAAAACAGTTATTTTGGCTTTTCAATGAAACCTTTCAAGTTAGAAATAATGGTGCATTATCCCCTAATCCTGCACAATCCCTTTGTAGCTTTTGACAATCCCTTTTTGCTTTTTTCGGCACCGGCACTATGGTAGCCGACTTCAGGCACTTGGGGACCGTAGCCAGAGATAACGACAGGTTAGAGATCCTGGTGAATACCTCAGCCAGCTGTTTAGCACAGTCCCTAAGTACCTTTCCTTGAACTCCATCCGGGCCTGCAGCCTTGTGTGGGTTGACCCTTCGCAGAGCGCGTTGTACATCCTGTGTGCTCAATGTTAAGACCTGTCCCTCCGCCTTGGCTGGGGTTCTTCCACTCATGGGGGTGTTGCCAGTTTCGAAGCGGGCAAAGAAGGTGTTAAGCTCGTTGGTTAGTGTGACATCGCTGTTGGAGGAGGCAGTTGGAGGAGGAGGAGGAAGCTGTTGGAGGAGGCAGTTGAGGCAGGTTCTACCGCAACGTTTAAGAAACATTTAGACAGGTACATGTATTGGACATGTTTAGAATAATATGTGCTAAATGCAGGCATGTGAAGAGGAAAAAAATAGTCAAGGCAAATGTGGGTCCTTTGAAGTCAGAAGCAGGGGAATTTATTATGGGGAACAAGGAAATGGCAGAGAGTTGAACCGGTATTTGGATCTGTCTTCACTAAGGAAGATACAAACAATCTCCCAAATGTTCTAGTGGCCAGAGATCCTAGGGTGACGGAGGAACTGAAGGAGATTCACATTAGGCAGGAAATGGTGTTGGGTAGACTGATGGGACTGAAGGCTGATAAATCCCCAGGGCCTGATGGTCTGCATCCCAGGGTACTTAAGGAAGTGGCTCTAGAAATTGTGGACGCATTGGTGATCATTTTCCAATGTTCTATAGATTCAGGATCAGTTCCCGTGGATTGGAGGGTAGCTAATGTTATCCCACTTTTTAAGAAAGGAGGGAGAGAGAAAACTGGAAATTATAGACCAGTTAGTCTGACATCTGGGGAAGATGCTGGAGTCAATTATAAAAACCGAAATTGCGGAGCATTTGCATAGCAGTTACAGGATGGTTCCGAGTCAGCATGGATTTACGAAGGGGAAATCATGCTTGACTAATCTTCTGGGATTTTTTGAGAATGTAACTAGGAAAATTGACAGGGGATATAGTGTACCTTGACTTTCAGAAAGCCTTCGACAAGGTCCCACTTAGGAGATTAGTGGGCAAAATTAGAACACATGGTATTGGGGGTAGGTTACTGACATGGATAGAAAATTGGTTGACAGACAGAAAGCAAAGAGTGGGGATAAATGGGTCCCTTTCAGAATGGCAGGCAGTGACTAGTGGGGTACCGCAAGGCTCGGTGCTGGGAGCACAGCTATTTACAATATACATTAATGACTTGGATGAAGGGTTTAAAAGTACCATTAGCAAATATGCAGATGATACAAAGCTGGGTGGTAGTGTGAGCTGTGAGGAAGATGTTATGAGGTTGCAGGGTGACTTGGACAGGTTGTGTGAGCGGGCCGATGCATGGCAGATGCAGTTTAATGTGGATAAGTGTGAGTTTATCCACTTTGGTGGTAAGAATAAGAAAGCAGATTATTATCTGAATGGTGTCAAGTTTGGAAAAGGGGATGTACAACGAGATCTGGGTGTCCTAGTGCATCAGTCACTGAAAGGAAGCATGCAGGTACAGCAGGCAATGAAGAAAGCCAATGGAATGTTGGCCTTCATAACAAGAGGAGTTGAGTATAGGAGCAAAGAGGTCCTTCTGCAGTTGTACAGGGCCCTAGTGAGACCTCACCTGGAGTACTGTGTGCAGTTTTGGTCTCCAAATTTGAGGAAGGATATTCTTGCGATTGAGGGCGTGCAGTGTAGGTTTACTAGGTTAATTCCTGGAATGGTGGGACTGTCATATGTTGAAAGACTGGAGCGGCTAGGCTTGTATACACTGGAATTCAGAAGGATGAGAGGGGATCTTATATAAACATATAAGATTATTAAGGGGTTGGACACGTTAGAGGCAGGAAACATGTTCCCAATGTTGGGGGAGTCCAGAACCAGGAGCCACAGTTTAAGAATAAGGGGTAGGCCATTTAGAACAGAGATGAGGAAAAACTTTTTCAGTCAGAGAGTTGTAAATCTGTGGAATTCAGAAGGCAGTCGAGGCCAATTCTCTGAATGCATTCAAGAGAGAGCTAGATAGAGCTCTTAAGGATAGCGGAGTCAGGGGGTATGGGGAGAAGGCAGGAACGGGGTACTGATTGAGAATGATCAGCCATGATCACATTGAATGGTGGTGCTGGCTCAAGGGGCCGAATGGCCTACTCCTGCACCTATTGTCTATTATTGTCTATTAGTGTAGATGGGACATGTTGGCCGCTGTGGGCAAGTTGGGCCGAAGGGCCTGTTTCCACACCATATGACTATCTGCTTCCATCACCGGCCCTGGCAGTGTGTTCCAAGCACCCACCACCCTCTGTGCAAAATGTTTCCCCCATACATCTCCTTTAAACTTTGGAACTGACAACAACTTGATTTGCAGTTGACATTAGTGATCTAAGCTTCTTCAAAACATGTCCTGTAGCCGCACAGATGAAGAAAGATGTGAGAAACAGGTTAAATATTAGTTACAAATCAAAAAAACACTGCAAATCAAAAAAATGAAGTGTCAAGTTTCAAAGTCAACACAAACTTATTTATAGTAGATGGTCAAAAGGCAAGGCAGAATCAGGAGACTCGTCACTTGCTCCAGGAAGGTCAGTCTGACCTAACCTTGTAGTCACGGTATTTATTTGGCTGGTCAGGATGAAGTTCTTATCAATGGTATCCTCAGTATTTTGATAGAGGGGGGCTTTTTCATGGCAATGCCAAGGGAAGATAGTTAGGCATCCTCTGATTGGGGCGACACAATGGTGCAGCGGTAGAGTTGCTGCGTTACAGCGCATGCTGTGCCAGAGACCCAGGTTCGATTCCGACTATGGGTGCTGCCTGTACGGAGTTTGCACGTTCTCCCTGTGACCGCGTGGGTTTTGTCCGAGATCTTCGGTTTCTTCCCACACTCCAAAGACATACAGGTTTGTAGGTTAATTGGCTTGGTATGTATAAATTGTCCCTAGTGTGTGTGGACTCGGTGGGCCGAAGGGCTGCTTTCCGCGTTGTATCCATAAACTAAAAAACTGAACTAAATTGTTTTAGCTCGAGAGACACAAAGTGCTGGAGTAACTCAGCAAGTCAGGCAGCATCTCTGGAGAAAAATTATGCTTGATGTTTCGGACCAAAAACCTTCTTCAGACTGAAAGTAGAGGGGATGTGGAGGAGGGGGTGAACCAGAGGGAAGAAAAGGCCAGACTCAAATCAGAGCCGGCAACAGATGACCAAAGAAGGATTGAGCTCACAATGGCCTATTGATGGCTTGCAAAGAGGTGATAAATAACAAAGGGATACAGGTATGTGAACAGTGGAACCTGAACAGTAGGACGACTAGGGTGGGGGAGGAGTGGGGTGGGGATGGGGGAGAGGGAATGCAAGGGTTACTTAACAGTGAAACTCACAGGACTACTAGGGTGGGAGAGGGATGGGGAGAGAGGGAATGCAACGGTTACTGAACATTAGAAAAATCAACATTCATACTGTTGGGTTGTGAGCTGCCCAAGTGAAATATGAGGTGCTGTTCCTCCAATTTGCATGTGGCCTGTTTTAGCCTGATAATTCATTAGTGTAGATAATACAATAGTAGAGTGGTTAATTTGCTGGGATAGTTTCTAATGACTTGGGCAATTTTTTCCAGAGATATGAGGTTGAATATGTCCCAGACAGCCTGGTAAATTTTAGTTTAGTTTAATTTAGTTTAATTTGGAGATGCAGCATGGACCCAGGCCTTTTGGCCAAGTGAGGTCACAATGGCCATCAAATACCCATGCACACCAGTTATACGTTATCCCACTTTCTCATCCACACCCCACACATTAGGAGTAATTTTACGGAAGCGAATTAACCTACAAACCCACACGTCTTGGGGTCTTTGGGATGTGGGAGGAATCTGGATCACTGGAGGAAACCCACATGATTACAGAAATAATAGGGGCGGCACGGTGGTGCAAGTTGCTTCCTTACAGCGTCAGAGACGGTGTCTGTACGGAGGCTGTACATTCTTCCCATGACCGCGTGGGTTTTCCCTGGGTGCTCTGGTTTCCTCCCACACTCCAAAGATACCTACAGGTTTGTAGGTGAATTTGACTTTGGTAAAGATTGTATATTGTCTCTTGTGCATAGGATAATGCTGGTGTACGGGCATAACTGATTGGCCTGAACTCGGTGGGCCAAAGGGCCTGTTTCCTCACTGTATCTCTAAACTAAAACTAAACAAGCAAACTGCACACCGACAGCACCCGAGGTCTGGATCGAATTTGGTCCTCAGGCGCTGTGAGGCAGCTGCTCTACAACTGTGCCACTGTTGAAGTACATCTGGTATGAAAAGCTAGTATTGACAATGATAATCATGAAACTAACAGAGTCTTACAAGCCCAACAGGTTCAACAACCTCCTTCAAGGAAGGTAACTCTTTCTGATCTTGCCTATGTGTGGGTGCAATCCCACCACTACAGTTGATTCCCAAAAGCCTCCTCAGTTCAGGAGAAATTGAGAATGCGCAACAAATGTATCCACATCCCAGCAGCAAATACATTTAAAAAACATGGGTGATGGGCGGCACTGTGGCGCAGCGCCAGAGACCCTGGTGCAATCCTGACTGTGGGTGCTGTCTGTGCGGTTTTTGCACGTTCTCCCCGTGACCGAATGGGTTTTCTCCAGTTTCCTCTCACACTCCAAAGACATACAGGTTTGTCGGTTAATTTGGCTTCTGTAAAAAAAAAAAATTGTAAATTGTCCCTGGTGTGTAGGATAGTTCAGTGTGTGGGGGATCACTGGTCGGCACGGACTAGGTGGGCCAAAGGGCCTGTTTCTGTGCTGTATCTCTAAACTAAACTAAACTAAAAAATGCAAGATACAGGTGGATGTGCTGCTGGAATCAATGGACTGATAATTAGGGGAGATTTAGAAAAGGTAGCTGAAGTGATCTTTAACTTTACCAGCCAAGGAAAAAAAATTCTGCTATTCATTCGCATTGTGTGCTAGTTCCCTGAAAATACTTCATGGAATCTTCTCTCTTATCCTGACAGGAGCATAAGAAAGTGTGTCGAAAGGAACTGCGGATGCTGGTATATACCAAAGTTAGACACAAAGTGCTGGAGTAACTCAGCAGGTTAGGTAGCATCTGGCCCACTGAGTTGCCTGGCCCACTGAGTTACTGCAGCATTTTGTGTCTATTTAGGAGCACAAGAAATACTAGTTTTTTTTGGGTCTCTGATTCTGAACCTGGTTCATGGAATCCAAACTTCTTCATATTAATGCAGGGAGCTGGGTTGTAGATGGTAGTGTCCCAGAATTTGACCTAAATTTGCATCAGCATATGTGAATTAAGTTTCATTTTACCAGAAGCAGACACTGTTAAATCTTCCACTTGGAGCAATGCTAGAATAAGAAGCATTAATCAATTAAAGTTGTGAATCATAAGAAGCAATTGTTATTTTATCAGTGGTGATCAGATTATCTTCATTTCCGTTTTCTTTGTAAGATTCTTTGTAAGATTCCGTCATTCTTTGTAAGATTTATTCATCAAAGTGCTAATAATCCTGAAAATGCAACACAAAATACTCGAAATAAGGAGTAGTTAATGATTCAATCAGTACTGCAATCAGTTTGGGGAAATGAGATACTGCTATTTCGCTTCCATATAATAAAGATTAGATGGCTTAAGTAACATTAAATATTAATGCCGTAGTTTAGCTTTCCCTTATAACAGCACCACTGCCATGCACTTTCAGATCAATCATTTGATCTCTTGCACAGTGCTATAAAATGGAGACAAGAAGGGAAAGGAAAGGCTTGGTTTCAAGATGGTCTAAAGTATCTCACGGCTTTCAATGTTGGCGCAGCTATAATGCAGGAAACACAGTGGCGAGTCTTCATGTAACCAGTTCCCACAAGTGGTACCGTGATAATGAAAAGATCAAATACTTGCAGCGATGTGGATTGAGAGTTCATTATTAGCCAATGACACTGGGGAAAACGCCTCACGTTTCCATCAAAATAGTGCCTTGGGATCTTTTACATCAATCTGAGAGAGCAAAGAAATAGATCAATTCTTAAAAAGAGAGCTTCAGGAAAAAGTCATTATAGAATTCGACTTTGATTAAAGCAAGAACTTTTCTCTAGTTAATTTGACACAAAATATTTATTTTCAATATGGCCAGCAGCAGAGGTATCATCAATGTGAGGAAAAGAAAATATATCTTTCATCTATCTGTTCTCTGCATTGCCACCCCTATTTGCACAGTTTGTAGACTTGACCATTAAGAAATAATTAGTAACATTTGCTGCCGGAGGAGATAGTTGAGGCATGTACCATCACAACCTTTAAAAAACATTTGAACAGGTACATGGATAGGATAGGTTTAGAAGGGTATCAACCAAATGCAGGCAGGTGGGACTAGTGTAGATGTGAGCAGTTCGTGAGCATAAGCAAGCTGGGCCTGTTTTCATGCTGTCTGACTCTATGACCTGAGGTTATAACTGGGCTGGTATATCCAATTCTTGTCAGCAAACTGTAGGAAGAGTATTGGGAAGGTCCTAGAGAGTGTTAAGAGCTTCACTTTAATGGGGACACGTGTTATACATGCTGGAATCTGGAGCAAAAATCAAACTGCTGCATGAACTCAGCTTTTCAGGAGGCATCTGTGATCCTTCTGTTTATTTTGTTGCTTCACTGTAATGGTTCCAGGGATAAGAAATTTCAACTACAAGTTCAATATAATTGCGACTTCTTCTTTCGTGTCCATCATCTATGTTTCAAATGTTCGGCCAGGCTCTTGCACAATGGACAGCCTTCTCGTTTGCCACTGCTAGGTCTTCCAGGCAGCATTGTTCACCAAGAAGTGGGCATCTTAGTAGGTGTGGCACGGATTGTACAGATGTTCCACATTCACATTCTGTGTCTGCCTGCATCTGCATAACCCCATTTGCTCATGTTGTTCTTGCATCGGCCCATTCCTGTACAAAGCCTATTGGGGGATTTCCAGGTCTTCCAGTCACACCTGCGACCAGGTGGTAGCTGTTCCTTGTTTCCTTGTTTGGGATTGGCAGCTTTTCATGGTGGTGGTTTTCACTGCGTTTCTTTACCCACAAGGCTAGTCTGGTTGGTTGAGGAGACTGTGACAGTGGCTGGACTGTGTGAAGGAAGCTCTTCCTCGACTTCAGGCAGTTTGGGGCTGGGTGATGGGAGTGACAGGAATGGCGGGTGTCCCCAACTTGCCAACTACGTTCAGTTCTATCGGCAACTCATCTGCAGATTCGTGGTGGAGCAATACTGGCCACGACATGTAAGCTATCCACATCTGTTGGTTTTAAGCAGTCAGTGATGCATCTGCAGCTGTCATGAAGGGCGGCATCAATTTTCTTTGCATGAGATGATCTCCCAAACAGGACAAGCATCTATCTAAATGTCTTTTGAAAGTCGTAATTCAACTGTTACTGGAAAACAGAAGCTTCTATGTTGAGCTAAATGGTAAATGCAGCAGATGGAGGAAACAAAAGAATGGCCTACCTCAGGGCAGGGTCCTTGCTCTGGTGCTGTTCAATGTAGACACTAATGATCAGCCAGTGTTCCCAGGGACGGGAAGCTTCATTTACGCTGACGACCTTGGAATAGCAGCCCAGAGCACTCACATAGACAAAGTGGAAGCTGCCCTCTCATCATCCTTAGACAATTTGACAAACTACTACAAGGACAATCAACTGAAAGCAAACCCTGCTAAGACCCAAGTTAGCCTGTTCCACCTTCGTAATCGCGAAGCTGGGAGGAAGCTGTCCTGAACATGGAATGATGCCCCTCTGTGAAACTGTGACTACCCTATTTATCTTGGGGTCACTCTGGACCGAACTCTTTCCTTCTAGCAACACATCGAGAAGGTGATGGGGAAAGTGAGGACGAGGAACAGCCTCCTACGCAAGCTGGCAAACTTGTCGAGGGGTCCCAATGCATCCACACTGCGGTCAACTGCCAAACATGTGCAGATTTGTAAGTTAATTGGCCTCTGTAAATTGCCCCTTGTGTGCAGGATATGAAGCTGGTCTAACATAGAACTAGGTTGCGCATGATCGCTGGTCGGTGCAGAATCAGTGGGCCAAAGGCTGTATCTCTAAACTCCAAACATTTAGAGGGCTAGCCCAATGTACCAACTTGGTCGGCATGGACATAGTGGGCCTGTTTCCCTGTTGTACAGCACTGTTATTCTATAGGCAAGGCCAGTTGAGGTAATTCCAGATAGTGCAAAGATTTGGAAGATATTTGAGAGGTTTATAAGTTCAGAACAGATTTAGATTGAGAAAACAGAAAGAAGCCGGTCCAATTATTGGATGGTTTGAGGACCAAGGCACATATAGAGTCATAGAGTCATAGATTGATACAGTGTAGAAACAGGCCCTTTGGCCCAACTCGCCCACACCGGCCAACAATGTCCCAGCTACCCTAGTCCCACTTGCCTGCACTTGGTCCATATCCGTCCAAACCTGCCCTACCCATGTATCTGTCCAATTGTTTCTTAAACAATGGGATAGTCCCAGTCTCAACTACCTCCTCTGGCAGCTTGTTCCATACACCCACCACCCTCTGTGTTAAAAAGTTACCCCTCGGATTCCTATTAAATCTTTTCCCCTTCACCTTGAACCTATGTCCTCTGGTCCTCAATTCCCCTACTCTGGGCAAGAGACTCTATGCATCTACCCGATCTATTCCTCTCATGATTTTGTATACCTCTATAAGATCTCCCCTCATCCTCCTGCGCTCCATGGAATAGAGACTGAGCCTACTTAACCTCTCCCTTTGGCTCACACCCTCTAGTCCTGGCAACATCCTCATAAATCTTTTCTGAACCCTTTCAAGCTTGACAATATCTTTCCTATAACATGGTGCCAAGAACTGAACACAATATTCTAAATGCGGTCTTACCAACGTGTTATACAACTGCAACATGACCTCCCAACTTCTATACTCAATACTCTGACTGATTAAGGCCAGTGCCAAAAGCCTTTTTGACCATCTTATTTACCTGCGACTCGACCTTCAAGGAACAATGCACTTGTACTCCTAGATCCCTCTGCTCTACAACACTACGCAGAAGCCGACCATTTACTGTGTAGGTTTGTTCGACATCCCAAAATGCAACACCTCACACTTCTCTGTATAAAATTCCATCAACCATCCCTCCGCCCACCTGGCCAATCGATCCAAATCCTGCTGCAATCGTTCACAACCATCTTCACTGTCTGCAAAACCACTCACTTTTGTATCATCAGCAAACTTGCGTACCCTGTATGTTCGCATCCAAATCATTGATGTAGATGACAAACAGTAACGGGCCCAGCACCGAACCCTGTGGCACACCACTAGTCACAGGGATCCATTCTGAGAAGCAACCTTCCACCATCACTCAACATACGTTCAAAGTCATAAGCAAAAGAGACAAGAGTAATGTGTAAGAAGTGTAGATTGTGCATGCTAGTTCACCTTCACTAAATATATATAGCATCACATTCACTATGCAAGCTGCACATTCCACACACGATCCAGTTCGGATCTTCACTCCCACCTTGACTATGTACGCTGCCGGTCGCTGCCTTCCAGGCAGACCGCGACCAGACTGAAGACGATAGCACTTATTGTTACCTCCACTTAAGCACAAATAAAACTATGAGTTGCAACACTGTGGATTGGCATGAATACACAACATGGTGTCAGAAGTGGGATTCGAACCCACGCCTCCAGTTGGTTCGGTCTGTCAGCCCTTCCGGCCTCGCCTGTGGCCTCGCCACCTCACCTCCCGCCATTGTCTCCCATCCCATCGCCAGCAATGTCACCGCACTCTCTGGGGCCGGTTCCATCGGTCTCGTCTCCAGCGGGACTGTACCGTACACGTGCAGGTCGTGCCTGCCGGCCCACCGTGAAGTACCAGGCCTAACACTTGAACTTTGAGTGACATTCAATGGGCTACGTTTGGACTGCCTTTGTCAATATCAGTTTACCTGTACTTATGCCCTTCGCACATGAGCGGTGATATATATTATAAGAGCCACGGCGACTACTGTATCTTTATTTTATTATGTATTCTTTCCTTGAGAGGAAGGATGTAGATTGTGCATGCTAGTTCACCTTCACTATATATATATAGCATCACATTCACTATGCAAGCTGCACATTCCACACACGATCCAGTTCGGATCTTCACTCCCACCTTGACTATGTACGCTGCCGGTCGCTGCCTTCCAGGCAGACTGCGACCAGACTGAAGACGATAGCACTTATTGTTACCTCCACTTAAGCACAAATAAAACTATGAGTTGCAACACTGTGTATTGGCATGAATACACAACAAGAAGGAACTGCAGATGCTAGTTTAAACCAAAGATAGACACAAAAAGCTGGAGTAACTCAGCGGGACAGGCAGCATCTCTGGGGAGAAGGAATGGGCAACGTTTCAGATCGAGACCCTTCTTCAGACAAGAGTAATGTTGTTTGTACAGAGACTGATGGTGGCCTTCAGCTCTCTCGGTCAGAGTGGTATCAATTGCCAATCACAACGGTTGAAAGGAAATTGAATAAGCATTTGAGTGAAAGTAATTTCCTTAGTTATGGGAAGGTGTGGGAAAATCAGACAGGGCAGGTCCTGTTAGCTGAATGGACCTGCGTGTGAATTTGGATCCCAAAATGTACCTGAATTACTTGGCATTTGTTCCTGTTCCTGAAAAAGTCCACGCTATTCTGGATAAGTGTATACATGGACATCACGTGCTATTCCAGCAAAAGTACAAAGAAATGGCATCACTATGAGAGTGCATCAGTCTGATCCTTGTCTTCAGCATCACTTCACTACAGCCCACACCTTTTTGTACCCGGGTTTTGAAATACAGTTGAACTTTGATTAATTGAAAGATGCAACATGGAAACAAGCTCTTCGCCTCATGGGTCCACGCCAACCGTTCACACTAGCTCCATATTATCCCCACATACTCATCCACATCCTACACACTGGGGCAATTTACAGAGGACCACTTACCTACAGGCCCGCATGTCTTAGGGGTGTGGGAGGAAACCGGAGCACACGGAGGAAACCCATGCGGAGTCACAGGGAGAACATGTAAACTCCACTTGGACAGCACCTGAGGCCAGGATTGAACCCCGGCGCTGTGAGGCAGCAGCTCTACCAGCTGTGCCACTGTGGCCCCCTTGAGGGAAATGCCACCCTAAGCATACAGAGGGACCAGTGCTTTGTCTCTGTTGACTGTGCACATTCTTTTATGGTCCTTGCAGACATCAAGAGCAGGATCGTCATGTTGGGATATTTAAATGAAAGTACAGATTACAGCATTCAGATAGAATCAAAATGGTCAGAGTCAACAATAGGAATGGATAATTGCACAGAAAGCAAAATAGAAGATATAGTTCGCATTTGACCCCCAAGGTTAAATTAAACTGAACACACATTGACCAGTGACCATTGTGCCTCAATACAAAGACCCCAAGCAACTGAATGGCTATTTATTTTGAGATTTATGTTCTGAAGGCTACAGTAAATGATGTTGATAAATAATAACCAATGATTTATGATTTGTAAAAAATCTTTGGCACAACATCCTTTTTATTATTGCCATCAATAGAGCATTCATAAGAACATTATGAAATTGGGAGCAGGACTCCCATTTGCCTCTTCATGCCTGCTGGGCCATTCAGCAAGACCTCGGCAGATCTTTTACCTCAGGACACGTTCCTAAATTAACCCCATACTCCTTCATTCTCTTCATATCTTTTAATCTCTTAGGGGTGCCACAGTGGCTCAGCAGTAGAGCTGCTGCCTTACAGCGCCAGAGACCCGGGTCCAATCCTGATATGGGTGCTGTCTGTATGGAGTTTGTACGTTCTCCTCATGACTGCATGGGTTTTCCCCGGGTGCTCCGGTCTGCTCCCACACTCCAAAGACCTACAGGTTTGTCGGTTAATTGGCTTCAGTAAAGATTGTAAATTGTCCCGAGTGTGTAGGATAGTGCTAGTGTATGGGGATCACTGGTCGACGTGGATTTGGTGGGCTGAATGGGCCTGTTTCTGGACTGCATCACTAAACTAATCTGGATGAGAATAGAAAAGGTTTTCCTAGCTATTGCTCAGTACATCTACACGACAAGTTCTTTATCATTCCTGTAATTAACCTTTAAGAAAAGGGTGACATGGTGGCGCAGCGGTAGACTGGCTGCCTTACAGCGCCAGAGACCAGGGTTCGATTCCGACTACGGGTGCCATCTGTACGGAGTTTGTACATTCTCCTCATGGCCTGCGTGGGGTTTCTCCGAGATCTTCGGTTTCCTCCCACGCTCCAAAGACGTACAGGTTTGTAGGTCAATTGGCTTGGTATAACTGTAAAATTGTCTCTAGTGTGTGTAGGACAGTGTTAGTGTGTGGGGATCGCTCGTCTTCGTGGACTCGGTGGGCGGAAGGGCCTGTTTCCGTGCTGTATCTCCAAACTAAACTAAACTACACTAAAAAAAACAGTAACAACGATTATGATTGCACTATGTAATCTTCTGTTTCATAAGTTAAATTGCAGATGTGGGTACTAGGAGGATCCAGCAGATGTGGTTCTTTGTTTCTAATAGAACCAGAGTTAATGGTCTCAGAACAAGGAGTGAGCCTGCTCGGAGCAACATGAGGAGATATTTCTTCATCTGAAAGCTGGTGAAGAATTCTCTACCCCTGAGGATTGTTGAAGTTCAGTCACAGGTCTCATTCAAAATTCAATACACTTCTAAATGTTAAGGGAATCAAGGGGTATTGGGATAGTGCAGGAAAGTGACACTGAGGTGACCGTAGGGCACAAAGTGCTGGAGTAACTCAACGGATCAGTAGCATATCTGGAGTACGTAGATAGGCGACGTTTCGGGTCGGGACATTTCTTCAGATCTGAGATGGCAGATCAACAGCCTCAAAGGGACGAATAGTCTACTCCTATTTCTTTTGCTCTTACACATAAAACTGACAAAAGTGCATAAAATGTGCTGCTGACTTTACGTTAAATATTTACCAAGACAGAAGCAATAATGTTCTCTGCTTTACATGGCCGTGGATTAGTCAATGCTGGAGGCAATAAAATCATAGATGAAACTTTCAGGAACAGATTAATTGGGAAACATGGTGAGTGGTAATGGAATTTTAAGCATGCGTTCTCCATGATAGAGAGCAAGGGAGAAAGTAACTTAAGTTTCCTGTAGAGGTAACATTAAAAATGTAATCCTTTTGCACTGATTGTAACAGTCACTTTCTAACTGGTATGTGGTATCAGCGCCGATCTGCTTGCATTTGTCACTGGTAGAGAGGTCACTGGGACTGATAGACTCAAACTCAGGGGTGGCACAGTGGCAGCAGGTAGAGCTGCTGCCTCGCAGCGCCAGCGACCTGGTTTTGATCCTGACACCAGGTTTAGTTTAGAGATACAGCGCGGAAACAGGCCCTTCGACCCACCAAGTCCATACCAACCAGCGATCCCAGCACATTAACATTGTCCTTCAAGAGAGAGTTAGATTTAGCTCTTCGGGCGAAGGGAATCAAGGGATATGGGGAAAAAGCCGGAATGGGGAACTGATTTTGGACGATGAGCCATGATCATATTGAATGGCGGTGCTGCCTTGAAGGACCAAATGGCCTACTCCTGCACTTATTTTCTATGTTTCTATGTTTCAAGGCGCAATGTCACATGTAGCAATTAAAGTACAGTAAAATTTTTGTTACCATACAGCCATACTAAGTGAAAAGCAACAAGACACACAACCACATAAAAGTTATCATAAACATCCATCACAGTGGATTCCACATTCCTCACTGTGATGGAAGGCAATAAAGTTCAAACTTCCTCTTGTTCTCCCGCAGTCAGGGCAGTCAAACCATCCGCAGTCAGGGCGATCAAAGCCCCCGCAGCCGACGATCAAAGCCCCGCTGGGGTTGTTGAAACTCCCGCGTCGGGGCGGTTGAAACTCTGTCCACGGCATGGAACTCCCGAGTCAGCCTCTTCTTACCAGAGACCGCGGGCTTCACGATGTTAAAGTCCACAGGCCCCGCGGTTGGAGCTTCGATCCCCGGCAAAGTAGACCCACGGCTTGGAGCGCCCGTTGGTCCCCAGGAAAGGCCGCCAACTCCATGATGTTAGGCCGCAGTGGAGACGGAGATACGATATGGACAAAAATATCACATCTCCGTCGAAATAAGAGATTGAAAAAACGTTTCCCCGCAACCCCGCCCCCCCCCCTCATAAAACAAACCAAGGAACACTAAAACATACTATTTAACACATACTAAAAATAACAAAACGAAGAAAGGACAATCACACTAGGAACAATATTTTACATGTACACTAAGCCAATTTGCCTACAAACCTGTACGTCTTTGGAGAGTGGGAGGAAACTGAAGGTCTCGGAGAAAACCCACGCGGTCACGGGGAGAACGTACAAACTCCGCACAGACAGCATTCATAGTCAGGATCGATCCCAGGTCTCTGGTGCTGCCAACGCTGTAAGGCAACAAGGCAACTGCTGTGCCACCATGCCGCCCTGTTGTCTGTGTGGAGTTTGCACGTTATCCCTGTGACCGCGGGGGTTTCCTCCGGGTGCTCTGGTTGCCTCCCACATCCCAAAGACATGCGGATATGTAATGTAGGTTAATTGCCCCTGGTGCGTAGGGAGTGGATGAGAAAGTGGGATAAGATGGAATCGGCATGAACGGGCAATCATTAGTTTACACAGACTCGGTGGGCCGAAGGGCCTGATTGCATGCTGTGTCTCTAAACTAAACTAACCCAATTTCCAAGGTTTCAAACCATTTCCTTTCATGGACGAAAATACCAGGAGGAATTGGTGGCCATTGTATTCAAATTGGTGGAAAGATTATCTGTGGTTATCATTCGCTCCTTTCTTGAGTAGATTTGCTGCTTTATCTACTCAGCAGACTTGGGAAGCATCTGTCTATCTAAAGAGGATTGACAAATTGCATTCAATTGTTATTTCTTCACCAACTTCTCCCAACTATCCAGATTGCTTTTCTTCACAGTCTGGTAACTCATTCCCCTGAAGGTCAATGATATTCTCTGTGTCACACACAGCCAATTTTATCTTCATGGATTCATCAAGACAGAAAGTTACAAAGTTTTCCAATCCCAATATATTTTTTCTATAGTTTCATCCAAACAAAATCGTATCCTCCAGTGTTCCTCCTAATAATTTCTAAACAGGTACAAAAGATTCCTTTAAACTTGAACCTGGAGATCACGGTATTCAGGCTCGTGTACCTTCTTCCCGATGGTAGTTGCGAAATAAGACCGTGGCCGGGGTGACGAGGGTCTTTGATGATATTGGCTGCCAGAGCATTAGAGTCATGGAGTCATACAGCACGGAAACGGGCCCTCTAGCCCATCTCGTCCAAGCCAACCAAGATATCCCATCTAAGCTGGTCCCATTTGCTTGCATTTGGCCCTTATCCCTCTAAATCTTTCCTATCTATGTACCTGCCCAAGTGTCCTTTAAATGTCATTGTACCTGCCTCTTCAACTATTTCTACTGGCAGCTCATTTCATGTACCCACCACCATCTGAGTGAAAAAGTTGCCCCTCAGGTTCCTGTTAAATCTTGCCCCCTCTCACCTTAAATATGTGATCCAAAATCAATGTTGAGGACTCCAAACGCTTGAATCAAAAAATCAAAACATTGCCAGAACATTGAATAGACAGTAGAGGAGGATGTCAAAGGGTGAAACACATTGTTTTTGATGGAGGCAGCAAGAGATTCAGATGTGATGTAGGAAAGAATCTTAATATCCAATTAAAAGCAGAGAAGTTGATCCCAGGAGCGAGAAACAAAAGCCTGAACCCTGATTAGATCACTTAAATTAGACTGTGTGAAACAAGTAGGCTCCTTTCTGAGGCCATTGGCATGAACTAATCAGGGTAAGGCTTTACAATAAAATAAAAGGTGTTTAAATAGGTACATTAAGATGCAGGGAATGAAGGGGTATGGACTATAGTCATAGAGTCACACAGCTTGGAAACAGACCTTCAGCCAACTTGTCCATGCTGACCAAGATACCGCTTCTATGATGGTTCCCATTTGTCCATGTCTGTTCCATAATCCCTCTAAATCTTTAATCCGTATACTTGCCCATCATATTCAGTACAGGAATAGAGGCAGAAGGGCCTGTAACTGTGCTGTACTGTTCTGTTCTATGTCATAACTCCTTCATTTACTGCATCACTTTTTGTCATCTTTATTACCCGCACTCTCTTTTAAGACCTCAGTTAACTTTCAAGTTCATATAAAAGTCCTTACTTTCTCCTTTTATACAATTTCCAGCCTTTATCATATCCTCTTCAAATCTACTCTTCTTTCACGCCCTCCTAGTAGACATTCAATATCTTTCAAAGATTCTCAGTATTGATAGTCTTTTTTTTACAAAACCACACTTCTTAGTTTGAATTTTTATCTCCTCCATTATCTGTGAAAGTCTGCTTATAAATGCACCATTTATCTAAAAGATTAGTCCATACTTCTATTTTTTCATCGTGAATATTTCGCAGGAATTCTCTTTTGTCGCCAATAATTTTGCCCAGTTCTATTTTCTCTCCCTGGATTTTGCCTTTATTGTCCTTATTATTGACTTAAGTGTTTATTTCTGCTTTTATATTAACCCTAAATAGGATGGAATTAGAGTCATATAGAATCATACAGTACGGAAACACAGGGAATTGGAATTAAGGGGCAACGTTTTCACTCAGAAGGTGGTACATATATGGAATGAACTGCCAAAGGAAGTGGTTGGTGGCAGGTACAATAACAACAGGCAAAACACAGGCACTTGCTTAGATGAGTCATCTTGGTCGATATGGACAAGTTGGGCCAAAGGGCCTGTTTCCATGCAGTATCACATGGGCAAGTTGGGCCTAAGGGCCTGTTTCTGTGCTGTATGACTTTTACCCTGTACCTATACCCTCTAGTTCTTGAGTGCTCATCTTGCCAAAGAGCTATGTGTATTCACCCAATCTATGCCTTTCATGATTTTATAAGAAGATAACTGCAGATGCTGGTACAAATCGAAGGTTTTTATTCACAAAATGCTGGAGTAACTCAGCAGGTCAGGCAGCATCTCGGGAGAGAATGAATGGGTGACGTTTCGGGTCGAGACCCTTCTTCAGTCTGAAGAAGGGTCTCGACCCGAAACGTCACCCATTCCTTCTCTCCTGAGATGCTGCCTGACCTGCTGAGTTACTCCAGCATTTTGTGAATAAAAATCATGATTTTATAAACCTCTGTGAGATCATTTGATGATCTCATGAAACTGAACAGCATGGTGGCACAGCCGTAGAGTTGCTGCCTTGCAGCACCCAGAGACCCGGATTCAATCCTGTACACGGGTGCTGTCTGCATAGAGTTTGCACGTTTTCTCTATGACTGCATGGGTTTCCTCTGAGTACCTCAGTTTCCTCCCACATTCCAAACATATGCGGGTTAGTCTGTCAAGTGTCTTCTGTAAATTGCCCCTAGTGTGTAGGATAGATCTAGCGTACGGGTGATCGCTGGTCGGCATGGACTTGGTGGGCCGAAGGGCCTGTTTCCACGCTGCATCTCTAAACTCTACTAACCTAAACATTCCTCAGCTCCAAAGAATAAAGTCCTACCCTGTCCAACCTCGCCCTTGAATCCTGGCAACATCCATGTAAATCCTGTCTGTGTTCTTTCCAGTTCATTGATTTCTTAGGCTCAGATTATATACTTCTTTCCACGGGGATAAATCACCATTGGCTATAATCTTAAATGTAGTAACAGCTCTTTATTAAAAAGAACAGTTTTTGACTGAAGTATTTTGATATTTTCTGAGCTGAAGATTTCAGGTTTTGAAACGAGGATTTAATCTCAGCAGGGAAATGTTATTTCTCACTAATTTACTTGAAATATATGCACCAACATTCACCATGAACAAACCCATTTTATTTTCTTTACTCAAGCTCCAGTAATCCATCATCTTATTTATATTTTTTCATTGTGAACTCCATAAGTTTAGTTTAGCTAAGTCAAATCACACCAGTGTAAGCTGTTCCTGTTATTATTCATGCCTTTTGAATGGGCTGTAATGTCTGTTTGGTTCCATCATATCTTTCAATTCTCTAAAGTAACTGTGCAATATATCAGGTTACAACACCGTGGAGGATCCTTCTTGAAAATTTGCAGACTTTGTTTTCAATTTCATAAGTTCATAAATGCATATGTTCTTGGAGCATTCGGCCTGTCAAGTCTAATCTGCCATTCAATCATGGCTGATCTATCTTTCCCTCACAACCCCATTCTCCTGCCTTTGTCCCATATCCCCTGACACCCGTACTAATCAAGAATTTATCAATCTCCGCCTTAAAACTATCCATTGACACAGCCATCTGTGGCAATGAATTCCATAGATTCACCACCCTCTGACTAAAGAAATTCCTTTTCATTTCCTTTCTAAAGGTATGTCCTTTCATTCTGACACTGTTTCCTTTCTAAAGGTATGTCCTTTCATTCTGATGCTATACCCTGGATGTCCAGGCCTATCCAAGCAAGGTGCAGCAGTATAGATAATGCCTTCTAGCACCAGAGACCCAGGTTCGATCCTCACAGATCGGTGCTGTCTGCACGAGTTTGTACGTTCTCCCCGTGACCAGCATGGGTTTTCTTCGAGATCTTTGGTTTCCTCCCACACTCCAAAGACGTACAGGTTTGTAGGTTAATTGGCTTGGTATAAATGTTAATTGTCCCTGGTGTGTGTAGGATAGTGTTAGTGCGCAGGGATTGCTGGATGGTGCGGACTCAGTGGGCCGAAGGGCCTGTTTCTGCGCTGCATTTCTAAACTAAACTATTCGAGGGATCGGGTTGTAAATTGGAGCATTTTTCATAGTCTTGATAAATTACAGGTTAGGTATGTTACAGAGTGGAAGCAAAGAAAGTTAACTTCCACTGTTTGGCAAAGATAGCCTGAAGCAGAACAAATGAATTATATGGTCATATTTACAACCCTCGCTTCTTTAGCTTTACCCGAAGTCAGTTTAAAAAATAGAATTATTTTTTTAACCTAAACATCTCACCCAATAAAATTTCTGCTTGAAGGTGATAATTCAAAGGAATCAAAGCACTTATCTGACGAGCACAGATTATCTGTCCTGTGGATGGAAATTCCATGAATACTGTAATATTGAGCTGTTATTCTACAATATCTTATAGATTTATTTCTTGCGAAATGTGATTTTCTTTAAACGTAAAATAACATAGAAATAGCCCCGAGTGCCTCTAAACCACACATAACCCAGTCAAGCTTGTACTGCAGCTCATTTATTAATCTTTTGAGGTGTGGTTCTCAATTAAAACAAGCTTATCACCAGAAATACTCAGACACTACTCTATAATATTTGGAAAGTAGAAGCAAGGAACTGCAGATGTTGGTTTATATCAAAGATAGAGTCATAGTGTTGGAGTAATTCAGCGGGTCAGGCAGCATCTCTGGAGTTATAGGATAGGTGGTGTATCGGGTCAGGACTCATCTTCAAACTGAAAGTCGGGGTGAAGGGTGAAGAGCTGGAGGTGAGAAAAGACCAGGACCAATCAAGGCCGACCACAAATGACCTTTTTCTCCAGAGATGCTGCCTGACCAACTGAGTTACTCCAGCACTTTGTGTCCATCCATAATATTTAGTTTAGTTTAGTGTTGAAACAGGCCCTACAACCCACTGAGTCCAAGCCAATCATCGATCACCCGTTTAAATTAGTTGTATATCATCCCACTTTTGCATCCATTCCCTACACGCAAGGGGGGATTTACAGAGGCCAATTAACCTACTTTCGGTTGTGGGGGGAAAACAGAACACCCAGAGGAAATCCACATGGTCACAGGGAGAATGTGCAAACTCCGCACAGAGAACACCCGAGGTCAGGATCGAACCCGGGTCTCTGGCGCTGTGAGGCAGCAGCTCTACCAGCTGGACCAATGTGCCACCCCAACTGTCTTTTCATCTCTCACTTTTTAGTTCTGGTTTACTAACTTTGAATTACAGTCAGTCCCAAGTTCTATAAAATATGATACAATCCCAATTGACATCAAGAACTATCATTCTCACCATTAGTACCATCCCTAAGCAGATCTTTTGCCTGATATCTACGTTTATATTATTTACATCGCAGCAAACTCTTATCAGAGGAAGCTTCATTTGATATATTTGGTTCCTGAGGTTCTCTTTAAAATTGTTGTGCTGATTTAAGGAACACTGACTTGTTTTAAGTGGATGATCCACAAGCAGCAAGAATAACATTGATCTATGGTTTCAGTGGCTGCAATGACAAGTGAAATGAATTAATCTCATTCTTACTGGATTTAAAACAGCAGGACAAAACATCCGTCAAATGCGCACTAATTTCCTCTAATGTGACAGATCTATTCAAATTGAAATTGTTCAGGCTGCAAATGAATTGCAATGCACCTATCAGTAACAAACCTGTTTAGAAGCACGGGTTTGTGGTGCTCTTAAAAGGCCTGTGTGGTAGTCTAGCGGACCAGACAGTTGTACCATTGAAGCTTCTTTCAAGCAAAGGAAGAATAAAACGAGCAGTCCATCAGGCTTTGACATCGGAAGTGAATCACGACAGCTGACAAATAATTCCAAACAGCTCAGGATTGGGGTCTAGAGTGAGAGCGCTGTCAAGCAATGTACTGACATCGTCACGCTCACAAAATCAGACCTTAGACCTGGGGAGTGTGGTGAAGCAGAGGGATCTAGGAGTGCAGGTACATTGTTGAAAGTGGCACCACAGGTAGATAAGGTGGTCAAAAAGACTTTTGGCACATTAGTCTTCATCAGTCAGAATATAGTAGTTGAGAGGTCATGTTGCAGTTATATAAGATGTTGGTGACGCCGCATTTACAGTGGAATATTGTGATCAGTTCTGGGCATCATTTTAGGAAATATGTCGTCAAGCTGGAAACGGTGTGTTGTACTTCGTAGTCCGGTACCTGTTGTACCTTTGTTGTGACTCTGGAAGGACCACGAGTACACATGTTTAAGATGTTATCATGGTGGAGCTTAACTCCAGGCTGTTTATTCCAAGGCCGCCTGGATCCAGAGTGGCCGCCTAATCACACCAATCACTTATATACACAGGCATACAAAGTAGTCCTTGTGACCAACAAAGTAGTCCTAGCAATATCACAACATCCCCCTTGTCTTATATATTACAACATCCCCCTTGTTTTATATAAAATTGTTTTCTTTACCATTCGAGGGCTAAAATATATTTAACAAACAACCAAAAACACCATTGCTTTTTGCAAACAAAACCAATAACACAACTAAACACAATTAAACACAATTGCTTTTTTCCGCCATCATGGTGGTCACTCCTCTGCGGTAGTTCGTCACTCCTCTGCGGTAATTCACTCAACGCCGGGTGGTCACTCATCTCCGGGTGGTCACTCACTCCGTGTGGTTACTCCACAGATATATACATATATACAAAAACATCAAATATAATACATTAAGCTTTCAGTACACAGATCACTACACAGGTCATTAAACACAAAATATTCATTTTGTTCCATATCTTCCCCTCAAGAAGACGTGCTGTGTAGATCAAACGTAGTGTAGGCTCTAGATGCTCCACCACCGTGATTTGCCTGCCACTGCTGGCCTCCCACTGCTGGGCTGGCACTGCTGGGCTCCCACTGCTGGGCTGGCACTGCTGGGCTGGCACTGCTGGGCTGGCACTGCTGGGCTCCCACTGCTGTAATCGCGGTGCGCGCTGGCCCCGCCCACAGGTGCTCCCCGGCAGCTGCCGCTCAACTTTTCGAACGTGCTGCAGCTGCGCGCTGGCCCCGCCCACAGGTGCACCCCGGCCCCTCCCACAGGTGCTCCCGGCAGCTGCCGCGCAATTCGAACGCGCTGCCGCTGCCTCGGGCCCAGGGCCGTCCCGACTCTACGGTCGACGCGCCTGGGTAAGTATGTAGTGCCTCGGCCTTACCGGCCGCCGCACCTCCGCGGGTGGTCGGTCCCTCCAGTCGCCGACCCCCTCCGGTCGGCGCACACCTCCGTGGGTGTCGGTCTCCTCCGGGGCTCTCCCGGTCGCTGCACACCTCTGTGGGTGTCGGTCTTACCGGTCGCTGCACACCTCCGTGGGTGTCGGTCTTCCCCGGTCACCACACACCTCCATGGGTGTCGGGTCTCCCGGTCTTCCCCGGTTACCGCACACCTCTGTGGGTGTCGGGTCTCCCGGTCGCCACACATCTCCGCGGGTGTCGGTCTTCCCCGGTCACCGCACACCTCCGTGGGTGTCGGGTCTCCCGATCGCCTCCGGTCTCTCCCCCGCGAAGCAGTCGCAGGCTCCCAATCTCGGGCCTGCACAGGTGCTGGGGCGCGATGTGGGCCTTCACACACCGCCCTCAGCAGCTTGCAGCGTCACGTTGGCAGCTCGCCGCTGACTACTGAGCAGGTAAGTATACCTACATATATTGGCCCCTTACCGAGTGGGAAACTTTTTTCGTTCTTCAGGGCTCTATCTTATCTTCCTGTTAACCTTTTTGCTGGGTTCCTTTTTGTTAACCTTCTTTTTAAAAAAAAATTTTTTTACGCACTTGTTAACTTTTTTTCTTGGGGTTTTTGTTGTTTTCCTTTTCTAGGCTAAACACCCAAACCGCTGCCACCATGTTGTACTTCGTGGTCCGGTACCTGTTGTACCTTTGTTGTGACTCTGGAAGGACCACGAGTACACATGTTTAAGATGTTATCATGGTGGAGCTTAACTCCAGGCTGTTTATTCCAAGGCCGCCTGGATCCAGAGTGGCCGCCTAATCACACCAATCACTTATATACACAGGCATACAAAGTAGTCCTTGTGACCAACAAAGTAGTCCTAGCAATATCACAACATCCCCCTTGTCTTATATATTACAACAGGGTGCAGAGAGGATTCACAAGGATGTTGCTAGGACTCGAGGACCTGAACTCTAGGGAGTATTTGAGCAGGCTGGGACTCTATTCCTTTGAGCGCAGGAGGATGAGGGTTGATCTCATAGAGCTGTACAAAATCATGATAGGTATAGATTGGGTAGATGCCGAATCTCTTGCCCAGGGAAGGGGAATCGAGAACCAGAGGACATAGGTTTAAGATGAGGGAGAAAAGATTTAATGGAAACCTGAGGGGCAACTGTTTCACACTAAGGGTGGTGGATGCATGGAACAAGGAGGTAGTCGAGGAAGGTATTATTGCAATGTTTAAGAAACATTTGGACATGTACATGGACAAGACAGGTTTAGAGGGATTTGGGCCAAATGGGACATGGTGGTCGGTGTGGGCATGTTGGGCCAAAGAGCCCGTTTCCATGCTGTGTGACACTATGACGCTATAACAGTCTTGTCCCACTGCCAGGGCAGAACCACCAGAGGTTTTGACAGTGAGATACAGGTGGGAGCTTGTGGCATTTGGGGTCCTCAACATCGATTTCAGATCACACATATAAGGTGAGAGGGGGCAAGATTTAACAGAAACCCAATGGGGTAACTTTTCCACTCAGAGTGTCGTGGGTATATGGAACGAGCTGCCAGAAGAAGTTGTTGATGTAGGCCATATAACTGCATTTAAAAGACACTTAGACTGATACATGCATAGGAAAGGTTTCCAGGCCAAACACAGACAAATTAGAAGAGTTTAGATGGGGCATCTTGGTCGGCATGGACAAGTTGTGCTGAAGGGCCTGTTTCTGAGCTGTATGACCCTATGACATCCTTCAGGCCATAACCATCAGACTGTGCCATGTGATGGAGGAACAAATACGAGGATTAATCTACTTCAGATCATCCTCACCAATCTACTTGTGGCAGAAACTTCCCTCCCATGAAAGCATATGCAGAACAAATCTTCACACCATTCAAGTGGCGACTGCAGTCACTCTCTCCTCACCTCCGGCTTGTCTTGTGGACCATTGACATGGTCCCGCATGGAAAGATGGTCAAGAAGGACAGTATGGTGGTGCAGCGGTAGAGTTGCTGCCATACAGCGTTGGGTCCTATCCTGACTATGGGTGCTGTTTTTTGTGTATTAACCAACATTTGCAGTTCCTTACCTCTACATTTGGACTCTACACTGTGAGGAAGATGCTATGAGGTTACAGGGTGACTTGGACAGGTTGTGTGAGTGGGCGGATGCATGGCAGGTGCAGTTTAATGTGGATAAGTGTGAGGTTATCCATTTTGGTGGTAAGAATAGGAAGGCAGAGTATTATCTGAATGGTGTCAAGTTAGGAAAAGGGAACGTACAACGAGATCTGGGTGTCCTAGTGCATCAGTCACTGAAAGGAAGCATGCAGGTACAGCAGGCAGTGAAGAAAGCCAAAGGAATGTTGGCCTTCATAACAAGAGGAGTTGAGTATAGGAGCAAAGAGGTCCTTCTGCAGTTGTACAGGGCCCTAGTGAGACCGCACCTGGAGTACTGTGTGCAGTTTTGGTCTCCAAATTTGAGGAAGGATATTCTTGCTATTGAGGCCGTGCAGTGTAGGTTTACGTATAAGATTATTAAGGGGTTGGATACGTTAGAGGCAGGAAACATGTTCCCAATGTTGGGGGAGTCCAGAACCAGGGGCACAGTTTAAGAATAAGGGGTAGGCCATTTAGAATGGAGAACGAAGTGGTTCGAGCAAGAGATTCACCACCACTATCTTAAGACAATTATGGCTGGGATAATTTAGTTTAGTTAATTATTATTATTATTATTGTCATGTGTACTGAGGAACAGGGCAAAGTGTTTGTTTGCATGCTATTCAGTCAAAGAAAAGACTATATGCATGAAGACTATACATTTCATCTGGAAATCATGTTAGTCTTGCCATTGAAATATTTTGGGCCTCAAATGTTAATCCGGGCTGTGAGATACACTATCTCCCAACTCTTTTCTAAATGATATACATTTAATTGTAGTATTTGCAACACTCTGTACTTAACTCATACTTCTGAAACAGCCTGCCCTAACTACTATGTTTCATTTTTATGTAATCTCTATTGAATATTTCATAATTATTTTACAATCTACATTGGTCCACCAAATATAATGTTTTTTCCACAAATCCTTTTGTATTTTCTTCCACTGATCAGCATCTTGTGAAATCAGCACTTAAATCAAAATAAATCTAAATCAAATTTTTTTTTTAGAAATGAGGAAGGTTTTGCACTGTACCGTCTCAAAAGCCCTTACTGCAATGGAAACAATATTCTTCAAGTTCAATGTAAGGGTCGTCACTATATTAAGCTTTCAAGTTTAGTTTTGCGGTTTTGAAAATATTTTCTATATCAGATGCTTCCTTTAATCTCCTGTGAGCCTTTGTCAACAAGGCCCCCTGGCTATAATCTATTCAGTGTCATAATCACTGTCATTTTGTAGTTTAGTTTAGTGTAGGTTAATGGTACAGCCTGGAAACAGGCCTTTCGGTTCACAGCGTCCACACCGATCGTCGATCACCCATTCACACTAGTTTGAAATTATCCTACTTTCTCACTCACGCCCTGTACACCAGAGCCAATTAACCTACAACCCAGCACGTTTTGTCATGTGGAAGAAAACTGGAGCAACTGGAGGAAACCCACGTGATCACAGGGAGAACATCCAAACTCCACACAGACAGTACCCGAGTTGTGGATCAAATCTGGGTCTCTGGCAACGTGAGGCAGCAGCTCCACCAGTTGTCCCACTGTACCACCCTTATTTAATTAAGGTGTTTTGGTGCAATCTAGTGTTTATTAAAATTGGTCCATTTGGAGTTTTTTTAGTCCTTCTCCATGTAGCTTTGCAGAACCAGTACATTTTAGGTGAGGGATGCGCGGGGCAATTTTTTTACATAGTCTGGTGAGTGCCTGGAACCTGTTGCCAGGGATGGTGGCTGAGGCAAATATGATAGTAGCATTTAAGAAACTTTTGGCTAGGCACATGGATAGTCAAGGAATGATATGGATTATGTGTAGGCAGATAAGAGTTAGTCTTGGCGTCATGTTTGGCACAGACATTGTGTGCCAAAGCTCCTGTTGTTTTTGCTGTACTGTTCTATGCTTTATTCTCTGTTAATGTAATAGGTACGTTTTGTGGGCCATGTAAAGATATTGGGATTGAAATTTGAACTTGGCCACTTGGAGTGAAGACAAGTTTCGAGGCTGAATTCCATTTCTGAAATTTGTTTCCTTGCGGTTCTATGTATGTTATATTTGTGGTCGATAAATGTAAGTTATTGTTGTTGCTGTTTTGTGTGTCTCGCGCCTCATCTCAGGAATTCTGCTCTTTGATCAATGCTTGGACTAAGGCTACACAATGAGGCTGGTTCAGAGTGAACATTGTGGAGTGTGAGTGAGTAATTGCCACATAATAGCACTTTTATTGACTCTTTCCACCACGTTGCTGCTGATTACAAATAAGATGATTGGGCAATAATTCACTGGGTTGGATTCATCTTTGGGTTTTTTTGCGGTCCAAAACACAGGACTTTCCCTCAGTTACAAATAGGTGGGAGCTCTACTGGGGACAGCTTGGTTGGAGGCACACACTGGGAGCAAGGTAACTGGGATGTTGCTCGAGCCTGTGTACACAGCCATCTAGTGCTGTCACATGGAGTGTGCTGCCTAAAGTCTGATGTCTGTTTTTGGGGATAGACACAAAATGCTGGAGTAACTCAGCGGGTCAGGCAGCATCTCTGGAGAAAAGGAATAGGTGACGTTTTGGGTCGAGACCCTTCCTCTGACTGAGTGATAGAGGAAAGAAAAACGAAAGATATAGATGGCACATAGAACAAATATGAAAGATATGCAAAAAACAACGATGATCAAGAAAACATGGAGCCCACAATAGTCCATTGGTGGCTGTGAGGTAGGGAACTTGGCACGTTTTAGTTTAAAAATACAGTGTGGGAACAGGCTCTCCGGCCCACCAAGTCCAGGCTCTTGCTTTCTTATCATTGGGCCATATATATTTGTTGGACTTTGATTCATAAATTTAAATGAATCACCCAGGCAATCGCCTCTAACTAATTCTATCCTACACACTAGGGAAAATGTACAGAAGCCAATTATTTTTGTTTTCTTATGAGTAGTCCCAAATTGCATGAGATCAATTTAATTTAAAAGTTTTAAAAAAAATCTAAACCCCTTGCAAGATTTAATGTTTCTGCTATAATCCGTCCCACAACAGCATCTGATTCATAAATGATCATTGGACCGAATATATTTGTTGGTCTTTGAGTCATAACTTTAAATGAAACTCTTCTGAAATAGGCAAGTGTTCTCCCGATTTCTCCTCCCCAACACCTTATTGCTTGGAGCAAATCGAACCAGCAGTTGATGGAATGGGAGTAGGAATGAACTTAAAACCAGCACAGTATGCACTTAGATAGATACAAAAAGAATGGGTGACATTTCAGGTTGAGACCCTTCTTCAGTCTGAAGAAGGGGCTCAACCTGAAACATCACCCATTCCTTCTCTCTAGAGATGCTGCCTGTCCCCACGGAGTTACTCCAGCTTTTTGTGCCTATCTTCCGTTTAAACCAGCATCTGCAGTTCCTTCCTCAGCAGTACGCACTTAACCTGTTCCAACTTGAAATTTACTTATCAAAGATAGAAACTCAATGATCCAGATGTATCTTCTGTAACTGTCTGTTAACTTCATTTTTCTGCAGACAGAAAATGCCCGCGTTTCCTATTAAATAGACAATAGACAATAGGTGCAGGAGTAGGCCATTCGGCCCTTCGAGCCAGCACCACCATTCAATGTGATCATGGCTGATCATTCTCAATCAGTACCCCGTTCCTGCCTTCTCCCCATCCCCCCTCACTCCGCTATCCTTAAGAGCTCTATCTAGCTCTCTCTTGAATGCATTCAGAGAATTGGCCTCCACTGCCTTCTGAGGCAGAGAATTCCACAGATTTACAACTCTCTGACTGAATAATTAAAGCTGTAGATTTATTCATCTCCTGTGGATGAGATGACCATGAGAGAGAGATCATGAGATGGGTTCAATCTTGCAAGGCATTCAAAACTTTTTTGTTTCAATCTCAAATCAAATTGGTTTAATTTAATTTGGGGCTCTGCTCATAAGAATCCAGAAAAGGCAATGTATTTTACTTTATATGTAACATTCTATTCCTCCCTGAGTCATCGATGCAGGCTCTGCTGTTTTCTGTACCTTCCCATACTTCTAGTTTCCCCCTCCTTGACTCAGGGGCTTGACCCGAAGCGTCACCTATTCCTTTTCTCCAGAGATGCTGCCAGACCAGCTGAGTTACTCCAGCATTTTGTATCCATCATTATTTCTTCATACCTGACCTCCAGGTGGGTATGAAGCACCATGAAAGCATGTGGTTCTAGACCCTGGAGGCCAGATGCCAACGCCACAACATGGTGAACGACAACAGCAACCCACTCCAATGGCCAGAGACATCTTCACCTGTGGAAGCTTTGGCCGACTAGGTTTATGCTGCCTGCCAAGGATAGGCCTAATCAGCCACAGCAGAAAATGTAACCACAGATAAAACATTCCTCTCCCCAAACAGAACAACATCAAATGTGTAGGAAGGAACAGCAGATGCTGGTTTACACTGAAGATAAACACAAAATGCTGGATTAACTCAGCGGAACATGCAGCTTCTCTGGAGAGAAGGAATGGGTGACATTTTGGGTTGAGAGCCTTCTTCTGAAGAGTCTCGGCTCCTGGGTTTAGGAGGGAGAGATAGATCTGCCATGATTGTATGGCGTAGACGATGGGCCGAATGGCCGGTCTACTCCTATTCCTTATGACCTTATGACTTTATGAAACGGCACCCATTCCTTCTCTCCAGAGATGCTGCATGTCCCGCTGAATTACTCCAGCATTTTGTGTCTATCTAGAGCAACGTCAAATCCGTACCATCATCTCTCGCAGATGGACGGATGCCAATCAACCATCATTATTTTCTATATTTTATCAGATTCTAATCTGAAAAAGTACACATCTGACAAACAAAAATGGTACTTGTAATGAGAAAACTCGTCAACTCTAATTTTTACTGAAGGGTTGTTCCTTAGTGATATCTGCAAAGGGAAGGCAGTAAGATTTAATACATTTCTGAATATGAAGTGGTAGCACATTAGCGTGTCCCTTAGATAGCCCAGGAAGTGGTTTACAATCAAGTATTTCTCTTGAAAATGCAGTTACTTTGCTTATGATGTAAATCTCTAAACCAATCTGAAGAAGAGTCTCGACCTGAAACGTCACCCATTCCTTCTCTCCAGAGATGCTGCCTGTCCCGCTGAGTTACTCCAATATTTTGTGTCTATCTTCGGTCTAAACCCTGCCATATGCCTGACGTACAGTAGATGGCAATCCACATGTGAATGAGTGTGTTGAGGTGGCTCGGCTTCTGTTCTCTGAAGAAACAATGGGGTCCTCAGACTGGGATGGAGATGTTGAAGGAAGGTGAAAATGGAGCGATTAAGACCGGGAAATTGGAAACGATCAAAGTGGCTGATGGCATCCGAAATGTCATGGATGTAAGTAGGAAGACACAGAGAAGAAAGAATTGAGTCATAACACAAAGTGCTGGAAAAACTCAGCGAGTCGGGAACCATCTTTAGACTTTTTTTTTTAGATTTAGAGATACAGCGCAGAAACAGGCCCTTCGGCCCACCGGGTCCGCGCCGCCCAGCGATCCCCGCACACCAACACTAGTCCTACACCCACTAGGGACAATTTTTTTACATTTACCCAGCCAATTAACCTACATACCTGTACGTCTTTGGAATGTGGGAGGAAACCGAAGATCTCGGGGAAAACCCACGCAGGTCACGGGGAGAATGTACAAACTCCGTACAGACGGCGCCTGTAGTCAGGATCGAACCTGAGTCTCCGGCGCTGCATTTGCTCCAAGGCAGCAACTCTACCGCTGCGCCACCGTGCCGCCTACAGTGTGCCTACAGAGATACAGTGTGGAAACAGGCCCTTCGGCCCACCAAGTCCGCGTTGACCAGTAATTACCCCGTACACTAAGACCACCCTACACACTAGAGACAATTTACAATTTTACCAAAGCCAAATAACCTATAAACCTGTATGTCTTAGGGATGTGGGAGGAAACTGAAGCACCCGGAGAAAACCCACGTGGTCACAGGGAGAATGTACAAACGCTATTCAGACAGCATCTGTAGTCAGAATGGAACCCGGGTCTCTGGCTCTGTAAGGAAGCAACTCTATCGCTGCGCCACTGTGCCGCTCCTATGGAGGGAATGGACTGAAGAAATTTTAGGTCGGGACACTTCTTCAGACTGAAGAAAGGTCCTGATCCAAAACATTATCTGTTCATTCCCTTCACCGATGCTGTCTTAACCACCAAGATCCTCCAGCGCTTTGTGTTTTGCTCAAGATTCTAGAATCTGCAGTTACTTGTTCTCCAAGAATGGAGTCAAGATGGAAAGAAGTTGGTTCGTGCCTCACCAACACAGACTTCACAACATGAGCAACACATTGCACAGACAAGAAAGCTGAAACAAAGAAACTTAAACTCAACAAGGCTGTTATTTACCCTAAAAAATATGCCCCACACATCTCCATTACCCTGTCCACCTCTCATCTTATAGCTATGCCTTCTCGTATTGGACATATCTGCCCTAGGAAAATAAGTTCTGACTGTCTACCCTATATATAAAGGATAGAGTATAGATGTTGGGAGGTCATGTTGCAGTTGTATAAGATGCTGGTGAGACCGCATTTAGAATATTGTGTTCAGTTCTGGGCACCATGTTATAGGAAAGATATTGTCAAGCCTGAAAGTGTTCAGAGAAGATTTATGAGGATGTTGTCAATGCTGGAGCTTTTGGGCTATAGGGAGAAGTTGAGTAGGCTGGGTCTCTATTCCTTGGAGCGCAGGAGGATGAGGGGGGATCTTATAGAGGTGTATAAAATCATGAGAGGAATAGATTGGGTACATGCACAGAATCTCTTGCCCAGAGTAGGGGAATCGAGGACCAGAAGACATAGGTTCAAGGTGAAGGGGAAAAAATGTAATAGGAATCTGAAGGGTAACTTTTTCACACAAAGGGTGGTGGGTGTGTGGAACAAGCTGCCAGAGGAGCTAGTTGAGGCTGGGACTATCCCAACATTTAAGAAACACTTGGATAGGACAGGTTTGGAGGGATATGGACCAAGCGCAGGGAGTGGAACTAGTGGGACTAGTTGAACTGGGACATGTTGGCAGTTTGGGCAAGTTGGGCCGAAGGGCCTGTTTCCACACGATATCACTCTATGACTCTGACTCTATGACTATGATTAAGAAAACAACACAGACTAGACTGAGCAGACTTACTCACGATTAACAAGCCACAACCCCTATCCAGTAACCAAAAATATTGACACGAGAAACTGCGGATGCCAGGGTCATGCAAAACACAAAAATGATGGAGGAACTTAGCAGATAAGGCAGCAAAGGGTCCCGACCTGAAACATTGGATAGAACGAAAATTTCTGACAAAATAATTAATCAAAATGTCAAAACATACCAGCAAGTGATATGCTTGTCAAAGAATTCAAGCATCCAAAGTCAGAACTGTTCATATCAATTTCCCTCAATCAGACATCATTAGCATAACAAACTAAGGAACAGTAATCACAAAATATCTCGAGATAGCTCAGCAGTACATCACATTAAAATTATTGCATATATATATGCACTCCTACATTAAAAATAGCAGATTTTGAATCCAAAATTGACAGCCACAAAATTGCCAGGTGCAGATTGTCTTTGCACATAATAATGAAGTGAATAAATGAGTCTGATATATTGAGGTAATCAAATGCAGGATGAACATTTATAGGACTTTGGGGGCGGCACGGCGGTGCATTGCTGCCTTACAGCGCCAGAGATCCAGGTTCAATCTTGACTAGGGGCACTGTCTGTACGGAGGTTGTACGTTCTCCTTGTGACCGCGTGGGTTTTCTCCAGGTGCACCGGTTTCCTCCCATACTACATAGATGTACAGGTTTGTAGGTTAATTGGCTTTACATTGTCCCTCGTGTGTAGGATAGAACTAGTGTATGAGGTGACTGTTGGTCGGAGTGGACTTGGTGTGCAGGAGGGCCTGTTTCCACACTGTATCTCAAAACTAAACTAAAGACACAATATTTTAAAGTTTCATAGTGGCTTCACTGGACAGTGATTGTAAACAATAAGCACAATAAAGCTTACAATCGCGGAATCAGGTATTCACAGAAGCCTGTAGTTGCTGTCAAATCCTGTCAAAACAAGGAAAGCAAATAGATGAAGAACCTTCTTGGGAAACCTAAGAAAACAATGTGTGGTTGAATGGAGACACAAGGAACTGCAGGTGCTGGTAGTTTGAGTAAGACACAAATTGCTGGAGGAACTCAGGCAAGGCAGCATTTCTGGAAGATGATATTTTGGTCGGGACCCTTCTTCGAACTGATTGAATAGACTTATGAAGGCAAAGATAGAGATATGTGCTGAAATAGTTTAGGGAGAGAAAAACAGTGTCTCACAGAAGAGTTCGGTCCCATAAGATGGTATTGATCTATCTATCTCAGCACATACTTCCATCTTTGTCTTCATAGGTCTATTCAACCAGCCCGAAGAAGGGTCCCGACCCAAAGCATCGTCTATCTATGCCCCCAGAAATGCTTTTTTTAAATAGAGATTTTAGAGATATAGCTTGGAAACAGGCCCTTCAGCCTACTGAGTCCACACCGACCAGCGATCACCCCGTACACGAACACTATTCTACGCATTAGGGGCAGTTTGCAATGCACAGAGCAAATTATCCTACAAACCTGTACGTCTTTGGAATGTAGGAAGAAACCGGAGCACCCGGAGGAAACTTCAAAGCTCTCTTCAGTGTGTTGAAGAAGGCAGCTGGGGTTGACATTTATTGACTTTGCAGAAATCAGTAGCCCCATCAGCCCTTCACATACATTAAAACGTTAAAGCATTATTAGATATGCAGGGAATAGAATGGTATGGATTATGTGCAGGGCAGATAAGAGTTTATCATGGCATCGTGTTCTGCACAGACTTTGTGGGTCGAAGGACTTGTTCCTGTGCTGTACTGTTCCCCATGTTCGGTGTTTTGGACGTTGGGAATCAAAAACTGTTTGCCTGTTTCCATGCTGAATGACTCTATGACTCTATCTGCCTAGAACAATATAGACTCTGTACTGTTCTCCAGTCAGGCAAAGTGAAGTCTGTCATGTGTAAGTGGTCATGTGTAAGTGGTCATGTGTAAGTGGTCATGTGTAAGTGGTCATGTGTAAGTGGTCATGTGCAGACTTCACTTTGCCTGACTGGAGAACAGTACAGAGTCTATGTTGTTCTAGGCAGATAGAGTCATAGAGTCATACAGCATGGAAACAGGCCCTTCAGCCCAACTTGCCCACACTGACCAACATGTCCCATTTACACTAGTCCCACCTGCCTGTGTTCAACCCATATCCCTCTAAACCTGTCCTATTCATGTACCTGTCTAATTGTTCCTTAAACCTTCCAATGGTTCCAGCCTCAACTACCTCCTCTTGCAGCTTGTTCCTTACACCCACCACCCTTTGTGTGAACCCCTCAGGTTCCTATTAAATCTCTCCCCTTCACCTTAAACCTATGTCCGCTGGCATGATTGGTAGATAGTATGGTCAGGATAGCATTCTGCTTGCACAGCACCATTACTGTGATATTTGCATCTCACTCATTTGTTTGCGAGTCACTTGTTTGTGCATTGTTATCGATCGATTGTGTTCGATTTAAATTGACCTTTGTTAAAGCCTGTCTGAAAATGTCAATTTCATGTAATCCCAATCAGAATGAGAAAGAAACACAATAAAAGGCATATTGTTCTCTTGTATGTAAGCCTGCCCCTCTATTCACTACCCTTGATGTCAGAATCTATAGCTGACTTGGTTGTACAGTATTTTCTCTCCCTAAAATGTCCTAGCATTTATCTCCATCTCCACTTTTGTAAACCTATTCAAGCACCTTATTTAACACTCATAGGACACTTAGGACGGTACTTACGGATGCTGTCTGTACGGAGTTTAGATGTTCTCCCTGTAGCTGTGTGGGTTTCCTCCGGGTGCTCCGGTTTCTTCCTACATTCCAAAGACGTAGAGGTTTGTAGGTTAATTTGCTCTGTAAATTGCAAATTGCCCCTAGTGCGTAGAATAGTGTTAGTGTACGGGGTGATCGCTGGTCGGCACGGACTCAGTAGGCTGAAGGGCCTGTTTCTAAGCTGCAGCTCTAAAATCTCTATTTAAAAAAAGCATTTCTGGGAGACATAGATAGACGATGCTTTGGGTCGGGACCCTTCTTCGGGCTGGTTGAATAGACATATTGAAGACAAAGATGGAAGTAGATGCTGAGATAGATTAGAGAGAAAAAACAGAGTCATATTTTTGTTTTCTTAGGCTTTCCTCGAAGTCTTGTCATCCATTTGCTTTCTTTGTGTTGACACTATTCGGGGATCCTTTTCTATATTCTATAAGTAGTTCCTTTAGGATTGCAGGTTTGGCTTTCAGAATAATAAAATTTCAGGGACCTTGGAAAGTAACCAATGTAATACTTCTGTTTGAAAGGATAAAAGAGCAGCTCTTCACATGTGGTGCTAAAGTCCATGATGGATACATTTCCCGAGGGTGATTTGATGCTCAACATGAAAAACAAGTGTATAATACACTCAATATATTTGATAATATGTGGCTAATTCTATCAGGAAATACAGCTTTTTTCTCGAATCTCTATCAATGTTTACAAGAAGCACCTTGCCAAAACTTGGTGTTACATATTTCTAATCAGTAGTCCCACCAAGTGCGATTACCGTATCAGTGCAGTTCTTGTAAACTGAAGGTATTCTTTTAGGGTTCAGGGAAAAATAAAAGGCAGTGATAATCATCGTTAGTGATCATCTCTGTTGTGGTGAGAATTGAACGTTATAAATGCATAATAGTAAATTATATTTGCTAAACTAAATCTCCTTGGGATATTGCTTGAAATATCAGATGATGTACTGGTCAGGACTAATCTATCTTCAACATTACCAGATTTAAAAAGGCATGCTATACGAGCATGTTTAACCAAATTGGGCTTCTTTCTAGTTTAGTTTTAGTTTAGTTTGGAGAGATTGCAAACAGGCCCTCCGTCCCACCGAGTCTGCGCCGACCAGCGATCCACACACACTATCTGACACACACTAGGGACAATTTACAATTTTACCAAGCCGATTAGTTTACAAACCTGTATGTCTTTGGATTGTGGGAGGAACCCGGAGCACCCGGAGAAAACCCACGCAACCCAGTAGAAATTTCGCACTGACGGCACCCACAGTCAGGATCAAACCTGGGTGTCTGATGCTGTGAGGCAGCAACTCTACCGCTGCACCACCCTGCCCAATTGCTAATGTTTTTCTTCCAGGATTTTTTAAATCAGATTTATTTCTGAGCAATACTATAAAATAACTTGGATAAATGCATATACACTGATAATACAGCGCAAAGAAACGGTACTACTTATTTAGCCCGAAACGAATGAATAAGAGTTTATATACTTTTGAGATTTTATTCTGTGTTGCAGGTCAGGCAGCATCTGTGGAGAATATGGATAGGTGACTGAAGTCTGAGGAAGGGTCTGGCCCAGAACGTCACCTATCCATGTTCTCCAGAGATGCTGCCTGACCTGCTGAGTTACTCCAGTAAGTACTTTGTGCTTTTTTTCTGTGAACCAGCATCTGCAGTTCCTTGCATCCACATCTAGACAATGAAAAAAATATATATCTGACCTGCTCTAGTTAATGCACTATTGAAGATCTCTGGGTTCATTGGTAGTGCAAAGATGGTGTCGGAAGTCAGTCATGTCTACATAAAAACTCTGATGTATTACACCTCTCCGTGGTGCAGTGAACAGGTTCATAGGGCACTGCTGTCTTGCCATATTTTGCAATGCAATGTTAAATAACAAATGCAACGTCAGCATTTATTTTGACTAGAATATAAAAAAATCAGGGATGTATTGCAGAAGTTTTATCAGGCACAGGTCAGACCACATCTGGAGTATTGTGAGTAGTTTTGGGCCCTGTAACTGAGGAGGGATGTGCTGCATTGGAGAGGGTCCAGAGGAGGTTTACGAGAATGATCCTATAGATGATTGGGTTAACGTATGATGAGTGTTTGATGGTTCTGTGCCTGTATTCGCTGGAGTTTAGAAGGATGAGGGGTAGCGTTGCCAAATGTTCCGTATTAGCTGGGACCCCATAATTTGGGCTAAATTGGCTTGTCCCGTATGGGACTGCCCTTGTCCCGTATTAGGCCCGGGGGGCGCTGTAGGCCCGGACACTGTAAGCCCGGGCACTGTAGGCTAATGGAGTGTGTTCGAGGAGCGGGGGCGAGAGTGTTCACCTAACGGAGGTTGCATAGCAACCCGCCTCCCGGCCCGGGCGGCCGCCATTGGTGGAGCGGGAGCACATGGCCGCTGGCCGGGTGACATCACCTTGGCCTTTTTTGGGAGTGAGAAAGTTGGCAACGCTAATGAAGGCGGAACCTCATTGAAACTTACCGAATAGTGAAAGGCCTGGATAGAGTGGATGTGAGGAGAATGTTTCCACTAGTGGGAGAGTCTGGGACCAGAGGCCATTGCATCAGATTAAAGGACGTACCTTTAGCAAGAAGATGAGGAGGAATTTATTTAGTCAGTGGGTGGTGAATCTATGGAATTCATTGCCGCAGACGAATGTGGAGGCCAAGTCATCGGGTATTTTTAAAGTGGAGACTAACAGGTTTTTGATTAGTAAGGGTGTCAAAGGTTGTAGGGAGAAGGCAGGAGAATGGGGTTAAGAGGGAAAGATAGACCTGCCATGATTAAATGGCGATGTAGACTCAATGGGCCGAATAGCCTATTTCTGCTCCTATGGCTTATGAACAATTTTTGCTGCTAGCTAGCACTTCAGTCTTCTGCTTCCTCGGCAGTTCCAAGAATTGAGGATGGCATGCATCCACTCGGAGTTTGTGCTTCCTGAGGTGGCTTATCAGGTCAATGTGGGAGTAGTAGACTTTGGCATGTGTGACAAGTGTGAACAGCGGCACGGTAGCGCAGCGGTAGAGTTGCTGCTTTACAGCGAATGCAGCGCCGGAGACTCAGGTTCGATCCTGACTACGGGTGCTGCACTGTAAGGAGTTTGTACGTTCTCCCCGTGACCTGCGTGGGTTTTCTCCGAGATCTTCGGTTTCCTCCCACACTCCAAAGACGTACAGGTATGTAGGTTAATTGGCTGGGTAAATGTAAAAAAAAAATTGTCCCTAGTGGGTGTAGGATAGTGTAAATGTACGGGGATCGCTGGGCGGCATGGACTTGGAGGGCCGAAAAGGCCTGTTTCTGGCTGTATATATATGATATGATATGATATGATACGCTGTTATCATATTGGGACTTGCTTCAACTACAGACTGGTAACCAATGCCAGGAAAAGGTAGTAAGGAAGACAAATTCAATGCTAGTATTTTTATCAAGGGGACTGGAAAACAAAAGCAGAGATGTAATGCTGAGGCTCTAAAAGGCGCTGGTCAGGCCACATTTGGAGTACTGTGAGCAAATTTGGGCCCCCTATCTGAGGAAGGTTGTGCTGACTCTGGAGAGGGTCCAGAGGAGGTTTACAAGAATGATTCCAGGAATGAGTGGGTTGGCATATGATGAGTGCTTGACAGCACTGGGCCTCTACTCGCTGGAGTTTAAAAGGTCAAGGGAGGGACCTCATTGAAACTTACAGAATAATGAAAGGCATAGATGGAGTGGATGTGGAAAGGATGTGTCTGCTGGTGGGCGAGTCCAGGACCAGAGGTCAAAGCCTCAGAATTAAAGGGCGCTCTTTTAGAAAGGAGGTGAGGAGGAACTTCATTTGTCAGAGGGCTGTTAACCTGTGGAACTCATTGTGAGGGCTGTGGAGGCCGTCAGTGAATATTTTAAAGGCATAGGTAGACAAATTCTTGATTAGAATGGGTGTCAAGGGCTATGGGAGAAGGCAGGAAAATGGGATTGGGAGGCAGAGATCAGCCATGATTGAATGGCGGAGTAGACTTAATGGGCCGAGTGGCCTAATTCTACTCCTATAACGTGAATTTGTGAACGTGAAACGCTATCAATGTGACAGTAACTTTATGCTTTAGTCAGAGGGTGGTGAATCTATAGAATTAATTGCCACAGACAGCGGTGGAGGCCAAGTCATTGGGTATTTTTAAAGTGGAGATTGACAGATTCTCGATTAGTAAGGATGTCAAAGGTTATGGGGAGAAGGCAGGAGAATGGGGTTGAGAGGGAAAGATAGATCAGCCATGATTGAATGAGACAGAATGGGGCAAATAGCCTAATTCTGCTCCAATGACTTAAGAACATGAATTTGTAGCCATTTGGATGTATTTAAAAGAGCCAACAAAATAGTGGCAAGAGTGAAAGGGCAAACAGTCTGCTTGGGCCTGTGCAAAATGTATCTACAGCTGGTTCATGAGCTTTGCCTAGAGAATATGTGAATTGAATCAGATTTTGCCGACAAAAAATAGTGACAGAACCTCGCATGCTGTAATAAGTATCTTCAAAGAAGATTACAGTTTCAAAAGCAAGGGGAATTTTCTGTTGATCTGTTACAAATTACATTTATGGCTGTTTACTCCATGGATATCACAATATGTTTGAACATGCTTCTGTTTCCTGCTGATATCGTCTTCTGCTGTTGTTGGCCTCATCATGATCCAGTCGGAAAACAGATGTTATTCTGAACATCTAGAATATATAATGAGCACAGAAAGAAGTGGGAGTGGGATAGGGCCAGTCAGCCCATTGTTCATTAAGATTCGGGTGGCACGGTAGCTCAACGGTAGAGTTGCTGTCTTACAGTGCCATAGACCCAGATTCGATCTTGACTACGGGTGCTGTCTGTAAGGAGTTTATACGTTCTCCTTGTGACCGCGTGGGTTTTCTCTGGGTGCTCTGGTTTCCTCCCACATTCCAAAGACGAGTAGGTTTGTAGGTTAATTGGCTTCTGTAAATTGCCTCTAGTGTGTAGGATGCGAAACTTGGATCACATGGAACTCGAGTACAGGTGATCTTTTGTCAAGTCAAGTCAAGTCAAGTCAATTTTATTTGTATAGCACATTTAAAAACAACCCACGTTGACCAAAGTGCTGTACATCTGATTAGGTACTAAGGAAAAAAATGAAACATACAGTAGCAGGCAAACAGTTCACAGCGCCTCGTCAATGAGCCTCAAACGCTAAGGAGTAGAAATAGGTTTTGAGCCTGGACTTAAAGGAGTCGATGGAGGGGGCAGTTCTGATGGGGAGAGGGATGCTGTTCCACAGTCGGCGTGAACTCAGTGGGCTGAAGGGCCTGTTTTTCATTGTATCTCTCAAACTAAAATTAAACTAATCACAGCTGATCTTGTGGTTCAGTAGTTCCTCTTGTTCTAACCGTTTAGACTTTAGAGATACAGCGTGGTAACAGGCCCTTCAGCCCACTGAGTCCACGCCGACCAGCGATCACCCCTTACACTAACATTATCCTACACACTAGGGACAATTTACAATTTTACCGAATCCAATTAAACTACAAGCCTGTACATCTTTGGAGTGTGGAAGGAAACCGGAACACCCGGAGAAAACCCATGCACTCATCGGGAGAACGTACAAACCCCGTACAGACAGCAACCGTAGTCAGGATTGAACCCATGTCTTTGGCACTGTAAGGCAACAGCTCTACTGCTACACCATTGGGCCGCCCCCAATATTCAAATTTCATAACTCTTAGATCCCCATCATCCAAATATCTGTTGATCACAATCTTAATCCTTTACATTTAACCTCCACTACTCCCTTGGATGGAAAATTAGCTTAGTTTAGTTTAATTTATTATTTCATTATTTTATAGTTGATGGAATTTCTGCTCATGGTAATCCTGAATGGCTGGAGCCTTACTTTGAGACTGTGACCCCTGATTCTAGATCGACCAGTGAGGAGGTTGCTTAGAAACATAGAAAATTGGTGCAGGAGTAGGCCATTCGGCCCTTCGAGCCTGCACCGTTGCTTGCATCAACCCTGGCAGAAATATGCTGTAAGGAATTTGTATGTTTCAAGCAAATTGACTCTTATCGAGTCCACATCACAAGATTAGAAATTGTTCATCCAGAGCTGAACACACTTCTCAGCATCTGCATACTATGGTGTCTTGTGCTTCTTGTGCGTGGTGTTGGAAAGATTGGTGGAAACTGGGCCTTGACGTGAACGTTCTTTCCTTGACCCCACTCTTCTACCTTAAGAACAAGGAACTGCAGATGCTGGTTTACCAAAGACATTTACAATGTGCTGGAGTAATTCAGCAGGTCAGGCAGCATTTCTAGAGATCGTGGATAGGTGACGTTTCAGGTCAGGATACCTCTTCAGACCCTTACTCTTCTAAGATTAAGTGATTATTGAACAGCCTGCTCAATCCCTCCTCATCAGACAATCCTCCTGCCTTGGTTGCTCTGCCTACCATTGGAAGGGAGAATATTAAATCTGCAGATTCCAGAGTTTCTGTAGTAAAAACGGAATGTTCTGCCGGGCGGCATGGTGGTGCAGTGGTAGAGTTGCAGTGCCAGGGACGGGTTTAATCCTTACTACGGGTGCTGTCTGTATGGAGTTTGTACGTTCTCCCCGTGACCTGCGTGGGTTTTCTCCGAGATCTTCGGTTTCCTCCCACACTCCAAAAACGTACAGGTTAGTCAGTTAATTGGCTTGGTATAAGTGTAAATTGTCCCTAGTGGGTGTAGGATAGTGTTAATGTGTGGGGATTGCTGGTCGGTGCAGACTCGGTGGGCCGAAGGGCCTGTTTCTGCGCTGTATCTCTAAACTAAACTCAATTTAGGGAACATCTGCAGAGAGAGTAAAACAAATATTCCATGGTGGTGACCGTTTGTCGCACATAACCACACTATCCCACATGCTATCTGACATTACACACACCCAATATGCAGAAACCAATAAAGAGGCCAAGGGTTCAGCTTCCCAGCTGTTATCAGGCAACTGAACCCTCACCTCACCAGCTAGAGTGTTCATACTGATCTCCCATCTACCTCATTGGAGACCCTCAAAGTATCTTTAATCAGACTTTATCTTGCACTAAACTTTATACACTTTATTCCCTCTCAGTTCACTGTAGATGGCTTGATTGCAATCATGTATAGTCTTTTTGCTGACAGAATAGCATGCAATAAAAAGCTTTTCACCGTACCTCGGTACATATGACAATAATAAACTGAACAAAACTAAACTAAGGTTGAGGATGTGAGCACAAGGACAGTGTGTCTTTCTACAGTCATGCACCTAGGGTCATTGTGTCCTGTTTTGGTCTCCTTACCTGAGAAAGGATGTACTTGGAAGTGTAATGGATGGTACAGCACGGGAACAACCCACAATGTCCAGGCTGGACATGATACCAGGGTCAAGTAATTACCTCTGCCTGCACTTGATCCATATCCCTCCATTCCCCGCATATCCACATCTAAAAGCCCCTCATATTCCACTATCACATCTGTCTTCATCACTACCCCATTACAGGCATCCAGCTCTCACCGTGTAAAAGCACTTGCCACGTACATCTCCTTTAATCTTTAACCTTCTCATTTTAAAGCTTGCCCTCTAGTCTTTGAAATTTCCAGCCTGGGAAAAAAGGTTCTGACTATCTACCTCCCATAATGTTATATACTTCCATTAGCTCTCCCTTCAACCTATGACATTTCTCTTCCAGAGAAAATAATCGAAGTTTGTCCAACCTCTCTTTATAGCTAATCCCCTCTAATCCAGGCAGCATTCTGGTAAACCTCTTCATCACCTTTTTGCAAAGCCTCCACATTAAACCCAGCCAGAAAAAAAAATGCCCTTCGACTACAACCTTCTTTTTTCCATGAGTAAGCTAGTTCTGAATCCAAACAACAAATCAATGAAAGTGCTGGAGTAACTCAGCAGGTCAGGCAACATCTCTGGAGAAAATGGATAGATGACGTTTTGGGTCGGGGCCCTTCTTCAGACTAATTGTAACAGGGAGAGTGGGGGATAAAACTGGAAGGAAGGAAAAGACAAGCTAAATCGGGGCCGGCAGCAGATGACGTCAGGCAAGGAGATTCCCTGCTAGGCTGAGTTTTGGCTGGAAACAGGTGTGAGCCCAAGAAGGATACATAATTGAGAACTGTAGAACTAGTTAACTAGAACTGTAGAACTAGTTAACTGACTGTTAGTGGGGGGAGGGGAGGGGGGGGGGGGGGGATGAGGAGAGGGGAGGAGGGAGAAAAGGAAACAGGAAAGATGTGGAGATGTTTGCCCTCTCAACCAAATCATCTGATACAAGTTGTAAATCGCTGGGGCCACAACATTGGCGCCTGATGTCACTGCCATCCAACCTGAAAATGACCTGTTTATTCTACTCTCTGCTCAGTCCAAATCAATATATTATTCCCAATCCCTTGTTCTCCAATTTTGTTTAATAACTTCTTAAATGACATTCCATTGAAAGCTCTCTAAAGGTCATTCCCTCTTATGTATTTTGCCAGTTACGTTAACAATCTTTAGTCATAACCATAACTATAATCATAAAAATGTACTAAAAAGTAATAACATTTTCTCTAAAGTTACAATGTTGGATATAACAAGAGCAGTGGCAAAAGGTTTAGTTTAGAGCTGTGGGACTTTGTTATAATACAGTGTGGTTGTATGGTACACCAGCACAAAGATTTAGTTGCAATCTAGTTTAGTTTAGTCGAGAGAAACAGCATGGAAACAGGCCCTTCAGCCCACGGAGTCCGCACTGACCAACGATCACATACCCTATCCTACACCCTGTAGGATTAACCTGCAAACCTGCACATGTTTTGAATGTGAGAGTAAACTGGAGACCCGGAGAAAACCCATGCAGTCACAGCGAGAACGTACAAACTCTGTACAGCCAGCACCTGTAGTCAGGATCGAACCCGGGTCTCTGGCGCTGTAAGGCTGCAACTCTACCTCTGTGCCATTGTGTTGCTCTGGGGAGATCTGGGCTATTGATCTGGAGATATGAGTCCAAATCAGGCCAAGGAAGCTGGGAAATTTAAATTTGAGTTGTGAAATGAATCAGGAATGAGATTGTTGGATTGGTGTCAAAAATTCATCTGGTTCATTAATGCCCTGCATGCACACCCTGGCTTATATGTGACATGAACAAAGTTGACTCCTGAAAAAAGGGCCATTTTAATGCAGGTACCTATGCAGGTACATAGTTCCTTGAAAGTGCCGTCACAAGAGGAGATGGTTGCCCACCTCTTCACAGAGTGTGGATTTGCCAAGAGAGTCTGGAGAGGTTTGCAGGGGTCCCTGTCGCGATTTATTCCAAGCAGCTCCGTCACAGAGGATTCTGTGATCTACGGACTGTTCCCAGGGACGCATTCAGAGACTGACATTGAGTGCTGCTGGAAGGTTATTAACTCGGTGAAAGACGCTCTTTGGTCTGCCCGAGCTTTGTTGACCTCCCAGCGGAGCAAGCTGTTCGTCGGGGAATGTTGCCGACTGGCCTGCTGCAGACGGCAGGAGTACGTGCTGAGGGACGCACTGAAGCTTGGTGCAGCCAACGCCAAGGCTCTGTGGGGGAGGACCACAGTCTAGGGTCCTTCCGCTGCTGGACATGGGGGGCCAGGGTGTGGTGGAGACGCCCCTCCAAATAAGGGAAGAGATTCTGTGTAAATCTGACAATGAATATCTGTATTGAATGCATAACCTCTGGGAATGTCAGATGGAGTTTCTGAAAAGAAAAATGTTTTGTAAATATTTATTACTGGAATAAAGTTTTTTTTATATTAAAAAAAGTCACAGGTAGATAAGGTGGTCAAAAGAGCTTTCGGCACATTGGCCTTCATCAGTTGGGAGGTCAGTTGTACAAGACATTGAGCAGAATTGGTGAGGCTACATTTAGAGTAATGTGTTCAGTTCTGGTCACCATGTTATAGGAAAGATATTGTCAAACTGGAAAAGGTGCAGAGAAGATTTAAAAGAATGTTGCCATTGCTTAATGGTCCCAAAAGGGGCAATATGACTCAACGGTTCTTTTATAGAATTGTTTTTCTCCAGCTGAAACTATTTTTCTTTATAACTGAGCAAATGTTAAAGGATTTTGAAAGCAGGACTGAAAGTTAGAGATGACTGAGGAATTGTTTTTCGATGATAAAAGTGTTCTTGTATCCTGTCCAAGAACCTCAGAAACTCCAGAAGCATATTTTCAGATACAGGTTTCGTATTCATGTCCAGGGCTGACCCAAGCTTTGGAACTGGTTAAAAGCTTCTCAGCAGAGTATTTGCACAAAAAAAAGAAACTGCCTATATTTGGAGGCAACTTTAACAATGCTAGAGCTGCATTCTACTTAAAATCTCATTGCAGCTTAAATTGTAAGCTGGTGAAGCAGACCCAGCCATAAAACCATCAAAAGCAAGCAATGGTACTTATTGGTTCAATTTGCAGGAAACATTATGAAATTGAAATAAATTGCACTATTTTGACCCCTTATTGTTGACTGTGATGGAGGCTTCAGAATTTTTACCTTGAATCAGTCTTGAAGATGATGGGTACATTTAGGATTCCAGTGTTTCATATCAGTAATTCGTCAACAAAACACATCAAATGCATTCAAATAATCATGTTTTCTTTGTCTGGAAATACAAAAGAAATTTATTGCATTGAATCGGTATTGGAAATCTCAGCTGCCGTGCTTCTTGAGTACACATTAAATCATCCATTCAAATTGGGCTTTTGAGATAACATAATTTTATGATATAGGTTATAGGAGCAGAATTAGGCTATTCGGCCCATTCAGACTACTCAATCAAGGCTATTCAATCATGCCCAATCTATCCCCTCTCAACCCCGTTCTCCTGTCGTCTCCCCATAACCCCTGACACCCTTGCTCATCTAGAATCTGTCAATCTCAGCCTTAAAATTATCCATTGACTTGGCCTCCACAGCCATCTGTGGTAATGAATTCCACAGATTCACCACCCTCTGACGAAAGAGATTCCTCCTCATTTCTTTTCTAAAGGGTGGTGGTAGTTTTCAGTCTATTCTCGCTTCTTCCAGATGAGTCCAACGCCAAATTATCTGAGTAATGTTCTGATTCGGATTCCTCTTGAGGAGACATCAATTTCAAGGGTTTGCTCCACCAGTTTTAGGTTTATTTAGTTTAGAGATACAGCATGGAAACAGGATCTCCGGCCCACAGAGTCCACACCGACCATCAATCACACGTTCACATTCGTTTTATGTTGTCTCACTTTCCCCTCCTCTCCCCACACGGTCACGGGAAGAATGTACAAACTCTGTCTGGACAAACACCCGTAGTCAGGATAAAACCTGGGTCTCTGGCGCTGTAAGGCAGCAACACTGCCGCTGCACCACCGCCTTAGAACTTCTTCATTGCAAATGGCACCAAAATATAGGGACTGTGCATTTATGGGTTGTGCTAAAGAATTTCACTGTGCTGTGTATACATGACAATAAAGAACCATTGAACCATAGAACAATCTGCCAGGAAGGTGTCCAGTGAGAGAGCTGCAGCATTAAACAGGCCTGCCAGATCAAGCAGCCGGCGAAAATAAACTGGGCTCCACATTCCCTACGAATTCAGACATGAAATCTCCTGTTCCAATTTGAAAGAGACTTGAGATAAATAAATCGTCTGAAATGTAATGTAGTAAGTGCGTTTTTATATTCACCCCAGTCACGAGAAAACTGTTCTGGTTAACACTAAACATCGTTTAAACATCCATGCAGGGAACGGAGGAATAAGGATCACGTACAGATAGAGGAAATTAGTTTATCTTGGGATCGTGTTCGGCACGGGCATTGTGGGCAGAAGGGCCTGATTGTTTGCTGTACTTTTCTATGTTCTACAATTTCTATCAAGCGTTTCAGATCTGCCTTAATTTTAGCAGGAAGCAGATGGAACTTTTGCCCTTTCATAGAATATGTGACGATTTTGATAATAATGATTCAGATCAAAGTTATGCTGTATCTCTAAACCCGATCTATTCCCCTAATGATTTTATACACCTCTATAAGATCACCCCTCAGCCTCTTGTGCTTAAGGAATAAAGTCCTAGTCTGCTCAACCGCTCACTCTCGCTCAAGCCCTCGAGTCCTGGCCTCACCCTTGCCTCAGTGCAACCTACTATTCTTACAATTCCACTATTTTTAAGTTTGTTCATACTGATTTTTTCGCAAGATATTTACTGAAATGTATGTGAAAATAAGGATTTCACTGTACATGTGACAATAAAACACCATTGAACCATTAAGAATTAGGGAATTGAGATAACGTTGGTTTTAGGATGGAAGAGGAGGGATGGATAGGACAAGGGGAATATCTCAGGTGAGGTAGCAAGATGATCTCACAGGCAGATAGATTAATGAGGGAAGGTAGAGAGAGAGAAAACAGAGGGGCATTTAAAGCCATTCAGTTGGCACTGAATCTTAAACTGAAAGGTAAATGTTCAGAAGGTCAGGCAGTGTCCGTGGAGAGAGCAAAACGGAGCTATTATTATGTAAGGAAAGGCACAACATGCTGAAGAATGGTCCTGAACCGAAACGTCATCTATCCATGTTCTGCAGGGATGCAACCTGACCCGCTTACTCCAGCATGTGTCCCATTGTGTAAATCAGCTTCTGCGGTTCCTTGTTTCTACATTTGGTTAATATTACACTTGGATAACCTTACAGTGGAACGGACCTAGTCCAAACATTGGCACAGTTGGTAGAGCTGCTGCCTCACAGCACCAGGGACCTGGGTTCCTCCGGGTGCTCCGGTTTCCTCCCAGATCTCAAAGACGTGTGGGTTTGTAGGTTAATTGGTTGCTGTAAATTGCCCCAAGCATGTAGGGAGTGGATGTGAAAAGTGGAACAAAATTGGGCTTGTGTGAATGGGCGACCAATGGGCGGTGGTATGGGCTCAGTGGGCTGAATGGCCCGTTTCCACACTATCTCCAAAGTAAACTAAACTATGGTGTGCAAATAGTTTTAGTCATTTTGCACAAGTATGTTCATAAGATCATAAGCGATAGGAGTAGAATTAGGCCATTCGGCCCATCAAGTGGTGGATGTTTATGTTAACTTTTATGTGGTTGTGTGTCTTGTTGCTTTTTTTTTAGTATGGCTGTATGGTCATTCGAATTGCACTGTACCTTACTTGGTACACGTGACAATAAACTGACCTTGAAACCTTGAGTGACTAATAAAGATGCAACCAAGTCTGGAAAATTGCAGCTAGGAGAGCAGATTGCATAAATGAGGTTACATTTTCCTCTGAAAAATCCAGAAGTGGCTGAGGAGAGACTCGATTGAGCTGCATTAACAATATGGGAGGCCTGGGTGCATTAAATAGGGAAGTCCTGTTTCTTGTAGTATAGCTATCAAAAACTAGGGAGCCTCGGTTTAATGTATTTGATGGAAGGATTAGAGAATGAAAGGGGTCTGGAATTCAATGCCTGAGAAGGCATTACAGGTTTAAATCCTCAAAACATTTAAAGTATGCGAGGAGCTGTAACATGCAGCACGATGGGTCTGCTGCTCTGACATCCATCTTTGTCTCTCTGAGATACTTCAACTCAGAAATGGATTAAGTGGATTACTGTAGGACAAGACTATGGAACAGTATTCCACTCCTTATCTGGGCCGGTGTCAATCTTTGTTCTTTAAGTCTCCCAGGTAATGCCATGCTGCAGTGCACTAGATCGTGGGTGCTACATAAATACCATTTTTTCATGGCATTTGTGGTTGAGCAGCTGAGCCAGTCAATTCATTAACGATAGACACAGAGTGCTGGAGTAACTCTGCGGGTCAGGCAGCATCTCTGGAGACCTTGGATGTGTGATGTTTTGTTACATTGATTGTAAGTGGGGGGGGGGGGGGGGGGGGGTGGAACTAGAAACAATAGAAACAAGAACAGACCAGGCCAAATCAGTGTAAGCTACTGAATGGTGCAAAATAAGAGGGGCAAACTTTAAAGAAGATGTGCAGGCAAGTTTTTTTACACAGAGGGTGGTGAGTGCACGGAACACATTGCCGGGGATAGTGGTGGAGGTAGCTACAACAGTGGCATTTAAAAGACTTTTGGAGAGGCATGTGGATATGCAGGGAATGGAGGGATATGGATTATGTACAGGCAGATAAGAAAGCTGGCAGATTAAAAAGTGGCAGAGCTGTTGCCTCAGTGCCAGAGACCCGTGTTCAACCCTGAGTACAGGGGTGCTGTCTATGCGAACTTTGCATGTTCTCCCTGCGACTACATAGGTTTCTTCGGGTGCTCTGGTTTCCTCCCACCATTCCAAAAACGTGCGGGTTAGAGATTGGTAGGTATGACATTGTGGGGATTACAGAGACGTGGCTGCAGAAGGATCAGGACTGGGAACTGAATATTCAGGGTTATACGTCCTATAGAAAGGACAGGCAGGTGGGCAGAGGAGGTGGGGTAGCTCTGTTGGTGAGGGATGGAATTCAGTCCCTTGCGAGGGATAACATTGGGACTGACGATGTAGAGTCACTGTGGATAGAGTTGAGGAATTGTAAAGGTAAGAAGACACTAATGGGAGTTATCTACAGACCCCCAAACAGTAGCCTGGATATAGGGTTTAAGTTGCAGCAGGAGTTAAAACTGGCATGTAATAAAGGTAATGTCACTGTAGTTATGGGGGATTTCAATATGCAGGTAGACTGGGAAAATCAGGTTGGTTCTGGACCCCAAGAAAGGCAGTTTGTAAAGTGCCTCCGGGATGGATTCTAAGAGCAGCTTATACTGGAGCCTACCAGAGAGAAGGTAATTCTGGATTTAGTGTTGTCCAATGAACCAGATTTAATAAGGGAACTCAAGGTAAAGGAACTGCTTGGAGGTAGTGACCATAATATGATTAGTTTTAATCTGCAATTTGAGAGGGAGAAGGTTAAACCAGGAATGTCAGTATTGCAGTTGAACAAAGGGGACTATGAAGGCATGAGAGAGGAGCTGGCCAAGGTCAAATGGAAAGGGATCCTAGCAGGAATGACGGTGGAACAGCAATAGCAAGAATTTCTGAGAATAATTCAGAAGATGTAGGATCATTTCATTCCAAAGAGGAAGAAAGATTCTAAAGGGAGTAAGAGGCAACCGTGGCTGACAAGGGAAGTTAGAGATGGAATAAAACTAAAAGAAAAGATGTATAAGATAGCAAAGAATAGTGGAAAGCCAGAGGAGTGGGCAACTTTCAAAGAACAACAGAAGATAGCAAAAAGGGCAATACGGGCTGAAAAGATGAGGTACGAAGCGAAGCTGGCCAAGAATATAAAGAAGGACAGTAAAAGCTTCTTTGGGTATGTTAAGAGAAAAAGATTAGTAAAGACAAATGTGGGTCCCTTGAAGCAAGAAAACAGGTGAAATTAGTATGAGTAACAAGGAAATGGCGGAATAGTTAACAGGTACTTTGGATCTGTCTTCACTAAGGTAGACACATTGTATTAGGCGAGAAATAGTATTGGGTAGACTGATGGGACTGAAGGCTGATAAATCCCCAGGGCCTGATGGTCTGCATCCCAAGGTACTCAAGGAGGTGGCACAAGAAACCGTGGACGTATTGGTGATCATTTTCCAATGTTCAATAGATTCAGGATCAGTTCCTGTGGATTGGAGGATAGCTAATGTTATCCCACTTTTCAAGAAAGGATCGAGAGAGAAAACAGGGAATTATAGACCAGTTAGCCTGACATCGGTGGTGGGGAAGATGCTGGAGTCAATTATTAAAGAGGTAATAACGGTGCATTTGGAGAGCAGTAAAAGGATTGGTCCAAGGCAGCATGGATTTATGAAGGGGAAATCCTGCTTGACTAATCTTCTGGAATTTTTTGAGGATGTGACAAGTAAAATGGATGAAGGAGAGCCAGTGGATGTAGTGTATCTTGACTTTCAGAAAGCCTTTGATAAGGTACCACAAGGGAGGTTGGTGAGCAAAATTAGAGCACATGGTATTGGGGGTAGGGTATTGACATGGATAGAGAATTGGTTGGCAGACAGGAAGCAAAGAGTAGGAATAAACAGGCCCTTTTCAGAATGGCAGGCAGTGGAGAGTGTCAAGTCAAGTCAAGTCAATTTTATTTGTATAGCACATTTAAAAACAACCCACGTTGACCAAAGTGCTGTACATCAGTTCAGGTACTAAGAACGAACATACAATGGCACACAAACATAACAGCACATATATAAACAGTTCACAGCGTCCCCTCAGAGGGCCTCAAATGCTAGGGAATAGAAATAGGTTTTGAGCCTGGACTTAAAGGAGTCGATGGAGGGGGCAGTTCTGATGGGGAGAGGGATGCTGTTCCACAGTCTAGGAGCTGCAACCGCAAAAGCACGGCACCCCTGAGCTTAAGCTTAGACCGCAGGATAGTGAGTAGCCCCAAGTCAGCCGACCTGAGGGACCTGGAGATAGAGTGGTGGGTTAGAAGATTGTTGATATTGGGGGGGGGGCAAGCCCATTTAGGGCTTTTGTTTGTGAATAGGAGGAGCTTGAAGTTGATTCTGTATTGTACTGGGAGCCAGTGGAGAGAGGCCAGAATCGGGGTGATGTGGTCCCTTTTACAGGTACCCGTCAGGAGTCTCGCTGCGGCGATTTGGACCAATTGCAGGCGGGACAGGGATGATTGGCTGATCCCAGTGTATAGGGAGTTGCAGTAGTCTAGGTGGGAGGAAATTAATGCGTGGATGATTTTTTCAATGTCGTCAAATTGGAGGAATGGTTTGATTTTAGCTATGGTACGAAGCTGGAAGAAGCTGGCTTTTACACACAAGAGTGGAGTGCCGCAAGGCTCGGTGCTGGGGCAGCAACTATTTACAATATATATTAATGAGTTTGTTTGCGGATGACGCAAAGCTGGGTGGCAGTGTGAACTGCGAAGAGGATGTTAGGAGGTTGCAGGGTGACTTGGACAGGTTGAGTGAATGGACAGATGCATGGCAGATGCAGTATAATGTGGACAAATGTGAGGTTATCCACTTCGGTGGCAAAAATAAGGAGGCAGATTATTATCTCAATGGTGTCAGATTAGTAAAGGGGAAATGCAACGAGACCTTGATGTCCTTCTACACCAGTCACTGAAAGTAAGCGTGCAGGTACAGCTGGCAGTGAAGAAACCTATTGGCACGTTGGCCTTCATAACAAGAAGATTTGAGTACAGGAGCAAAGAAGTCCTTCTGCAGTTGTATAGAGTTGGTGAGACCACATCTGGAGTATTGTGTGCAATTTTGGTCTCATAATTTGAGGAAGGACGTCCTTGCTACTGAGGCAGTGCAGCGTAGGTTCACGAGGTTAATCCATGGGATGGAGGGACCATCATATGAGGAAAGATTGGAAAGACTAGGCGTTTATTCACTGGAGTTTAGAAGGATGAGAGGGGATCTTATAGAGACATATAAAATTATAAAAGGACTGGACAAGCTAGATGCAGGAAAAATGTTCCCAATGTTGGGGGAGTCCAGAACCAGAGGACACAGTCTAAGAATAATGGGGAGGCCATTTAAAACTGAGATGAGAAGAAACTTTTTCACCCAGAGAGTTGTGAATTTGTGGAATTCTCTGCCACAGAAGGCAGTGGAGGCCAACTCACTGGATGAATATAAAAGAGTGTTAGATAGAGCTCTAGGGGCGAGTGTAATCAAGGGATATGGGGAGAAGGCAGGCACAGGTTACTGATTGTAGATGATCAGCCATAATCACAATGAATGGTGGTGCTAGCTCAAAGGGCCAAATGGCCTCCTCCTGCACCTATTTTCTACGTTTCTATGAAGTACTGCAAGTCAGAAATGGATTTTGTGGATTAGTGTAGGACAGGATCATGGAACTGGCTTCCACAAATCAGAAGTTCATTGCATCATGCATCAAACTATTCGCCTTCAACTGAAAAATTGGTATGATCAAGTACAACAAATCCTTTTTGCCAAGCAGCTAGGAATGTTAAGGTTTTGAGTGAGAAAATAACTCCATGCAGGGTCTTCTATGTTTCTTCCACAATCAGAGATAAGGGACTCATTCTGTGCACAGCTTTACCTCTCTTGGCAAGATTTCAATTTTAATATGTCTAGTTTTCAATCTGGTGTTCAACTTGCTGAGAATAAATGTAACAGGCAAGATGCATTCAATTTATGGGTGTTAGTTAAAACATGCTATTTGAAATGGGTAGAGCACTAGGTATTCACTGGATATTTATTCATTAACTAATTTAGACTTGACTTTAGACTTTTGAGATACAGCGTGGAAACAGGCCCTTTGGCCCACCTGCCGGAAACAGGCCCTTTGGCCCACCTGCCGGAAACAGGCCCTTTGGCCCACCTGCCGGAAACAGGCCCTTTGGCCCACCTGCCGGAAACAGGCCCTTTGGCCCACCTGCCGGAAACAGGCCCTTTGGCCCACCTGCCGGAAACAGGCCCTTTGGCCCACCTGCCGGAAACAGGCCCTTTGGCCCACCTGCCGGAAACAGGCCCTTTGGCCCACCGAGTCCGAACTGACCAGTGATCATCCTGTACACTAGAACTATCCTACACACTAGGGACAATTTACAATTTTTTTACCAAAGTCAATTAACCCGTAAACCTGTACATCTTTGGAGTGTGGGAGGGGAACGAAGTGGAAAGACAAGTCATATCCATCCATTTCCATGCTGCCCAGTTTCTCCAGTCATCAAAGTTCCTGTAAGGCACTTAATGCAGTCAATCGCTGTTGAAGTAATTGATTCAGTTCACGAGACTGCTTCTCCCTGTCCTCAAAATATAAAAGAAAGATAATTTAAGAGCTCCGCAATTGCTAACGGAAGCCTTTAAATGGTAGATACAGTTTACAGAGAGCACACCCTACAGATGCAAGTAAATCTAAAGTGAGCAATAAGGTCATAAGTATATCATGAAGCCTAATGTATGTATTGAAATAATCTACCACCAATATCAAGTTGGCACCCCAGTTGCCCAATGCTGGATCCTTAGCAATGTATCTGTTTTTGCTGTTGGGGCATGTTATCCTCATTCTTCTGGTTGAGAGTCATGAGTCGTGGAAACAGGCCTCTCAGCCCAACCTGCCGATGCCTACTCTAGTTCCATCTGCCCGCAGTTGGCCCCTTGCCCTCTGAACCTTTCCTATCCATGGACCTGTCCAAATGTCTTTTAAATGTCATTATTTTATCTGCTTCAACTATCACCTCTGGTAGCTCTTTTCATATACCCTCCACCCTCTAATGAAAAAAGTTGATCCTTAAATTCCTCTAAAATCTTTCTCCTCTCATCTTAACCTATGTCCTCTTTTTTTTTAATATCCCTACTCTGGGTAACATATTCTGTGTATTCACCCTATCTCTTCCCCTCATGATTTTATACAACTCTCTAAGATCACCCTCAGCTGCCAGGAATAAACAGGGTAAATACACAGTAATTTACCCAGAGTAGGGGAATCAAGACCCAGAGGACATGGGTTTAAGGTGAGGGATGAAAGATTTAGTAGGAACCTGAGGGACACCTTTTTGGTAGGTATATGGAACAGAGGAGGTAGTTGAAGCAGGATTTAATTGGATAGAATAGGTTCAGTATCACAAGGTTAATTGGATAGAATAGGTTGAGAGGGATATGGTCCAAATGCAGGCAGATGCGACTAGTGCAGATGGGGCATGTTGGTCGGTGTGGGGAGGTTAGGCCAAAGTGCGTGTTTCCATGCTGTATGACTCTGCGCTCCAATGAATAAAGTCCTAGCCTGCCCAACCTTTCTGCATAGCTCAGGCCCTTAAATCCTGGCAACCACAATCTTCTCTGCACTCTTTCCAGCTTCGCATATCCTTCCGATAGCAGGGTGCCCAAAATTGAACAGAAGACTTCAAATATACCCTCACTTCTCCTTATACATCTGTAACGTAACATCCCAACTACTATACTCAATTCCCTGACCGATGAAGGCCAATGCACCAAAAGCCTTCTTGACCACCCCATCTACCCGTGACACCATTTTTAGGGAACAATGTACCTGTGCTCCTAGATCTCTCTGCTCCAGAACACTCCCCAGGGCCCTACAACTCACTGTGAAGGTCCTGCCCTGGCTTGACTTCCCAAAATGCTTGTTCATTATTGTTTAATTAACAAATGTAATCCCCTGACCAATTGCCAGAAACTTTCTTTCATCAACCCTTAAAAAGACTAGCCATGCATCTTAGAGTCCTTCTCAAGTGACTACAAATGCACAGGTAACTCTTTAATTATCCACATGCAAGACTCGTTATTGAATAGAGAACAAACTATAATTTGTCAGTGCAATATTTGAAGAAAATTGATTTTTTTCCTTCATTGTTTAATTATTTCCCCTTTTCCCTTGCCTTGCCTTTTCACCAAAATCTCTTTAACAAACAGCGTTCTACGGCTCTCATTTTCACTTGCTTAAATTGTGCACCATGGGGGAAAGAAAAGCAATGCATGATAGATCAAAGTAATCTTTCTCATCGTTAACGCTCCAGTTGTTGAGACAATTGCACAATTAAAGCTAATCCTTGCTGGGTTCGGTGCCTCCTGTGGAGCCTGTGCAGCGGGCAAGGCGTAATTCTTTCCGGATCAGTTTTAGCTGCTGTGTTTGTGTGATTTTCAGGAATGGTGCACTGTCAGCTTCAGGATCGGGTTCGGAAGGTGTTTCTATTCAGGAACGTATGCAAGGAAAGCCATGCAGGGGTACAGAGCTGTTCCCCACTCCCATCCCATGCTTCCATCCATTCACTTCCTCCATCCTCTTCCTCTTCACCCTCGTCCTCCCCTTTACCATCTCTCCGTCACCACACGTTCCCACTCCTCCCTGTCCCCTCCCCTTCCCATCCCCCCATTCTCCCTGTCCCCTTCACTTCCCACCCCCCCCCCATTCTCCCCTGTCACCTCTCTTCCCCCCCCTCCCCCATTCTCCCTGTCCCCCATCACCACTTCACTTGCCTGCATGTTCACACATAGAATCATACAGCTCCAACCTGCCCACACCGATCAACATGTCCCATCTATACTAGTCCCATCCCATATCCCTCTAAATCTATCCTATCCATGTACCTGTCCAAATGTTTTTTAAACATTCGATTATACCTGCCTCAACTACCTCCTCCGGCAACTCATTCTATTGCATCTATCATCCTTTGTAGAAAAATGTTGTCTCTCAGGTTCCCATTTAATCTATACCTCCTCACCTTAAACCTATGTCCTCTAGTTCTTGATTCCCCAACTCTGGGTAAAAGACTGTGCGTTTACCAATCTATTCCTTTCATGATTTTACACGCCTCTATGAAATCACCCCTCCTCCTGCGCTTTAAGGAATAGAGTCCCAGCCTATTCAACCTCTCCCTATAGCTCAGGCCCTTGAGTTCTGGCAGCATCTTCTCTGCACGTTTTCCAGCTTGTCATTTAGCATTTAGCAGGGTGACCAAAACTGAACATCTATATACTAAAACTCTTGTTTGTTTGTTTGTTTGGTTGTTCCTGAACTACAGCCAAAACGGTACACGATAGTGCGACAATTTAGGCCCACCTTACTCACCGTCGTCCCTTTGGTGCTAATGGAAGAAGTTTAATTGAAATTGGTGTTATATTTTTCAAGTTATTCACGTTTTAAAGTTTAAATCTAAATCCTAGGAATGGGGGGAGGGGGGAGGGAGGGGAGGGGGAGAAGAGGGTGCTGCACCAATGCAGGAGAGGTTTGGGCCCACTTGGTCTAGAAACATGTTCCCAATGTTGGGGGAGTCCAGAACCAGGGGCCACAGTTTAAGAATAAGGGGTAGGCCATTTAGAACAGAAATGAGGAAAAACTTTTTCAGTCAGAGAGTTGTGAATCTGTGGAATTCTCTGCCTCAGAAGGCAGTGGAGGCCAATTCTATGAATGCATTCAAGAGAGAGCTAGATAGAGCTCTTAAGGATAGCGGAGTCAGGGGGTATGGGGAGAAGGCAGGAACAGGGTACTGATTGAGAATGATCAGCCATGATCACATTGAATGGCGGTGCTGGCTCGAAAGGCCGAATGGCCTACTCCTGCACCTATTGTCTATTGTCTAAATACTGTAAATGTGACCTCACCAATGTCTTGAACAACTTGAAACATGATCTCCGAACTTCTGTACTCAATACACTGACGAACCTGCTCCCTCATTCCGTCATTCACTCCCAACCCTTTAAATCCCCATTTACCCACCCACCCTGAATGAAGACACAGTAAACCCTCACAATAACAGACCTCGGAGGTGGGGCTGATGTCCGTAATTGCAATTATCTGCTACAACCGAGTGAGAGGGTTTAAAGTGGAACCAAAGGCCATGAGGGAAGAAATGCGGCATTAAGGGGGGGGGGGGGGTTAAACATGTGGAAACACGCCTGACAACCGCAGAGCTCCTGGCCCCACACACGGTACGCCAGCTCGTTAGGTAACTGGCGGAAGAGTGGAAGGTGCAACGAGAGCTTCGGTCCGCTATAACCAAAATCCGCTGTATAGAGGTCTGTTATTGTGAGGGTTTACTGTAGAGGTCATTGACAAGTACATGCATGCACCTTTGCACCTTCAACCTATTACTTTAAGGAAGGGCTTTCCCTCCTAATGACAGCAAATTAGATCTCCATGTGCCCCTACTCAGTAAAGTCTGGGGAAAAGCAAAAAGATGTAACTTTGCAGCAGGATGAATGAAACCAGCCATTACGAAAAAGAAAAATCAACCAATTGAGCACTTACTTCCTCCAGGTGCTCCGGTTTCCTCACACATCCCAAAGACGTGCGGGTTTGCAGGTTAATTGGCCTCTATAAATTGCCCCAGTGTGTAAAGAGTGGATGCAAAAGTGAAAATAGCGTTGAACTGGTGTGAATCGATGATCGCTGGTCAGAGTGGACTTGATGATCTGAAAGGCCTGTTTCCTTGCTATATCTCTAAGCCAAACCATACCAACTTGGAAAAAAAGTCAACCCAAAGCAAAAAACACAATGTTTTCACAACTATTGCAACTAACTGTGAATATTTGTGCTTCAAAATTGTGAAGATTTGCGCAGATTTGAAACATTTAGAGGGAACTGGGCCAAACGCAGGCAGGTGGGAGTAGTGTAGATGGGACCTGTTGCCCGATATGGGCAAGTTGGGTGGAAAGGTCTGTTTCCACGCTGTAAGACTCTATTACTTTATGATACAGCTTCCCTGTATACAAGCAGTGCATGAATACAAATCTGCTTCAACTGATAAACTCCACCAGGGAATGTAGCGTGACCATGCAAGGCATTTGAATAAGAATTTCACCCGTGAAGAGTTGCACTCTGTACAGAAGGGCAGCTGATGCAGACAGTGTTGATTTGACTGGAATAGGATAGAATGCTCTTTGAATCAAGTCGGAATAACAAACTTTGAAAAAAGTGGGTAAAATATGGTTTTGTTTGGGATCAAGAGTTATGAGGATCAGAAGGGGCGACATGACAGTGCAGCGGTAGAGTTGCTGCCTTACAGCGCCAGAGACCCGGGTTCGACCCTGACTACGGGTGCTGTCTGTATGCAGCTTGTACGTTCTCCCCGTGGAACCTCGTGGGTTTTCCCCGAGTGCTCCTGTTTCCTCCCACACTCCAAACTCATACAGGTTTGAAGGTTAATTGGCTTTGGTAAAATTGTAAATTGTCCGCAGTGTGTAGGATAGTGCTAGCATGTGGGGGTTGCCAGTCGGCACAGACTCAGTGGGCCGAAGGGCCTGTTTCTGCACAGTATCTCTGAACTAAACCAAGTAGAGACTGAAGTGATTGATTACCATGAATGTGAGTCTGGAACCTGATGGTCTATGAGTTCACGTATCATATGCAAAAATTCCTATATGCTTTACAACGCAAGGCATAAGACTAGACTGGTATTCTGGTGTTGGCTTGTCTTATCTTTAGAGAACAGTCAGTGAGATTCCTGAAAGAATCTCATTACATTTGACAAGTTAAATAAAGCCTTTCGTTAGACTTACCCTGTGGAAGTAATGAGTTTAAATGAGGTGAATTTTCCTCCAACAATCCATCATCAAATTGGAATGGCACTTTCAACTCATCTGTGTGTAAGATTCATACACAGTAACCTCTACACAACGCCTCCCCTCCCTCCCCTCCACCACCAGCCCAATTCTCCTCTCCCTACCTCATAAACTATGACACCTTGCTCTGTTATTCCGATGCAGCCAACTAAGGAAATTAGAAGAAGCTTAACAGACAATTGACTGTTTTAAGAAAGCCAATGTGTGCATAAAAAGCTGACAATTCCAAACAGCCTCTGAATATGCACTGACATGTGTGAAATAATGGCACAAAGTAGCAAGAGAACGCAGACTCCTAATTAAACTGTGGGTGACAGCTTAAGGGCAGCATAGTGGCATAGTGGTAGAGTTGCTGCCATATAGCGCCAGAGAACTGGGTTCGATACTGACTGCAGGTGCTGTATGTATGGAGTTTGTACGTTTTCTTGTGGGTTTATCTCCGGGTGCTCTGGTTTCCTCCCACATTCCAATGATGTGCAGGTTTGTAGGTTAATTGTGGAAATTGTTCCCACTGTGCAGGATAGAACCGGTGTGCAGGTGATCTTAGTGGTGCGGCTTGGTGGGCCGAAGGGCCTGTTTCCACGCTGTATCTCTAAAGTCTAAAGTGAAGACTTAACTTTAATCAACATTAGGCAATTAGTGAATGAAACAGCCATGTTGACTCTTCATCATATTGGGAACTTTTGAAAAAAGAAAGGGAATAAAGAGGAAGGGACAAAAATGACACAATGCACAGATATTAGATTATGTTTCCAAAAGGGAATGCCACCTCAAGATGCGATGAACTACTGTATCAGCCGAGATTATGAATGATTGATTGTTCAATTGAAAAATACAGCATGGGAACAGGCCCTTTGACCAAATGAGACCACGTCAACGGTCAATCACACTCATTTGATGCCGCCTGACCCACCGAGTCTGTCCAGCACCTTGTAGCTTGCATTAGAGTCAATGCATTCAATGCTTGCTTCTTTTCAGCTACATTGTAGTGTCAGGAAAATCAGTAGTTTAGTTTATAGATACAGCATGGAGATATGCCCTTCGGCCCATCGAGTCCTCACCAGCCATCGATCACCTGTTCAGACTAGTTCTCACACTTTCTCATCTACTCCCTGCACACAAGGGGGCAATTTACAGAGGCCAATTAACCACCAAACAGGCATAACTTTGGGATGTGGCGGGAAACTGGAGCACCTGGAGGTACCCACGTGGTCACAGGGAGAAGGTGCACCCAGTGGAGGGAGAAGGTGCAAGCTCCACTGTATCAGCTCCAAAGGTCAGGATCAAACCCATGTCTCTGCTGTAGTGAGGCAGCAGCTGTGCCAGCTCTGCCAGCTGCCACCCTCTGAGGTTTGAACCTAGATCCCCTTGATTTTGAAGTGAGCAACTGCTGCAGTTGCTGCTGTGCTGCTCTGGTGCAGCAGGACCTTCCGCAGGTTTGCCAGTTTTCACACTGTTAAGCCTCCCTGCCGAGTCCACAGCAGATTAAACCAAGAGCAGGCACTGCAACCCCATTCAAATCAATGGGAGAAATAGGTTTAGGTTGAGGTTTATTATTGTCACATGTACTGAGGTGACTTGAAATGCTCTGTTCTGCATGCTATCCAGTCAAATCAGACAATTCTATATATAGTTTAGTTTAGTTTAGAGGTGCAGCATGTAAACAGGCCCTTCGGCCCATTGAGTCCAAGCCAACCATCGATCACCCATCCACACTTGTTCTGTGTTATTGCACTCTCTCATCCACTTCCTACACATTAGGAGCAACTTAATCTTTTACAGAGGCCAATTAACCTGCAAACATGCACTTCGTTAGGATATGAGGGGAAACTGGAGCACCCAGAAGAAACCGACACGTTCACAGGGAGAAATTGTCAACTCCATACAGACAGCATCCGAAGTCAGGGTCCCTGACGCTGTGAAGCAGTTGTTCTTCCAGCTGCAACACTGTGCCGTCAAACTCAAGTACAATAGGTGGATAAATGCGGAAGATACAGAGTGCAGAATATCGTTCTCGGCATTGTAGTGCATCGGTTCCATAGACAATGTCCTCAATGGGGTGGAGGTGAATCAGACAGTACTCTCGCTTATGGATGGACTGTTCAGAAACCTGATAACAGAGGGGAAGAAGCTATCCCTGAGTCTGGTGGCCTGTACCATCAAGCTTCTGTACCTTTTGGTGGATGGGAGCTGGGAGAAAAAGGAATGACCTGGGTGGGACGTCTTTAATTACGTTGGCTGCTTTAGAGGGCAAATCAGCTGCTGGAAGAGGACTATATTGATATATTTGAGTTCATTTTCGAGTCTTAATTCATTTTTAATTTGCAGATGCAGTTTCTGCATTTTTTAATAAATGTTACTATTTGCGATCCTTTAACATCTTCTCTATTTTCGCAGCAGCCCTTAAAAGTTACCGACTGTTTGCGAAGAACATCTTTGGCATTCACAAACAGTCAGTAATGCTGAGGCCTCTGACAGCTGATGATCCTGGGGGTGGGATCCCTGGGGCTTTTGAGTGCAGCTGACTGCCTGAACTGATAGAATCCCTACGCTGTAATCAGCCATGTTGAAGCAGAGAGAGACAGCAGCACAGTGAGGTATTGTGCTGGGAGCCTCGCTGGATGGCCCAGGAGCAGGCAGGCAGTAATTTCAGGACAGTGGGAAGTCTGCCGCAGTACCTTCCTGTGTAATTGCAACGAATAAAGCTAAAATAAGCTTTAGTTTTAGTTTTAGGAATAGTTATAGAGTCAAACATCGTGTAAACAGGCCCATCGGCTCAATTTGCCCACTCCGTCACACCTGCACTTGTCCCACCTGCCTACATTTGTCCCATTTCCCTCTAAACCTATCCTGTCTATGTCTAAATACCTGTCAAAATGTTTCTTAAACGTTGTGACAGTACCTGCCTCTACTACCTCCTCCAGTAGCTGGTTCCACCACCCTTTGTGTAAAAAAAGGTACCCCATAGGTTCTTATTAAATCTATCCCCCCTTACCTTAAATTCGCATGTAATCACAATGATTTTGAATGAAACTTGAATGAATTTTAGTTTTAGACATTGAGCGTGTAAACAGGCCCTTCAGCCCACCGACTGCACCAACCAGCGATAACCCGCACACTAGTTCTATTCTAAACCCTGAGGACAATTTACAGAAGCCAATTAACCTACACGTCTTTGGAATGTGGAAGGAAACTGAAACACCCAGATAAAACCACCATGGTCACAGGGGGAATATAGGAACTCCGCACAGACAGCACCCGTAATCAGGATCGACCCCGGGTCTCTGGCACCATAAGGCAGCAACTCTGCCGCTGAACCACTGTGCCACCCTCAGAAGGTTCATTTAAATATTTTTGCACTCCAAGTTACAAAACGTCATGCCTTGCAAGGGTAATCTTTGGCAGTAAATATCATGAATTTCTTTCTTGTTTGCCTCCAGATGTCCTATTACAGAGTCATAGAATAGGGTGAAGGTAGACACAAAAAACTGGAGTAACTCAGTGGGTCAGACAGCATCTCTGGATGGAAGGAATGGATGAAGTTTTGGGCCAAGACCACCTCTTCTTCAGACCTCCATTCATTCTAGTTGAATATGGAACTTAAACAGAATGATCTTTTTTTTAAACTTGCGTTCAGAAGTTAGGAATTTAATTTGAGTCCTGCAGAGCATGTCTCTTAATTAGTGCTGGGCTATTAGGTCTGAGCAGCCTCCATAGAGAGTTCATTGACAGCATTGACAGATTCTTGATATAGTGCATTCAAGCATCAATACATTGTGGAAATATGTTTTAATTAACACAGGAGTCCATCATTTATGCCTTGCCCTGCATTGTTTCCCCCCTCTCGCCCACCACCACCAAACTTTGGCAGAAAAGCAATTGTTTTCATGGCATTCTCAGAATTCATTTTGGTGAAATGCTATGAAAATTCCCTATGATTTATTTAGAAAATGATTCCGTTTCATTTTTTTCTTAATTGGACAATGTTTTTGGCATGAAACATTTAAACCAGTACAACTGCGAAGCAACGGGTAGGGACCGCATCTTAAATCCCATGAATGTCTTGGATGGAGTGGTGTGGGAAATTAAAGTGCAACAAATCTGCAGAAAGAACTTAATCTGATGCAAGTTCGTCCATTTCCTCTCCACAAAGTGAGCCAAGGGATGAATAAACAAGCTGTACACAGGATGCGAATTGCTCATTAAATATTATAATAAGGCAACAAGCCTTCATTTAAATTGTCACTCTATTTTAGCACAGGTGCTGGGGTCTTGAGGAGCCCAACAACTTATAAGGTAAACACTTTTGCTATTTCGTTTAGTTTGGAGGAAGAGACCCTTTGGCCCACCGTGTCTGTGCCGACCAGCGATCACCCCGTACACTAATACTATCCTACTCACACTAGGGACTTTTTTTTTACGGAAGCCAATTAACCTACAAACCTACACGTCTGGAATGTGGGCAGAAACCGGAGCATTCAGCGAAATCCCACGCAAGTCATGGGGAGAGGGTACAAACTCCGTGCAGACAACACCCGTAGTCAGGATATCACCTGGGTCTCTGGTGCTGTGAGGCAGCAGTTCTACCAGATGCGTCACTGTGCCGCCCAAATGTCAACAAAGAGACAGTAGCATCTGGCATTCAACAGAACTTATACACAAGGTAACCCAATGGAGTCAAGTACACACCAAATATATTCCAGACATTGAACCCCCTCCCCTTTCGTTCCCTCCTCCTCAGCTGTGCCCCACCTGAACTCGCACCTATTACTCCCCCATCCCCTCCACCCACATTCCTTTCTCTGGCTTCACAATTCACAACTCTTCAATCATTTTGTCTCACACCTTTTATTTTAAAGTTGGGGTTTGTTCAACCAACTGCCCATCAACTACCCCCCTTCCCCCCTCCCCTCACCTGAGTTAATCTATTTCTTGCTATGTTTTGTCCTGCCTCTCTCTCCCAACTCCCCTCCCCCCCCCCCCCCCCCCCACCACCAATCAGTCTGTAAAAGGGTCCCAACCAGAAATATCACCTATCCATATTCTCTGGAGATGCTGCATGACACACTGAGTTACTCCAGCACTTTGTGTCCTTTTTTTTGTAAAGCAGTATCCGCAGTTCCTTGTTTCTCCATTTTCAAGACCGTATTAGGTTGTTTGCAAGTGAGGGGATCTGCCGATCGGTATGTGCACAGAGAAAGAAAATCTTTTGATTTTCAAGGAACTCTTCAGGGAATTGCAGGAGCAGAATTCAAGCTGCAGCTCGGCAATGGAAGCATTCCCTAAATCCCATTTCCTCATTTATTTCCCAGCACAGGACTCTCTCAATAGTTTAATAGATACTTTATTGTCACGTGTACCTCGGTACATAGAAATCCTTTGTTCTGCAGACATTGCAGTAAAAACGTTTTAGTTTAGTTTAGTTTAGAGATACATCGTGGAAACTTGCCCTTCTGTCCATCGCGTTTGCACCAACCAGCAATCCCTGTACAGTAACGCTATCCTACACATATTAGGGACAATTTACAATGATACCAAGCCAATTAGCCTACAATCCTGTATGTCTTTGGATTGTGGGAGGAAACCGGAGATCCCGGAGAAAACCCAAGCAGGTCATGGGGAGAACATGCAAACTCTGTACAGACAGCACCCGTAGTCGGGATCGAACCAGGGACTCTGGCGCTGTAAGGCAGCAACTCTACCGCTGCGCCTCTGTGCTGCCTGGTTTCTGATCCAGAAAGAATCATAGTGTTTTCTGCACGTTCAATAAGTTATCATCGCCGTCCCATTCTGTGATCTGTCTGTCCCCTTCCTCTCCCCTGAACCATAACCAAGCACTTTCTTACTAGCTTCATCCTTCCCTACTGAAATCTGGTGTGGCCCTATTGTCTCTCCCACTGTAAATATCATTAATTCATTCATTCATTCATTCATTCATTCATTCATTCATTCATCCGTTCATTCATTCAAACATAAATATCACTTGATAGTTTGCCTCCTGAGGTGGGACTGGAGGGATCCAGAAATGGAAAAGAAGGGTGCAGTGACGTAGCTGGTAGAGCCGCTGCCTCACAGCGCCAGAGACCAGGGTTCAATCCTGACCTCGGGTGCTGTCTATGTGGAGTTTGCACCTTATCCCCTATGACCACGTGGCCTGCCTATGGGGGCGCTAGTTTCCCCCCATATCCCAAAGATGTGTGGGCTTGTAGGTTCATTGGATTCTGTACATTGCCCCGTCATGTGTAGGGAGTGGATGAGAAAGTGGGATAACATGGAACTTGTGCGGACAGGTGATCGATGGTCAGCGTGGGTTCGGTAGGACGAAGGGCCTGTTTCCGTGGTATCTCTAAAACAAAAGTGTCAGAAATAGTCACGTTGAATGCATGGAACTGCAGATGCTGGTTTACACCATGGACACAAAATGCTGGAGTAACTCAGCGGGAAAGGCAGCATCTCTGGAGAGAAGGAATGGGTAACGCTTTGTGTCGAGACCCTTCTTCAGACTGTCAGGAGAGAGGGAAACTAGAGATATGGAGGGGTAAGGTGTGAAAACGACTGATGAAAGCAGATGATGGGAAGGAAACGTAGAATGGTTCACTGTTAGCTGAGGTGAAAGTGACAAGGTGGCATATAATCAGTAAAATTAATCAGAAGGACAGTGAAACTAGTTGGAGAACTAGGGTGGGGGAGTGTTGGAGAGTGAGGAAAGCAAGGATTACTTGAAGTTAGAGAAATCAATATTCATACCGTTGGTTGAAATCTCGCTGAATAGTTGGGTGCTGTCTGTAAGGAGTTTATACATTCTCCCTGTGAACATGTGGGTTTTCTCCAGGGGCTCTGGTTTCTCCCACACTCCAAAGACGTGGAATAATTGGCCTTGGTAAAATTGTAAATTTCCCTGGTGTGTAGGATAGTGCTAGTGTATGGGCTGATTGATTATATGCCACCTTGGTGGGCCGAAGGGCCTGCTTCTGCACTGTATCTCTTAAGTCTAAAGTCTAAAAGTCATCAAACCTTGGCACTAGCCTGTTGAGTAAAACAAGCTTAGAGAAAAGGAGAATATTTTTTAGCATGCAGCGGTTGGTTTTGATGGTGTTTTATGTGACAGCTTGCTTTTTGCTGTATACATAATGCCCACCGATGAATGCACACCATTGTCAAAACATGTTCTCTGCAGATGACCCCCTGCCACTCAATTGCTTTGATGTATAGCTTAAATGCAAATTGCACAATCGACTGCTGGCTAGTTACCAAGCATTGATCTGAGTTTTGTTTACAGTCCAACCAGGTACTATGCAAACCATTTCAGTTTCAGAGTTTAATGAATCTATCTGTGTGAGCATTCTTTGATCCTCTGAGACTGCAGAGTTGTAAGGTGTGCCTGCCTTGTAACAGTATGACATTCAGTCCGTAATAGAAATTCTAAGACTCAATACATATCCAGCTTGAGTGTTCTGTCCCACGAATAAACTGCAGCCTCTTTTGTTGATGTGAACATACTGCGCATGACTTCACATCGATAATTCGCTAGAATTTAGAAGAGTGAGAGCAGACATTATTGAGAAAACTCTCCTAGGACTAGCTAGACAGGTCAGATAGAGCGAAAGACACAAAGTGCTGGAGTAACTCAGTGGGTCAGGTGTTGTTACCTTCTCCCAGCTAACAATAATCTATTCTACATTTTCCTTGATCTCAATTCCCTTTGTCCTGTTTTCACACCTTTCACTTCCTTATCTATGTATCTCCCTCTCCCCTGACATCAGTCTGAAGAAGGGCCTCGCCCCGAAACGTCACCCATTCCTTCTCTCCAAAGATGCTGCCTGCCCCGCTGAGTTACTCCAGCATTTTGTGTCTTTCTTCGGGTCAGGTAGCATGTCTGGAGAATATGGAGAGGTGCAGGTTTGGGTCAGGACCATTGATAAGACTTTGTCTCTTTTATGCTGCCTGACTCGCTGAGTTAGTCCAGCACTTTAATAAAGTGTTGCACGTGCGGCTGCTAAACATGATGAGAGCACATGGTATTAGAAGGAAGATTATGGCATTGATAGAAGATTGGCTGAATAGCAGAAGGCAAAGACTGGGGACAAAGAGTCCTTTTTTCTGGTTGGCTGCCGGTGACTAGCAGTGTTGCCCAGGAGTCAATGTTGGGTCTGCTACTTTTCACGTTGTACATTAATGATTTGAAGGATGGAATTGAAGACTTTATGGCCAACACGAAGTTAGGTGGAGAGGCAGCTGTGTAGAGGAGTGTACTGCGGACAGTTGAGGAGGTCAAGTTCTTTAGGTAGAGATTGACAGCTTCTTGATTAGTGTGGGGTTCTAAGGTTACGGGGAGAAGGCAGGAGAATGGGGTTTAGGGGAAGATAGATCAGCCTCTGTGGAGTTCATTATCACCTTTAGAATGGAGATGCGAAGGAATTTCTTTAGTCAGAGGGTGGCGAATCTGTGGATTTCATTGCCACAGATGGCTGTGGAGGCCAATTCGATGGACATTTTTAAGGCAGAGATTGACAGATTCTTGATTTTTGACTAGTATGGGTGTCAGCAGTTATGGGGAGAAAGCATGAGAATGGGGTTGAGAGGGAAAGACAGATAAGTCATGAGTGAATGGTGAGTAGACTCAATAGGCCAAATGGCCTAATTCTGCACCTAATAACATGAACATAAACTTTGTGTACTTTTTTGTAAACCAGCATCTGCAGTTCCTTGTATTTACTGGAAACATGGAACCCATTTGCCTTGACTGAGGTTCAGGAACAAGGGGTCACTGTTGCAGAATTAAGGGGAGGCCATTTTGGATTGAAATGAGGAGACATTTTTTCACTTTGAGTGGGGTGAATCTCTGGAATTCTCTATCTCCAGGTATGTCGAGGCTCAGTCACTGCATTTATTCAAACCTCTGATGAATGGAAACCTCGATAAACATGGGATATTGATCGAGAGCCCCAAAATGTTGCTGGTAGAAGATCAGCACAAAGATCTTCATGAATGATGGAGAGCTTAAAAGGCTAGGTGACTTAGTCCTGCTTTAAATTGAATATTTTAAATTGTCTCATCAAAGCTGATTTTCGTCAGTTCTTGCAAACGTTCACCCATTTAAGACCTCCATGTGTAGCACAGCAAACCGCAGTGGCAGGGATGGCAGTGTTGTTTTATCATTAGGCGGTACAGTGGTGCAGTGGTAGATTTGCTGCCTTACAGCTCTAGAAACCCAAGTTTGTTCCTGACTATGGGTGCTGCATGTATGGCGTTTGTACGTTCTCCCTGTGACTGCATGAGTTTCCTCCGGATGCTCCAGTTTCCGCCCACATTCCAAAGACATGCAGGTTTGTCGGTTAATTGGCCTCTATAAATTGTTAATAGACAATAGGTGCAGGCGTAGGCCATTCGGCCCTTCGAGCCAGCACCACCATTCAATGTGATTATGGCTGATCATCCCCAATCAGTACCCCATTCCTGCCCTCTCCCCATACCCCCTGACTCCGCTATCATTAAGAGCTCTATCTAACTCTCTCTTGAAAGCATCCAGAGAATTGGCCTCCACTGCCTTCTGAGGCAGAGAAATCCACAGATTTACAACTCTCTGAGTGAAAAAGTTTTTCCTCATCTCCGTTCTAAATGGCCTACCCCTTATTCTTAGACCTTGGCCCCTAGTTCTGGACTCCCCCAACATTATCATATCATATATATACAGCCGGAAACAGGCCTTTTCGACCCTCCAAGTCCGTGCCGCCCAGTGATCCCCGTACATTAACACTATCCTACACCCACTAGGGACAATTTTTACATTTACCCAGCCAATTAACCTACATACCTGTACGTCTTTGGAGTGTGGGAGGAAACCGAAGATCTCGGAGAAAACCCACGCAGGTCACGGGGAGAACATACAAACTCCTTACAGTGCAGCACCCGTAGTCAGGATCGAACCTGAGTCTCCGGCGCTGCATTCGCTGTAAAGCAGCAACTCTACCGCTGCGCTACCGTACCGTACCGAAACATTGGGAACATGTTTCCTGCCTCTAGCGTGTCCAATCACTTAATAATCTTATATGTTTCAATAAAATCTCCTCTCATCCTTCTAAATTCCAGTGTATGTAAGCCCAGTCGCTCCAGTCTTTCAACATATGACAGTCTCGCCATTCCGGGAATTAACCTAGTGAACTTAAGCTGCACTCCCTCAATGGCAAGAATGTCCTTCCTCAAATTTGGAGACCACAACTGCACACAGTACTCCAGGTGCGGTCTCACTAGGGTCCTGTACAACTGCAGAAGCACCTCTCTGCTCCTATACTCAACTCCTCTTGTCATGAATGCCAAGATGCCATTAGCTGTCTACACTGCCTGCTGTACCTGCATGCTTCCTTTCGGTGACTGATGAACAAGGACATCCAGATCTCTTTGTACTTCCCCTTTTCCTAACTTGACACCATTCAGATAATAATCTACCTTCCTGTTCTTTCCACCAAAGTGGATAACCTCACATTTATCCGCATTAAACTGCATCTGCCATGCATCTGCCCACTCACACAACCTGTCCAAGTCACCCTGCCATCCTCATAGCATCCTCCTCAGTTCACACTGCCACCCAGCTTTGTGTCATCTGCAAATTTGCTAATGTTACTTTTAATCCCTTCATCTTTACTGAATGTATGGGTGATCGCTGGTCGGCGCGGACTTGGTGTGCCAAAGGACCTTTTTCAACGCTGCATCTCTAAACTAAACTGCACACTAGGGACAATCCTGCACACTAGGGAAAAGTTACAATTTTCACCAAAACCAATTAACCTACAAACCTGTACGTCTTTGTAAGGCAGCAGCTCTACTGCTACGCCAATGTGCCGCCCTCTCCCATGCCTGTAAACACTTGAATGTTTAGTGAGAGATGTACAGCATTGAAACAGGCCCTTCGGCCCACTTCTTCTTTCGTGTCCATCATCTATGTTTCAAATGTTACATCGCTGTCATCGTCCATCCTGAAAGGGCGCAAGCTTCCGGCGACAATCAGAATTAGTTCAGGGCACTTCCAGTTTCCAGATGTGGATGCTTCTGCTATGGGGCCTTCGGCCCACTGATTCCATGCTGACCATCAATCACCTGTTCACATTAATCCTATTTATCCCATTTATGTACCTACTCCCTACACTCTTGGGGCAATTTACAGGTCTCTGAAGGCATAAGGCAGCAGCTCTACTGCTGCACTACTGTGCCGCCCCTGTTGTTTCAACGAAGATCTTATCCCTGCATTGAAATGTTGATGAATTTTTAGATTATGTCCTGCATGATATGTTTGTGGCAAACCGGAAACAGATGAATTTAGTCTAAGCTCCTGCGCATGTAAAACTTGACATTCAAACTTTTTTTTAAAATGTTGATGGAAATAGAATCCAGGAACACGAGAAAATTATATCCAGAAGAAGCAACTGGTTTGGATGCATTCCACTGTTAGAGACCCATTAGAGATCTGTGGCAACGTCTGAAGAAGGGACTCGACCCAAAACATCACCCATTCCTTCTCTCCAGAGATGCTGCCTGTCCCCACTGAGTTACTCCAGCTTTTTGTGTCTATCCAAGATTATGAAACTGAGTTTGCAGCATGTAAAAGTTTAAGCTGAACTTAAGTTCAGTCAGTGTCTGCTATTTCAATAGCTTTCATTCAATGGTGTAGAGCTGTCAGCCAATTATATCTATTGCTGGAAGAAAGGCCCCATTTTGACAGTCTACAGATCCAGGGCTAAGAAAAGCAACAAAATCGATTTTGGTCACAATTCATAAACAACAATGGAAGGGTGGACTTCATTATTTGGAAGTTCATTCGGATGATGAGAACATGTTTCTGCACAGTATACACGGCACAAGAAGCAACAGCAACTAATGGACAAACTTGCCAATGGCTATTCAATAATGAGTCGAGACACTTACTTGATCAAGTTGCAGCAGAAGTGATTGACAGAAAGGGCCATCAAGATTAAAAAACCTCTACTGACAAAATGTTATAGATATTAGATCAAATGGACTATTCAGCATTGAACAAATACCTTCCCATCATTGTAGCAAGCTACAGAACAGATTAACAGAGTCATAGAGTTATTTTGCAGAGAAACAGGCCCTTCGGCCCAACTCGTCTGTGCTGGCCAAATTAGTCCCATTTGCCCATCTTTGCCCATAACCCTCTTAACCTTTCTTATCCGTACGTGTCCAAAAGTCTTTTGAAAGTTGTTATTGTACCTGCCTCAACTTGTTCCATATATTATTCACCATACGCTGTGTGAAAACATTACTCCTCAAGATCCTATCTTTCCCCTCTTGCTCTCTATTTGTCAATTCCCCTACCCTAGGGAAAAGACACTGTGCATTCACCTATCTATTCTCCTCATAATTTTACACCCTTTTGTAAGATCACACTTCAGCCTCCTGCGCTCCAAGGAACAGTCCTACCTGCCCAACATAGGTCCTTGAGTCACGGCAACATCCTCGTAAATCTTTAATGCGGATGCACTGACTCAGCCAGCTGAAGGTTAATTGGTGGAATGTTTACAGTAATGAAATTTGGGGCAGCTCAATGGTGCAGCGGTAGAGTTGCTGCCTTAAAGTGCCAGAGACCCGGGTTCCATCATGACTACAGGTGCTGTCTGTACAGAGTTTGTGTGTGCTCCCTTGTGTGTGACCGTGTGGGTTTTCTCCGAGTGCTCTGGTTTCCTCTCACACTGCAAAGACGTGCTGGTTTGTAGGTTAATTTGCTTCTGTAAATTGTCCCTGGTGTGTACAATAGTGCTAGTGTATGGGGTGAATGCTGGTCGGTGTGGACCCGGTAGGCCAAAGGGCTTGTTTCCAGGCTGTTTCTTTAAACAATTCAAATTTGCATCCTGACGCATTTTTGCAAAACTACAAAGATCTTTTGGAAGTCAGCGACAGAGGGCACCATGCACACATTCTCATCCAAACAAATACAAAGCCTGAAGAAGGGTCTCGACCCGAAACGTCACCCATTCCTTCTCTCCCGAGATGCTGCCTGACCTGCTGAGTTACTCCAGCATTTTGTGAATAAATACAAAGCCAGTCTATTTCAAATGCTGACCGGTTTCAAATGTAGCTAAAACAAAACAATCTGCTTGTGAAAACCAACGAGAATGAGTGAGCCATGCAAGATCGTGCCAAATGCAGACAAAACTATACAGTGACATTTCAGGTCGGGATCCTTCAGATAAAATTATACCGTTGTGCAGAGACTGCCTTGAGTTAGAATAAATCAATTCTGATGTTGGAACATAGAAACATTGAAACATAGAAAATAGGTGCAGGAGTAGGCCATTCGGCCCTTCGAGCCCGCACCGCCATTCAATATGATCATGGCTGATCATCCAGCTCAGTAACCTGTACCTGCCTTCTCTCCATACCCCCTGATCCCTTTAGCCACAAGGGCTATATCTAACTCCTTCTTAAATATAGCCAATGAACTGGCCTCAACTACCTTCTGTGGCAGAAGGTATTGTTCTGTGGAACAATATCTGCTATTCATTTTGCAAGATATGAATGCAGAATTTATCAGGATCAAAGGTGTTCACTAATTTGACCTTTAGAGATACAGCGTGGAAACAGGCCCCTTGGTCCACTGAGTCTGCACTGACCAGCAATCGCCCCGTACACTAACACTATCATTGTCCACATTAAGGATAATTTACAATTTTACTGAAACCAATTAACCTACAAACCTGTACATCTTCGGAGTGTGGGAGGAAACCGGAGCACCCGGAGAAAATCCACGCGGTCACAGGGAGAACATACAAACTCCGAACAGGCAAGACCCTGTAGTCAGGATTGAACCCGGGTCTATGGCGTTTTAAGACAGCAGCTCTACCGCTCTGCCACTGTGCCGCCCTCTCCGATGCCTATAAACACTCGAAGGTTTAGTGAGAGATATACAGCATTGAAACAGGCCCTTCGGCCCACTGATTGCATGTTGAGCACCAATCACCTGTTCACATTAGACCTATTTATCCCATTCATGCATCTATTCCCTACACACTAAGGGCAAATTACAGAGGCCAATGAAACTACACACCCATATGTCTTTGGGATGTGGTAGGAAACCCACGCAATTATAGGAAGAATGTGCAAACTTCACACAGACAACACCTGTAGTCAGGATTGAACCTAGGTCTCTGGTGCTGTGAGGCAGCAGCTCTACCAGATGCGTCACTGTGCCGCCCAAATGTCAACAAAAAGTCAGTAGCGCCTGGCATTCAACATGCGCAAATTATACACCAGGTAACCCAATGGAGTCAAGTACACACCCAACACATTCCAGACATTGAACCCCCTCCCCTTTCATTCCCTCCTCCTCCACTGTGCCCCACCTGAATGCGCAACTATTACTCCCCTCCCGATCCCCTCCACCCACATTCCTACCTCTGGCTTCACAATTCGTAACTCTTCAATCATTTTGTCTCACACCTTTTATTTCAAAGTCTGGGTTCGTTCCAACAAAATGCCTATTAATCCCTCTCCCCCCCCCCCCCCCTTGTCTGAGTTCATCTATTTCCTGCCAAGCTTTGTCCTGCCTCTCCTCTCTCCCAACTACCCCTCCCACCCCATGTCTGAAAAAGGGTCCCAACCAGAAACATCACCTATCCATGTTCTCTGGAGATGCTGCCTGACTCACTGAGTTACTCCAGCACTGTGTCATTTTTATTGTAAAGCAGAATTCGCAGTTCCATGTTTCTACATTTTCCAGACCGTATTAGGTTGTTTGCAAGCGAGGGGATCTGCCGATCGGTATGTGCACAGAGAAAGAAAATCTTTTGATTTTCAAGGAACTCTTCAGGGAATTGCAGGAGCAGAATTCAAGCTGCAGCTCGGCATTAGAAACATTCCCTAAATCCCATTTCCTCATTTATTTCCCAGCACAGGACTCTCTCAATAGTTCAATAGATACTTTATTGTCACCTGTACCTCGGTACATAGAAATCCTTTGTTCTGCAGACATTGCAGTAAAAACGTTTTAGTTTAGTTTAGTTTAGTTTAGAGATACATCGTGGAAACTTGCCCTCCGGCTCACTGAGTTTGTGCCAACCAGCATTCCCTGTACAGTAACGCTATCCTACACATATTAGGGACAATTTACAATGATACCAAGCCAATTAGCCTTCAAACCTGTATGTCTTTGGATTGTGGGAGGAAACCGGAGATCCCGGAGAAAACCCAAGCAGGTCATGGGAAGAACATGCAAATTCTGTACAGACAGCACCCGTAGTCAGGATCGAACCAGGGTTTCTAGTGCTGCAAGGCATCAACTCTACCGCTGTGCCACCGTGCCGCCCAATACTATCTTCTATACTGGCTCGGTGAACGTTTTCTTCACAATTGTACTGCATCAAATATTTGGGGTGATACAGTGGCGTAGAGGCAGAGCTGCTGCCTCACAGCACCAGATCCTGACCAATCCTGGTTCAATCCTGACCACAGGTGTTGACTGTACAGAGTTTGTACGTTCTCCCTGTGACTTTGTTGGTTTTCTCCCACATTCCAAAGATGTGCAGGTTTACAGGTTAATTAGCCTCTGTAAATTGTGATTGAGAATGATCAGCCATGATCACATTGAATGGCGGTGCTGGCTCGAAGGTCTGAATGGCCTACTCCTGCACCTATTGTCTATTGTCTATTGTCCCTAGTGTGTAGGATAAAACTATGGGTGATCGCTGGTCGGCACGGACTTGGTGGGACTTGTTTCCACGCTGTATCTCTAAAACACTTTTTTTAATGTGCTTCTGTATAGTAACACTTGTACTGGATTGTATGCTGAGAAAATTAATTTCACTGTACCTTGATACATGTGACAAAAAAGTACCTTTGAAAATCATACAATAAGGAAGCACAATCATACGCATGTAAAAGAGTGCGATGATTTTAGCCATCGGCTCCACACTGAATATCTTACCATCCACCAAAACGAGGGATAATGAGATACAGTAGCCAATTTAATCAGTCAGACATCAAGCTTTTGGGGCTTTGGAGGAAACTGGAGCACCCAGGGGCCAACTATGCAGTCCAGGAACAATGTGCAATCTCCATAAAGGCAACACCGGAGGTCAGGAATGAACCCAGGCTGCTGGAGTTGTTAAAGAACTGCACGCACACGGTGCCCCTGCACTGCCTTCAGCTGAGCGAAGGTTGTTGCGGAGAATGGTGCAGTATTATGCATAATTCCATTCAGATCTTGTGACCACGCATTATTTATTGAAAAGGAATGTGAAGTGAATGCGAGGAGCAGCAAAGTGCATCTGGTGAAATGCAAGAGACACATAACAAGAGAACCTTCCGTCCGCTGTCATGATTCTGTGCACGTGTTGCAATTGGCATGTGATTAAATTATGATGTAGGTGCAGTGATAAATCACGCGATCGATGCCAGGCAAGAGAAACACATGCATTCACTTCTCAGATCCTCACAAAGAGCGAGCTCAGTTACTATTGCAGACTTGCCAGCCAGTGCACTCGTTTGTCTTTAGATCAGTTCACTGATTCAGACTGCATCTACATGGCGGCACATCGGCGCAGTGTTGCTGCCTTACAGCGCCAGAGACCCGGGTTCGATCGTGACTATGGGTGTGCTCTGTCCGGAGTTTGCACGTTCTCCACTTCAGCCTGCTGTGTCCATGCCGACCAGTGATCACCCCCATACACTAACACTATCCTACACACTAGGAACAAAGTTTACAAATTAATGAAGCGAAATAAACTACAAACCTGTACGTCTTTAGAGTGTGGGAGGAAGCACCTGGAGAAATCCCACGCGGTCACGGGGAGAATGTGCAAACTCCGTATAGACAGCACCCATAGTCAGGATTGAACTCGGGACTCTGGCGCTGTAAGGCAGCAACTCTACCGTTGCGCCACCGCGTTACCGTTAATTGTCTGAGAAAAAGGATAGGTGACGTATACGGGTCGGGACCCTTCTTCAGACTGGGGGAACTGGTGGTAAGAAAAGCCAGAACAAACCAGGTCACCAAGGAGGGGTGGAGCCCATAATGGCCCATTGTGTTTGTTTGCCCATTGATAGCTTCAAGAGGGAATGAAGTGTAGCTGGTTCTTTGCATGGGGGGCGATTCAGTGTTACCTACTGGCAATTTGTGATTTATTGTAAACATCACCACCTCCAGTTTGGAAAAAAAACATTCATTGTCATGGTCATATTGTTATAAAACGAAAGTGGTTGTCACTATGCTCAAGGTTAGTGTCGGCATTTCAGTCAGCAGGTTTGAATAATAAGCTCAAAACGGAAGCACTGAAATATCGTTTTCTTGCTGAGATTTGGGTAGAAATGCTCCCTTAACACCACGGGCAAATGCAGCCTCCTGCTAAGAACCTATCAAACCCACAGAGTCATAGAGCGATACAGTGTGGAAACAGGCCCTTCGGCCCAACGTGCCCACACCGAATAACGACGCATCTAAACTAGTCCCACCTACCTGCACTTGGCCCATGTCCCTTTAAACTTATCCTTTCGATATACCTCTCTATATGTTTTTTAATAATTGTGATAGTACCTGCCTCAGCTACCTCTTCCGGCAGTTCGTTCCATACACCCACCACCCTTTGTGTAAAAAGGTTGCCCCTCAGCTACCTATTAAATCTTTACCCCCTCACATTAAACCGATGTCCTCTAGTTCTTGATTCCCCTATTCTGGGTAAAAGACTGTGCATTTACCTTACCTATTCCTCTCAAGAGGATCTTGTAATTCCTCTCATGATCTTGTCCTTGATTGATTGAAAGATACAGCATTTGAAACAGGCCCATCAGCCCATCGAGTCCACACTGACCAATGCATTTACCCTATCTATTTCTCGCATGATCTTGACTTGATTGCCCTTATGTATCGCATTATGTGATTTGATTGAATAACATGCAAAGCAAAGTTTTTCACTGTACCCCAGTACATGTGACAATAATAAACCTAAACCTTACCCTGACCCTTGCTCCAAGCCTCTTCTCATTCACCCAGTCACCCTGTACACCTGGAGCAGTGCGAACGAACACAGTGGATTGTTCATCTTCTTTGAAGCCAAAGCAAAGCTCTTCTGTATTTGGCACACAGCTCTCTGTCGAGACAGACACTGATAGAATGCAGCATGAGCAAGTATAAATCACCTGTCAACTAACCCGCCCAGTCTAAGAGAAAATGATATTATACAGTGGAGCAAGATAAATTAAATGACTCCTCAAGAATGGGGCGGCACAGTGGCACAGCTGCTCGAGCTGCTGCCTTATAGCGCCAGAGGCCCAGTTTCCGTCCTGATCTCTGGCGCTGTCTGTGTGAGTGTGCACGATCTCGGCGTGGGTTTCCTCCAGTTTCCTCCCACATCCCAAAGACATGCAAATTTCCACTAGTGGGAGAGTCTAAGACCAAAGGCCATAGACTCAGAATAACAGGACGTACCTTTAGAAAGGAGATGAGGAGGAATTTCTTTAGTCAAAGGGTGGTGAATCTGTGGAATTCATTGCCAAAGAAGGCGGTAGAGGCCAAGGCAATGGATATTTTTAAGGCAGAGATTGACAAATTCTTGATTATAATAGCACCAAAGAAGGCCCCGACCTTCCAGCTTGCAATGTTCTCACTGGGCATTTATACGCAGAAATGACATTATAAGTCCATCACATCCATGCAACCTCTATGATCCAGAAGCACAGGCAATAATTTATACCCATTCTTTCTGTTCTGAAAATTACTTCAAAATCCCAAGACCAAATATTTGGGCACCCATGCTGTACATACTAAGCAATTAAAGTCTCAGCTCTCAAAGGTAGAACAACGAAAATCAGGGATGCATAAACAAGTAAGATTGGAGGAATCATGAGTGGAAAGTTTGGGTAGACACACAAGGGTCTCTTGCCCAGAGTATGGGAATCAAGAACCAGAGGACATAGGTTTAAGATGAGGGGGGATAGATTTAATAGGAACCTGGGGGGTAACTTTTTTACACAAAGGGTGGTGGGTGTATGGAACAAGGTACCAGAGGAGGTAGTAGAGGTGGCTACTATCGCAACGTTTAAGATACATGTAAACAGGTACATGGATAGGACAGGTTTAGAAGGATATGGACCAAATGCAGGCAGGTGTGTAGATTGGACATATTGGTCGGTGTGGGCAAGTTGGGCCGAAGGGCTTGTTTCCACGCTGTTTGACTATAACTCTGTGAGTCCCATAGCCTCAAAGAATTGCAAGGCTTTAGCTCTACCAGCTCCTGTCATTTTTTGCGCGATGCTAATGTTTTGTTTGTCCTCTTTGCTTCCCTGATTCACATTAACTTGTCAGCATTTTAAAGCCAGGTCATATCTCCTCTTGATCTTTCGAGTCTCTAGAGAGGGCAATTCTGTGCATTCCCATCAGTTAGCACTTGAGCGAAGGAAACAGCTACATTTGTCTTGCTCACTTCACCAGTATCCATTTGAAGTTAGAATATTTAAAACTGCGCACAATGTGCCTTCACCATCAGGTTGTAATGGGCTGAAATAACATGCTTTAACTGCTCATTAAAAGCCCATGAGATCTTCTGCAGGTCCTGATTAACTTCGATGTGACAGATACAATTGCCTGGAAACTTGTATCTCTGTAATTTATTCCCTCATAATTCAGAAGGAAGGACACACTGACTTGTATGTGGCATATTCCCTGACCTCAGAGCTGTCCAATGGTGTAACAGACATTGAATCACTTTTAGAAGATAGTTACTTGAGCGATGGAAGACATTTAACTCTTTATGAAGCTTCGATAAAATAGATGACAATCATCCTTTTATCCTGCTGTAGAATAGAAAACTATACTGCCAGCAGTGTTGTCACGTGTACCGAGGTACAGTGGAAAGCTTAATACCTCCTAACTTTCAGTTAACTCTGGGTTTTCTAGTTTAGTTTTAGTTTAGTTTTGTTTAGAGATGCAGCGCGGAAACAGGGCCTCTGGCGCCGACCAGCGCCGACCAGCGATCACCTCATACATTAGTACTATCCTACACGCTGGGGAAAATGTACAATTTTACCAAAGTTAATTAGCCTACAAACCTGCGCGTCTTTGGAATGTGGGAGGAAACCGGAGCACCCAGAGAAAACCTATGCAATCACGGGGAGAATGTACCAACTCCATACAGACAGCACCAATAGTCAGGATTGAACCCGGTTCTCTGGCGACATAAGGTGGCAACTGTACCACTGTGTCGCCTGGGAATTCAGGATCTTTTATGCTGAAGACCACTGTAGAAACCTTGGCATGCCAGCAGGCTTTCTGAAATCATGGAAATTTGACTGGATACTGTTTTTTAATTAATAATCATACTAATTTTCCTTCCCAGAAACATACCTCATTCATTTACCTGGACATACATTTAATTAATGTTAAGTCTTACTTGTCATAAGGCATGGAAACAGGCTCTTCGGCCCAACTTACCCACATCGACCAACATGTCCCATTTACACTAGTCCCACCTGCCTCTATTTGACTTATATCCCTCTAAACCTATCCTATCATGTACCGGTCTAAATGCTTCTTAAACATTAAAACTTCCCCCCCCCCCCCTTACTTTAAACCTATTTCCAATGGTTCTAGACGCCCCTATTCTTGGGTTAAAGACTGTGCATTTACCCTATCTATTCCTCTCATGATCTTGTAATTCCTCTCATGGCCTTGCCATTGATTGATTGGTCATTGGTTGATTGATTGGTCGTTGGTTGATTGATTGGTCGTTGGTTGATTGGTCGTTGGTTGATTGATTGGTTGATTGATTGATTGACTGATTGATTGATTGATTGATCGATTGATTGATTGATTGAATGATAGATAGATAGATAGATAGATAGATAGATAGATAGATAGATAGATAGATAGATAGATAGATAGATAGATAGATAGATAGATAGATAGATAGATAGATAGATAGATAGATAGATAGATAGATAGATAGATAGATAGATAGATAGATAGATAGATAGATAGATAGATAGATAGATAGATAGATAGATAGAGCATTGGAAACAGGTCCTTTGGCCCACCCTTCACACCAACCATCGATTACCCATTCGACTTGTTCCGCATTATCCCACTTTCTCATCCACTCCGTACACACAAGCGGCAATTTACAGAGGCCAATTAAACTACAAACCATAAATTCATGTTTATGTTATAGGAGCAGAATTAGGCCATTCAGCCAATCAAGTCTATTCTGCCATTCATGGCTGATCTATCTTCCCCTCTCAACTCCATTCTCCTTCCTTCTCCCCATTAGCCCTGATATTTGTTCTATGATAACTGGGTATCCCACAGAGAGTCCATCCTCCTAACATTGCAAATTTATGATCACTCCAAGTTCCTCTCACTGCTCATGTTCTCAGCCCAAACCCCAATTATATGTCCAACCGCCTAGAGCGGCACAATGGCTCAGCGGTAGAGTGCTGCCTTACAGCACCAGAGACCCGTGTTCGATACTGACTACGGGTGCTGCCTGTACGGGAATTTGTGCATTCTCCCTGTAATCCGCTTGGGTTTTCTCCGGGTGCTCCAGTATCCGTTCACATTGTGAAGACGTGCAGATTTGTAGGTTAATCGGATTCTGTAATTTGTCTCTAGTGCGTAGGATAGAACTCGTGTACGGGTGATCGCTGGTCAGCACGGACTCGGTGGGCTGAAGGGCTTGTTTCCATGCTGTATCTCTAACCTAAAAACTCAGAAGAAACCTAAGTCTCTCTCAGACAGCTACCCTGTCCACACCTCCCAGAAATCCTCTCCCCAATTCAATTCTCTTTTGATTTCCATACAAACTGTAACTACAAAGTGCTCTGAATCTGCCTTTCAGGAATCTCATCAAGTGAAGAATGCAAGTGAAACGTTCTCACTCTCATTCTCCACGTGACAGACTGGGATTTGAGTTGCCTGCAAATTCAATTGCTGTTTGCCGGTAACATTAAGCTTTGTTTGCTATGCTGCAGAAGCTTTGTAAATCCAGGACTTGATCTTTAAGATTCAAATGCACGAAAATGTTACAAATAGTGCTCGGTCAAACCTCCTCGCAGTCTCCTGCATCCCAAGGAGAACAACCTTAGCTTCTCCAGTCCATCCACATATATCCTAAACCCTGGATTCATAGAGTCATGGAGTCATACAGCATGGAAACAGGCCCATTGTCCCAACTTGCCTTTGCCAACCAAGACACCCCATCTACATTAGACCCAACTGCTCTCACTTGGCCCATAACCCCCAAATCTGCCCATTCCATGTAGCTGTCCAATTGTCTCTTCAATGTTATGATAGTATCTATGTGTAGGCAGGAACTGCAGATGCTGGTTTAAACCAAAGATAGACACAAAAATACTGGAGTAACTCAGCGGAACAGGCAGCATCTCTGGAGAGAAGGAATGGATGATGTTTCGGATCGAGATGAGTCTAGTCATGTGCGGGCAGTTGGGTCTAATGTAGATGGGGCATCTTGGTCGGCATAGGCAAGTTGGGCCGAAGGGCCTGTTTCCATGCTGTATGATGACTCTATGACTCTATAGTGTGTATATCTATGGGGCACAGGGAAGAGAGGGGGGAATATTTATCAGTATTCTGAGGGTTAGCATCAAGCGGGTTACCAGTGCAATATTAACTTTGGCTCCAAATGTTGTTCCACAAGCATCTTTTGCAAATTGTGCCCTATACACCCAAGTCCAAATCAATAATATCTGTTATTGTAGTCCTCATATTGACCTCTGGAAAATCCTCTGTACATTTCAGCAAAAAACCCCCAACCTTTTACGTTCTCAGCCATTCTTGTCAGTATTGCTACAGCCCCTATTATTGCATGGTCTTTAATCTTGGTGATATACCTATTATGTGACACATTCATTAATTCCTGTGGAAGTCCATGTTAAACACTTAAAGCACATTTCCCTTATTCAGCCTCTCTGTTACTTCCTTAAAACAATTTTTCAAGTTAATTGAACACAACTTGTCCACAGATCCATGCCAAGTTGCTGTTAATTCTGCTTTTAGAGTCATAAAACAATGGAGTCATACAACATGGAGAAGATCCATCAACCCAACTTATCCTTGCCGATCTGGTGTCATAACTGTGCTCGTCCTATATGCTGTCATTTGGTCCATGTTCCTCTTAAACATTCCCATCTATGTACCCGTCTAAACCTCTTTTAAATGTTGACAACAGATCCTCTTCCAGAGCTCCCCATGGCAGCTCATTCCACCACTTTCTGTGTGAAGAAGTTGCTCCTCAGATCTTTTTTTAACCCTCATCCCTCTCACCTTAAACCTATGCCCCACACTTCTAGAGAGTTCGAATTTGTTAATAGAATTTATTATTCCTGGTGTGTTTTAGTTTTAGTTCTAGACATACAACATGGAAGCAGGCCCTTCCTTCCAACGAGACCATGCTGACCATCGATCACCCGTTCATACTAATTCTACGTTCTCCCACTAGGACTCCCTACAGATAGGAAGCAATTTACAGAAGCCAATTAATTATTATTTAACCCGCACGTCTTTGGGATGTTGGGGTGGAAACTGAAGCACCCGGAGGAAAGCCAAACGGTCACAGGGAGAACGTGCAAACTCCACACAGACAGCACCTGAGGTCAGGATCGAACCGGATCTCTGGCGCTGTGAGTGAGCCAACAGCTCTACCAGCTGAGTCAGTGTGCCGCTGTGATTATTAAAAATAATAATAATAATGTTAATCCAGTTAAAATTGCATATAATTATGTACTTTTACAAGATTATTTACAAACAATTTTTTCTGCTACAAAATCATTTAAAGCACATCATTTAATAAAAATCATTTAATAAAATCTCCTGTGTTGGTAAAAATAAGACTGCTTATATTTCTCATTCTGCAGCATTGTGAGGTATGTTGGTGTATCTAAGAACAGCTTCTGTTTCTAAAGCTTATAAATGGATCAGGGAGGAAAACTATGAAGAATAATTCACCATTATGCTGCCAATTGTCCATTTATTCAACATCACCCCAGATTACGATTTAACAGCAATGCAGTCTGATTTTGTATTTAATTCTGGATGAACATGATTGTTATCCCACTGCATGTTAGATGTAGCACCTGTCTGAACGATTTAACAGTGCAGCCACAGATAAGACGCTGATGGTTGTAGCATCATAGATATATTCCATCGTTCAAGCTTGACTGCTTGCAACCTCCACTCTGTTTGAGAGCAACCATTGCTCCCATTATTAATTAATCAGGATTCAACTAAATTTATATTGATTTTAGCATCATCCACAAATTTACTAAACACGTTAACTACATTGTCATCCGATTTTGAATCCATTTGGCTAAACATTGTGCCTGTACTTCAGCTCAGGGTGAATCATTAAGGGCTGGGTACACTGTAATTCCCGATCGTCCGACCTAACTTCTGAGGAAGAACCTTGACACATTGCTGGTTATTGTCAAGAATCAAGAGTGTTTTATTGTCATCTGTCCCAGATAGAACAATGAAATTCTTACTTGCTGCAGCACAACAGAATATGTAAACATAGTACACTGTAAACAATATAGTAAATGAGAAAAAAGTTTAGTTTGTGTCTATATATTTTATTGTGATCAGATATCATATCATATCATCATATCATATATATACAGCCGGAAACAGGCCTTTTCGGCCCACCAAGTCCGTGCCGCCCAGTGATCCCCGTACATTAACACTATCCTACACCCACTAGGGACAATTTTTTTTTTTTTACATTTACCCAGCCAATTAACCTACATACCTGTACGTCTTTGGAGTATATATTTTATGTGATTTTTTTGATATACTGTATTTGATGTTAAGCTAGAACGTTGTATTGCTGGAGCAGCTCTGCTTTATTTTGGGTCTCCATTGTTGGCAATTTATTTCTTAATCTGAATGGCCTCTTCAGCTCTTCCTGATACATAGATTTTTAAAACTTTACTTTTGTGTATTATAGTATCTTTTGAGTTGTGCGATGACAAACCTGTTGTGCTGCTGTTTGAGTCATAGTTATACAGCATGAAAATAGGCCCATCGGACCAACTTGCCCACACCAACATGTCCCATTTACACTAATCCCATTTGCCTGTATTTGGCCCATATCTCTTGAAACCTATCCTATCTAACGTTTCTTAATCGTTGCAAGAGAAATAAACTGTTGCTAGTAAGAATTTCATTGTTCCATTCTGGTACATATGACAATAAAACACTCTTGACTCTTGATATTCAGTTTAGACACTGTTACTTCACAGCATCAGAGACCCACAGTTCAATCCTGACTACAGGTGCTGTCTGCAGAGCTTGTACATTCTTCCGGTGACCATGTCGGTTTTCTCCAGGTACTTCGGTTTGCTCCTATATTCAAAAGACTTTGAGGTTTGTAGGTTAATTGGTCTCTATTAATTAAATTGCCCCTATGTGTGTCAGATGTGAAAGTGGAATAACATAGAATGATCAATGGTCAGCATGGACTCAATGGGGTGAAGGACACGTTTCCAAGTTGTACATCTAAACTGAATATATCTCATCTGTTCCCTCCTATCCAGATTTGTGTTCAGTTTCAGGTTATCAGTTTCAGGTGGTGAATCTGTGGAATTCATTGCCACAGATGGCTGTGGAGGCCGTCAATGGATATTTGACAGATTCGTGATTTGTAAGGGTGTCTAAGGTGATGGGAAGAAGGCAGTAGAATGGGGTTGAGAGGGAAAGATAGATCAGCCACGACTGAGTGGTGGAGTAGACTTGATAGGCCGAATAGCCTAATTCAGCTCATAGAACTTACAAATTTATGAACTTATCATCATTTGGTTAGTTCTATTTTTAATCTGTTCCTTCTGTTTCTATTTTCAAGTGTTTTCCTTATTGAGGTTGTTAGTCCCTTTCTTTCCAGTTTGATTCTTTTTTTTTCAATTCAGATTGTGACTGATTTTCAGTATTTCTGAAATTCAAGGCAAGGAGTGAATCGTTCATTATCTCAGTGGGAAATTAAAATGGAATTCAGCCACGTTTTAATTCTCTGATATCTGAGTCCTTGGTGACATCCATAAGTGTGTGCAGCAGAACGTAAACTCCCATTTATCTTCTATTCAATCAATCACAGCTCCAATGCAACCAGCAAAAAAAATCTGACTCTTAAGCAATTGCATAATTTTGTTTTCAAATGCAAAACAAGTATGGAAAGTCATTTTTAGTTTAAACATGTAGACTGATTAGCATCAGCACCCTCTGTGAAGATTTTGCACTTCATGGGAGATGAGTGCAGGGATTTATTTGATTTCTCTTTTCCATAGTTTACATTGATACTGTTTAGCATTCAAAGATAGAATTGCAGTGTAAAACATTTTTTTCTAATAGGGTAAGGAAATTACATATTATTTGGCATTTTTATGCATAGAATACTAGTGTGTGATGTACGGTAGTGATCTTTTTGAGCAATTCTTGTGCAACTAGCATATTCATGTAACTAGCATCTCCACCATTCCCCATGGATGCCAGTTGCCTGAGAGCATACTGCTCATGAAAAATTGGAAGCATTGAGTGCATTTAAAGATAACATAGGCACGCCACAGGAGATCCTTCTTCCCTGTGGTTATCAAACTGTACAGTTACTCCCCCTTCTGTCGTGGGGTAAACTGACTCCCCTTCACCCCTTCTCCCCCCCCCCACCTCCCCAATCTTTGCACATCCCCAATCCTTTCCACTCGTCACTTAATTTCTTGTGTTTTATGACCGTTGGCAAACCAATTTCCCCCCTGGGATAATTAAAGTTCTATTGTATCATATCGTATCGTACAGAGTACAGAATATACTCAGAATGTCTCTGTTATGCAGACATCACAAAATGCTGGAGTAACTCAGCAGGTCAGGCAGCATCTCTGGAGAGAAGGAATGGGTGACGTTTCGGGTCGAGACCCTTCTTCAGACTGTTATGCAGATGCTGGTTTACACCGAATATAGGCACAAAATGCTGGAGTAACTCAGCGGGACTGGCCGCCACTCTGGAGAAAATCTGAAGAAGGGTCTCCACCCGAAATGTCACCCATTCCTTCTTCAGGTGCGCTGGTTTCCTCCCACATTCCATAGTAAAATTCTTAATTGCAGCAGCACAACAGATATATAAACATAGAAGTCATTTGGGTGAACAGTCAGATGTTCTAAGGAAAATTCTAACCCCTTTTTTTTCCTTCCTTCAACATTGTGGTAGACGAATTTGGCCAGAATATCAGGGCAAAATTCTAACTGATCGCTTGCGGCCTTGATTTGTTACAGCATTGAATGTAAAAGGTAGATTTAAAGTCCTGTGCCTGGACTAATACAGAATATTACTGTCGCCATGTGAATTTGGTCCCTTTCATCAGTAACTGGAGAGTCATCATTGGACTGCGATGAAAGGCACTTTGATATAAAGCAGTGCAACCATGCTTTGAATTTAAAGTATGTTGTGTCTCTGCTGGTTTGATTCACAGTCGGTTTTTTTCTTACTCTCCCTTTCTGTTATTTCCAAAATCCCTCGCACTGGAACAGATGGACCCTGCTTCAGGGGAAAGTGGGAAGCTTGGAAGATGGTTTCCGGATCTCTCTTGAATATAAAGGAAACAGCCGGAAGAACTGGGAGCTAACAGCTTTGGACTCAGTTACCCTGAAGAACTGCCATGAAGGTAAATGCTGAAGCTTTCCTGAAAATAAAATATGTTTGTAATGGAATCAGCTGCAAGCAGAACAATGAAAATGTTAAATTAAAAAATGTATATTTTTTGTTTTCTAAATATCACTTTCTTTTGCAATCAATTATTTCTGGTAGTCTTCTGAGAGTGGTGTGGGTCTTCAGTGTCCTTTCTTAGATAAAAACAAGAGTGTAAACGAATTTACCATTTTCTCTGAACAGAAATTTTAACTGAAAATCCTCATTTTACTTCACTCAAGTAACGATGTTCGATATAACTTGCACATAGTTTGCTCTGCTAACACTTCTATCCTTTAAGATGTTTGATGATGATGATGATAATATTTTATTATCACATGCACCTCTGTTCCTGGGTACAGTAAAATTCATTATTTTGCATACAATCCAGTAAAATCATACTAGAGATAAGCATAATCATAGATAAGTACAAAAGTGCAATGATTGTAATCTAATAGTACACTTCACTGAGACAGTACACAAATAATCGCCATGTTTCCGGCGCCCACAAAGTTTCAAAGTTAGAGTGCAGTTTTAACTTGGTCTTAAAGGCCCGTTGTCCTGGCAACACCGATGCTCTCCTCCGTCCGCCACCATCTTGAAAATGGCCCTTCATCTAACGTCCACCACCTCCTTCCCACCCTCCTCCCCGGTTCCCAGTCTTCGGGGTCAAGCAGGAGTCGAGCCTCGGACGCTCCAGGTGAGTTCCCGGTTCCACGGTGGACGAGCCAGGCCTGTTGTCGAGCTATGGCCGCGGCCTTGCTGGGAGCCTCAGCATCACTTTTAACAATGTTTTTGAAATATCTTGGGGAGTTTTGCTCCATAAAAGACGGTAGAAATGAGTTCTTTTTCTTTTTCTCTAAGATACGGTGCTCAGTGGGATTCCTGAATACGGCACCATGCTTCACTGAAATGATCACTTCTATTAATCTTTTAAAAAATGCTGACATTACAGTACTCTTCATTGTCACTGCAGCATTTTTCAATGTTTTATTAAGCTGCAACATGCTGCACAAATATAGGTAACAGAAACACTGCAGATGCTTGAATCTTGAGCAAAAAAAGTGTTGAAGGAACTCAACGGGTCAGACAGCATCTGCGGAAGGAATACTATAGATAGACGATGGTTCGGGTCATGAGCAGACTGACCCACAGAGTGCCTCCAGCACTTTCTTTTTGCTCACTAATATAGGTTTAAGAAAATGAATAAACTTCTGATGAATTCTTGTCCTAGTTTTCAGCATACCTATTAGTTCAAATTGTGATTTTGTGAATAAATATCTTCGATTTGTACCAGCATCTGCAGTTATTTTCTTACAGTTCAAATTGTGATCTACTTAAACATTAATGAAGTAAAAACGTTAATGGAGTAAAAGGTTACAATATATATGAATGAAAGTGTTTGGACATGGTTACATAATCTCTTTTCATAGTCAGTGAGCTCTACTGCACATAAGCCGTCTCGTAAGCCTACTCGTGTGCCACCTCTAATGACTATCTATGTTAGTCCCATTTGCCTGCATTGTCTCATATCCCTTTACACCTTTCCTATCTCAGTAATTGCCCAAATGCCTTTTAAGTATTGTAATTGTAACTGCCTCCACCACATCCTGTGACAGTTATGGAGTCATAGAGTCTTAAAGCGTGGAAACAGGCCGTTCGGCCCAACTTGCCCGCACTGAAATCCCCGGTTAAGTACATAATGCATAGAAACAGCCCACTGAGTCCATATGCAAGAGTTGCCAGGTTTTGGCGCCAGCTTCACTCCCAGCTGCAGCTGGCCATCAAGGCCCGTTGCAGCCTTCGCCTCTATCCGGATCATCCCTCCCCTCACCCCGCCTCCTTCATCCTCCGTGCCCCAGCGGCGCCTCCCGTAGCCGAACCTGAGAGCATAGAAGGTAATGTTTTCATACGGTATGACTCTATGACTGAGCTTTCCACATGCTCCTGATGAAGTGGTTCTTTCATGGTTTGCCTTTCTCCATTTTGAGTTGCTGCGGTATGTGTATTCCCACATCCAGTCAGGATGTTCCCTCTTTTTTAATGAATACACTGTATTTCACTGTTGCAACAGCCTGTTTTATCAGTCCTCCAGCTGATTTCATCAACACTATAACATGTTTCACTAATATATCATAGATGCCAACTATAAATATTTCTCTGTAACAGTCAGCACTTACCCAGTCCTGTCAATGTGTCATGTTTGCTAATTGAAATCAACATTTATAACAGTTGGAGGCGCTTGGTGTTGAAGTCATCCAGACTGCCCTCAATTTTCCTTGCACAAATACACAGAACCTTTCTGCATGCACAATAATTTGAAGATCATCGGTATTTTGCACAAATGGTAGCACGTGTGAATCTAAATAAAGGCAGGGTGCTATGTGTGAGTTCCACTCATAGAAAATAGAATAATTAATCTTATTCATTTTCCATTTGTGAGCTCAGTGTTCTATTTTAAGAATGGTTTGAGATCTGCATTAGTACAGGAATTGGGACATCGTAGAGTCATACAGCATGGAAACAGGCCCTTCAGCCCAACTTGCCCACACTGATCAAAATGGCCCATCGACACTAGCCCCACCTGCCTGTGTTTGGCCCACATCCTTCTTAACCTGTTCTATCCATTTGCCTGGCTTTATGCACATTAATGTTCTTCAATACACCCATCACCGCTTCTTTCTTGATAATAACGTGCCCCTTAACACCTCACACCTATTTCACTTACCTCGCCTCACCTTCCACCCCACCAGCCAGCATATCCAACAAATCATCCGCCAACATTTCCATCACCTACAACGGGACCCCACCACTGGCCACATCTTCCCATCCCCTCCCCTTTCTGCGTTCCGCAGAGACCGCTCCCTCAGTAACCCTGGTCCACTCGTCCCTTTCTACCCAAACCACCCCATCCCCGGGCACATTCCCCTGCAACCGCAGGAGATGCAACACCTGTCCCTTTACCTCCCCCCACAACTCCATCCAAGGACCCAAACAGTCTTTCCAGGTGAGACAGAGTTTCACCTGCACCTCCTCCAACCTCATCTATTGCATCCGCTGCACTGGATGTCAACTTCTTTACATCGGCGAAACCAAACGCAGGCTCGGCGATCGCTTCGCTCAACATCTTCGCTCAGTCCGCCTTAACCAACCTGATCCCCCGATGGCTGGGCACTTCAACTCCCCCTCCCACTCCCAGTCTGACCTTTCTGTCATGGGCCTCCTCCAGTGCCATAGTGAGGCCCACCGGAAATTGGAGGAACAGCACCTCATATTTCGCTTGGGCAGCTTGCAGCCCAGCGGTATGAACATTCACTTCTCCAACTTTAGATAGTTCCTCTGTCCCTCTCTTCCCCTCCCCCTTCCCAGTTCTCCCTCTATCTTCCTGTCTCCACCTATATCCTTCCTTTGTCCCGCCCCCCTGACATCAGTCTGAAGAAGGGTCTCGACCCGAAACGTCACCCATTCCTTCTCTCCTGAGATGCTGCCTGACCTGCTGAGTTACTCCAGCATTTTGTGAATAAATACCTTAGATTTGTACCAGCATCTGCAGTTATTTTCTTTTACTTACCTCACTGTTCGCCATGTCTCTCTCCTTTGTGCAAAAAATGCAAATTATTTATTTAGTACCTCCCCCACTGCCTCTTGCTTCAGACATACCTTTTCTCCTTTGTCCCTGAGTGGTTCTACCATCTCCCATTCTACCCTTTTGCTTTTAAAGCATGTATAAAAGATGTACAGATTTGGAGGTGAATTGGCTTTGTAAAATTGTAAATTGTCCCTGGTTTGTGTAGGATGGTGTTAGTATGTGGGGATCGCAGGTCGGCGCAGACTCAATGGGCCAAAGGGCCTGTTTCAGTGCTGCGTCTCTGAAGTAAACCAAACTAAACCACTCGCCAACGGCATGTCATGGCCCCTTTTCGCATTCTATGGAAACAGACCCTTCAGCCCAACTTTCCCAAACCGGCCGATATGTCCCATCTACACTTGCCCAATCTGCCTGCATTAGGTCCATGTCCCTCCAATCCTGTCCTATCCATGGACCTGTCTAAATGTTTCTTAAATGTTGCAATAGTCCCTACCTCAACTACGTCTTCCGGCAGCTCATTCCATATGCCCACCACCCTTTGCGAGCTAAAGTTACCCCTCAGGTTACTATTAAATCTTTCCTTCCTCACTTTAAACCCATGTCCTCTGGTCCTCGATTCCCATTCTTTGGGCAAGACTCTCTGTGCGTCTACCCGATCTATTCCTCTCATGACTTGGATGAAGGGATTAAAAGTAACATTAGCAAATTTGCAGATGATACAAAGCTGGGTGGTAGTGTCAACTGTGAGGGAGATGCTATGAGGTTGCAGGGTGACTTGGACAGGTTGTGTGAGTAGGCATTTAATGTGGATAAATGTGAGGTTATCCACGTTGGTGGTAAGAATAGGAAGGCAGATTATTATCTGAATGGTGTCGTTAGGAAAAGGGGACATACAACGAGATCTGGGTGTCCTAGTGCATCAGTCACGGAAAGGAAGCATGCAGGTACAGCAGGCAGTGAAGAAAGCCAATGGAATGTTGGCCTTCATAACAAGAAGAGTTGAGTATAGGAGCAAAGAGGTCCTTCTGCAGTTGTACAGGGCCCTAGTGAGACCACACCTGGAGTACTGTGTGCAGTTTTGGTCTCCAAATTTGAGGAAGGATATTCTTGCTATTGAAGGCGTGCAGCGTAGGTTTACTAGGTTAATTCCTGGAATGGCGGGACTGTCATATGATGAAAGACTGGAGCAACTAGGCTTCGATTACACTGGAATTTAGAAGGATGAGAGGGGATCTTACCGAAACATATAAGATTATTAAGGGGTTGGACACGTTAGAGGCAGGAAACATGTTCCCAATGTTGGGGGAGTCCAGAACCAGGGGCATCAGTTTAAGAATAAGGGGTAGGCCATTTAGAACGGAGATGAGGAAAAACTTTTTCAGTCAGAGAGTTGTAAATCTGTGGAATTTTCTGCCTCAGAAGGCAGTGGAGGCCAATTCTCTGAATGCATTCAAGAGAGAGCTAGATAGAGCTCTTAAGGATAGCGGAGTCAGGGGATATGGGGAGAAGGCAGGAACGGGGTACTGATTGAGAATGATCAGCCATGATCACATTGAATGGTGGTGCTGGCTCGAAGGGCCGAATGGCCTACTCCTGCACCTATTGTCTATTGACTTTGTACATCTCTATAAGATCATCCTTCATCCTCTTGCTCTCCAAGGAATAGAGTCCTAAAGGTGCGTCCTTTTATTCTGAGACTGTGTCCTCTGTTCCTAGACTCCCACACTAGTGGAAATATCCTTTCCACATTCACTCTATCAAAGCCTAAGAGTGTTCAGTTCGTTTCAATAAGGTTCCCTTCATCCTTCTAAAGTCCACGAGTACAGGCTCAGAGCCATCGAATGCTCCTCATACATGAACGCAATCATCCTTGGAATCATGCTCATGAATCTCCTCTAACAGTACCCTCCTGGTCCTCAAATTGTGAATTTTGTCAGCCAAGTGCAGCTTTGGTAGAACAAAAAAAAAGAAAATGTCATTTCTATATGATTGACATTGAGAGTCTTATAGGTGAAAAAAAACCTGATATCTATCGGCATTTAGAGCTGTTTACTAAACCAAAAAAAATAGAATGCTGAATTTAACTGATTCCAATCGGCAGGTGGCACGTTGGCACAGTGGTAGAGTTGCTGCCCTACAGCGCCAGAGACCCGGATACGATCTGTACGGAGTTTGTACATTTTCCCCTTGACCGCTGGGTTTGCTTCGGGATCTCCGGTTTTCTCCCACAGTCCACAGACGTGTAGGTTTGTAGGCTAATTGACTTGGTAAAATTGTATATTATCCCTGGCGTGCGTAGGCACCGTTAGTGCGCGGGGATCGCAGGTTGGCACGGACTCAGTGGATCGAAGGGCCTGTTTCCAAGCTGTATCTCCAAACTAAACTAAATGAATTATTTTACGACTTCCATCTGCCAGGCATATGAACAACTCTTTGGGTGGCCTAAATAGATGACATTTTTATACGTACCTGTTTACTTGCAATTTGCTTAATTGCAGTTGCTATTCATCATAACTGTTTCCAGAGTCTTGCTTTTTCCTGTACACTCCCTACTGTGAACAGATTGTTGCAGTGTCAACAGAGTTTCTATCAGACCACAGGTGGCCAAGAAATGACACAGTTCTAAATAGGTTCATAGATACATAGACAATAGGTGCAGGAGTAGGCCATTCGGCCCTTCGAGCCAACATCGCCATTCAATGTGATCATGGCTGATCATCCACAATCAGCACCCCGTTCCTGCCTTCTCCCCATATCCCTTGATTCTACTAGCCCAAAGAGCTCTATTTAACTCTCTTTTGAATGCATCCAGTGAATCGGCCTCCACTGCCTTCTGTGGCAGAGAATTCCACAAATTCACAACTCTCTGTGTGAAAAGGTTTTTCCTCATCTCAGTTCTAAATGGCCTACCCCTTATTCTTAAACTGTGGCCCCTGGTTCTGAACACCCAACATCGGGAACATGTTTCCTGCATCTAGCGTGTCCAATCCCTTAATAATTTTATGTTTCAATAAGATCCCCTCTCGTCCTTCTAAATTCCAGTGAATACAAGCCCAGTCGCTCCATTCTTTCATCATATGACAGTCCCGCCATCCCGGGAATTAATCTGGTGAACCTACGCTGCACTCCCTCAATAGCAAGAGTGTCCTTCCTCAAATTAAGAGACCAAAACTGCACACAATACTCCAGATGTGGTCTCACCAGGCCGAGTACAACTACAGAAGGACCTCTTTGCTCCTATACTCAATTCCTCTCGTTATGAAGATCAACATGCCATTAGCTTTCTTCACACGCCTGTTGTATCTGCATGCTTACTTTCTGTGACTGATGTAGAAGGATACCCAGGTCTTGTTGTACTTCCTCTTTTCCTGACCTGACACCATTCAGATAATAATCTGCCTTCCCGTTCCTGCCACTAAAGTGGATAACCTCACATGTATCCACATTATACTGCATCTGCCACTCACTCAACCAGTCCAAGTCACCCTGCATTCTCATAGCATCATCTTCACAGTTCACACTGCCACCCAGCTTTGTGTCATCTGCAAACTTGCTAATGTTACTTTTAATTCATCTAAATCATTAATGTACTGTATATTGTAAATAGCTGCGGTCCCTGCACGAGCCTTGCGGCACCCCACTAGTCACTGCCTGCAATTCTGAAAGGGACCCATTAATCCCTACTCTTTGTTTCCTATCTGCCAACCAATTTTCTATCCGTCAAAACCGTATCCCCAATACCATGTGCTCTAATTTTGCCCACTAATCTCCTGTATGGGACCTTATTAAAAACGTTCTAAAAGTCCAGGTACACCACATCCGCTGGCTCTCCTTTGTCCATTTTATTTGTTATATCCTTAAAAAATTCCAAAAGATTTGTCAAGCATGATTTCCCCTTCGTAAATCCATGCTGACTTGGACTGATCCTGTCACTGCTATCCAAATGCGCCACTGATACATCTTTAATAATCAACTCCAGCATCTTCCCCACCACTGATGTCAGGCTAACTGGTCTATATTTCCCTGCTTTCTCGCTCCCTCCTTTCTTGAAAAGTGGGATAACATTAGCTACCCTCCAATCCACAGGGACTGATCCTGAATCTATAGAACATTGGAAAATGATCACCAATGCATCCACGATTTCTCGAGCCACCTCTTTGAGTACCCTGGGATGCAGACCATCAGGCCCCATGGATTTATCAGCCTTCAGTCCCGTCAGTCTACCCAACACCATTTCCTAACTAATGTGAATTTTCTTCAGTCCCTCCATCAACCTATGTCCTCTATCCCCTAGGACATCTGGGAGATTATTTGTGCCTTCCTTAGTGAAGACAGAACCAAAGTACCTGTTCAACTCGTCTGCCATTTCCTTGTTCCCCATAATAAATTCACCAGTTTCTGTCTTCAGGGTACCCACATTTGTCTTAACTAAGGTTCAGCGGATTTCTCTTCACTTGCTGGCCAATACTTACAACTGCCTAATAACATTGAGATGGATTATCAGATAATTATTAATTTGTTTTTTATTAATCTATGCTGTTTGCATATTGACTATTCTGTTTCCTTAATAATAATAACAACACTTCATTGACTGTACGGTATCCTTTGGTCACGAGAGGAAGTGTGCAAATGCAGGCTTTCTCTTGCTTATATAAGCTGTGGCAATTGATGCCAAGACTAACAGCACTTTCAAGATTCATGTAAAAAGTGTTATCTGATTAAGAATAAAACATCTCAACTGCACCTGATATCGTTAAACACTGAACCCTTCATTTTCTTTTCCGGTGTTTCCGTATTCGTGGATATAAGTAGTTCTAGTTCTAATGTGCCACATAGGCACAGCTGGTAGAGTTGCTGCCTCACAGAGTCAGAGATCTGGGTTTGATCCTGACCTCAGGTGCTGTCTGTGTGGAGACAGTGTTAAAAAAATTTGGTCCCATTCAAATCTGGCCCCCCAGGGGGCAGCACTGTGGCACAGCGGTAGAGTTGCTGCCTGGAGCTCCAGTGACCCGGGACTGATTCTTCTCCTGTGACTACATGGGATGTCTCAGGGTGCTCTGTTTTCACAAGTTCACAAGTTACAGGGGTAGAATTAGGCCATTCGGACCATTGAGTCTACTCCGCCATTCAATCATGGCTGATCTCCGAATTCCATTTTCCCGCCATCTCCCCATGACCCCTGACACCCGTTCTAATCAAGAATTTGTCTATTTCTGCCTTAAAAATATCCACTGACGTGGCCTCCACAGCCCTCTGTGGCAATGAGTTCCACAGATTAACTACCCTCTGACTAAAGAAGTTCCTCCTCACCTTTCTAAGAGAGCCCTTTAATTCTGAGGCTATGACCTCTGGTCCCAGACTCTCTCACCAGTGGAAACATCCTTTCCACATCCACTCTATCTATGCCTTTCATTATTCTGTAAGTTTCAATGAGGTCCCCCCTCAATCTTCTAAACTCCAGTGAGTAGAGGCTCACACATACATGTGCACACATTTTCCTCCCACACTCCAAAGACATGCAGGCTTCGGTAAAATGATAAATCGTCCCTAGTGTGTCGGATAGTGCTCGGGTACGGGGATTGCTGGTCGGTATAGACCCGATGGGCAGAAGATCCCACTGTATCTCTAAACTAAACTAAACGAAACAATTCCTTTAAACTCTGCTTCTCTCATCTTAAACCTATGCTCTCTAGTCTTTCACGTTTCCACCCTGGGAAAAAGGTTTTGAACGTCTACCCTTCTTCCTAAGCCTCTCCTAATCTTAGTACTTATATGAGCTCTCTCCTCAATCTCTGACGTTCTGAAGATGGGTACCGACCTGAAATGTCACCTGTCTTTCCATATATGCTGCCTGATCTATTGAGTTCCTCCAGCACTTTGCGTTTTGCTCAAGATTTCAGCATTTGCAATTATTTGTGTCTCCCTGAATAAAATAATTATTTGGTCCTTTAAACTAAAATTCTCATTGTAAAATCTCCTTGTGCTCCACCTCCCCCCCCCCCCCCTCCCCACACCACCACACAACCTCCGCATACCACCCCACCACCACACAACCTCCGCATACCAGAGAAAACTCTATCCTTCACCCTGGAACTTCTTACATAACAGCACAGCGTGGAGCATGAGGCATTCTGAAGAAGGGTCCCAACCCGAAACATCACCTATCCATGCTCTCCAGAGATGCTGCCTGACTTGCTGGAGTTGCTCCAGCGCTTTGTGTCTTTTTTTTGTAAACCAGCACCTGCAGTTCCTCGTATCTTTGTTCACTTTCTAGATGGTTTATAAGTGTAATAGTCATAAACCCTTTTATACAACATTATAATTACCACCTTTTTCAAAGGGGGGTGGCGATTCTTATTTTGAGGCCTCTTTATGGGATTAACCACAGTAATTTGCTCATGTTGTGTATGCAGTTTACATCACCTTTTCAAGTTTCCAAGATAAACATAAACAGGAATAGTCATATTGTGGGAAACTGTGATTCCGTGACCTCTCAAAGGCACCCCTGCCATAATCATCATATCATATCATATCATATATATACAGCCGGAAACAGGCCTTTTCGGCCCACCAAGTCCGTGCCGCCCAGTGATCCCCGCACATTAACACTATCCTACACCCACTAGGGACAATTTTTACATTTACCCAGCCAATTAACCTACATACCTGTACGTCTTTGGAGTGTGGGAGGAAACCGAAGATCTCGGAGAAAACCCACGCAGGTCACTACACAGAAGCTGTACAGTAAAAACCTCTCAATCATTGTCGTTATGGTGGAAAATAAAGTGCGTTTTATGTGCCATTCCATTTGTGGTTGTATTTCAGGTCCTTTGACAGGCTCCAGGACAACGCTTCAGGGAACCTTCAGTTGCTGGAATGGGGTAGCTATTAAACTGAGGCAGCTCTGCGATTTCACTGAGGACTGCAGCGAGGCAGAAGATGAAGGAGCAGTGTGCAGTGAGTCCATTCATCTTTATTTTACATGCATGCTGATGTCAATGTGATAGCTCATCAGCCGTTATCCACTACAGACTTACCATTTTGTTAGACGCTATCAGATTTTGTTTGGCAACATCCGATTATTTACTGTTTAATGTTGGCAGATCTATTTCGTACAGTCTAGTTTAGTGAATTTTATTATTGTCGCATGTACCCAGGTACAGTCAAAAGCTTTTGTTTGCGTGCTCACCAGTCAAAGAAAAGACTGTGCATGAATACAATCAATGTAGAAAGGAAGAACTGAAGATGCTGGTTACCAAGTGCTGGAGTAACTCAGCGGGTCAGGCAGCATCTCTGAAGCATGCAGATACAGCAGGCAGTGAAGAAAGCCAATGGAATGGTGGCCTTCATAACAAGAGGAGTTGAGTATAGGAGCAAAGAGGTCCTTCTGCAGTTGTACAGGGCCCTAGTGAGACCGCACCTGGAGTACTGTGTGCAGTTTTGGTCTCCAAATTTGAGGAAGGATATTCTTGCTATTGAGGGCGTGCAGCGTAAGTTTACTAGGTTAATTCCCGGAATGGCGGGACTGTCATATGTTGAAAGACTGGAGCGACTAGGCTTGTATACACTGGAATTTAGAAGGATGAGAGGGGATCTTATCAAAACGTATAAGATTATTAAGGGGTTGGACACGTTAGAGGCAGGAAACATGTTCCCAATGTTGTGGGAGTCCAGAACCAGGGGCCACAGTTTAAGAATAAGGGGTAGGCCATTTAGAACGGAGATGAGGAAAACCTTTTTTAGTCAGAGAGTTGTTAATCTGTGGAATTCTCTGCCTCAGAAGGCAGTGGAGGCCAATTCTCTGAATGCATTCAAGAGAGAGCTAGATAGAGCTCTTAAGGATAGCCAGGGATAGTCAGGGGGTATAGGGAGAAGGCAGGAATGGGGTACTGATTGAGAATGATCAGCCATGATCACATTGAATGGCGGTGCTGGCTCGAAGGGCCGAATGGCCTACTCCTGCACCTATTGTCTATTGTCAATTGTCTAATGAGAAGTGTCTCGACCCGAAATGTCACCTATTCAATCTGAAGAATGCTCTCGACCCAAAACGTCACCAATTCATGTTCATGAGAGATGTGTAGAAAGGAACTGCAGATGCTGGTTTATACCAAAGATCGAGGCAAACTGCAGAAATAACTCAGCGGGTAAGGCAGCATCTCTGGAGAAAAAGATAAGGTGACATTTTGGGTCATCTATATAGGTATATAGGTGACAGGAAGAGTTCTGACCCAAAACGACCCTGATCCATGTTCTCCAGAGATGCTGCCTGACCTGCTGTTACTCCAGCAATATGTGTCCTTTTATGAATACAACCAAGTCGTCCACATTGCACAGAAAATTGGCTTCTGTAAATTACATAGAAACATAGAAAATAGGTGCAGGAGGAGGCCATTTGGCCCTTCGAGCCAGCACTGCCATTCATTGTGATCATGGCTGATCATCCACAATCAGTAACCTGTGCCTGCCTTCGCCCCATATCCCTTGATTTCACTAGCCCCTAGAGCTCTATCTAACTCTCTTTTAAATTCATCCAGTGAATTGGCCCCCACTGCATTCTGTGGCAGAGAATTCCACAAATTCACAACTCTCTGGGTGGAAACAATTCTTCTCACCTCAGTTTTAAATGGCTTCCCCTTTATTGTTAGACTGTAGCCCCTGGTTCTGGACTCCCCCAACATTGGGAACATTTTTCCTGCATCTAGCTTGTCCAGTCCTTATAATTTTATATGTCTCTATAAGATCCCCTCTCATCCTTCTAAACTCCAGTGAATACAAGCCCAGTCTTTCCAATCTTTCCTCATATGACAGTCCCGCCAGCCCAGGGATTAACCTTGTGAACCTACGCTGCACTGCCTCAATAGCAAGGATGTCCTTCCTCAAATTAAGAGACCAAAACAGCACACAATACTCCAGATGTGGGTCTCACCAGGGCCCTATACAACTGCAGAAGGACCTCTTTACTCCTATACAAATCCTCTCGTTGTGAAGGCCAACATGCCATTAGCTTTCTTCACTGCCTGCTATACCTGCACGCTCACTTTCAGTGACTAGTGTACAAGGCCACCCAGGTTTAGGTGTGGAAAAAGGTGATTCAGATATTCAGAGTATTCAGGTTTGGAAACAAGAGTCAAGGTTGTTTTATTGTCATATGTCCCAAAACAGAACAATGAAATTCCTACTTGCAGCAGCACAGCAGACATGTAAACATAGTACTCTGTAAAATCCATATATATATATACACACACATATACATACACATACACCCCCCCCCCCCCCCCCACCACAATCCACGGCGGGTCCCCCTTAGTTCTTAAGTGTTACACCAGGGGAAAGAAAGTGCCTTAAGATCACAAAAACTGCTGAAAAATTAGAACAAACCTCCTGATGGGTGATAAAACACTGGGGAACACGTTAAGAAAAATGCTGTTCTCCAGGTTACTCTCATTTTCGAATCCACAGTAACATTTTTCCAGGAGTTGTGTGAGTGCATTTCCATCCCAAGCTTTTCAAATCAATCTCTTTAATACCGGGGATTAAGAGCTGTGAACAGCTGATTAAAACTGCTTAAGATTTGACTTTGACTAATATCAGCAGAATTTTTTTAAATGGGTAATGACAGGGTTAGTAATTGCTGTACTATTCAAAATACGTTGGGCTTAATGTTTTATAGGCGGCACCTTGTAATAGCAAATGTGTCTGCATGAAGCTGAAAATGCACAAATTCCCAACTCAGAATGGAAAACACCATCACTTCATTAAGTGGGGTCGCCGATTCACCGTCAAGTGAGAGGTTAACCTACTGTTAACTAACAACTTTAAAGACCAAGATTAGAAAGTATATGCATGCCCATCCTTTGTTTTTTATAACATTTGTGATTACATGCCAGCATGATAGAATGCACATCACCTTTTAAGTAATCACCTACCTTATATGCGTAACCTAATGATAAATTATTCCCGGAATGATTAAATGCAATGATTATAATGGACATTGTTTAATCAAAGTCTGCGAGACATTCAATGTTGATGACAAGTAGGAGTTATTGCACCGTTATTTTTTGGGAGGTTACAAAAATATATTTATTTTATATGGATCTGGTTGTTTAAAATGGATAATAACATTTATCATCATTACTGATTTCTTTGGACATGGTCTACTGCCAATGTAGTAATGCCTAGAATCCTGCTTATGCCACATCAATGAGATTGATGTGTTTTGTGTAACATAAGCAGCTTGTGTAGATCTTTTTCCACAATCCACAATTCTCAGTAAAACCTTTAAACAGTTCAAAGTTGATTTTATATTCTCATGTTAATCCTGTCAATGGAAAGTGTCACCTTGCATGAAGCCATCCAGTCAACAAAAAGACTACACATTATTGCAATCAAGCCTCCCATAGTGTACAGGTACAACCGGGGTTTAGTGCCAGGTAAACCATCGCAGGTAGATAGGGTGGTCAGAACATTGGCCTTCATCAGTCAGAGTATTGAGTATCGAAGCTCGAGGGTCATGTTGCAGTTATATAAGATGTTGGTAGGCCCATATTTGTGTTCAGTTTTATGCACCATGTTATAGGAAAGATATAGTCAAGCTGGAAAGGGTGCAAAGAAGATTTACGAGGATGTTGCCAGAGCTCAAGGCCCTGAGCTATAAGGAGAGGTTGAGCAGACTAGGACTCTATTCCTTGGTGCGCAGGAGGATGATGGGTGATCTTATAGAAATGTATAAAACTGTGGTAAGAATAGATCAGGTAAACGCACAGAATCTTTTGCCCAGAGTAGGGGAACCGAGAACCAGAGGGTATAGGTGAAATGTGAGGAGGGAAAGATTTAATAGGAAACTGAGGGATAACTTTGTTACACAAAGGGTGATGGGTATATGGAAAGAGCCGCTGGAGGAGGTAGTTGAGGCAGGTACTATTGCAATGTTTAAGAAACATTTAGACAGCTACATGGACAGGATAGGGTTAGAGGGATATGGACCAAATGCAGGCAGGTGGGGATAATGTAGATGGGACATGTTGGTGCGTGTGGCCCAGTTGGGCCGCTGCTCTGGGCCTGTTTCCATGCTCTGGGCCTGTTTCCAGACTCTATGATTCCATGACTCTATAAAGTTGAATAAAAGGTTGAATAAAAGGTTGTCCAAGTGTCTCCAATTACATAGACGATAGGTAATGTACCTAGCGCAGGCAGCTTTATTCATTAAACAGCTACCAAAATGTATCCAAGTTCAGCACAAGGAAAAAGAGTACAGCAGTAAATCTAAAGGATGGGATATCCATATATTCATTTCTTTGGGGTCTGGGTGTCACTGGTAAGACCAACATTTATTGCCCATCCTTAATTGCCCTCTAATCTGCTCAAGTTCTTCTGGTGAAGATATTCCAATAGTTCAAATAGGAGGGAATTCCAAGATCTTACCATTCATATGAATGACTTGGATGAAGACACTGAAGATATGGTTGCTAAATGTGCTGTTTAAATTGGATTTTTTAAAAATCCATTTTGTTTTAAGGGGTGAGAGTCTGCAGGACTTTCAATTTCGCAGGGATTGGGTGTCCTTAGTGCTTGACTTAAAACTTTCCAGTATGCTGGTGAATCAAATAATTAGGAGAGCTAGCAGAATGTTACTGTTCGTAGCGAGGGGAATTGGATATAAAAATAGAGAAATTAGGTTTCAGTTCTATGGGATATTGGTCAGACAACATCTGAAGTACCGCAAACAGTACTGTTCTCCTGATTTAAGGAACATTGTCAATGCAATAAAAGCTGTTCAGCAAATGTATTCTGGACCGATACTTGAAATGGGAAGGCACAAAGTGCTGGAGTAACTCAGAACATGGATCTCCACATTCTCCAGAGCTGCAGCCTGACCCGCTGAGTTACTCCAGCATGTTGTGTCTTTTTTTTGTAAACCAGCACCTGCAGTTCCCTGTACCTACCTGAAATGGGCAGTGTGCCTTATGTGGAAAAGTTGGTCGGGTTAGACACATTTTTGCTGGAATTTAGAGTGCGATAGAACACGATTGAAATGTGTTAAATTGAAATATATAAGAAATGAGAAGTTTAGAAGAAGGATATGAGCCAAACGCAGGCATGTGGGACTAGTGTGGATGGGGCACGTTGGTCGGCATGGGCAAGTTGGGCCAAAGAGCCTGTTTCCACACTGTTTGTGCAGGGCAGAACTTCAGATGCTGCCTGACCCGGTGAGTTACTCCAGGATTTTGTGTCTGTCCATACTCTATGACTCTATGACTCTACAAGTTCCTGAGAGTGGGCACGGAGAGAACATTTCCTCTTGTAGGAAATTCAAGAACAAGAGGTCAAGGTTTTGATAGAGTCGACGCAAGATTTTTTCTCTGAAGATTATGAAGGCATTCTCTTCCTGCAGGGTGATAGTTTACAATGAGTAGAGATGAAAGCAGAGTTGAGGTTACAATCAAATCAGCCATAATCTTATAAAATGATGAACCAGTCTTGAGGGGTGAAGTGGCCTACCTCTGTTTCAAATTAATATGATTGTAAAATGGATTATTAAATGCTTAACTCTCGTATTTGAGGGGCATTACTATTGTCAAATTGACAGCTACATTTGTTTGCATTACAACATTAGAATAAAAGGATGTGCCTTTAGAATGGAGTTTAGTTTAGGGAAACAGGCCCTATGGCCCTGCACCAACCAGCGATCCCCGTACATGAGCACAATTCCACACACGAGGAACAATTCACCATCTTTACCAAAGCCATTTAACCTACAAACCTGCACATCTTTGGATTATGGGAAGGAAACCCGAGCAGCCGGGGAAAACCCATGCGGTCACAGGGAGAACGTACAAACTATAAGGCAGCAACTCTACCGCTGCACCACTGTGCCGCCCACAGTGGTTGTTATATCTATGGAATTCATTAGCACAAATGGCTGTGCTGGCCAAGACATTGGGTAGTTTTAAATCGGAGATTGATAGGTTCTTGATTAGGAAGGGTGTCAAAGGTTATGGGGAGAGAGCAGGAGAATAGGGTTGACAGGAAAAAATAAATCAGCCATGATTGAATGGCAAAGTAAACTCAATGTCTTAATTCTGCTGCTGTGTCATATGGTCTAACAGTAACTACACTTAAATAGTACGTCAATGACAGTATTTGACCCACGATGTTCAGGCAAAGTGAAAGACCCCATAGAAATCGTCAAGTTCATTGTTGTTATCGGTTCATTTGATCTTGCAGCCTGTTACAACCTTCATTACTGAGGAAAGGGATAGTGCTGGGATACTATGAAAGGTTAAATTGGTATTTGAGGGATCTCTTTATTTACCTTGTGGAAGGAAAAGATAGAGAAAAGAAGCAATTCAAATTAGAGTTTTCATCCTGAAAGTATATAATGCTTCCCATATTTTAAAGTGGAGATTGAGAGATACTTGATTGATAAGGTTGCCAAGGGTTATGGGGAGAAGGCAGGAGAATGGGGTTGAGAGTGAAAGGTAGGTCAGCCATGATTGAACGGCGGAGTAGACTCGATGGGCTGAATGGCCTACCTCTGCCCCTATAACTTATGAACTTATTACTATCCAACAATACTTTCAACATCTTTACTATAATTTACATTTGTTGCCTCTTTACAAATTATCCGAAACATTAATTTTTCTGAAAAAATATTTTCTTGTATCTAATTTAACATAATTCCGAATCATTTTCTTTTATCGTTTCTTATTTTCTGGTCCAATATTCCAGTTTAGTGTGTTAATATTCTAAATTTACTTTATTGTGCTGTTAAATGCCATGGGCTCACTCCTCATTCAGCTTCTATCTGAGAATAGAGTTTGAAGAAAAACGGTATATTTTTGGAAATGTCAATGATGAGAGAGTATAGATTTATCGTGAGAGGGGCAAAGTTTAAAGGAAAATCACTCTCTAGTTGGTGAGAGGACGCTTCAGTTGCCTTATAACAGCTGGAGGAAACCGTCCCTGAATCTGGATACTGACTCCCTCCACCGCCTCCCTTCCCCTTACATATTTAAGGTGAGAGGGGCAAAGTTTAAAGGAGATGTGCCGGGCAAGTTTTTTTACACAAAGGGTGGCGGGTGTCTGGAACACGTTGTCAGGATTGTGATGGAGGCAGATACCATAGTGGCTTTTAAGACACTTTTAGATGGTGCATGAATATACATAGGACGAAGGAGCATGGATCAAGGTTTCAAGGTCAGTTTATTGTCACGTGTACCAATTAAGGTACAGTGAAATTTGAGTTACCATACAGCTATACTAAGTAAAAAGCAACAAGACACACAACCACATGAAAGTTAACATAAACATCGATCACAGTGGATTCCACATTCCTCACTGTGATGGAAGGCAATAAAGTTCAATCTTCTTCCTCTTGTTCTCCCGTGGTTGGGGCAGTCAAACCATCCACAGTCGGGGCGATCAAAGCCCCCACAGCCAACGATCGAAGCCCCCCTCAGGGTGATTGAAACTCCCACATCGGGGCGGCCTCTTCTTACCAGAGACTGTGGGCTTCACGATGTTAAAGTCCACATGCCCCGCGGTTGGAGCTTCGATCCCCAGCAAAGGGATCACAAGTTCCGCGATGTTAAAGTCCCGCAGACGCCCGTGGCTTGGAGCGCCCGTTGGTCTCCAGGAAACGCCGCCATCTCCTCGATGTTAGGCCGCAGTGGGCACGGAGATACGATACGGAAAAAAATCGCATCACCGTCGAGGTCAGAGATTGAAAAAAAGGTTTCCCCCCACCACCCCCTCCCCCATCGCCCACATAAAACAAACCAAGGGACATTAAAACATACTTTTTAACACAGACTAAAAATAACAAAAAGAAGAAAAGACAGGCAGACTGTTGGCGAGGCAACCACTGCTGGTGGCACCACCCGATCATGTGCAGGCAGATGAGATCAGTTTACCTTGGCATTGTGTTCAGCATAGTCATTGTGGGATGAAGGGCATGTTCCCGTGCTTTATTGCTCTGTTCTTTTTGCACACTTTATGTTAATCTCGGTGCTATTTGCATTGGCCGCATATCCTTTGACCGCCCACGATATTAAAGGGTATTGACAAAGTCCTTGAGAGAATGGTTTGAAGCAACAATATGCAACATTGAAAATGATAGAATTCTAAATGTACATAGTACTTTGTCTACATGTTCTGTAGTGCTGCTGCAAGTAAGAATTTCATTGTTCTGTCTGGGACATAGGACAATACGACACACTTGGACTTGACTATTGAATGTAGTGGAAATGCACAGTGTATGACTTTTTCTGATGCAGGAGGAGAGGTGGCCAGCTCTGAGCAAGGCACCCAATGTTTTTTCCCGACGAGTGTTGCTGAGTTTGCCGTTCCCTTTCCAATGTCTTGTGCCTCAACTTATAGAATAGAAACAGCTGTCCATACTGTAAACCAGCCCGAGGCATCATCTACATCCATCAAAGACTCGTTAACTACCCGGCAAAAACTAAGCTGACCACTTAAAGACAAATCCATCTAATTGCGAATGAAACTATACTTTATAAACATGGCATTTTGAAGTAGAAGATAGACAAAAATTGCAGAAGTTAATCAGCGGGTCAGGCAGCATTCCCGTAGAAAAGGAATAGGTGATGTTTTGGGTCGAAACCCTTCTTCAGATATTTTGACCCGAAACGTCACCTATTCCTTTTCTCCAGAAATGCTGCTTGCCACTTTGAAACAGATTGCTGGAAATAATCCACTCTTGCTGCCACACATCCCCAATGAATTCAATGATACTTTATTATCACATGTACAGTGAAATGCTTTGTTCAGTTCCGTTTCAGTTTAGTTTTATTGTCACGTGTACCTAAGTACAGTGAAAAGCTTTGTTGCGTGCTAACCAGTCAGCAGAAGGACAATACATGATTACAACCGATCCATTTACAGTGTATAGATACATGATAAGAGAATAACATTTAGATAAGGGAATGACATTTAGATAAAGGAATAATGTTCAAGTGTTTTGCACACAACCTGGTAAAATCATACAGCAGATCTCACCTCAGCAGTACACAAGAGTCGCCACATCAAATACTTGTATCACCTCATCTGCTTCTGTAATTGTTTATTTTGGATAGGAAAATCATAGATACTCTTCTTTCACCTTCCAGGTAACCTTCCAGCCGGCTCACACTGTTCGTTCGAAGAAGACGATTGTGGGTGGTTTTCAGTGACATCCGAGATGTATGAACCAACGTGGACAGTGAAAGACGCACGATCTTCCAGTGAAGAACCAGGGAGAAAAACATGTTATTCCGAAGGTGCCTGATACAAAATTTCACCTTTGAGCCAAGTGATATTAATTTAAAGGCTTAATAGTTTAGTTTTGTCATTTGTACCAAGGTAGTTGAACACTGGCCTTGATAGTTTAATAGTTTAGTTTATTGTCAGTTGTACCGAGCGAGGTCCAGTGAAAAGCTTTTTGTTGCATGCTATCCAGTCAGTGGAAAGACTATGCATGATTACAATCAATCTGTCCACAGTGTACAGATGCAGGATAAAAGGTATAACATTTAGTGCAAGGTAAAGTCTGATTAAGGATATGTCAAGGGTCTCCAATGAGGTCGATGGGAGGTCAGGACCCATACCTAGTTGGTGAGAGGACAGTTCAGTTGCTCGATAAAAGCTGGGAAGAAACTGTCTCTGAATCTGGATACTGACTCGCAACCCCGCCCCTGCCCCCCCCCCCCCCCCCCCCCACCTCTCCCTTCCCCATTCCCTTCCACCTACAGCATATCCCTCCTTTTGGCTCCTCTTCTCCCCTTATCTGACACCCTTTTATTTTATTTTTTACCTTTTGACTTGTTCTCTTTATGAATCAGAGTGGGTTTGATCCTGACTACAGGTGCTGTCTGTACGGAGTTTGTATGTTTTCCCTGTGACCCTGTGGGTTTTCTCTGGGTGCTCCGGTTTCCTCCCATACTCCAAAGATGTTCAGGTTTGTAGGTTTGTAGGTTAATTGGCTTTGGTAAAATAGTAAAATTGTCCCTTGTGTGAAGGATAGTGTAAGTGTACGGGGTCATCGCTGGTTGGTGTGGACTCGGTAGGCCGAAGTACCTGTTTCCATGATCTTTCAACAAAGTCTGAAGTCTAATACTTCAGAGTAAAGCTACAGGAGGTCTAGGACTAACCATTAACAATCATTTCTCCCCCTGCAGAGAGGGTGAGCAGTTAAAAGACCCAGAGTCAGTCATGATCCCAAAGTTGATCCCATAGTTGAAATCTCTCACAAATGTTTAACTAACTCCAGTATCAAGAGGATCAGAAGGGCTCCCAATGCCCACTCAAAAATGCATTCAGAGGGGAGACCTGGTAGCAATGATAAAATTATGAGAGGCAAAATAACGAAAGACAATCAGAACTTCTTTACCAGGATGTAAGTGGCAAAGGCTAGAGGGCATAACTTTCAGGTGAGAATGGGCAACATTTAAATGAGATACCCGGGGCAGGTTTTCTTTTACACAGAGGGTAGTGGGTGCCTGGAACGGGCTGCCAGGGGTGGTGATGGAGGCAGATACGATAGTGGCGTTCAAGAGGTTTTTGCGTAGCCACATGGGTATGCAGGGAATGGAGGGATATGTATCACATACAGGCAGAGGAGATTAGTTTATTCCATCAACATGTTCAGCATGAACAATGTGCTGTGCTGTTTTATGTTCAATGTTGTGTTCCCAAACCATGCTGTGATGCATGGCGATAAAACATAATCAGATGAACACTGATTAAGAAGACTGCTATGTCAAGCTTCCTAACATTTGTAGCTGCAGATGTAAACTGTCACATTACTTGAGAAAGTGCAAACAGAAAACTGTGCAGGAATCAGCAAGCAACCCCATTTCCAACCTTAACTGTGAAGGAAAGTCACTAAGGCAGCAGTGAAATATAACTGAGTCTACTGCAGCAGGAACTGCCTCCAGGATCACCCTGCAGCTGAATTGTTTGCCTTTGGCTATCCTTCTTTGCAGCGAAGATAGACACAAAGTCTGCAGCATCTCTGGAGAAAAAGGAGAGGCGATGTTTTGGGTCGGAGCCCTTTGTCAGACCCTTCTTTGTGCTTGATATGACTTTGGGCACCTAGAGAGTTTTCCCCTCTGATTCCTTTCGAATTCACTAGGGCTCCACTGTGCACCTTACACTTCCGAATGAGTCTAAAATAAAATGGAATAAATGCAAAATTAAAACAGATAGTACTGGAAATATGCAGCAGATCAGACAGTGTTCATGAGTGGAGAACATCTCAGGTCAATGATATTTCATCACAAGATGAAATATGGACTCAATTGCATGATAAAGAACTTTATTTGTCATTCGGTACCGAGATACCGAACGAAATTACATTTCCAGCAGTTACAAAACACAACAAAAAAAGAAAAGAACACAAGACACACGACCCCAACACAAACATCCATCACAGTGACTCCAAACACCCCTCACTGTGATGGAGGCAACAAAACTTCCCCTTTCTTCCCCCACGCCCACGGACAAACAGCTCAACCCCTACCGAGGCGACCGACTCGCACAACCCCCACAAGGAGATGGAAGTCCCCGCGGCCGAGCCGCACCGGGCGCTGAAACGTCCCGCGGCCTTACAAGGCGATTGAAGTCCCCGCGGCCGAGCCGCACCGGGCGCTGAAATGTCCCGCGGCCTTACCGGGCGATGGAAGGCCCCGCGGCCGAGCCGCACCGGGCGCTGAGACGTCCCTACCAAGAGAGGAATCTCCTTCAGTGAGTGGAACTCATTTCCCAATTGAGTCAGATTGGATTGGTCTAATTCAGGCAAGTTTGGACTAAGGGTATGAGGGATTTGTGGGCAAGGTGTAAAGTGTGAAATAGATCAGTTGAGCATTGCATGTTACAAATGCAATGAAGATAATTGTAACTTTGTGCAGTATTGTAAATAGGTCATAGTAAATTGACAATACATTTTTCATCTCCCCTCAATTTTTATTGCCATTGTCAATATACACACCAGTCACAATCACTCCTTAGTCGCACAAGTCCTATTTATTTACACCATTTTTCTATGCATTGAATTTCCAATTCTGCAGCCATCTTTTAGACTTTAGATTTTAGATATACAGCACAGAAACAGGACCTTTGGCCCACTGAGTCCACACCGAGCTGCGATCACTGGCACTATCCAACACACTAGGGACAGTTTACATCTGATTTTGGATAATCAGCCATGATCATATTGAATGGCGGTGCTGGCTTGAAGGGCTGATTGGCGTACTTCTGCATCTATTTTCTATGTTTCTATTTACAATTTTACCGAAGCCAATTAACCTATAAACTTGTATGTCTTTGGAGTGTGGGAGGAAACCGGAGCACCTGGAGAAAACTCACATGGTCACATGGAGAATTTACATGATTGAACCAGGGTGTCTGGCGCTGCAAGACAGCAACTCTACTGCTGCACCACCATGCTGCCCCTGTGGTAATTGTAGACAACATCCCTGTCTACGTAGAAAAAAGAAACTGCAGGTGCTAGTTTACAAAAACAGATACAAAGTGCTGGAGTAATTCGGTGGGTCAGGCAACATCTCAGCAGGGATTTTATGTGGCATATGATGCCTGCATTTGGTGTTATTTGCTACAAGGATGGATTGGACAAACCATGATTGTTTGTTCCTGGAACGATGAAGGCTGAATGGAAACCTGATAGAAATATGTCAAATTACGTAAGGTAACATAAGTCAGAACCTTTTTTTCCCGAGGTTGGAAATGTCAAAGACTAGAGAGTGTGGTGTTAAGATGAGAGGGCAAAGTTTAAAAGAGATGTGCTGGGAATTTGTTTTACACAGAGGTGGTGGGTGCCTGGAATGTGCTGCCCGGTTTGTTGGTGGAGGCAGAAATGATAGTGGAGTTTAAGAAGATTTTGGATAGGCACATGGTCATGTAGCAAATGGAGGAATATGGATCATGTGCAAGCAGAAGCAATCAGTTTTATTTTTAGTTTTTTGTAGTTTATTGTCACGTGTACCGAGGTACAGTGAAAAGCTTTTGTTGCGTGCTAACCAGTCAGTGGAAAGACTGCAAATGATTGCAACCCAGCCGTACACAATGTACAGATACAGGATAAAGGGAATAGTTTATCTTGTCATGATGTCCTGGCATGGGCATTGTGGGCCAAAGGTGCCTGTTCCTAGGCTTTAGTGTTCTATTTTCTAAAACCTCTGCAAAATTCTCACCTCTATTGTCCTTTACTATTAAGATTTGTGTTGAGTTGAAAGGGCAGATGTATTGTGCCCAGAATAATTTAATTTCCAATTCTGCAGTCGTCTGTGTTTAGTTAACAGTCTACACGAGGCCAGTAATCTGTTGATGTGCTTGGGATTTTTTTTTGTTACGATGGGATGAAAGATGATGTCAACATCCATCAGGGCTTCGAATCGACCAGTCTAGGACTACTGAATCACCATGACCTTGTGCACATCATCTTCATTTGACAGTGTTACAGGCAGCATTGCCTTATTTCAAGGAACAGAAAATCAATCCTATTGATATTGGTTTGGTGCATTACCTTCTTGTGATTAGAGTGAATTGAAGCAGTCTATTGATGTACAATTCTGTTAGTAAAATTGAATTTTTTTTAAAAATCTTACATTTAGGCACACCCTTTCACACGAGTCTGCACAAGTCCACAATGATATAATTCAGTTTACTGGTCTAACTGGTCATTAGCTTTTCTTGATGATAGATCTTTTGCATTATATGAAATTGAACTACTGCCACTACACCTAGACTATTATCTGATCTAATTGGATAGATTACAAAACAAAGCTACTTTAGTTTAGTCTAGTTTATGGTCATGTGTACCGAGGTACAGTGAAAGGCTATTTTGTTGTGTGCTATCTAGTTAGCAGAAAGATAATTTCATATACATGATTTCAATCAAGCCGTCCACAGTGTACAGATACAGGATAATGGGAATATCGTTTGGTGTAAGGTAAAGTCCGATTAAAAATAGTCTGAGGATCTCCCATGAGGTAGATGGTGGCTCAGGACCACTCCCTAGTTGGTTACAGGATGGTTCAGTTGTCTGATAACAGCTGGGAAGAAACTGTGTAGGAAGGAGTTGCAGATGCTGGTTTATACTGAAGATCGACACAAAGTGCTGGTGTAACTCAGCGGGTCAGGCAGCATCTCTGGAGAAAAAGGATGGGTGATGTTTTGGGTCGGGACTCTTCTTCAGACCTATTGAAACCATTGGATGAAACTGATGCCGAAGCAGGAGGTGTGCGTTTTCACACTTCTGTACCTTTTGCCCTATGGGAGAGGGGAGAAGAGGGAGTGTCAGGGGTAAGACCCTTCCTTGATTATGCTGGTGTGGGTGAGTGAGACTCGTCCTCGATTATGCTGATGTGAGTGAGAGTGTGTGTGTGTGTGAGTGAGACTTGTCCTTGATTGTGCTTTTCACTGCACCTTGGTACACATGGTACAAAATAAATCTAAACCTGAACGTAAATATCTAAACCTGAAACCCTAAACCATACTAAACTCCTCTGCCAACCAACAGAGCCATGTTGTTTAAACATCTCTCCCCTCCTCTCCGAAGTCATAATAATCCCCAGGAATGAATCCTTTCTTTTTGTTAATTTACTAATTCTTGCTTACTTTCTGCCATTGTTTTTTCTTCTTCCATGTCACGCTGCTAGGAACTAAATATTATTGGAAAATGTATAATTTGCAATGACTGTGAAGCAACCTTTCTCATTGCCAATTTTGAAAGATTTTGCCAATAAATACTGTATATCTGTGGTGCAGACTCCCCCTCTTCCAATGCTGGTTGCTTTCAGTCAACAGTTCAAGGAGATCCCTGATGTTCAGCAACCAATACGTTATCATGAGGAGAATAGAGAGGGTGAATGCACCGAGTCTTTTACCCAGAGTAGGGGAATCAAGAACCAGAGGACATACGTTTAAGGTGAGAGGGCCGAGATTCTATGCAATCCTGAGGGGCAACTTTGTCACTCATAGGCTGGTGGATATATGCAACAAGCTGCCAGGGGAGGTAGTCGAGGCAGGTACTATAATCCCATTTGAAAGACATTTGGAAAGATACATGGATAGGAAAGATTTAGATGGATACGGGCTAATTGCAGGCAAGTGGAACCAGAGTAGATGGGGCATCACGTTCCTTATGGACACGTTTGGTCAAAGAGTCTGTTCCCATGCTATCTGACTCTGTGATTCTGTGCTCTACGGCATGTAAAGCTTAACATGAACTAAATGTATGTCTAGGTAAATGAATGAGTTTGAGTTTAGTTTATTGTCACGCATACTGAGGTACAGTGAACAGCTTTTGGTGCATGCTAACCAGTCAGCGGAAAGACAATACATGATTATAATCGAGCCATCCACAGTATCCAGATACATGATAAAGGGAATAACGTGAAAAAGTGCAAGATAAAGTCCAATCAAAGATAGTCCGAGGATCTCCAATGAGGTAGCTAGTAGCTCAGGACTGCTCTCTAGTAGTTGGTAGGATGGTTCAGTTGCCTGATAACAGCTGGGAAGAAACTGTCCCCGAATTTAGAGGTGTGCATTTTCACACTTCTGGATCTTTTGCCCAATGGGATAGGGGAGAAGAGAGAGCGGCCGGGGTACGACTTGTCCTTGATTATGCTGGTGGCCTTGCCGAGGCAGCGTGAGGTGTGAATGGAGTCAATGGAAGGGAGGTTGGTTTGTGTGATGGTCTGGGCTGCGTCCACAATTCTCTGCAATTTTTTGCTGTCTTGGGTGGAGCTGTTCCCAAACCAAGCTGTGATGCATCCCGATGAAATGTTTCTTACGGGGCATCTGTCGAAGTAGGTGAGAGTTGCTGGGGACATGCTGAACTTCCTAAGCCTTCTAAAGAATGGTATACGTTCCTGTGAAGGAAAAGTAATTTAGTATGACTATTAATTTAAAAAGACTATAACCGCATGAATAATTCTATCAGAAGAATACTCATAGATGGCTAACCAAGAGGATAATGCACAATACTGCACAAACAATTTATACATATATTATAAATATTGAAAAAAATATATATTTTAAAAACAGAGGAATGCAATGGGTTGAAATATTTCTGAGTGGGAATGACAGATCGCATACAAATGTATTTTTCTTTCAGTTCTGGAGTTACTTAATTGTTGTCATGGCTTAGACTTCCATTTAAAACTTAATTATACATCGCATAACAAAGCCTGACATTTTCAGGGTATTTTGGAAAAAGGCAAATTTGTAAATTCATTGAAGTTCCAAACAATTTAAATGATTTCCTTCCGTTCTGGTTTGTAAAAGAGTCCAGCCGTTAACTACACATGTGGATTTCTAGAAGTTGTTTTCCTTTGAAACGCTGTAAAGACTGTGACCGGCAATGTTTCACAATCAATACAATGAAAAATATCTGGATGAACATTGTCAATTGTGACTCATTAATTGTTTAATTCATGCACCCAATTAGTGGCGGTTTGAGTTGAACACTTTGGGGTGGATAAGCTTTTATCTCACGGCTGTTTTTAACACATTGATGGGTCTCATAACACAACTACAAGGCCACTAATAATCTACAGAATATTCAGTGAGATAAATTTACCAACCATTTGCACAGCACAATGATAATCCTTATTAATTTATTATGTCACAGAAGGAGGCTCCGAACTTTTTCTCAGTTGTCCCTCCAGACCACGTATGATGTTACTCTACAAGGTAAAGATAGGCTGCTCATTGTTGACTGAAAGCTATTCGTAGCTGCACCACTTTTCAAAAACTTAGCATTTAAGCTTCCATCAACCTATTTGCCAGGTTTCATTATTTATTTGGCATCTAACACAGCTTAATAGCACAAATGGGTCTCCCAATATGATTCATGCAAACAACGGTGAAAGTGAAAAGCAAAGAACTGCAGCTGCTAGTTGCTGCGCAGCAGGACACAAAGTGCTGGAGTAACTCAATGGGTCAGGCAGCATTTCTGGACAACATGGATAGATATTGTTTCAGTTCGAGACCCTTTAGACTTCAGAGATACAGCGTGAAAATAGGCCCTTCAGCCTACCGAGTCCCTGCCAACCAGCGACCATCCCTTATGCTGGCACTATCCTACGCACTAGGGACAGTTTACAAATTTACCAATGCCAATTAACCTATAAACCTGTTCATCTTTGGAGTGTGGGAGGAAACTGTAGATCAGTGCATGTTCCTTTAACATAGTGACCTCACCACTACTAACCACTCCCCATTGTCTCTTGTATAATTGTAGCTTCCCCACCTCCAGCTCGCTCTCTAGTTCCGGTGATGACCACGGACAGCTAGGGCATAACATGTGTGTAGTGAAATTAATAAACAATATCCAGTAAAAGACTCTGTGTGCAAAGGACGTCTCTTTACATGGTGTCAGAGCGGTAGACTTGCGTCTCCTGTTTATCGGGTTTTTATTTTTAGCATTTGTTCGTCCCAGTTGTGTCCCATCCTTCCACTTTGCCATGGCTCCCTCGTGTCGTCGTCCGGACACGCTTGTTTTTGATGAGGACATAGTGCACCGCTGGACTGTCTTCCAGCGGGACTACGAGCACTATATAGCGATTGCCCATCCTGATGCAACTGCTGCGATAAAAGCTCACCTGCTCCTCAACCTGGCTGGTCCGGAGGCAATGGAACGCTATGCGTCGTTCGAATTCGTCCCTCCGGAGGACCGCAACGACCCGGTATGTCTCATGGCTAAGTTCACTGCCCTGTGCGATATACCCACCAATAACATTATCGAACGTTTCAACTTTTTCTCGCGGCGTCAGACTCCAGGGGAGCACGTTGACGCCTTCATTGCATCTTTAAGACATATGGCTCGGCGGTGCCGCCTTCAGACGATTACACCCGACGAGATGATCAGGGACGTCCTGGTCAACGGTCTCCTAAACTCTAAGCTGCGGGATGAGCTCCTGATGAAGCCTGACCTGTCGCTAACGGACGCCATACATGCCGCACGCATGGCCTCTGCTGTTGGCTCAGTATCTCGGCCGGCGCCCCAGGACATAAATTTCACCGGCCGCCGGCGATTGAATGACCCGCAGACCAGGGTCACCCCCTCCGCGCCCACTATGGTCACCCCTCGCAGATGCCCAAACTGCAACTTCTCGTCACACAGGTATAACGTTTGCCCAGCGCAGGGCAAAACTTGTAATTCCTGCGGGAGGCAGAACCATTTTTCTGCAGCTTGTCGTTCTCGTGGGAGACCTGTCCCTGCTCCTAGAGGGAGTCTAAACAACCTTGCGACCGATGATAGCGCAACCGGTTCCCGGTACCAACATGAGGAACTCCATGGCTCAGATACGACTTCCTCCCATGGAGACTCTATGCTGTTTTCGCTTTTGGGTGCACCTGCATTGATAACGGATCCATCCGTGCATGTTACAGTCAATGGACACTCCTTCCCTGCCAAGGTCGATACTGGGGCTTTTGCAAATGTTATGTCTGTGGGCCTCTTCGAGCAGATAAGCTCGGGGGAGAGGGTTACTCCTGACAACTCCCGCCTCCATGCCTATGGGGGAGGCGTTCTGATTGCCGTGGGAAAGGCAACGGTTATCTGTACTGTTCTGGAGACCTCTCGGCCCCTCACGTTCCTCCTGCTAGCATCTGACAACGTCACCCTGCTGGGCGCCCGTGCATGCCAGGACTTTGGTTTGGTCTCATTCCACCGCGACATCCACCTGGTGCAGGCCCCCATGGACCCCCTGATCGAGTACCCTGACCGATTTGATGACGTCCTGGGGAAGCTGCCCTGTGCCTACAAGATCGTTGTGGACCCGGGGGTCGACCCAGTGGTCAGACCGGCCCACCGTGTGTCTTTTGCCATGAAGGGCCGCGTGGAGTCCACACTACGTGGCATGGTGGACATGGGCATCCTCAAGGAGGTGAGTGCCCCCACCCAGTGGGTCTCCACCATGGTGGTCACTGCCAAGAAGGACGCGAGCGAGATCAGGATCTGCATCAACCCCAAGGACCTGAACCTGGCTATTAAACGCCCGCACTACCCCATGCGGACGGTGGAGGACGTCGCGGCACAGGTCGGTCCAGCCACAGTTTTCTCGGTCCTGGATGCCAAGAGCTCCTTTTGGCAGATCCCGCTGGATGCACGTTCCTCCTTCCTGACCACCTTCAGCACACCGTTCGGCAGGTTCCGTTTCCTCCGCATGCCTTTTGGGATCAACTCGGCAAGCGAGGTTTTTCAGCGTACGATGGAGCAGCTGTTTGCTGGGTTGCCGTGCGCCATCATTGTGGATGACATCCTGGTGTACGGGAGGGACGTCGCTGAGCATGACCGACACCTCCGCCAAGTCCTGGACAAGGCTCGTGAGATCAATCTCAAGCTTAATCGAAGGAAGTGTCGGTTCCGCGTTGAGGAAGTCACCTACGTCGGCCACGTTTTCACGGCGGGGGGCCTGAAGCCAGACCCCGAGAAGACGGCGGCGATCACCAAAATGCCCGCTCCCACTGACGTGCCCGGCCTGCAGCGCTTCCTGGGCATGGTCAACTACTTGGGTAAGTTCATACCCGACCTCAGCGAACTGAGTGCCCCCCTGAGGGAGCTGACCAAGAAGGACAATGCCTGGGTCTGGCTCCCGCACCACCAATCGGCCTTCGTGGCCCTGAGGTCCAGACTCGCACGGACCCCCACTTTGCAGTTCTTCGACCTGAACAGGCCAATCGTCCTCACCTGCGATGCATCTCGGTTCGGCCTTGGTGCTGCCTGCCTGCAGCTCTACGACGACCGACAGCTGCCCGTCTCCTATGCCTCTCGCACAATGACCCCTGCTGAACAGCGCTACGCCCAGATAGAAAAGGAGCTCCTTGCCGTGGTGTTCGCGTGCTCCAAATTCAGAGACTACGTTCTTGGAAAAACTTTCACCATCGAAACTGACCACCAGCCGCTGGTCTCTATTTTAAACAAGCCCATCCACGCAGCCTCGTCCCGCTTGCAGCGAATGATGCTGCAGCTGCAGCGTTTCACATTCGAAATCGTGTACCGCAAAGGCAAGGAGATGTTCGTGGCAGACACTTTGTCCCGTGCCCCACTACCTTCCACTTCCCGCCATCCGTACGAATCGGCTGACCTGATGGTGTTGAACGTCAACATCGTTCCATCTTGGCAGATGCAGTCACTGGTCACACACACTGCCGCTGATCCGAACCTTCAACAGCTTGAGGGCGTCATCCGCCGTGGCTGGCCTGAACGACGGTCTTCCCTGCCGGCTGGTGCCGTGCCCTACTTCCTGGTTCGGGATGAACTGGTGCTGCACGCGGGCGTGGTGGTGAAGGGTCACAAGGTTGTGGTGCCGGCTGCGCTGCGAGATCACTACTTCCAGACTGCCCACAACGGACACCCAGGGGTGGAGGCCACGTTATCCCAGGCCCAAGCACAGTTTTACTGGCCTGGCATGGTCAAGGACATCCGGGACAGGGTCTCCGCCTGCGCTGCCTGCAACAGCCTATTACCTCATCAGCAGCGCCAGCCTCTCCTGCAGCAGCCGGCTCCCGAGTTGCCGTGGATGGCTGTTGCCGCCGATATTTTCGAGTGGCGTGGCAAACACTACCTGGTCCTGGTGGACTCCTACTCCAGCTGGTTCGAGGTGGACCTGCTGCCGTCCCTCACGTCTGCTGCCGTCATCGGGAAGCTTCGCCGCCACTTCTCTACCTTTGGTTCCCCGGCATCCCTCCAGTCCGACAACGGCAGCCAGTTTACCAGCGCGGAGTTTGCTGCTTTCGCCACCCGGTGGAACTTTCGCCACATCACCAGCAGCCCCGAGTACCCGCAAAGCAATGGACTTGCAGAGCGCGCTGTCCGCAGCGCTAAGGAACTGATGGAACGTTGCCGGCTTGACAGTTCGGACTTGTACCTTGCCCTCCTCAACCTCCGCAACATCTCCCGGGACCCCGCGCTCGGTTCCCCTGCCCAGCGCCTCATGTCCCGCACCACTAGACCCCCTATCCCCGTCTCCCAGCAATCCCTGCAACCCACGGCTCGGAGCCCTGCCGCTGTCAGGGAGCGCTTCACTGAAAAGCAGCTCATTCAGAAGCGCTCCTTTGACAAATCGTCCCGTCCACTTCCACCTCTGTTCGCTGGCCAGGTCGTCCGGATGGAGTCCACCTCCGGTCACCACCGGCTGGCCGTGGTCGTCGGCAATGCTGACTCTCCACGGTCGTACCTGGTCAACTACGAGGGCACCGTGTATCGTCGTACCCGCCAGCACCTGATGCTGGTAAACGAGCCTGCACCGCCTCCCGCGGTCCCGTATTCACCTCCCGTCCAGTCCCCGGTGCCTGATGTGCCTCCTGCTCCGGTAAATCCGCAGTCGCCCCAGCCCCCTTCCCCTCCCTCGCCTGCGCGTGTATCGCTTCCCAGTCCTCCTCCTTCCCCTGGTTCCCCAGCCTCTGTACCCGCACCCGTCCAGGCTGTTCCTTCGACCGGAGGGGATGGTGGGTTGCGCACCCGCTCTGGGAGAGTGGTCAGGCCGCCTGTCCGGTACGGTGTGTACGAGTAGTCTGTGTTGTGCTGCATTCTATCTGCTCCCTGCTTGTAGTTTGAGCCTAGCGCATGAGCCGTGGTCACTTTTGTTTCCAAGAGGAAGGATGTAGATCAGTGCATGTTCCTTTAACATAGTGACCTCACCACTACTAACCACTCCCCATTGTCTCTTGTATAATTGTAGCTTCCCCACCTCCAGCTCGCTCTCTAGTTCCGGTGATGACCACGGACAGCTAGGGCATAACATGTGTGTAGTGAAATTAATAAACAATATCCAGTAAAAGACTCTGTGTGCAAAGGACGTCTCTTTACAGAAACCAGAGCAAAAAAGCCATGCGATCACAGGGAGAAAGTATAAACTCCATAAAGACAGATAGCACCTGTAGTCAGGATCAAACCCTAGTCTCTGGCATAGTAAGGCAGCAACATTACCACTGTGCCACTGTGCCGCCCTCTCAGTGGTTCAATAGTGCTTTTAGTGTCGCATGTGTGAAGTTCTAACACAGTGAAATTATTTTTCTTACAAACAGTACAATTGAGTATTGCCATACCCCCAATACTCAATTAGCAAGGGTACAGAAATAGTCTACTGTGACCACATGCAAGAGACACCATGTTTTGCCGCAATATAAATAAGCTATATGTTTGTTTATTTACAAAGCTTATCATAATTGGAAAAGATTCAATTTTCTGTAACTATTATCCTTTATGCTAATAAGGATAATACTAACAGAATTAGCATTATCCCTGTTCGGATAAGCCCAGAATTAATTCAGTGCATTGTGAATGGTACTAACATAGGATTCCTGAAGACATGTACATGCTACTCTCTCGGTTTGCTACAAACGATAGTAGCAGTGTAAGTATCACTCTGAGCTGATATTCAACTACACTACTGAAAGATATTTGTCATCCAAATGCTTGTTATGGTTTGGGCTGATGTCATAATTAAGAAAATCAAAGCAAGATCTCTGGTTATTGAGTCTGAAGCATTAACTCTTCCTAGGTGCTGCTTGACCTGTGAAAATGTTTGTACTTGAGATCTTTGCTTCATGCTGACCAACAATATTCCTTTAGTAGAAACAAGGAATTGCAGATTCCGGTTTATACCAAAGATAGACACAAATTGCTGGAGTAATAGAGCGGGTTCTGGCAGCATCTTTGGAGAAAAAGGCCAGGTGATGTTTCGGGTTGGGACCCTTCTTCAGACTGAAACTAGGGTGTGGGGGGGTGGGGTGAGACGAAGAGTTGGAGGTAAGAAAAGACCAGGACCAATCAAGGTTGGCCACAAATGACCTCAGGATGGTTGGTGCCTGGTAAGCCCATTGTTGGCTCAGGAAGGTGGGATCACAGGAGGGATATATTGTGGGGAACTATGGAACTGGTAAAATGACTAGGGTGGAGGAGGGGGGAGATGGGAGTGTGAGTAGAAGTTAATCCCTTAGTGATTGCCACTTTGGTTTTTAAAACTGATTGCTGGAGGCTTGCTATTCCTGAAATGCCTGCTATCTTTGTCTTGCAAGTCACAATTGCTACACTTCAAAATATTTATTTGCATATAAAACATTTTAAGGCATGTTGTTTTAATGTCAGATATAATAATTTACCTAATTTATACTCGCATATATTTTTTTTATTATTTTATAAAATAAATATAGGAATATATTTTTGTTTCTGTTCCAGTGTTTATGTACAAAGAGTGAAAGGTAGAGCCACAAAACACCATTAATGTACTCATTTTTAGTGTCTTCCCTTAAGTTGTTTCCACGTACTCACTCTTTGCAAGACTCAACCAAGCTGAATCGTCCATTGAGCAAGATTAGTTATTGTTAGATTCTGCACAGCACTATTTGTTTATCAGCAAAGCCGGAGTTGCATGCAAACACTCAAGACAAAGATAAGCCAAAATTGCCAATTTATCTCCAGAATCATTCTCAGGAGAATTTCCTCAACTGTGTTTATATTCACCTCCACACCGTTCAGTAACAAGCTTTGTACCACAGGCCATTTTTTTTTCCTCCTGAACAGTTTTATTACTTCGAGTAGTTGAAGCTATTGGAGTTGAAAGCTCAATGAGGATAATGCGAAATAGAAGCAGCCTTGGATGGATGGATACTACCTTGAAGTCAATGTGCTGACAGTAATATAAAAATGAATCTGATATACCTGCCAAAAGTACTATTTAATTTTTTTAAATTTCTCTCTTTTTCTCTTCAGGTCATTTTCTGTTCCTCGACACCAGAGAAATTCAGACAACAGATTTCAATGAGTTGAGAAGTATGATTTTTCCATCTCCCATTAGGAATTCTCCCTGTGAGGCAAGTGCATTGTTTCTGTTTTACCCAGAGGTTCATTAGTATTAACATTATCGCTGTTAGGTTAAGCCTAGAATTTGTTCAACGCATTGTGATTGGTGCTAACGTAGTATTTCTGAATTCATGTACGCGCTACTATCTCAATTTGCTACAGTTGAAAGTCATATTATCATTGAAGTACCATTCTAAATGACAGAAATGCTCCATCCAATTTTAGTTCTGTGAATTTCTCATTGGAATCCATGATTTGTCATCCTATTCGTGAAAGTATCTGGTGAATGCAGTCTCATTGCTGTAAAGCTAACAGAGAATGTTCCTTTTTCAGAACTTTCAATGGTCTAGCCAATACTTAAGACTTTCACCCAGGTATTTAATTGTAACATGATTTGAAAACTCATTTTAAAGTATCATAAAGTTTGGTACCAGGATGTGTCCATTGGGGTTGAAGGAATGTGTAAATAAAGCTCCCTTTCCCAATTTTTTTCCATTTCTTTTTGCACACCTGATCAATTCTGCAAGGAGTGTGCTTGTGGGATAGGCCATTCCTTAGGAAGTACTGCGCAAACCAGAAAGATTTTGTTATCAAATAATAAGCATATATTTATGCATTTGATGTAAAAAATATTGACTATTGTGCATTAAGATCATTCCCTTACAAGAATTACCATCAGGATATTTCCAGTTACCAATGGAACACCTATTAAGAAATAGTCATACAACGTGGAAACAGGCCCTTTGTCCCAACGTGCACACGCCGACCAACATGCCCCATCTAAACTAGTCCCACATGTCTGTTTTTGGCCCATCAACTACCTCCCCTGGCAGATTGTTCCATACACCCACCACCCTTTGTGTAAAAAAAGTTACCCCTCAGGTTTCCATTAAATCGTTGCCCCCTCACCTTAAACCTACTAAATCTCAAAGTTTGATCTTGCCTGTAGGCACTAAATGTCAAAGACATAAAATCATTCAACTTGTCCATGCTGACCAGGATGCCCAATCTAAGCTAATGCCATTTGCCCATGTTTGGTCCATATCTCTCTAAACCTTTCCCATCCATGTACTAGTCCAAGTGTCTTTCTATCTACCTCAACTACCTCCTCTGGCAACTCGTTTAATATACCCACCAACATGTGAGTAAAATATTGTCTGTATTAAATCCTGCCTGCCTCACCTTAAACCGATGTGCTATGGTTCTTGATACGCCTACTCTGGGTAAAAGGCTCTGTGCATTAACCCTATCTATTCCCCTCGTGATTTTATACACCTCTGGAAGATGTATAAAGTGCATATTATGTGATACAGTAATGCCTACCCATTGAGATCTTCTAAAATTCAGTTATAGTGATGTGAAATGTCAGAATAGAGTTCATCTCATCACGTTTATTGGACTTGAGTGAGGATTTTATTGAAATTAATATGTTTTTTAAATGAACTCTGGTGAATCAAATCTATCTGCTCCTCACATGGCGGAAAAAAAGCACCACTTGGGGTACGTCAGTAATGCTGCTGGCCTCCTGTCTGAGTACCGTAGGTTGTCCCTGTGGTGATATCACACTCCTCACTCATTTCTGGACTCAAATACCATGGCATTCTTCCTCTTAGTTGGCCAGCACTGCTGGCAAACAAGTAATCGGAAGTCACCAACTCAATAAATGCCCAGTACATGTACCAAACTGCGCTCAGTTTCACCAGAACCAGACCACCAGTAGTTACTCCTTCGATGCAGCCCAGTTAAATGTACCAAGGAACATTGATCATCCTTATAGAAACATAGAAAATAGGTGCAGGAGGAGGCCATTTGCCCCTTCGATCCAGCACCGCCATTCATTGTGATCATGGCTGATCATCCACAATCAGTAATCTGTGCATGCCTTCTCCCCATATCCCTTGATTCCACTAGCCCCTGGAGCTCTATCTAACTCTCTTTTAAATTCATCCAGTGATTTGGCCTCCACTGCCTTCTGTGGCAGAGAATTCCACAAATTCACAACTCTCTGGGTAAAAAAGTTTCTTCTCACCTCAGTTTTAAATGGCCTCCCCATTATTCTTAGACTGTGGCCGCTGGTTCTGGACTCCCTCAACATTGGGACCATTTTTCCTGCATCTAGTTTGTCCAGTCCAATTATAATTTTATACATCTCTATAATATCTCCTCCCATCCTTCCAAATCCCAATGAATACAAGCCCAGTCTCTCCAATCTTTCCCCATATGACAGTCCTGCCATCCTAGGGATCAATCTCGTGAACCTACGCTGCACTCAACAGCAAGGACATCCTTCCTCAAATTAGGAGACCAAAACTGCACACAATACTCCAGATGTGGTCTCACCAGGGCCCTCTAGAACTGCAGAAGGATCTCTGCTCCTATACTCAAATCCTCTCGTTATGAAGGCCAACATGCCATTAGCTTTCTTCACTGCCTGCTGTACCTGCACGTTTACTCTCAGTGACTGGTGTACAAGGACACCCAGGTCTCGTTGCACTTCGCCATTACCTAATCTGACACAATTGACATCATAATCTGCCTCCTTGTTTTTGCCGCCAAAGTCAATAACCTCACATTTATCTACATTATACTGCATCTGCCATGCATCTGCTCACTCATGCAACCTGTCCAAGTCACCCTGCAACCTCTTAACATCCTCTTCGCAGTTCACACTGCCACCCAGCTTTGTGTCATCTGCATATTTGCTAGTGTTACTTCTAATTCCATCATCCAAATCATTAATATATATTGTAAATAGTTGCGGCCCCAACACCGAGCCTTGCGGCACTCCACTTGCCACTGCCTGCCATTCCGAAAAGGACCCGTTTATTCCTATTCTTTGCTTCCTGTCTGCCAACCAATTCTCTATCCATGTCAATACCCTATCCCCAATACCATGTGCTCAAATTTTGCTCGCCAACCTCCCGTGTGGGACCTTATCAAAGGCTTTCAGAAAGTCTAGATACACTACATCCACTGGCTCTCCTTCATCCTACTTGTCACATCCTCAAAAAATACTAGAAGATTAGTCATGATTTCTTTTTCTTAAATCCATGCTGACTTGGACTTATCCTTTTACTGCTATCCAAATGCACCATTATTACCTCTTTAATAATTGACTCCAGCATCTTCCCTACCACTGATGTCAGGTTAACTGGTCTCTAACTCCCTCTTTTCTCTCTCGCTCCTTTCTTGAAAAGTGGAATAACATTAGCTACCCTCCAATCCACAGGAACTGATCCTGAATCTACTGAAAATTGGAAAATGATCATCAATGCGTCCACGATTTCTAGAGCCACCTCCTTGAGTACTCTGGGATGCAGACCATCAGGCCCTGGGGATTTATCAGCCTTCAGTCCCATCAGTCTACCCAATACTATTTCTTGCCATATGCAAATTTCTTTCATAGGAACATAGAAATATAGAAAATAGTTGCAGGAGGAGGCCATTTGGCCCTTCGAGCCAGCACCGCCATTCATTGTGATCATGGCTGATCATTTACAATCAGTAACCTGTGCATGCCTTCATCATATCATCATATCATATATAATACAGCCGGAAACAGGCCTTTTCGGCCCTCCAAGTCCGTGCCGCCCAGCGATCCCCGTACATTAACACTATCCTACACCCACTAGGGACAATTTTTACATTTACCCAGCCAATTAACCTACATACCTGTACGTCTTTTTTGGAGTGTGGGAGGAAACCGAAGATCTCGGAGAAAACCCACGCAGGTCACGGGGAGAACGTACAAAACTCCTTACAGTGCAGCACCCTTAGTCAGGATCGAACCTGAGTCTCCGGCGCTGCATTCGCTGTAAAGCAGCAACTCTACCGCTGCGCTACCGTGCCGCCCTAACTTCTCCCCATATCCCTTGATTCCACTCGCCCCTAGAGCTCTATCTAAATTCATCTAGAGATCTTTTTTTAATTTATCCTGTGAATTGGCCTCCACTGCCTTCTGTGGCAGAGATTTCCACAAATTCATAACTCTCTGGGTGAAAAAGTTTCTTCTCACCTCAGTTTTAAATGGCCTCCACTTTATTCTTAGACAGTGTCCCCTGGTTCTGGACTCCCCCAACATTGGGAACATTTTTCCTGCATCTAGCTTGACCAGTCCATTTATAATTTTATACATCTATATAGGATCCCCTCTCATCCTTCTAAACTCCAGTGAATACGAACCCAGTCTTTCCAGTCCTTCCTCATATGACAGCCCCTCCATCCCAGGGATTAACCTTGTGAACCTTCGCTGCACTGACTCAATAGCAAGGACGTCCTTCCTCAAATTAGGAGACCAAAACTGCACACAATACTCCAGATGTGGTCTCACCAGGGCCTTATACAACCGCAGAAGGACTTCTTTGCTCCTATACTCAAATCCTCTCGTTATGAAGGCCAACATGCCATTTGTTTTCTTCACTGCCTGCTGTACCTGCACGCTTACTTTCAGTGACTGGTGTACAAGGACACCAAGGTCTTGTTGCACTTCTCCTTTACCTAATGTGACACCATTGACATAATAATCTGCCTCTTTATTTTTGTTGCCAATGTGGATAACCTCACATTTATCTACATTATACTGCATCTGCCATGCATCTGCCTACTCACTCAACCTGTCCAAGTCACCCTGCAACCTCCTAACATCCTCTTCGCAGTTCACACTGCCACCCAGCTTTGTGTCATCCGCAAACCTGCTAGTGTTACTGCTAATTCCATAATCCAAATCATTAATATACAGTTCAGCTCCTCTGCCTCCCTAGAACCTCTGTCCTCTAGTACATCTGGGAGATTGTTTGTGTCTTCCTTTGTGAAGACTGATCCGAAGTACCTGTTCAACTCTTCTGCCATTTCCTTGTTACTCATAATAATTTCACCCGTTTCTGCCTTCAAGGGACCCACATTTGTCTTTACTAATCTTTTTCTCTTAACATACCTAAAGAAGCTTTTACTGTCCTTCTTTATATTCTTGGCCAGCTTCCCCTCGTACTTCATCTTTTCAGCCCGTATTGGCATTTTTGTTACCTTCTGTTGTCCTTTGAATGTTTCCCAATCCTCTGGCTTCCCGCTACTCTTTGCTATGTTATACATCTTTTCATTTAGTTTTATTCCATCCCTAACTTCCCTTGTCAACCACGTTTGCCTCTTACTCCCCTTAGAATCTTTTGGAGAACTTTCACGCTAGAAAAGGTGTGGTGCAAGGGCACAACATGGTATTTATGTAAAACCAACTGCTTGTGGACTCATTCAATCATACAGCATGGAATCAGGCCCATTGGCTTTGCCCACGCCGATCAAGATGCCCCATCTTGCTAATCCCATTTTCCCGCGTTTTACCCATATCCCCCTAATCTTTCCGAACCATGTACCAGCCCAAGTGTCTTTTAAATGTTGTCACAACTACCTTTTCTGGCAAAGATAGACACCGAGTGCTGGAGTAATTCAGTGGGTCAGGCAGCACCTCTGGAAAAAAAAGGATGGGTGATGTTTCGGGTTGGGACCCTTCTTCAGACTGAAAATAGCGGGGAGGAGGGAGATGAAGAGTTGGAGGCGAGAAAAGACTTTCATTCTGAGGAAGGGTCCCGACCCGAAAAGTCACCCATCCTTTTTCCTCCAGAGATGCTGCTTGACGTCACTCCAGCACTCTGTGTCCACCCTTGGTATAAACCAGCAACTGCTTGTTTCTACTTCATGTGGCAGCTTGTTCCATATACCAACCATCCCCACCGCCCACTGCAATGCTCAATCAAATCCCTCCAAAAAACAAAATCCATGCATTTAATCCTCCACTTTGCTCACAGAAACAAAATCTGCTTTGTTCAATAAGATTTAAGGCAGAATAAATATTGAACAAGCGCATGTTTTCACAATAACGTACTATAAATTTACCGGCATGGCAGTGTTTTTGAGTCTTTGACTCTTGATTTAAGGCTTTGAGTTATCTCAAAAGGCAAAGCTTTGACACTATATTTTGTCTAGAATGTGTTACCAACAACATCTGTGCATAAAACATCTGAGCATGTTTCTCAATATGCCACAACAGATTCTATAAGTAGTCATAGAGTCATACAGCGTGGAAACAGAACCTTCATTCCAACTTGCCCATACCAACCAACATGCCCCATCTACACTTGTCCCACCTGCCTGGATTTGACCTATATCCCTCTAAACCTGTCCTATCCATGTACCTGTCTAAATGTTTCTTAAATGTTACGATATAACTTCTGCCTCAACTACCTCCTCCAGCAGCCCGTTCTATGTACCCACCAACCTTTGTGTAAAAAAGTTACCCCACAGGTTCCTATTATATCTTTCCACTCTCATCGTACACCTATGTCCTCTGGTTCTCCATTCCACTACTGTGCGCATTTTTACGATCTATTCCTCTCATTATTTTTTGTACACCTCTATAAGATCACCCCTCATTGTCCTGGGCTTCAAGGAATAGAGTTCTAGCCTGTTCAACCTCTCCCGATAGCTCAGGCCATCAAGACCTGGCAATATCCTAGTAAATCGTCTCTGCACCCTTTCCAGCTTGACATCTTTCCTATAACACAGTGCCCAAAACTGAACACAATGTCCAAAATGTAGCTTCACCAATGTCTTATATAACTGCAACATATATGACCTCCCAACTTCTATACTCAATACTCTAACTACAATATCTTGCTTTTAACTTAATTGACCAAACCTATGTATTTCTGTGTGGAGTTTGCACGTTCAGCCTTTACCACACTGAAATTGGTTAGGTTTCAAAAACTGTTACTGAAAGCTTATATTTCCATGAGCGGGCACAAGTCAGGGAAAAAGAATGGGCAGCTGTAATTGCTTTCAACAAGCAAAACATCAGTTTAATCATGTAACAGAAAAATGTATTTTTCCATAGTATTTATCATATTATATCGCTTATTACTGTGGCATTTTGCAAAGATAAACCAAGCTGAAATTTGAAAATCCAGTAAAGGGGAATTGACTAATTAATTCATCTCTGTTTCAAGCTTTGCACTTTAGAAGTTAATTACTTTTCAGCTGTAAAGACCAAGTTTGACAAGTGCACACGTTGTACTTCATCAGCTCCACACATAAGAGCAGTGACTACAATCTTAGGGCTGAAATTTAACCATTAACACTACAAACACCGACTGAACTTCGAACCATAAACTGTTGGTTCATAATTTCATAACTTCAGAAGTCATAGAAGAGGAATTAGGCCATTCGCCTATCAACTCTATTCCACCATTCAATCATGGCTGATATATCTTTCTCTCTCAACCAAATTCTCCTGCATTCTCCCCTTTACCCCTGACACCTGTACTAATCAAGAATCTGTCAACCTCCATCTTAAAAATATCTATCGACGGCCTCCACCGCCTTCTTTGGCAATGAATTCCACAGAATCACCACCCACTGACTAAAGAAATTCCTCCTCATCTCCTTCCAAAATTACGTCTTGTTATTGTGAGGCTATGGCCTCCGGTCCTAGACTCCCCACCCCCCCCCCCCCCTCCCTCTCCCCCGCAGTGGAAACATCCACGTCATTGAGACGTGAGAGGAAACTGGAGCACCCAGACGAAACCCACGCAGTCACAGGGAGAACGTGCAAACTCCACACAGGCAGGATCTTAGTTCAGGATCGACACCAGGTCTCTGGGCCTGTGAGGCAGCAGCTCAACCTAATCTTCACTCAGGACCACCAAGAAATTCAGTAAGCACCTAGCCCACCTTCCCGATTGATCAGCATTCCACTCACCAATCATCATTGAAGCCCCTATTACATATCTCTGCCCACCAAACCCCTTGACCTTAAAACTGTGCAGCTCAAGAAGGCAGCTCCCCATGTTTCAAGAATTCAGCTCCCCATGTTTCAAGGGAATAAAAATATTCAGGACAAGAACAACAAAAAGATGCAGACCTATTATTCTTCGAGTACCTGAAATTCCTCTGAGCTGCCAAGTACAGTTGTTTTGGAGCCAGGAATATAAATCAATATTAAATATGCAAGAGGTAGACAACTGTGACAGAACAAAGGAATTTAATGTCGAAGCATATGAATCCTTAATGCACAGGTACAAAAAGAATACCCAGAATGGCTAATGGACTGTTTACCTTTATTTCAGAGAGTTGCTGAAAGCCTTAGTCAGTCAGTCAGTGCTATGCAATGAAACATCGCACAGCTGTAAAGTTATATTAAGTAACGCACAAATCATAAAAACAAATATTTTGCCTTCTGGCATTTCTAGAAACCATTTGCACATAGGTGCACAAGGGAAATAAACAGAAGCTGCACAATTGTGTTATCTCTTCATTTAATTATTTTTGTGTAAAATGTGGGGGCTTAATGAAGTCGAGACATGAAATAGCTGCAAGCTCTTCTCGATAAGTGTAGCAGTTCACTAAATTGGCGAAGCGCAGAGACCAGAGGGACGGAGCCTGGTTTCCTTGCCTTCCTGTCTCCCTGCACCAATGCTGCACCTGTTCACTCAGTTCAGCTGATTGGAAGTCATCCCCGCGGTGAACTATTAGTTTAACAAGGAGGCATGTCCGCATCGTGTTAATGAGGTAAAAACTAAAATAGCCTCTTCAGAGCGTTAATGCTTAAGATCAGCTCTATAAGCTTGCAACTCACAACTCACACCAAGGAAATGGTGTTCAGGAACTGGGCAGTAAGTGAGGAAATAGATAACTCACTGTTCAATACTCCTCCATGTCCCCAGGCATCCAGCTTGGTGGCAATTGCAATTGACTGACTCGTATGTTGCCAGCTAATATTTAATTGTAGGAAATTTCTTGGAAGTATACATGCTTTCTTTTGTTCAGACTACTGATATTAATCTTAAATCCATGCACAACATTGTGACCCAGGCACTTCAGATCAGTTTCAGATTCCATTAACAAATATGAAGTAGATTTTTTCTGACCTTTTTCCTCCCATCCACCAGCGTGCTTCCATGTCAAACAGAAAGCTTCAAGGAACAGATTCTTCCTCTCTGTTATCAGGATTTTGAATGGTCCTTCCATTAGCCAGGGCACTGGTTGAGCCCACAATGGTCCATTGTTGCCTGTGGGAGAGGTGATAACAAAGGGATATATGGATGAAATCACCTCTTCCAGGGACCTGTGTCTAATGCCCCCAAGTCATTGCCATTTGAAGCATGAAAGATATTCTGAATGGCGACTCTGAATGGCTGAAGAGAGCTGTATTTCCTCAGGAGGTGCCTTAAAGTAAAGGGATGACTCCACAGATTTTGAAAATTTAATATGGGAAGGTTGAGTATTAAATCAATACTGACTTCATTACATCCCTCTCTGTTTTCTCTATACCTCCATCACTATCACCTGGGTGTATTTTCTCAACAAGGCCATGACAAAGGCTTAATCCATAATGGTGTTGGTGCCATCACTGTCCTTGCACAGAACACACATGTTCACGAGAGGTGTCACACATGGACACAAAGTGCAGGAGTAACTCAGCGGGTCAGGTGAACTTGGTGGGGTTTCGGGTCGAGCCCCTTCTTCAGACTAAATGACCATTCATTAATCAGAAATGCACGTTGAGATCTAAATATACTAAATTTCCTTTGCTGAACCCTTTAGTAAAACATCATATTCTATGCTAGTTCAAAGTCATAATAGTCATGAATCCATAGGTATGGTTCTCATTGTGCCTGCCATGCTGTCTGTACGGAGTTTGTACGTTCTCCCTGTGACTGCGTGGGTTTTCTCAGAGTTCTCCGGTTTCCTCCCACATTCCAAAAACGTGCAGGTTTCTAGGTTAACTGGCTTCTGTAAATTGTTGCTATTGTGTAGGATAGAACTAATAAATGAGTGATCACTGTTTGACGTGGACTCGGCGGGTCGAAGGACCTGATTCCATGCTGCATCTCTAAACTAAACTAAACCAAACTAAACAGTACTGCTGTGAATTTTCTCTAATTTACTTTAATGTCTTGTCAAGACAACAGAGATGAAATCTACACTTTGTGCAAAGTTAAGTGTGTGCCCTGATCATTTGTGTATGTGTCTCTTTACATGCAGGTCCACATGTCCTTGTGTTTGTTTGGCACGTTAATGGGAAGCCTCTCGTTCATGCTTGTGGAGAACAAGACTGATGAGGAATACGGCAGGACTCTGTGGGAATTCGGAAATGCTACTGGCTCAGGGAGCTGGCAAAAGATTTCGCTGTCATTGTCCAACGTGTCTGACAGGTAGGATGTTCTGATTCTGTTCTGTTCCTCTGCTGAGAAAAAAAGTCTGTTCAATTTATTCTGCAGGGGTGCTCTCCATGGTGCTACTCACTTTCATTTACAGCTGTTCTGGCTGTTCATTATATATGTAAAGGGGAGGTTTTAATCAGCCCTGAGCAAAAAAGCAGAAAATAAGCACTTAAAGCAACTTGGACTTTGAGAATGGTGCCAAAATCTGGCGACTCTTGTATATTGACTCGGCGGGCTATTTCTATACACTTTGTACTTAATCTAGGATTGGTCATAAAAATATCAATACTTTGCTGAAATGCATGCAGAAAAAAGGCATTTCACCGTACCTCAGTGCATGTCACAATAAAGAACCATTGAACCATTGAAATATAGGAGCAGATATTTTAGAGTCATAGAGTTTCACAGCATGGAAACAGCCCCTTTGACCCGACTTGCCCACACTGGCCAATACTGCACGAGTCCCACCTGCCTGCATTTGGCCCATCATCCTCTAAACCTGTCCTATATTTTACTGATTTGTAGAGGAACCTCAAGGGACAATGTGGTTTGTGCCTTGTTCAGTTCCTTATATTTTTATTCCATTTTACTTCCCTGCCATTTTCCCTTAATCCTTGATTCAAATAATAAGCAATCTGTCACAAACTTAAAGTACTTCTTTATTCAGATTCCACAACTTTATGGTGTAGAGAAATCCAAGGGTTTGACACTTTGAGAGAAAAATATCCCCTTTATATGACTCTTAAATGAGCCATGCTTTATTCTGCAACTATGCACCAGGGAAAGCATCTGGGCACTCTCTTAATCCCCCCTTAGCATTGTGTATGTATCAACATGTTCACATACAGAGCAGAGAGTATAGACACAATCTGCTTCATCTCACCTTTTAAAATAAATCCTTCACACTTGGGATCAATTTAGTGCACCATCTCTGAATTCCCTTCAAGGCAAGTATATCCTCCCTGAAATAATGAAGTCTTAACGGGGAGACGCGAGAGACTGCAGATGCTGTACTCTGGAGCAAAGAGCAAACTGCTGAAGGTAATGGGCCAGGCAACATCTGTGAGGGGTGGGGACGGGGGGAATTGCAGGAATTGTTGACATTTCAGGTCGAGACACTGCATCAGGATCAAGAGCAGAGAGGGAAGATAGCCAGTGTAAAGGGGAGAGGTAGGGGTGTAAAGGGGAGAGGTATGGGGTGTAAAGGGGAGAGGATAGGCTTGTAAAGGGGAGAGGTAGGGGTGTAAAGGGGAGAGGGCAGTTGGTGATAGGGGGACCAAGGATGGGTGAAAGGTGAAGGCTGGGGGACAGTTGGAGACAACTGTGGGAGTGGGAGGGTGGAGTTGGGAGACAGAGGCAAGTGGATCTTAGTTGGAAGGAAAGGGCAGATGGAACCAGACGGGGAGGACAAGGCAAAGGTACAGAAAGCTGCTGAAGCCTCGTAAAGTGGAAACATGGAGGCTGCCAATGCTGGAATCTGATAAGTAAGGAAGGTAGATGAGGTAAGGAAGGGCGGTTGGTATATGATGTACAAGAGCTACAAGAGGAGGTAGTTGAGGCAGCTACTTTAACAGCATTCAAAAGACACGTGGAGAGGTACATGAATACGGAAGGTTTAGAGGGATAGGGGCCAAGCACGGGCAGGTGGGACTCGGGTAGATGAGGCATTTTGGTTGGCAAAGGGGCTGATTCAGTGCTGATGATGGAAATTATTAGCGAAGAGTTGAAGAGCAGATGGATTCAGATGGGGAAGATCATCCAGTGGGTGAAGTGTGTGCGTGAACGGATGATGAAACCGCCGGAGGGAGAGAGGAATGAAAGTCAGTAATAACCAGGGTAGACAGAATCATTTTCCTCAGGATAGAAAAAAAATCAAATACTAGAGGTCATAGGGTTAAGGGGACAGTAGCAAAGTTTACTGGAGATGTGCGGGGCAAGTTTTTTTACACCGAGGGCAGTGAGTGCCTGGAATGCACTTCCAGGGGTGATTGTTGAAGCAGATATTATAGTGGCATTTAAAAGACTTAGATAGGCATGTGGATATGTAGAGAGTGGAGGAATATGCGTTATGTGCAGGTAGACAAGAGATGGACTTGGCATCATGTTCGGCACAGACATTGTGGGTCAAAGGGCCTATTCTTGTGCTGTACTGCTCTATGTTCAATGGTAGTAATGGTGCTGAAAGTATAATATGGAAAAGGGAATAAAAACTGGAAGGACGGAGAGAGAGGGAGGGGTGCAGAAGGTCAGGGTTTCCTTAGCAGGGGGTCTGCTGAAGTTAATTTCAAAATGTATGAGTCAGAAGATAGTTAGCCCAGTTGAGCAAATTGAAAAGCTGTACAGCGGACAAGAGGAATTGCCAATGCCATTAGGGCACAGTTGGAGATTACAGAAAGAAAGGATAAAGAGATCAGGAATGTGTTATTCATTGAACTCCGAGTAAATGGGCTTTTTACTTATTAATCAAATCAAAGGAAGTTAAAATGCAATTGAACAAGCGCAAAAAATATTAACTGAATAAAAGTAATAACCAATTCAATGACAAATACTGGGATAAAGAGAAATATGGATTATAATATTATCCAGCATATAAGTGAATTGGATTGTGACACCTATGGTTCATATTTAAATGGAATTAGGTCCTAGACTACTGTGCATACACTGTGCAAAGTAGAAGTGGGACTTAATTCCATTTAAATAGCTCAATGGCAACAAATTCAGAAGGCCAAAGCTGTCAGGACAGATTCTGATCTTGCTTGCATGTAACAGCAACAGGTATCAGTAAAAGGGCAAGTGTCTTCATAGACGTTATTTGGAAAGCTTTCGTAGCGACCAGTGCAATCTGCATCACATCAAATACCAAGGCAAACAAGAAGGATCAGGTACAACAAATGATGTTGAAAATGTCAGGTGTGGCTTCAGCTCTCTCAGTGGGGCAAGGTGACAATGCGTAGGAACAAAGTACTGGTGTTACTCAATGGATCAGGCTGCCCCTCCGGATAACATGGATAGGTGACGTTTCGGGCCGGGACCCTTCTTCAGACAAAATCTCCATGGCAATATGTAGGCTTGTCTGTATCAGACACAATGTGTTGGGCAGTCTGTAGCAGAATCCAAACAAATGTTCAGAGAAACATATTTTCCAAATAAAACTGTACGGAGTTTGTACATTCTCCCAGAGGTTGCATGGGTTTCTCAAGGTACTCCGGTTTCCTCCCACACTCCAAAGATGTACAGGTTAATAGGTTAATTGGCTTCAGTAAATAAAGATTGTACATTGTCTCTAGTGTGTAGGATTGTGCTAGTGTATGGGGTGATCGCCGGTCGGCACGGACTTGATGGGCCAAAGGCCCTGTTTCCACATTGTATCTTTAAACAAAACTAAACTAAAAAAAGTGTTCAAGTCCAACAGAGGTAGCCTAGCTTCTTGTGGTTTTCCTGGGAACTGACGCTGGGTTGCAGCTGAGTGCCTGTTCATATCCTCCATTTACCTTAATAGAGATGAATGGCTATGAACCAAATGGTAAATTGCAGATAATTATCATTTTATATTCTAACTTAAATACATACTTTTGTTTTCTGGTGCAGTTGTGTTTTTTTAATCTATGAAAACAATCTGTTCTTTCAACGATTCAGTCAGATAATTTAGACTTTAGCGATATCCCGTGGAAACAGGCCCTTCGGCCTACCAAGTCTGTGCTGACCAGCAATCACCATGTACACTAGCACTATCCTACACACTAGGGACAATTTACAGTTTTACCAAAGCCAATTAATCTACAAACCTGCATATCTTTGGAGTGTGGGAGGAAACCGGAGAACCCAGAGAAAACTCACACGGTTACAGGAAGAACGTAAAAAATTGCTTTCAGACAGCACCCGCTATCAGGATCAAGTCTCCAGTGCAGCTCCACCACTGTGCCACCCTAGAATTTTTAATTGTTTTGCAAATGTTTTGATATTTGAAACTTATGAAACTTTCCAATCCGGATTCCGCTCAAACCACTGTACTGAAACTGCGCTCCTCAAAATCACAAACGACATTCTCCTCTCCTCCGACGCTGGCAACCTCAACATCCTCATCCTACTTGACCTCAGCGCCGCCTTTGACACCATAAATCACTCCATTCTCCTCACCCGACTTGAAACCTCCCTTAACATCACCGGCACAGCCCTATCCTGGTTCAAATCTTACCTCTCTGACAGACACCAGTTCATCTCCATTAACAACTGTAAATCCCCCACCGCTCCCCTCCCCCAAGGTGTCCCCCAAGGCTCAGTCCTTGGCCCCCTCCTCTTCATCCTCTACCTGTTCCCCCTTGGTCAATTAATCCGCCGTCATGGTCTCAACTTCCACTGCTTCGCCGATGATATCCAGCTCCTCATCTCCACCAAGTCAATCTCCCCCACCACACACTCTACACTGACAAACTGCATCACTGAAATAAAATCTTGGCTTCAATCAAACTTCCTCAAACTCAATTGCAATCTGAAATCATCATCATTGGTCCAAAAACGCTCACCAAATCTACCCAAAACTTCATCCTCAACATTGATGGTCTCCCAGTATCCACCTCACCTCACATCCGGAATCTTGGAATCATCCTTGATCAAACCCTCTCCTTCGACAAACACATCAAACACATCACAAAGACAGCCTTCTTCCACCTCAAAAACATTGCCCGTCTCCGTCCATCCCTCTCCTCCACAGCTGCAGAAACCCTCATCCACGCCTTCATCACCTCCCGTCTGGACTACTGCAACAGCCTCCTCTATGGTGCACCCTCAAAAATCATCAATAAACTTCAATACATTCAAAACTCCGCTGCCCGTCTACTCACACACACCTCGATCCGTGACCATATCACCCCCGTCCTTTATAAACTCCACTGGCTCCCCATCCCCCAGAGAATCCAGTACAAAATCCTCCTCATAACCTACAAAGCCCTCCATAACCTGGCCCCATCCTACCTGACCGACCTCCTCCACAGGCACACTCCCACCTGCACCCTCCGCTCTGCCGCTGCCAATCTCCTATCCCCCCACATCCGGACCAAACTCAGATCCTGGGGGGACAGGGCTTTCTCCATCGCTGCTCCCACCCTATGGAACTCACTACCCCAAACCGTTAGAGACACCTCCACACTCACCACATTCAAAACGTCGCTGAAGTCTCACCTGTTCAGTACTGCCTTCAACCACTGAAGGTCACCTCACCTTCTGTCTCCTTTCTCTGTTCATTTATTTATTTACTTATTTATCTATTTATTCATTTCCCTATGTTCTCAAAATCTCTGTAAAGCGTCTTTGAGTATATGAAAAGCGCTATATAAATAAAATGCATTATTATTATTATTATTATTATATTTGTCAGAGACATTCATAAACATTCAATCTTTTCGCCAGCTTGGACAGATTTGGGAGCACAGTCCTGCAGACACAAGGAACTCCAAGTGATGGTTCACAAAAAAATTACACAAAGTGCTGGAGTAACTCAATGGGTCAGGCAGCATCCCTAGAGAACATGGATAGGTGATTGTTTGGATTGAGACCCTTGTTCAGATTGATTGTACGGGTGGGGGGGGGGGGGAGTTAAAGCTGGAACAAAGCTGGGGACGGGTCAAAGTCTGGTAGGTGGATACAGGTGAGAGGTGCAATGGGTAGGGGTTAGTGCCTAAAAGTGCCTTTACAGTCCAATGTTTGTATATGGGACAAAGTTACCGGAAGATCTGTTCCAGGTGAGCAGCTTGCCTTTCCTGGAAAGTTTGGGCAATTTAAGGGCGTGTCCCACTTAGGCGATTTTAAGGCGAGTGCCGGCGACTAGGCTGTCGCCGACAGTTCGCCGGGGTGTCGCGGGCATGACCGTGAGGAGTCTTCCAATGATTGTAGTGGATCTCGGCGCGTTGCTGAGAAATCAAACGGTTTGAAATTTCTCGGCGACAGCTGGCTTGTCGCCAGGTATCGTTGCTTATTGCGGGCGCTGTCGCATGCTGTCCCCAGGATTGATAGGTTCTCTCAAGATGCATTTAGAAGCACATAATATTAAAATAAGTAGTAATTTCAAAATAGCATAAAATGCTTGTGTTTAACCAATTTATTCACCGTCAGGACATTTGACAGGTAGATTGGAGGCGACAATTTGACGGTCAGGTAAGCGGGGGAATTTTCACGATGTTTTTGGCCTCAGCCATTACATTTAAAGTGGGCTCCAAACCCAGATATTCAACCCAGAAACCAGATATGCATCTCCCTTACATTTTCAAAGAATGCCCACACACTTTTCACAAAAATCCACTGAACCACTTTTAAAATATATTTCTTTAATACAGCCATTAGTAAACTGGAAGTAAATCCGGTTTATTCCTTGTTGGATTTTAAGTAACCTATACAAGGTGTTATAGTTCAAAACTCTCAAGTATTTACCGACTTGTCAGTGATTTCAGCGGAAATTAGGACGCCAGAGAATAGACAATAGACAATAGACAATAGGTGCAGGAGTAGGCCATTCAGCCCTTCGAGCCAGCACCGCCATTCAATGCGATCATGGCTGATCACTCTCAATCAGTACCCCGTTCCTGCCTTCTCCCCATACCCCCTCACTCCGCTATCCTTAAGAGCTCTATCCAGCTCTCTCTTGAAAGCATCCAACGAACTGGCCTCCACTGCCTTCTGAGGCAGAGAATTCCACACCGTCACCACCCTCTGACTGAAAAAGTTCTTCCTCATCTCCGTTCTAAATGGCCTACCCCTTATTCTTAAACTGTGGCCCCTTGTTCTGGACTCCCCCAACATTGGGAACATGTTATCTGCCTCTAATGTGTCCAATCCCCTAATTATCTTATATGTTTCAATAAGATCCCCCCTCATCCTTCTAAATTCCAGTGTATACAAGCCCAATCGCTCCAGCCTTTCAACATACGACAGTCCCGCCATTCCGGGAATTAACCTAGTGAACCTACGCTGCACGCCCTCTATAGCAAGAATATCCTTCCTCAAATTTGGAGACCAAAACTGCACACAGTACTCCAGGTGCGGTCTCACCAGGGCCCGGTACAACTGTAGAAGGACCGCTTTGCTCCTATACTCAACTCCTCTTGTTACGAAGGCCAACATTCCATTGGCTTTCTTCACTGCCTGCTGTACCTGCATGCTTCCTTTCATTGACTGATGCACTAGGACACCCAGATCTCGTTGAACTCCCCCTCCTCCTAACTTGACACCATTCAGATAATAATCTGCCTTTCTATTCTTACTTCCAAAGTGAATAACCTCACACTTATCTACATTAAACTGCATCTGCCATGTATCCGCCCACTCACACAACCTGTCCAAGTCATCCTGCAGCCTTATTGCATCTTCCTCACAATTCACACTACCCCCCAACTTAGTATCATCTGCAAATTTGCTAATGGTACTTTTAATCCCTTCGTCTAAGTCATTAATGTATATCGTATATCGTAAATAGCTGGGGTCCCAGCACCGAACCTTGCGGTACCCCACTGGTCACTGCCTGCCATTCCGAAAGGGACCCATTTATCCCCACTCTTTGCTTTCTGTCTGTCAACCAATTTTCTATCCATGTCAGTACCCTACCCCCAATTGACAGCGTGGGAATTTTCGCGATGTTTCAGAAGACGCTGTAATGTCGACCTGACTCGCATTGTCGTGGTCATTGTCATCGGGTAAAAGAAAAGTTCAACGATCTGCTACGACTTTGACAGTCGCCGGCAGTCGCCAAAGTGGGCAGGCCCTTTATATGTCTCTAATCATTGGAATATTCATTAAGGTTGGGGACAAAGTCAAGGGATGCTGCCTGACCTGCTGAGTTACTCCAGAACTTTGTGTCCTTAAGAGAGAAATGTTCCTCACCAAATTGCCATCATCTCTGAATAATTAATAGATTATTTAGCCCTTCATCAATAATTTAATTTCACAAGTTTCAGATCAAAAACCAATTATGAGAACAATTAAGGAAACAATTAATGTCGGTTTTTTTTTCCAGTAAGTGAGTTTTAGGTGCTTTATAAAGAGTATAATGATTTCCACAGTTGCTTGATAAATCTGTGGAGTGGCTATAAAGACATGCTGATTTATATATTAATGAGGCTGATACCTTTTGGAGCAATCACTTGCTCCAATCATATTCTGCAAAACATTCACTGTAATTTTTTTCAATTCACGATGTTAGTTCCTTTTTTTATCTAATTGTGGTTTAATTGGCACAAATATGTTTTGAACTTGACAGGGCAATGCCATGCCAAGTATATATTTTGTTATACTGAGAATATAATTACTGCACAACATGGTCACTTTTACTGATGGCGTGAAATTGCTGCCAATTAAAATGTTTTTGTCAAGGCTGTGATTGATTTATCCCAATCTGGGGTCAGTAACATTGGAAATAATCTTGTAACAACAAACTGGAGATAATGCCAGATCCGCCTAAATCTTTATACATACCTAGATCGCTGACAAATGTTTCTCAAACAGCTGTTTATCGCAAAGTAGTTTAGAAGGCCTGATAGTAATTCCATGCTGAGTTTAACCTCTAGGGCTAGAAAAATTCTTGTAGCATAGTCAGAGACAGAGTCAGTCGATTAGACTGAGTGGATTGATTAAAGGAAAAGCAAGCATGGATTTGCAAATAGTGTTCAACTAACTGGAATGTATTCATAAGTTCATAGGTTATGGGAGTAGAATTAGGCTATTCGACCAATCAATATTGCCATTCAATACAAAACAATTTGATATGATAGAACTTTATTTATCCCAGGAGGGAAATTGATCTGCCAATAGTCATAAAACAGAAGATACATGAAACATGAAATTAAAATGACGTGTGCAAACGATTGGGGATGTGCAAAGTTTGGGGGAGGGGGGGGAGTCAGTCTACCTCACAACAGGAGGGGGAGTAGTTGTACAGTTTGATAGCCACAGAGAAAAAGGATCTCCTGTGGTGCTCTTTACTGCATCTTGGTGGAACCAGTCTGTTGCTGAAGGTGTTTCTCAGGTTGACCAGGGTCATGGAGTGAGCTGTATTGTCCAAGATGCTCTGCAGTTTGAGCATCCTCCACCTTCATGACCATGGCTAATCTACCTTTCCCTCTCAACCCCATTCTCCTGCCTTCTCCCCATAACCCCTGATACCCTTATTAATCAAGAATCTATCAATCTCCACCTTAAAAATATCCATTGATGGCCTCCACAGCCTTCTGTGGCAATAAATTCAATAGATTCACCACCCTCTGACTAAAGAAATTCTTCCTCATCTCTTTTTTAAAGGTACCTCCTTTTATTCTGAGGCTATGGCCTAGATTCTCCCACTAGTAGAAACATCCTCTCCATATCCACTCTATCCAGGCTATTGGTGAAGTAGTCTGGTCAATGGGATATAAATGCAGTTAATACAGTTTATTTTGAGTGCAGTTTGTACAGGGGTTTGCAATATGCAGCTGTTTAAATAACATTTGTCGGTGATCCAGGTATGTATGAATATTTCAGGCAAATCTAGCATTACCTCCACATATGGGCATCACAAGGGAGCAATGATTAATACTGCTGCTTCACTGCTCTGGAGATCAAGATTCAATCCTGACGTCCAGTGCTATCTACATGGACTTTGCGCATTATCCCTGTGACTGTGTGAGCTTCCTCTGGATCCGCTGGCTTACTCTCATATCTCACATGAGATATATTGGGTTCAAAGTTAATTTGCCTCTGTAAGTTGTCCCCAGTGTGTGGGTGAGTGGTGCAATCTGGAGGGAGATGATGAAAAAGTTACAGAGAAAATTAGTGGGGAATGAGATTGTTCTGTGAACCAGCATAGACTCAGACTGAAATAATAATACTAATAATAATGCATTACATTTATATAGCGCTTTTCAAACACTCAAAGACGCTTTACAGGGATTTCTAGAACATAGAGAAGTGAATAAATAGATAAATAAGTAAACGAACAGAAAAAGGAGACAGAAGGTGAGGTGACGGTCAGTGGTTGAAGGCAGTGCTGAAGAGGTGAGACTTCAGTGATGTTTTGAATGTGGTGAGTGAGGAGGAGTCTCTGATGGTTTGGGGTAGTGAGTTCCATAGGGTGGGAGCAGCGATGGAGAAAGCCCTGTCTCCCCAGGATCTGAGTTTGGTCCGGATGGGGGGGGACATGAGATTGGCAGCAGCAGAGCGGAGGGTGCAGGTGGGAGTGTGCCTGTGGAGGAGGTCAGTCAGGTAGGATGGGGCCAGGTTATGGAGGGCTTTGTAGGTCATGAGGAGGATTTTGTACTGGATTCTCTGGAGGATGGGGAGCCAGTGGAGTTTGTAAAGGACGGGGGTGATATGGTCACGGATCGGGGAGTGGGTGAGTAGACGGGCAGCGGAGTTTTGAATGTATTGAAGTTTACTGATGATTTTTTAGGGTGAGCCATAGAGGAGGCTGTTGCAGTAGTCCTCAAGAAAATATGGTGACTATGATCATTGATGCAATCTTGTGAACTTTGCATTTACTCCTTTTATACACTGTGTTTTCTCATGGGTGTTCTGATTTCCACCCACATGCCAGGAATGGGCTGGTTAGTAGGTTATTTGGTTATTATACACAGTGCCTACTGATGGCAAATGATGGGGAATTCAGATAATGGGGCATTGGGAGCATACTGCGTGGGTTTGCAAGAGATAGGTAGATTGATGGTCAGCATGGATGCAATGTTCCCATGCTATGACTCTCTGATAATATGCTCGCCATCACAGTCCAAAAATAAAAGGGGTTGTATCTTCATGAAAATAAATTTGGATGAGCAACAGAAATCGGAATAGTGAGTATTGATTTTGCAACAGGAGAGAGGAGAACAGTGCAATTCCACAAGGTTTGGATTTAGGATGAGTGGTTTTCCTAATATATTTGTACTGTGACCTTCTACCCACTATTAGGAAGGTGGGGGAGTGCATTGTGTACTGCCAGGAGGGAAGTGTTAAGGGCCTGTCCCACGTAGGTGATTTTAAGGCGACTGCCGGTGACTAGGCTGTCGCCAAACGTTCGCCGGGGTGTCGTGAGCATGATCGTGAGGAGTCTTCAATGAATCGTAGCGGATCTCGGCGCGTCGCGGAAAAAATTTCCAGATAGAAATTTCTCAGCGACAGCTGGCTTGTCGCCAGGTATTGTAGCTTATTGCGGGCGCTGTCGCATGCTATCCCCAGGTTTGCTAGGTTGTCGCAGATGCATTTAGAAACACGTAATATTAAATTAAGAAAAGGCATTTGAAGATACCAGAAGATAGTTTTGTTTAACCAATTTATTTACCGTCAGGACATTTGACAGGTAGATTGGAGGCGACAGTTTGACGGTCAGGTAAGCGTGGGAATTTCGCAATGTTTCCGAAGACGGTGTAATCTCTTAGCCAGATGCTAGTTTCACAAAAAAAGTGACTTGTATCGACCTGACTCCGCATTGTCGTGGTCATTGTCGTAGGGTAAAAGAAAATTTCGGCGATCTACTACGACTTGGACAGTCACCTTAAAAATCGCGTAACAGGGACAGACCCTTTAGAAATCAAGAAGATATAAACAAGCCAGAAGAATGGAAACACAAGGAATTGCAGATTCTGGTTTACAAAAAAAAAGGTACAAACTGCTGGAGTAACTCAATGGGTCAGTCAGCAACTCTGGAGAACATGGAATAGGTGACGTATTGGGTCAGGATCCTTCTTCTGACTCAAATCCGAGAATGGGGAGATATATGGGAGATGAAATTTAGTGAAAAAAATGCAAGATGCTGGAGGAACTCAATGACTCAGGTGTTGAGGGAGGACATCTTAAACAAGTCTCCTCAAACAAGGGCATATGGATAGAGATTAGGAACAAAAAGAGTCCTGTCACTTTGCTGGGGGTTTATTAGAGATTTTCGAAAATCAACAGGGGGTAGAGGAACAAATGTATAGGCAAGTAGCAGGGAGATCCATTAAAGGATTCCCTCAAGTTGCTGAACATTCACTAGGTCTGCCTTTTGTAAAAAGGTTCATAAAGGGCAGAATATTTGAGGTGAGTCCAGGAGAGATGTTTGGCACAGTATGACTGAGGGAAGAAGGATCACTGGACCTTATCTTGGGGAATTGTAGCCAGCTAAGTGCAGGAATGTCAGTGAGGGGCATTTTGGAGATAGCAACCATCAGACCATATATTTCATAATGGTTGTAGAAGAAGATGGCGATGGACCAGTATAGCAGATGGACAGTGGTGCAGATGCTGCCTTTAACTAGAGGGCCGGGTTCGATCCTGATCTTGGGTGCTGTGTGTGGAATTTACACTTTCTCCCTCTGACCACATGGGTTTCCTCCACCTGCTCCAGTTTCTTTCCACATTCCAAAGATAGAACATAGAACATAGAAAATAGGTGCAGGATGAGGCCATTTTCCCTTTGAGCCTGCACCATGCATTGTGATCGTGGCTGATCATCTACGATCATTAACCTGTGCCTGCCTTCTCCCCATATCCCTTGATTCCACTAGCCCCTAGAGCTCTATCTAATTCTAATGTACAGGTTTGTAGGTTAACTGCCCCTTTGTAAAATTGCCGTTAGTGTGGTAAGGAATGGAGTGACCTGCTGAGTTCTTTTAGCACTATGTGTTTTACTCAAGATTCCAGCATGTAGAGTCACAGGTAGATAGGGTGGTCAAGATGGATTTCGTCACATTGGCCTTCATCAGTGTATTAGAGTATTGAGTATAGAAGTTGGGAGGTCATGTTACAGTTATATAGGGTGTTGGTGAGGCCACATTTGAAGCATTGTGTTGTTAAGCATGAAAGGGTTCTGAGAAGATTTACAAGGAAGTTGCCAGGAGGGATAGAGCTATAGGGAGAAGTTGAGCAGGTTATAGATTTATTCCTTAGACCGCAAGGGGATGGGTGGTGATCTTATAGAGTTGTATAAAATTATGAGAGGAATAGATTGGGTAAACACACAGAGTCTTGTGCCCAGAGTAGGGGAATTGACAACAGAGGGCATAGGTTTAATGTGAGGGGGGAAAGATTTAATGGGAAACTGAGGAGTAACTTTTTAACACAAAGGGAGGTGGGTATATGGAACAAGCTGCTGGAGGAGGGAGTTGAGGCAAGCACTATTGCAATGTTTAAGAAATGTTTAAGAAACGTTTAGACAGGTACATGGGTAGGGTAGGTTTAGAGGGATATGGACCAAAAGCAGGCATGTAGGACTAGTATAGATGGGGCTTGTTGGTCTGTGTGGCAAGTTGGGCTGAAGGGCCTGTTTCCACGCTGCATAACTGCATATGATCTACAGTTTGTTGAGTCTCCACAGAGTTCTGATATGGTTTGGGGACCCATCTACTTGTATAATGATGAGTTTGTATGCTCAAAATGATCTACTGTGATTACATAAAGAATTCATACTTTACTGATCAGGTCTGTTTCAGACACAACTTAGATGGCAACTTAAGAAATCTCTCAAAGGCACGGTTGGGGAAATATAATGTTCATATAGGAGCAAAAGTAGGCCATTCGGCCAATCAATCATGACTAATCTACCTTTCCCTCGCAACCCCATTCTCCTGCCTCCTTCCCGTAAGCTTTGACATCCTTACTAATCAAGAAAATAGTCACGGGCGGCACAGTGGTGCGGCAGTAGAGTTGCTGCCTTGCAGCGCCAGAGACCAGTGTTCATTCAATACGGGTGCTGTCTGCACGGAGTTTGTATGTTCTCCCCGTGACCGCATAGGTTTTATCCGGGTGCTTCAGTTTCCTCCCACACTCCAAAGACATGCAGGTTTGTCTGTTAATTGGCTTTGGTAAGTTGTAAAATTGTCCCCAGTCTGTGGAGGTTAGTGTACGGGGCGGTCAGCGTGGACTCAGTGGGGGCGAAGGGCCTGTTCCCCACTGTAACTCTAAAGCCTGAAGCCTAAAATCTAAAACATATGAATCTTCACTTTAAAAATGCTCAAATGGTTCAATGGTTGGATGGTTTCTTTACTGTCGCGTGTACAAGGTACAATGAAATACATTTCTTTGTATACATCTCAAAACTATCTCCATACAGAAGCACAATCACCTCGGTCAGTACAGCAGCACAGAACTGGTCACTGAGTCTATATGCAAGAGGCGCCATTTTGGGAGCATTTTAGTCTCGGCCTTTATGTTGATCCTATATGCAACTTTAAAAACATTTGTTTCTCCCCTACTTTGTCCAGCTTTGAAAATACATAATTTTTACATATTACGTGTGACATCTGTTGATAGAAATAATACTTGACTGACCTCCAGCATCTACCTTCAACACTAAAGCAGCTACTCTTAATTCGAAAGGATTATCCCATTAAAGAAAAATAATTGAGTACAGCGATCAACCTCCACAGCTGCCTTGTGTGTGTAAATTTAGATGTAAGTAAGGCAGCATTCAAAATGACTTAGTGAGTGACTTATGGTTTCCAGCTTGAGGTTGTTCTGGCTCAGTGATATTGACCTTCTCATGAGATGCTGTTTAGCCTACTGATCAGCAATTATTTTTCCTTTATCCTGTCAAGACAAGACCCTTAGTTGATCGAAGCCATACCTCTCCTTAACACATCATTTCCATGACGATGCATATCAGGAAAAGTGTCAGTCTATTCCCATGTGCACCTCATGCTGCCCAGAATCAACTACTACCGCTGTGTATGAACGCACAACAAGAATATTTCAGCATGAAATATTTTTGTTATTATATATTATCTTTAGACCTTACTTTAGACTTTGGGGATACAGAGAGTGGAAACAGGCCCTTTGGCCCACCGAGTCCGTTTCGACCTGCGATCGCCCCGTAAGCAATCAATAGACAATAGACAATAGGTGCAGGAGTAGGCCATTCGGCCCTTCGAGCCAGCACCGCCATTCAATGTGATCATGGCTGATCATTCTCAATCAGTACCCCGTTCCTGCTTTCTCCCCATACCCCCTGATTCCGCTATCCTTAAGAGCTCTATCTAGCTCTCTCTTGAATGTATTCAGAGAATTGGCCTCCACTGCCCTCTGAGGCAGAGAATTCCACAGATTCACAACTCTCTGACTAAAAAAGTTTTTCCTCATCTCTGTTATAAATGGCCTACCCCTTATTCTTAAACTGTGGCCCCTGGTTCTGGACTCCCCCAACATTGGGAACATGTTTCCTGCCTCTAACATGTCCAACCCCTTAATAATCTTATACGTTTCGATAAGATCCCCTCTCATCCTTCTAAATTCCAGCGTATACAAACCTAGTCGCTCCAGTCTTTCAACATACGACAGTCCCGCCATTCCGGGAATTAACCTAGTAAACCTACGCTGCATGCCCTCAATAGCAAGAATATCCTTCCTCAAATTTGGAGACCAAATTTGGAGACCAAAACTGCACACAGTACTCCACATACTAGCACTATCCTACACACCAGGGAAATTTACAATTTTACCAAAGCCAATTGATCTACACACCTGCACATCTTTGCAGTGTTGGGGGAAACCGAAGCACCCGGAGAAAAACCCACGCGGCCACAGGGAGAATGTACATAGTGTGGACAGACAGGATTGAACCCGGGTCTCTGGCGCTGCACCTCTGAACCTCATCCTCTGACACTGTGCCACCCCCATCTACGTGTATTGTGTTTACAGGCATGCTTTGCAGCTGCAAGTACGAATTTTGTCTGCACACGTGACAAATAAACACTCTTGACTCTTGAAATGGGTGCCATTGTTCCATTGTTGCCTGTTGTCCCCAGCAAAGCAAGTGCTCTTAGGCCTTCAAAATGGTCATGGAGTCATACAGCATGCAAACAGTTCCTTCGGCCCAACCAATCCATGTTGGCCTCAATGCCCCATCTACGCTAGTCCCACCTTCCTACATTCAGGCCATATCCCTCTACACTTTTCCTATACATGTACCTGCCCAAATGTTTTTTAAATGTGGTATTTACAGATCTGTGGGGCAATGTGTGCTGGACAAGCTAGTGAGGGTGTGTGTGTGTGGGGGCGGGAGGGGGGAGGTGTTGTGAGCTGAAGGTTGGCTGATGGGCAACTAGGTTTTGGCAGCATGATTTATGACTAATACAAACATACAACGTGGGTAAATACAAAATGCTGGAGTAACTCAGCCGGTCAGGCAACATCTCTGGAGAAAAGAAGTAGATGACGCTTCGGGTCGAGATCCTTCATCAGACAGTCTGATGAAAGGTCTTGACCCAGAACGTCAGCTATTCCTTTCCTCCAGAGTTGCTGTCTGACATGCTGAGTTACTTCAGCATTTTGTGTCAATGGTGTAAACCAGTATCTGTAATTCCTTCTTACACATACAACGTGGGAATAGAAGTGTGTCACTCCGTACCTCAACAATGCTGTACCATTTAATAAGATCATGGCTGACGTGAATGTAGGCTTACCTCCATGCTCTGCCACAACTACAGTCCACCTTCCTCCTTGCTCCCCACTCCTCCCTTTCTTATCAAGAACCTGTCAAACTTGTCCTTTGAAGAAAAGCATTCCAAAGATCCACAATGCTTTGAAATAAAATGTGAAGGAAGAAACTGCAGATGCTGGTTTACACCGAAGATGGACACAAAATGCTGGAGTACTCAGCGGATCAGGCAGCATCTCTGGAGAAAAGGAATAGGTGACATTTTGGATTAGAACCTTTCTCTATTATAAGGGTGCCGATCCAAAACGTCATCTATTCATCTCCAAAGATGCTGCCTGACCCACTGAGTCACTCCAGTATTTTGTGCCTATCTTCTTTAAAATAAAATATTTTATCTTGTCTTAAATGAACACTACTCATTGCTAAGCAGAGACTCCCGGTCAAGATTCTCCTACAAGTGGAAGTATCCATTCCAGATCTTAGAGATCCATAGGATCATTCAACATTGGAATAGGGTGGCATAGTGGCGCAGCAGTAGAGTTGCTACCTTACAGCGCAAGAGACCTGGGTTTGAACCTGATGCTGTCTGTGTGGAGTTTGTATGTTCTCCCTGTGACCACATGGGTTTTTGCCGGGTGCTCCGGTTTCCTCCCATACTCCAAAGATGTGTAGGTTAATTGGCTTCTATGAATTGCAACTTGCCCCTAGTGTGTAAGATAGTGTTCGTGTACATAGTGATCGATGGTCGGCGTGAACTCGATGAGCCGAAGGGCCTGTTTCCCCGCTGTATTTCATATCATATCATATCATATCATATATATACAGCCGGAAACAGGCCTTTTCGGCCCTCCAAGTCCGTGCCGCCCAGCGATCCCCATACATTAACACCATCCTACACCCACTAGGGACAATTTTTACATTTACCCAGCCAATTAACCTACATACCTGTACGTCTTTGGAGTGTGGGAGGAAACCAAAGATCTCGGAGAAAACCCACGCAGGTCACGGGGAGAACGTACAAACTCCTTACAGTGCAGCTCTGAACTCTAAAGTCTAAATCCTTAGATTGGGTTGAGATGGCCCCCTGGGAACCCATCTCAGGAAGCATCACAAATGAATTGATGAGTCAATGAGCATCAACTCATCTCTGATGATTCTTGAGATGAGTTCCCAAGGTAATCCTTAATATTGCAAATTTTAACCAAAGCAAACACATTTTTGAGACATATGCAATGTATTTTTGAACATGGATTTTATGTGAATAGTTGGATGATTGCTGTTTTATTTTAACAAATGCCACGTTATTTTTGTTTGCTTCTTGCGATTTTGCTTTGCAGCACTGCTGTCTTTATTTGCTCTATTTGATCGATGCGGGCTGCATGTTCTGGCCTGAAGCCATTTGGATTTGCCATTGTGCTAATCCTCAAGTGGTTCTCTTTCTTTAAACAAAAATGTAGTGACAGCAATCTTTGAAGACCTTATTGTGACCTGAGATTTTGCTGCCGGAGAAAACATCACTTTCATCCAGATAATTGTTGTTCACAGGTTCTGGTTACAGCTGAACACTGCATGGACCGAAGAGTCAAGTGCAGTAATTGCACTGGATAATGTGACTGTTAGCCTCGACTGTTATCTAACTAGTGAGTATAATGATCACCTTTTTCTGTTCAAAATTACTGGATCCTTAACAGGTCATGTGTCAGAGTGTAACCATGATGGAAAAATATAGAGGGAGCTTCAGCCTCTGGAATATCCTGGTGTTAACATATAACATATAACATATAACAACTACAGCATGGAAACAGGCCTGTCCGGCCCTACCAGTCCACGCCGACCATTCTCCCTGACCTAGTCTCATCTACCTGCACTCAGACCATAACCCTCCAATCCCCTCCTATCCATATACCTATCCAATTTACTCTTAAATAATAAAATCGAGCCAGCCTCCACCACTTCCACCGGAAGCCCATTCCATACAGCCACAACCCTCTGAGTAAAGAAGTTCCCCCTCATGTTACCCCTAAACCTTTGTCCCTCAATTCTGAAGCTATGTCCCCTTGTTGGAATCTTCCCCACTCTCAAAGGGAAAAGCCTACCCACGTCAACTCTGTCCGTCCCTCTCAAAATTTTAAAAACCTCTATCAAGTCCCCCCTCAACCTTCTACGCTCCAAAGAATAAAGACCCGACCTGTTCAACCTCTCTCTGTAGCCTAAGTGCTGAAACCCAGGCAACATTCTAGTAAATCTCCTCTGTACCCTCTCCATTTTGTCGACATCCTTCCTATAATTTGGCGACCAGAACTGCACACCATACTCCAGATTTGGCCTCACCAATGCCCTGTACAATTTCAACATTACATCCCAACTTCTATACTCGATGCTCTGATTTATAAAGGCAAGCATACCAAACGCCTTCTTCACCACCCTATCCACATGAGATTCCACCTTCAGGGAACAATGCACAGTTATTCCCAGATCCCTCTGTTCCACTGCATTCCTCAATTCCCTACCATTTACCCTGTACGTCCTATTTTGATTTGTCCTACCAAAATGCAGCACCTCACACTTATCAGCATTAAACTCCATCTGCCATCTTTCAGCCCACCCTTCCAAAAGGCCCAAGTCTCTCTGTAGACTTTGAAAATCTACCTCACTATCAACTACTCCACCTATCTTAGTATCATCTGCATATTTACTAATCCAATTTGCCACACCATCATCCAGATCATTAATGTAAATGACAAACAACAGTGGACCCAACACAGATCCTTGGGGCACTCCACTAGACACTGGCCTCCAACCTGACATACAATTGTCAACCGTTACCCTCTGGTATCTCCCATTCAGCCATTGTTGAATCCATCTTGCAACCTCACTATTAATACCCAACGATTTAACCTTCTTAATCAACCTTCCATGTGGAACCTTGTCAAATGCCTTACTGAAGTCCATATAGACAACATCCACAGCCTTGCCCTTATCAATTTCCCTGGTAACCTCTTCAAAAAATTCAAGAAGATTAGTCAAACATGACCTTCCAGGCACAAATCCATGTTGACTGTTTCTAATCAGGCCTTGATTATCCAAATAATTATATATATTGTCCCTAAGTATCTTTTCCATTAATTTTCCCACCACAGACGTCAAACTAATAGGTCTATAATTGCTAGGTTTACTTTTAGAACCTTTTTTAAACAAAGGCACAACATGCGCAATGCGCCAATCTTCCGGCACCATCCCTGTTTCTAATGACGTTTGAAATATTTCCGTCATAGCCCCTGCTATTTCTGCACTAACTTCCCTCAATGTCCTAGGGAATATCCTATCAGGACCTGGAGACTTATCCACTTTTATATTCTTCAAAAGTGTCCGTACCTCCTCTTCTTTAATCCTCCTAATTTCCATCACTACTCTACTTGTTTCGCTTACCTCACATAATTCTATATCCTTCTCCTCGGTAAATACCGAAGAAAAGAAATTGTTTAATATCTCCCCCATTTCTTCCGGCTCAGCACATAGCTGTCCACTCTGACTCTCTAATGGACCAATTTTATCCCTCACTATCCTTTTGCTATTGACATATCTGTAGAACCCCTTGGGGTTTACTTTTACATTACTTGCCAAAGCAGCCTCATATCTTTTTTTCGCTTTTCTAATTTCCTTTTTAAGATTCCTTTTACATTCTTTATATTCCTCAAGAACCTCATTTACTCCCTGCCGCTTATATTTATTGTATATCTCCCTCTTTTTCCGAACCAAGTGTCCAATTTCCCTGGAAAACCATGGCTCTTTCAAATTATTATTCTTTCCTTTCCACCGAACAGGGACATAAAGACTCTGTACTCTCAAAATTTCACCTTTAAATATCCTCCATTTCTCTATTATATCCTTTTCATAAAACAACAATTTCCATTTCACTCCTTTTAAATCCTTTCTCATCTCCTCAAAATTAGCCTTTCTCCAATCCAAAATCTCAACCCTTGGTCCAGATTTGACCTTCTCCATAATGATATTGAAACTAATGGCATTATGATCACTAGACCCAAAGTGCTCCTCAACACATACCTCCGTCACCTGACCCATCTCATTTCCTAACAGGAGGTCCAACACTGCCCCTTCTCTGGTAGGCACCTCTACGTATTGCTGCAAAAAACTATCCTGCACACATTTTACAAACTCCAAACCATCCAGCCCTTTAACAGAATGTGATTCCCAGTCTATATACGGAAAATTGAAATCACCCATAATCACCACTCTGTGCTTACTACTAATATCTGCTATCTCCTTACATATTTGCTCTTCCAATTCTCGTTCCCTATTTGGCGGTCTATAATACACCCCTATAAGTGTTGCTAAACCTTTCTCATTTCTGAGTTCCACCCAAACAGCCTCCTTAATCGAGCCTTCTAGTCTGTCCTGCCAAAGCACTGCTGTGATATCCTCCCTGACAAGCAATGCAACACCCCCACCTCTTGCCCCTCCGATTCTATCACATCTGAAACAATGAAATCCTGGAATATTTAATTGCCAATCGCAACCCTCCTGCAACCATGTTTCACTGATCGCCACAACATCATACTTCCAGATGTCAATCCAGGCTCTAAGCTCATCCACCTTTCTTACAATGCTCCTAGCATTAAAATATACACATTTAAGGGACCCATCATTTCTTATTCTCAGTTTATTTCTTTTCCCTTCTTTCTCTCCTACATATTGGGTCTGAGTGTTTCCCTTTTCTGCCTCCTGCCTCACACACTGCCTATTAGCTATCTGTGTTTGAGTCCCTCCCCCCAACCGTACTAGTTTAAAGTCTCCGCAGTTATTTTAGCAAATCTCCCCGCCAGGGTATTGGTTCCCCTCGGGTTCAGATGCAACCCGTCCTTTTTGTACAGGTCATACTTCCCCCAGAAGAGGTCCCAATGATCCAGAAACTTGAAACCCTACTCCCTGCACCAGTTCCTCAGCCACGTATTTATCCTCCACCTCACTCCATTCCTATTCTCACTATCGCGTGGCACAGGCAGTAAGCCTGAGATTATTACTTTGGAAGTCCTTTTTTTTAACTCTCTTCCTAGCCCCCTGAATTCTCCTTTCAGGACCTCTTCCCTTATCCTACCTATATTGTTGGTACCTATATGTACCACGACCTCTGGCTCCTCTCCCTCCCCTTTCAGGATATCCTGGACACGCTCAGACACATCCCGGACACCGGCACCAGGGAGGCAAACCACCATCCGGGTCTCCCGACTGCGTCCACAGAAACGCCTATCTGACCCCCTCACTATAGAGTCCCCTATTACTACTGCTCTCCTCTTCCTTTCCCTACCCTTCTGAGCAACAGGGCCGGACTCCTTGCCAGAGGCCCGGGCACCGTCGTTGCCCCCAGGTAGGCTGTCCCCCCCAACAGTACTTAAACAGGAGTACTTATTTCCAGTGTTACCTCTCCATTCATGACAATTGCAATTCTATTGACCGATGGTCCTCTGCAGTTTAGTATTTTATATCTGTGTTTTGACGCTAGAATGTTTGGCTGTAAGGAACAGCACAGTGATAGTGTTGCTGCCTTACAGCACCAGATATAGTGTTCGATCCTGACCAGGGTTGCTGTCTGTATGGAGTTTTTACATTCTTCCCATATCCTGCGTGGGTTTTCTCCGGGTGCACCGGTTTCCTCCCACACTCCAAAGACGTACAGGTCTGTAGATTAATTGGCTTCTGTACATTGTAAATTGTCCCTAGAGTGTAGGATAGGGCTAATATCTGGGGTATCTGGGTCGGCACTGACTTGATGGGCCGAAGGGCCTGTTTCCATGCTGTATCTCCAATGTCTAGTTTAGTTTAGAAAATAGCACAGTACGGCGCAGGAACGGGCCCTTCGGCCCACAATATTTGTGCCAAACATGACACTTTGTTGCACTGATCCCATCTGCCTGCAAGTGATCCTTACAAATCCATGTGCCCATCTAAAAGCTTCTTCAAGTCTGCCTCCACCACCACACTTGGCAATATGTGCCGAGTCCCACCAACCTCTGTGTAAAAATCTTGCCCCACAACTGTCCATTAAACTTTCCCCATCACACTTTATAGCTATGCCATCTAGTGTTGGACCCTGGGAAAAGTATTCTGACTGTCACATGTGCCAAGGTACAATGAAAAACAGTGGTAGAGCCACTGCCTCATGGTGCCAGAGACCCAGGTTTGATCCTGACCTCAGGTGCTGTCTGTGTGGAGTTTGCACGTTCTCCCTGTGACTGCTTGGGTTTCCTCCGGGTGCTCCGGTTTCTTCTCACATCCCAAAACAGTGCGGCTTGGTAGGTTAAGTGTAAATTTCCCAAAGTGTGCAGGGAGTGGATTAGAAAGTGGGATAGTGTGAACAAGTAATTGATGGTCGGCGTGGACCCAGTGGGCCGAAGGACCTGATTCCATGTTGTATCTTTCAATCAGTCAGAAACTTCGTTTACCCACAAAATTAGTGCACTGTGGAAAATTACACTTCCAGCGATGGCTCCATAGCAGAAAACTCTCTGTCAGTCAGCACAATGAGACGGTCAATTTTAGAGAGCCAAATGGGATCACTAAAATTTGAAGCGAAATGTGACTCTTTGGAGTTGAGACCCAATATGCTTCCCTGGGGAACTGTAAATTTTATTTTGAGCTCTAGGCCTGGTTTCACTCCCCAATAACTGACAGTCCTCGAGTTGAAGGACATAAAAATCATAACAAGCAAATGAAAATAAGTATTGTTATCACATCTAAAGTGCGTTCAAACCTTGAGGATATTGGTTGTTATCTCCCCGCTGCGTGTCGTGGAAGTGTTAAATATGGATTTTATCCAATGAGAAGTGGAAGTGTGACTGGGTGAATAATGCAAAGCTGTAATGAAATTTGTAACAACTGATCTATGGCCAACCATTGGAGAACTGATTTCAGAACATGACTGAACCATGGTTATAAACCTGCCTTAACATGTAATAGCTTTTTCAAAATTATATTCCGAGTTTTGTAATTATAGCCCGATAAGCTCAGTAACTATAATATGAAGGATATTGATATCCATTATACCATAAACAATTTCGACTTAATCTGCTTAGTAAAAATAAAACATTTAAATTGGCATGAACATGAATCATGTAAAACAATTTATGCAAATGCATTGACGGTATCACATTACAGTGGATTAATGTTAATGCGCTGAAGCTGCTTATTTTGATCTTCAACACAAAATGTCTGTCAAACCCCATGAGCCAAACAACCCTTTATATTGAGAAACAAAGAACTGCAGATGCTGGTTTATACCAAAAATAGACACAAAGTGCTAGAATAACTCAGCGTATCAGGCAGCATCTATAACTACTTTTACTTTCCAGGCTACCGTTCACTCATCTTTAACTTCCTTCTATACTTCCAGGAGGGCTTTAAGGCCCTTTGTTTCTTCCTCGAACAAAGAACCAACCAATCTCCCTCTACCTACACTCTCCTCCACCCAGCTGAACTTGTCCTCACCCTCAACAACTTCTCTTTTGACTCCTCTCACTTTCTCTCCTCTCACTTTCTCCAAATCAAAGTCGTAGCCATGGGCATTCTCATGGGCCCCAGCTCTGCCTGCCTTTTTGTCAGTTACGTTGAACAGTCCTTATTCAAGGCGTACACTGGCCTTATCCCCCAACTCTTTCTCTGCCATGTATCCTTTTCCTCAATCTGCCTTCCTTATTTCATAAGTGGAATTGTAGATCCATTTTTTAAACTTTATTTCTGGTAGCATTTACCAAAGGTGTTCTAAAAAACGTGTGAAGCTGATGGATCACAATGCTAACCATGGCCATGGATTCTTGTTGAGGTGATTTCCCCATTGCTCTGCACGATGACTTGCAGGGTGGCTCCACTCTTTTCACTCTTCCACCCTCATGTATTTAATATTTTGCGTGTCCATAATCAAATTCTGGAATAGCAGGAAGTTGTCCCAACAAAGTCATGGAGGGCTAACCATTGAAAGTGGCTGCTTGAAGCTTGGGACATCATGAATGACCTGCAATGATCCATCTCCAATGGTTAGCATACAAGACTGGGCGGGCCGCGGCCTGTAGGGGGAAGCTGCTCGTTGTCTCAAGACCAGAGACTGAGAGAAGGGAGGCGGTGACAAGGAGCAAGGCCAGTAGGAGAATGATCGGGGTCTGGCCTTACCCGCCCTCAAAGTTCGGCTGCGGGAGGCACCCCCTGGGCACAAAAGTGGATGGTGAGGACAGGGACGTTGGTTCACTGGATGATTCATAGGTCCCAGGAAGGTAATGGCTGGAGACCCTGCAGAAGTCTGGGGCTTGCTTGGATGGGGCACCGCACATAAGAGAAAATGGTGCCAAAACATGATGCCTCTTGTATGCGGTCTCAGTGGACTATTTCTGTGCACTTTGCTAATGGGAAATTGTGCTTAAAGTATGGCAATACTTTACTGAACTGCATGCAAAAAAAAAGAATTTCACTGTGCATTTGTACACGTGACATTTAAGCACCATTGAACCATTGCTGCTGCACAGCTTTGAAGACCAGTGTTTGTGGAATTCTCTGCCAAATAAGGCAGTGGAGGCCAATTCACTGGATATATTCAAGAGAGGGTTAGATATTATTCTTGGGGCTAATGGAATCAAGGGATGTGGGGAGAGAGCAGGAACAGGGTACTGATTTTGGATGATCAGCCATGATCATATTGAATGGCGATGCTGGCTCGAAGGGCCGAATGGTCTACTCCTGCACCGATTTTCTATGTTTGATCCTGTCCATGAGTGCTGTCTTTGTGGAGTTTGCACTTTCGCCATGCGACTGTGAATTTCCGCTGGGTGCTCCGATGTCGTCCTGCAACCCAAAGACGTGCTGTTCGGTAGGTTAATTGGTTACTGTAAGTTGCCTTCACTGGAGATAGTTGGTGGGTGAATCTGGAAAGAGATGATGGATGTGTGATAGGGAATAGTTTACATAGAAATAAATGGGGGAATGGGAATGAGATTGCTCTGAAAACCACATAGATCATACTGCTGAAAAAAACACAAAGTGCTGGAGTGACTCAGCGGGTCAGACAGCATCCCTGGAGAACATAGATGGGTGACGTATCAAGTCGGTACATTTCTTCAGACTCTTGAGGGCAGCACAGTGGCACTGCAGTAAAGTTGCAGCCTTACAGCACCAGAGACCCGGGTTTGATCCTGACTATGGGTGCTGTCTGTGTGGAGTTTGTAAATTCTCCCCGTGACCACGTGGATTTTCCCTGGGTGCTCTGGTTTTCTCCCATACTCCAAAGACGTATAGGTTTGTAGGTTAATTGGCTCCGGTAAAATTGTGATATAGCCCCTCGTGTGTGGGATAGTGTTAGTGTACGGGGTGATCACTGGTCGGTGCGGACTCAGTGGGCCGAAGGGCTTGTTTCCGCGCTGTATGTTTAATACAGCCAAATGGGCTCCTCCTGGTCATGAGAAATAAATTAGATGATGTCAGGGACAAGAAAACAAGGAGTGTACCACCCCAGTAAATGGGTTCAGACCATGACCAGGGTGTTTCTAAGGAAGCTTTGGTTATGTCCCACACATTACTGGTCTGTTGTAAAGTGAGAGATTCTACACAGACTAGTTATCTGTCAGAATTCGTGTAGGCCACTGCAGCCTGCAGATGAGGTTTGGAGCGGTTTGGTTTATAGGCTCAGTATTCCTTGGCTTATTCCATCTCGTGAGTTTTTTCTAATCCAGATGGTTTCAATGGAGCGATTTATGGCACAGAATCCATCTGTTGCAAGTAATGGTGTTACAGACATATAAAAATGAATATTTCCCACTGAGATTCACAACACAATAAAATAAAACATAGGGAACCATAAAATGAATATTTTTATTTCTGTTTGAAACATTTCATTTGTCAGTCTCCTTTAAATCACCCAAATGTCACAACGGATGCCTTGGCAATACTGGGTTTCCATTTCAAAAGCATCCTTTAACAATTCCATTTTGTATATCAAAACACCAGGAAATGGCTTTAAAGAGTCTTCCCCAAATTAGGTGTTAAATCAGCTAACCAGTCCGAAGAAAGGTTGCGAACCCAAACATCACCCATCCAGGTTCTGACTGTCCACCATATCTATGCCTCTCATCATTTCTATCCCCACATCTACATTTTATCGGAATAGGAAGATATTAATGTCTAGGACTGGGTATAAAATAACATTTTAATTCAGGACAGTTGATCGTTCGCGGATGACGAAGGTTGTGGAAATAATGACCTACTGCACAGTGTGTGAGTGTTCAGTATGATTAATTGAAAGATGCAGCATGGAAACAGGCCTTTTAACCCACTGAGTCCATGCCGACCATTGATCCCCAGATCACACTAGTTCTATGTTATCCCACTTTCTTATCCACTCCCTGCACACTAGGGCCAATTTACAGAGGCCAATTAACTTACAAACCAGCATGCCTTTGGGATGTGGGAGGAAAATTGAATTACCGGATTTATCGGGAGAAAACCCAAGCAGTCACAGGGAGAAAGTCCAAACTTCATACAGACAGCAACCATAGTCAGAATCGAACCCAGGTCTCTGGAGCAATAAAGGCAGCAACTCTACTGCTGCACCACTGTGCATACTTATAATTAACTTAGCCTCAAATTAAGTTAATTGACAGTGAGAATTAATTGAAGCTGATCCTCTTACCAATTGACAATTGAAACGTACTGTAAACCCTCGTTGTAATGTACCATGGGGAAGGGGGGTGTCTGTTATTGCCGATTGTCTGCTGTAGCTGAGTAAGGGATTCACTCCAAACACTCCATTAAACGATGAGTTGTTTTCAAATACCAAATTCTTTTTAACAGCTAAAAGTGTATTTTTGTCACTGCAAGCTAAAAATACTAAAGGTTGTTTGTTACACTGATTAATAGAGTTCAGTGTCGATGGAAGCGATTGCTTGGCAATGTCTTTCAAACTCTTGCCAATTTCAATACCATGTGTCAATTTCTATGCCGTGCTAATTTCAATAGCCTCCACAGTGTAGCTAACAGCCTGTGTTCTTAAAGAGGCAGACCGCTATAACGGATATCCATTATAAAGACGTGTTTACTGTAAGCTGCATATCACTGAGGAACCCGTGACTTTGAACTGGAGGCCTGTGACTGGAGGTGAACCTCAGGATTAGTGCTGACCCTATTATTGTTGGTCATCTATATCAACAATCTGCATGAGTATTCCATGGTACATAAGTTTGCAGATGACATTAAAATAGGTGATATCGTGGACAGTGAAGAAGGTTATCAAGAATTACAACTTGGTCTTGATCAGCTTGGGCAAGTGAGCTGAAGGAGGGCAAACGGAGTTTAATTCAGATAAGGGAAAATGTGTTACATTATGGGAAGTCAAACTAGGTTAGGATTTTCACAGTGCACGGTAGTCTCCTGGGGAGTGTTGTGCATCAGAGGGACTTAGGAGTACAAATGCAGAGTTTTTTTAATGTGGTGTCACAAGTAGAAAGGTGGTAAAGAAGGCTTTTGGCATACTGGCCACCAGTCAGGGTATTAACATATTATGTTGCAGGTGTAAAAGACACTACTGAGGCCACACTTGGAAAATTGTTCAGTTTTAGTTCTCCTACTTTAGGAAAGATGCCATTAAGCTGGACAGTGCAGAAAAGATTTACAAGAATACTGCCAGGATTCAAGGTAATGCATTTGAGAAAAATCTTAGGCAGGCCAGGATTTCATTCCATGGGCCATAGGAGAGGACAGTGATTTATTCACAAAATGCTGGAGTAACTCAGCAGGTCAGGCAGCATCTCGGGAGAGAAGGAATGGGTGACGTTTCGGTCGAGTTGTGTGAACTTATAGAGATGTATAAAAATCACGAGGGACATAAATAGGGTGAATGCACTCTTTTTATCAGAGTTGGGGAATGAAGAACTAGAGCCCATAGGCTTAGGTGAGAGAGGAAAGGTAACTTTTCCACATAGGTAGATTGGTGGGTAGATTGAACAAGTTGGCAGAGGAAGTAGTTGAGGCAAGTACAACAGCAATAATTGAAATACATTTGTGCAGGTACATGGATGGGAAAGGTTTAGAGGGATATGAGCCAAACGTGGCTTAGTGTAAATGGGACAACTTGGTCAGCAATGGGCAAGTTGGGCCAAAAGGCCTGATTGCATGCTGTATGACTGTGTTATATTTATTGAGAAGGGAAAACAAGATAGCAATTCAACAGAAATAGAATAAAAATAGCATCTAGTTAATGAAGCTGGACTGGAAACTGATTCACTAATAACTGTTAATTAAAATTTGAAATGCAATAACTATGTGTGCTATGGGTTTTTTTCCCTCCATATTCAGCAGACCAGAATAAATGAAGTAGGAACAAGATGTGCCATCCCATAGCACCAATGGTCCTCAACCAGATAAGCACAAAGATTGTGCTAAAAATACAAAAAAAAGTTAGGGTTGTCACCTCCATATAGACTGTTATGCATCTAGACACACTGGAAAGAAACAGTTCTTGTCTTTCAAGATGATAATGTTAGACATTTAATTTGTTGTCCTATAAGTTCTGTCAGTGCTTTCTTCAGTTTGCCAGTATACATATATTATTACTTGAAAGATTTAGATTATGATTTTTGGAAATTTTGAAATTATTATAATTTTCTTTGTGCTCTTTCAAAACCAAACATGTGTACTTAAATTCCTCTGTTGAACAAGAAGACGAAGGAATTTTTGTACCTTAGCAAAACAATGACAGTAATCTCCTGGTGGGCATTTGGAAGGCGATGGGTATAAATTATCTTACATCTCTGTGTAAAGTATTGCAAGGAAACAGAAAAGCTATCAGTTGCAGTCCTCATATTGCTGCTCTTAAGGAGATATCTGTTCTTATGATGGGGCGGTACAGTGGCGCAGCTGGTAGAGCTGCTGCCAGACAGCACCAGAGACCCAGGTTCGATCCAGACCTTGGTTGCTGTCTGTGTGGTAATTGTATGTTCTCCATGTGACCTCGTGGGTTTCCTCCCATATCTTGGCACAGTGGCACAGCGGTTGAGTTGCTGCCTTACAGCGCTTGCAACACCAAGAGACCTGGGTTCGATCCCGACTACGGGTGCTGTCTGGACGGAGTTTGTATGTTCTCCCCGTGACTGCGTGGGTTTTCTCCGAGATCTTTGGTTTCCTCCCACACTCCAAAGATGTACAGTTATGTAGGTAAATTGGCTTGGTTAAAGTGTAAATTGCCCTTAATGTGTGTAAGATTGTATTAATGTGTGGGGATCGCTTGTCGGTGCTGACTCGGTAGGCCGAAGGGCCTGTTTCTGTGCTGTATCTCTGAAATAAACTAAACCTCAAAGACATCTGGTGTTTGTAGGTTAATTGAGCTCTAAAAATGCTACGAACGTGTAGGGAGTGGATGGAAAAAGTGGCATAACATAGAACCACTATGTAGGAAAATAACTGCAGATGCTGGTACAAATCAAAGGTATCACAAAATGCTGGAGTAACTCAGCAGGTCAGGCAGCATCTAGGAGAGAGGGAATGGGTGACCTTTCGGGTCGGGACCCTTCTTCAGACTGATGACAGGGGAGCGGGACAAAGAAAGGATATAGGTGGTGACAGGAAGACAGTGGGAGAACTGGGAAGGGGAGGGGAAGAGAGGGACAGAGGAACTATCTAAAGTTGGAGGTCATTGTTCATACCACTGGGCTGCAAGCTGCCCAAGCAAAATATGAGGTGCTGTTCCTCCAATTTCCGGTGGACCTCACTATGGCACTGGAAGAGGCCCATGACAGAAAGGTCAGACTGGGAGTGGGAGGGGGAGTTCAAGTGCTCAGCCACCGGGGGATCAGGTTGGTTAAGGCGGACTGAGCGAAGGTGTTGAGCGAAACGATCGCCGAGCCTGCGCTTGGTCTCGCTAATGTAGAGAAGTTGACATCTAGAGCAGCGGATACAATAGATGAGGTTCGAGGAGGTGCAGGTGAACCTCTGTATCAAAGACTGTTTGGGTCCTTGGATGGAGTTGAGGGGGGAGATAAAGGGACAGGTGTTGCATCTTCTGCGGTTGCAGGGGAAAGTGCCTGGGGAGGGGGTGGTTTGGGTAGGAAGGGACGAGTGGACCAGGGAGTTACGGAGGGAACGGACTTTGTGGAATGCAGAAAGGGGAGGAGATGGGAAGAGGTGGCCAGTAGTGGGGTCCCGTTGGAGGTGACGGAAATGTTGGAGGATGATTTGTTGGATACGCTGGCAGATGGGGTGGAAGGTGAGGACAGCGGGGATTCTGTCCTTGTTAAGTATGGTGGGGGGGGGGAGGGGGAGCAAGAGCAGAGCTGCGGGATATAGAGGAGGCCCTAGTGAGAGCCTCGTCTATAATGGAAGAGGGGAAGCCCCGTTTCCTGAAGAATGAGGACATCTCTGATGCCCTAGTGTGAAACACCTCATCCCGGGCGCAGATGCGGCGTAGACGGAGGAATTGGGAGTAGGAGATAGACATTTTGCAGGAGACAGGGTGGGAAGAAGTGTAGTCCAGATAGCTGTGGGAGTCAGTAGGTTTGTAGTAGATATCAATCACTAGTCTGTCTCCTGTGATGGACATGGTGAGGTACAGAAACGGTAGGGAGATATCGGTGATAGTTCAAGTATATTTAAGAGCAAATCTGTGGAACTCATTGCCACAGAGGGCTGAGGAGGCCAAGTCCATATTTTTATGGCAGTGAGAGACAAGTTCTTGATTAGAATGGGTGTCAAGGGTTATGGGGAGATGGCAAGAAAATGGGATTTGGTGGCAGAGATCGTAAGTTCATAAGTGATAGAAGCAGAACTAGGCCATTTGACCCATCAAGTCTACTCCACCATTCAATCATGGCTGATCTCTCTTCCACACTCTCCCCATCTTTCCCTATCTATCTCCATTCTCCCAATAACCCATGACACTCGTACTAATCAAGAATCTATCAATCTATCAATCAATGCCTTAAAAATATCTATTGACGGCCTCCAGAGCCTTCTGTGGCAATAATTTCCACATTGGACTTCATCAATAGACAATAGGTGCAGGAGTAGGCCATTCGGCCCTTCGAGCCAGCACCACCATTCAATGTGATCATGGCTGATCAATCTCAAACAGTACCCCGTTCCTGCTTTCTCCCCATACCCCCTGACTCCGCTATCCTTAAGCTCTCTCTAGCTCTCTCTTGAATGCATTCAGAGAATTGGCCTCCACTGCCTTCTGAGGCAGAGAATTCCACAGATTCACAACTCTCTGAATGAAAAGGTTTTCCTCATCTCCGTTCTAAATGGCCTACCCCTTATTCTTAAACTGTGGCCCCTGGTTCTGGACTCCCACAACATTGGGAACATGTTTCCTGCCTCTAACGTGTCCAACTCCCTTAATAATCGTATATGTTTCGATAAGATCCCCTCTCATCCTTCTAAATTCCAGTGTATACAAGCCTAGTCGCTCCAGTCTTTCAACATATGACAGTCCCGCCATTCCGGGAATTAACCTAGTGAACCTACACTGCACGCCCTCAATAGCAAGAATATCCTTCCTCAAATTTGGAGACCAAAACTGCACACAGTACTCCAGGTGCGGTCTCACTAGGGCCCTGTACAACTGCAGAAGGACCTCTTTGCTCCTATACTCAACTCCTCTTGTTATGAAGGCCAACATTCCATTGGCTTTCTTCACTGCCTGCTGTACCTGCATGCTTCCTTTCAGTGACTGATGCACTAGGACACCCAGATCTCATTGTACGTCCCCTTTTCCTAACTTGACACCATTCAAATAATAATCTGCCTTCCTATTCTTACCACCAAATTGGATTACCTCACACTTATCCACATTAAACTGCATCTGCCATGCATCCGCCCACTCACACAACCTGTCCAAGTCACCCTGCAACCCCATATGATCTTCCTCACAACTCACACTACCACCCAGCTTTGTATCATCTGCAAATTTGCTAATGGTACTTTTAATCCCTTCGTCCAAGTCATTAATGCATATTGTAAATAGCTGCGGTCCCAGCACCGAGTCTTGCGGTACCCCACTAGACACTGCCTGCCATTCTGAAAGGGACCCATTTATCCCCACTCTTTGCTTTCTGTCTGTCAACCAATTTTCTATCCATGTCAGTACCCTACCCTCAATACCTTGTGCTCTAATTTTGCCCACTAATCTCCTATGTAGGACCTTGTCGAACGCTTTCTGAAAGTCGAGGTATACCACATCCACCGGCTCTCCCCTGTCAATTTTCCTAGTTACATCCTCAAAAAATTCCAGAAGATTAGTCAAGCATGATTTCCCCTTCGTAAATCCATGCTGACTCGGAATGATCCTGTTACTGCTATCCAAATGCTCCGCAATTTCGACTTTTATAATTGACTCTAGCATCTTTCCCTCCACTGATGTCAGACTAACTGGTCTATAATTTCCCGTTTTCTCTCTCCCTCCTTTCTTAAAAAGTGGGATAACATTAGCTACCCTCCAATCCACAGGAACTGATCCTGAATCTATAGAACATTGGAAAATGATTACCAATGCATCCACAATTTCTAGTGCCATCTCCTTAAGTACCCTGGGATGCAGACCATCAGTCTCTGGGGATTTATCAGCCTTCAGTCCCATCAGTCTACCCAACACCATTTCCTGCCTAATGTGAATCACCTTCAGTTCCTCCGTCACCCTAGGATCTCTGGCCACTAGAACATCGGGGAGATTGTTTGTATCCTCCTTAGTGAAGACAGATCGAAAGTACCGGTTCAACTCGTCTGCCATTTCCTTGTTCCCCATAATAAATTCCCCTGCTTCTGTCTTCAAGGGACCCACATTTGCCTTGACTATTTTTTTCCTCTTCACGTACCTAAAAAAGCTTTTACTATCCTCCTTTATATTATTGGCTAGCTTACCCTTGTACCTCATCTTTTCTCCCCGTATTGACTTTTTAGTTATCTTCTGTTGCTCTTTAAATGTCCCATTCCTCTGGCCCCACTCTTCTTTCCTATGTTATACTTCTTCTCTTTTATTTTTATGCTGTCCTTGACTTCCCTTGTCAGCCACGGGTGCCTCTTACTCCCCTTAGAATCCTTCCTCCTCTTTGGGATAAATTGATCCTGCAACTTCTGCATTATTCCCAGAAATACCTGCCATTGCTGTTCCACCGTCTTCCCTGCTAGGGCCTCCTTCCAGTCAAATCTGGCCAGCTCCTGTCTCATGCCTCTGTAATCCCCTTTGCTATACTGTAATACTGACACTTCCGATTTTCCCTTCTCCCTCTCAATTTGTAGAATAAAACATCATATTGTGATCACAGCCTCCTAATGGCTCTTTTACCTCGAATACCCTTATCAGATCAGGTTAATTACACAACACTAAATCCAGAATTGCCTTCTCCCTGGTAGGCTCCAGTACAAGCTGTTCTAAGAATCCATCTCGGAGGCACTCCACAAACTCTCTTTCCTATGGTCCATTACCAACCTAATTTTCCAGTCTACCTGCATGTTGAAATCTCCCATAAGTAGCATTACATTTGCGACATGCCAATTTTAGCTCTTGATTCAACTTGCACCCTATGTCGAGGCTACTGTTTGGGGGCCTGTAGATAACTCCCATTAGGGTCTTTTTACCCTTACAATTCCTCATTTCTATCCATACTGATTCTACATCTCCTGATTCTATGTCACCCCTTGCAAGGGAATGAATATCATTCCTTACCAACAGAGCGACCCCACCCCCTCTGCTCACCTGTCTGTCTTTTCTATATGTTGTGTACCCCAGAATATTCAGTTCCCAGCCCTGGTCCTCTTGTAGCCATGTCTCTGAGATACCCACAACATCATACTTGCCAATATCTAACTGAGCCTCAAGCTCATCCACTTTATTTTGTATACTTCGCGCATTTAAATACAATACTTTAATTTCGGTATTCACCTCCCCTCTCACACCAGTCACAATTGGCCCTGACCTTACTCTCTTATCCCATCTAGAACTTCCCTTCCCATTTATTCGAGAGTCCTTTGCAATTTCTCCTGTATTCGCTTCCCCTTTAACTCCATCTTCATATTCCCAATTTGTCAACCCCTCCCCTCCACCACTTAGTTTAAAGCCACACGTGTAGCACTAGCAAGATAGAGTATTAGTTTTGTTTAGATGGACACAAAGTGCTGGAGTAACTCAGTGGGCCAGGCAGCATCTCTGGAGAAAAAGGATGGGCGATGTGTCGGGTTGGTATCCTTCTTCAGACTGAAAGTAGAGGAGAGGAATTGGAAGTAAGAAAAAGCCAGAACAAAGCAGGAACAAAGTGTGTAGAAGGAAACTGCAGATGCTGGTTTACACTGAAGGTTGACACAAAGCTCTAGACCAGGGGCCTCCAAACTTTTCAGCAGGAGGGCCACATTACATATTTGGGACATTTTTGCGGGCCGTAGGAAAAAATAAAGAAGTGTGAGTTTTATAAATTTAATGAATGCAAAAAAGGTTTAGACTAGGTTATGTTCGATTAGATTAGGAAAGGTTAAACTAGGTTAGGTTAGATCAGCCATGATTGAATGGAGGTGTAGACGATGGGCCGAATGGCCTAATTCTACTCCAATAAGTTGTGAACGTGATAAAAGATGAATGATATTGGGAGTATTTCGAGCAAAACAAAAGTGCTGGAAAAACTCTGCCGGTCAGGCAGCATCTGTGGAGACAACGTTTCATGTCGGGACCCTTCTTCAGACTCCTTGTGTCTCCTTGGTGGTATTTTGGTAACTTATCTCTTGTCTCTCCTGTAATTGATTTTATCCTTGTACATTCTTATTATTTATTTTCTTGGTTTTCTTTCAATAGGTAGTGTAGACAACTCATCCAAAGATGATGCTCCTAATTCCAGCCAGCGCTTGCTGGGTCAAGCCTTTGTGAACAGGACTGATGTAGCAGCTAGCAAGAAGATGCACGAAGAGATTGAAGTCAGTGGGATGTCAGGTATGAACGGTACCAAATAATAATGGCATTTCAGTATACTATTTTGCAATATTAAAATGTTCCATCTTTCACCTTTAACAATTTATGAAGATTCTGCGGCATCTTTTGAGGAAATTTGTGTCATTAAACCACACCAGGATTTAATAATTTTGTTTTAAAGTGATGTTCGAGAAATATTTTTATATGGTCTTGTGCTATCAGTGATGTAAGCATATATTTCATTGAAGATGGTTGTCTGAGAATGTGCTGGAATATGGCAAGCTTAATCTTCAGGCTGTGTAATTGGAACCTGGATCGATATTTAACATAGAGCATCGAACAGTCCAGCACAGAAACGGGCTCTTCGGCCCACGATGTTTGTGCTGAACATGATGTCAAGTTAAACTGATCTCATCCGCCTGTATCCCCCTATATCCATATCCCTCTTTATCCATATCCTTCTGTTCCTTGCGCTTCCATATGCCTATCTAAAAGCCTCTTAAAGGTATCACAAAATGCTGGAGTAACTCAGCCGGTCAGGCAGCATCTCTGGAGAGAAGTAAGACCCATTCCTTCTCTCCAGAGATGCTGCCTGACCCGCTGAGTTACTCCAGCATTTTGTGATACCTTCGATTTGTACCAGCATCTGCAGTTATTTTCCTACTAAAAAAAGCCTCTTAAACGTCACTATCGTATCTGCCTCCATCACTACCCCGGGCAATGTGTTCCAGGTCCCCACCACTCGCTGTGTAAAAAACTTGGCCACACATCTCCATTAAACTTTCTCCCTCTCACTTTATAGCTTTGCCCTCTATTGTTGGACATCTCCACCCTGGAAAAAAGGTTCTGACTATCAACCCTATCTATGCCTCTCATGATTTTATATGGTTCTATCAAGTCTCCTCTCAACCGTCGATATTTCAGGGAAAACAATCCAAGTCTACCCAACCTCTCCCTGTAGCTGACACTCTCTAATCCAAGCAGCATCCTGGCAAACCCTCACTGCACCCTCTCACATCCTTCCTGTAATGGGTTGGCAAGAACTGCACGCAATATTCCAAATGAAGCCAAACCCAAGTCTTATCTATGTACCTCCCACTCCCCTGACATCAGTCTGAAAAAGGGTCTCAACTCGAAACATCACCCATTCCTTCTCTCCAGAGATGCTGCCTGTCCTCCTGAGTTACTCCAGCATTTTGTGTCTATCTTTGATTTAAACCAGCACCCGCAGTTCCTTCTTACACACCAAGTATTATCTTCCATTCATAGGTCTCTCTCTTCCAGCAGCTACTCAAATAAATCCTGCTCAATTGTTCCAGTGATCCAGCAGAGATTTCTGCCTCTGGATTAACCATATGGGATCCTTTCCTGAAAGCTGATTAGAGCCTTTTTGAGGCAGCGACTCCTATAGATCCTTTTGATGGTGGCTAGGTCATTGCCTGTGATGTAGCAGTACCTACCACTCTTTATAATCTCCCTCGTTCCTGGGCATTCGAGTTATATGCCGTCAATGTGGCTTGGCTAGATTTTATGGTGGAAGTGGCTTATTAGGCAATTTCAGAGAACAGATAAGAACCAGCCACATACTGTGGGTGCAAATCAGGAGTCACATGCAAAGAAAGAGGACATATTCAGTAATTTATAACTGTGTTAGCCATGGACCTTGGACTGCAATGCTGTAAAATTCCCATATGTTGTGTTATACCGTATTTTGCTGTGTTAAATGTATTTCAAATGTATCAAAGGCTTTTATTTTCAAAGGTTACACTTTCAAGCCCTGCTTATATGCGCTAGTTCAGAACATTTTCATGCTCATTGACATCCAAATACATTTGAATAAAACTCAAAGTAAGAAAACCTCTGCTGATTTAGTCGAATGTGGAAACACCACTCCCTGAAGTTTGACTAAATAATAAGGGCTGGATGAAGAAAGTAATCTGAGTTGTAAAAAACTGAGCTGCTTTGAATCGAGTTATACGATACAATACAATACGATAGAACTTTATTCATCCCAGGAGAGAAATTGATCTGCCAACAGTCACAAAACACAACAAGATACATGAAACATGAAATTAAAGTGACGAGTGGAAAGTCCAGGATTGGGGATGTGCAAAGATTGGAGGGGGGGGGGGGGGGAGAGGAGTCAGTCTACCCCAGGACAGAAGGGGGAGGAGGAGGAGTTGTACAGTTTGATAGCCACAGGGAGAAAGAATCTCCTCTGGCGTTCTGTGTATCAGAGTGGAACAGCGTGGAAAGAGTCCCAGCGGCACAAATAGCCCACACCGATACATGGTGGATATATAGTGAAATACAACTCATTTCACCATTCTAAGCTGCACACAGTCAGTAAGTACTTCCAATTAGGTGCAGATTGATGGCAAATTAGGAGAAGTTTAACCGATGAGGTTGTCAAACTCCCCAACAATCGGAGGTTGTTGCTGACTATGGCTTGTATTAAATGTCTGCGGACTGTGAAATAGACTTTTTTCAGATGAAGACAGCAAAGGATATGAAGCTAAAAAGTTGTGGTGATCGGCCATAATACATATGAATGGAAGATTAGATTGCAGGCGCCCAATAAACAAATCTTGTTCTTGTGCTTGAGGGCAATTGATACAGCAGTCTGTCCTCTGTGGCTTCCAATTTTTCTCTTAAAGAGAAAGACCCTGGACTTTCCTCTGCAGCTGCAACTTTGTAGAATGAATGTTTCTCAAGGGCAGTGAAAAGGAATTAAATCCCCATAATTGGATGAATTATTAGGACGGCATAGTTGATAGAGCTGCTGCCTCCTGGTGCACGATCCTGACCTCGGGTGCTGTCTGTGTAGAGTTTGCACGTTCTACCCATGACCGCCTGGATTTCCTCTGGGTGCTTTGGTTTCCTCCCTCATGCCAAAGACATGCAGGGGTTTGTAGTTATATGGGCCTCTGTAAAATTGCCCTGAGTATACAAGGAGTGGATGTGAAAGTGGGATCACATAGAACTCGTGTAAATGGGTCGAGGTGGAATCGGTGGGCCAAAGGGCCGGTTTATGTGTTGCATCTCTAATCTGCACTAAACTAACATATACAGCTGACAAATTTAGAACCAGTTAGAAAAAACATTACTTGAGCTGTAAAAATGTGAGGAAAAATTACTTGTCCTTGCTAGCCTGATCTGACTGGTTGATGGGTGCCACCAACACCACTCACCTGACCTACTTTTGGCAGTGATGTTGCAAGCACAATGTACATTGTCCATTCATGTGAACCCCGGCAATCGTCTGTTTATTGGGTTGAATTGAAATTAATTCCCAAGTGGAATAACTTCCTTTTCATTTTGAAGCTTCTTACGTAGTTTGACACACGGGTACATTGCCATTTCTCCTCCAAGCCTTTCAATTTCTGCAGGTCCCTCTGCTTATTAAAACCTTCTTCAACACCTCACTCTTCCACCCTGTTTTGGGGCTTTACATTAACATTTAGTATTCATTGCTCCTTCATGAAGCACCTTAGAAACTCCACAGTGAGGACATGATGTAAAAGACTAAGTACTGGAGTTAATCAGCGGGTCAGGCAGTATCTCTGGAGAACACAGTAGCGGCATGGTGGCACAGCAGTAGAGTTGCTGCTTTACAGCGCCAGAGACCCAGGTTAGACCCTGGCCACGGATGCTGTCTGTACGGAGTCTGTATGTTCTCCCTGTGACCACGTGGGTTTTTCCCAGATGCTCTGGTTTCCTACCACACTCCAAAGACGTGCAGGTTTGTAGCTTAATTGGCTTTGGTAATAGGTGTAAATTGGCCCTAGTGTGTAGGATAGTCCTCGGAGACAGGGTGATTACTGGTCGGTGTTAACTCGGTTGGCCAAAGGGCCTGTTTCTGTGCTGTATCTCTAAACTAAATTTACTACAGGTCCCTCTGCTTATTAAAAGCTTCTTCAATACCTGAACTCTTCCACCATGTTTTGGGGCTTTTCATTGACATTTGGTGTCCATTGCTCCTCTGTGAAGCACTTTAGATATTTTCCATAGTGAAGACAATATGTAAATGCTTCTAAAGACTGTGCTGGAGTTAATCAGCGGGTCAGGCAGCATATCTGAAGAACATGGATAGGTGACGTTTCGGACCGTGACCCTTCAAACGACCAGGGTGGCACTTTGGCTCATTGGGTAGAGCAGCTGCCTCACTGCGCCAGAGACCCAGGTTTGATGCTGACTCCAGGGTGATCCTAAACTCCTTCTGTGCACTGTAATCTACCATCTCTACAATTTGGCGGCACCAGCAGGCCCTCGCTCTGTCTCTCCCACTGCTCCAGGTCTCACTTACCCAGACCTGCAATGGATATCAACATTGCATTATTATCCGCTGGACCTATGCCTTCAATCAAGTCTGATGAAGGGTCCCGCCTGAACACAGATAGGTTCACCTATCCATGTTCTCCAGAGATGCTGCCTGACCTGCCTAGATACTCCACCACTTTGTGTCTTTTTTTGTATACTAGAATCTGCGGTTCCTTTTTTCTCCATGTAAACGCTTCCAATGATTCTGTTCTTGCATGGGTGGGTAAAGATTTTACGCTTGTCATCTCTTTAACAACACAAAGATCGCAAGAAATTGCAGGGAATTGTGGACAGCCCAGACCATCACACAAACCAACCTCTCTTCTATTCACTCCATCTACAGTTCACGCTGCCTCGACAAGGCCACCAGCATCATCAAGGACTTGTCTCATCCCGGACATTCTTTCTTCTCCCCTCCCCCATCAGGCAAGAAGTACAGAAGTGTGAAAACACACACCTCCTGATTCAGGGACAGTTTCTTTCCAGCTGTTATCACAAACCATCCTATCAACAACTGGAGAGTGGTCCTAAGCTACCATCTACCTCATTGGAGACCCTCAGACTATCTTTAATCGGACTTTACTGGACTTTATCTTGGACTAAGTGTTATTCCCTTTATCATGCATCTGTACACTGTGCATGGCTTGATTGTAATCATGTATAGCTTTTCCGCTGACTGGTTAGCACCCAACAAAAGCTTTTCACTGAACCTCGGTACACGTGGCAATAACCTAAACTAAAATAAACTCTGGCTGGGCCTCCTTTAGCTAGGATGTTTTTCTTTAAATCTTTGCACTGTTTTGCATGTTTTGATTTAAACATAAGTTGATCGTCTAAGGAGTTTTTCATTCAGTTCAGTGAGTCCTTACTGATATAAAGATGCATGCAGTTTTTCAAGCTATCTCTAGCTGTCAAAAATGTTCAATTCAGTGATATAATTTACCAGCTGGTCACTAACCTCAAGTAAAACAATATAAACACATCTCACTTAGCTGAATACTGCTGATCAAATACTTGTATTACACCTGTTCTTATAAGCACTAATAAGCTGCATGATATCCTAGTTATTTCAAAAATGAATATCTTCAGACTCAAAAAAAATAATATTCTTCTTTAAATATTGTAATCAGACCATAGAAGCATAGAAAATAGGTGCAGGAGGAGGGCATTTGGCCCTTTGAGCCAGCACCGCCATTCATTGTGATCATGGCTGATCACAATCAGTAACCTATGCCTGCCTTCGCCCCATATCCCTTGATTTCACTAGCCCCTAGAGCTCTATCCAACTCTCTTTTAAATTCATCCAGTAAATTGGCCTCCACTGCCTTCTGTGGAAGAGAATTCACAACTCTGTGGGTGAAAAAGTTTTTTCTCACCTCAGTTTTAAATGGCCTCCCCTTTATTTTTAGACTGTGGCCCCTGTTTCTGGTCTCTCCCAACATTGAGAACATTTTTGTCTATCATTATTATTTAAAACTCATTCAGTCAAAGCATCTGTAGCGGCAACTTAGTCTTTCCCAATAAAGTCCTTAAGCGTGGAGTGATCATTCTTGACGCAAACAACAACAGAGAGATCTTCACGATGTTTCAGTTTAATTAGTGATTTATTGAAGTAGTGATACAAACAGATTAGTATATGGAGATATGTTGGCACAAAGGAAAATCCTGCAGATGAATCATCAAGAGGACTAACAGCAGACCGCTTCTTAAGCTGGAAGAGAAGAAGATTGAAGAAGATCCTGGCTAATGGGCAAAATATTGGCGATCATACCAGATGCACAAGGTCTTGTGTGCACAGTTCGACCTCAGACTAAGAGCAACATCTTGGAAAGACCGATAATAAAGATATGTCTGCTCCTAGAGGTTGATACCCTAGTACAGCAAAGACTGGTGGCTTAAAGATTGAAAGATTAACTAAAGTAGATTAGATGCCAACATGCATCAGACACAAATGCGTCAGACACAAAGGAGCCATGGCAAGATACTAATTCTTACCAGATCTATGAGTAGAGATATACTAATCTGTTTGTATTACTACTTCAATAAATGACTAATTAAACTGAAGTGCCGTGAAGATCTCTCTGTCATTGTCTGCGTCGAGAATGATCACTCCACTCTTTTCGTGTCTGATGCATTACGTCTGTGCATTCCCAATTATACTCATAATTCTGGCTCCTCCCCTGGCTCCTCCCAGTCTATATATGCACATATGGCCATATATGTAAGCCTAGTATTCATTTCACAACAACCCCAAGTGCCCAAAAATAACACAGCAGGATACAAAATAATATAATATGCTAAGATTCCTAATAAACACAAATGGCTCCTACAACATCCTTAACATGTCCACATAGTAAGCAACCAGCAAACAAAATGATCTACAAAAATAGTGCTTGTTTAACATGATTAGGGAGCCACAATATGATTTGTTACAAGGGAGAAACCCATGAGTTACAAGTTGCCACAGACTGATGTATAATTTCATCTCTCTTCTGTTAGCTTCATAGAAAAGGCAGCTTGATATCGACTTTGAGGTAAGTCTCAAGAAATTTACTTGACAGTTACCTGAAGCACTGAAAGTGCAAATTAAAATCAGCAGGTACTATGAATTTCAGTGCCTCTGAATTTCTTCCCACTTAGAAAGTGAAGGATTTCATAGTTACAAATAATAACTTGTTCTTGGAGATTTAAATGTAAGTTAACACTTTTATCGATATTGTCTTATTGTTTTCATCCTGTCTCTTTTATTAACCAATTAGCTTAGTTTAGAGATACAGGATGGAAACCGGCCATTCATCCCACCGAGTCCACGACGACCATCGATCATCCATTTACACAAGTTCTATGTTATCGCACTTTCTCATCCACTCCCTACATGCATCCCGTGGGAGCAAATTACAGAGTCCAATCAACCTACAAACCTGCACATCTTTGGGGTGCGGGAGGAAACTGGAGCACCTGGAGGAAACCCACATGGTCACAGGGAGAAACGTACAAACTCCATACAGACCACACCCGCAGTCAGGATTGAATCCGGGTGCCTGGCGCTGTTAGGCTGCGCTAGTGTGTTGCTATGGCTAATCTGGTCTGTGTGCATGGTACACACAGAATTGCCTGATCATATGTCCTATTGATCTATTGTGTGAGGCACATTATAACATAGTGATCGCGTTTCTTAGGCTTTAATTCAAAGTCTTGTGCCACGTGTTTATAGGGAGCTATAGGGAGAGATTGGACAGGCTCGGACTTTATTCCTTGGAGTACAGGAGGCTAAGAGTTTGCTAACATTCAAACTCCACACAGACAGCACCCGAGGTCTGGATCGAACCTGGATCTCTGACACTGTGAGGCTGCAGCTCTACCAGTTTTACCACTGTGTCAAATAATTATTTTATCCTCTTCCTGTTTCAGAGTTTAATCCTAATTTAGAGAATTTCTTTCTCTACTGGATCTCTGCCTGTATAATTTTCTACCAACGCTTTTTTAGTAAGCTGATATATTGTTCGTCCCATCACTCACCAATGTCTCTGAGTTTAACTGGTTAGTAAATCCTCTTTCAGCATTCCTGAAGGATCAGGGCACTGATTAACTTTTCCTCAGAGAGTTCATCACCTCCCAAAAACCTTCCCATGGCATTGCTGCCTACTCTATTAAATCCTCTCTTACCAGCATCTAAGGGCCCCAAAACACTGTTTGCAAGTGATCCAGCTCTTCACTTGTACTTTTTCCAGTTTAATAAACCACATTCAGTGCTCATGATGTGGCCTCCTAAGCACTGAAGAAAACAAACACAGGTTTTGCCAAACACCTCGGGTCAGTCTGCAGCTTTCAGTCGCCTGACACTTTAATTCTCCATCTCATTCCCATTTTACCTCCCAGTCTTTCGTCTTTAATTATATTCCAGTAAAGTTCAATATAATTTGTAGATCTGAACGTCATCTTTCCACTGGACATAGTACAGTATTCCAGATTCAACAGTGAATGCAACAAATTCGGGTAATCAAGAGTCAAGAGTATTTATTTGTCAAATGTACTGACAAAGGAACAATGCCAGCAGCATTACAGGCCTGTATAGACAATAGACAATAGGTGCAGGAGGAGGCCATTCGGCCCTTCGAGCCAGCACCGCCATTCAATGTGATCATGACTGATCATTCTCAATCAGTACCCCGTTCCTGCCTTCTCCCCATACCCCTGACTCCGCTATCCTTAAGAGCTCTATCCAGCTCTCTCTTGAATGCATTCAGAGAATTGGCCTCCACTGCCTTCTGAGGCAGAGAATTCCACAGATTCACCACTCTCTGACTGGAAAAGTTTTTCCTCATCTCAGTTCTAAATGGCCTACCCCTTATTCTTAAACTGTGGCCCCTTATTCTGGACTCCCCCAACATTGGGAACATGTTTCCTGCCTCTAACGTGTTCAACCCCTTAATAATCATACGTTTCGATAAGATCTCCCCTCATCCTTCTAAATTCCAGTGTATACAAGCCTAGTCGCTCCAGTCTTTCAACATATGATAGTCCCACCATTCCGAGAATTAACCTAGTAAACCTACGCTGCACGCCCTGTGCTGTATGGACTTTACAGTGACGCAGTGGTAGAGTTGCAGCCTTCCAGCCCCAGAGACCCAGTGATTCTGACTACAGGTGTTGTCTGTACGGAATTTATACGTTCTCCCCGTGACCGTGTGGATTTTCCCTGGGTGCTCTGTTTTTTTCCTACACTCCAAAGACGTACTTGCATCCTATTCACCAGCATTCTAGGTTTATGTGGACATCTACCCCACTCCAATCCTAGATTCTCATCATTTCAGAAATACTCTGACATGGCTTTCATATTTCCAACATGGAGCTCCCCAAATTTCATCTTATTAAACTTAACTTACACAAGGAAGCTTAATCCATCAATGTTTTGTGGATGCCTTGAGCTAAAGTGCCTGTTAATGAGGATATATATTGCATAGTCATAGAGCCATACAGCATGGAAATAGGCCTTTTGACCCAACTTGCCCAAGCCAATCAAGGTGCCCCATCAACTCCAGTCTCACCTGCCCACATATAAAATCCATTCCCCCAAAACCATTCCTGTGCATGCATGTGTCCAAATGTCGTTTAAATGTTGTTATAGTATCTGCCTCAACAACCTCCTCTCACAGCTCATTCCATATACCCATCACTGTGTGAAAAAGCTGCCCTACAAGACTTAGTAAATCCTTCCACTCTCATCTTAAACCATGTCCTCTGGTTCTTGATTCATCTATTCTTGGTTAGTTAGTTTAGTTTACTGTCACATGTACTGAGGTACAGTGCAAGCTTTCTGTTGTGTGCTATCCAGTCAGTGGAAAGGCTATACATGTTTACATACAGGATAAAGATAATAAAGTATAGTGCAAGATAAAGTCCAGTAAAGTCTGATTAAAGATAGTCCAAGGATCTCCAATGAGGTAGATGGTCGGTCAGTACTGCTCTCCAGTTGGTGATGGGATAGTTCAGTTGCCTGATAACAGCTGGGAAGAAACTGTCCCTGAATCTGGATGTATTTATTCACAAAATGCTGGAGTAACTCAGCAGGTCAGGCAGCATCTCAGGAGAGAAGGAATGGGTGACGTTTCGGGTCGAGACCCTTCTTCAGACTGGATGTGTGCGTTTTCACACTTCTGCACCTCTTACCTGATGGGAGAGGGGAGAAGAGAGAGGGTTGCGGTTGTTCTTGATTATGCTGTTGGCCTTCCTGAGGCAGTGTGACGTGTAGATGGTCTGGGCCGCGTCTACAATTCTCTGCAATTTCTTAGTCTTGGAGCTGTTCCGAAACCATGCTGTGATGCATCTCGATAAAATGCTTTCTTTGGTGCATCAGTAGGTCGGTGAGAGTTGTTGGGGACATGCTGGGCAAAAGACTCTGCGCATTTGCCCTATCTATTCTCTCCTGATCTTATACACTTCTATAAGATTACTCTTCAACCTCCCTGCGCTCCAAGGAATAAAGGCCTTGCCTGCCCAACCTTTCCCTACACCTTAGGCTTTCAAGTCCTGACAATATCCTTGTAAATCTTCCCAGCACTCTTTCCAGCTAATGTTCTCCTTCCTATAGCAGGGTGACCAAAGCTGAACACAATACTCCAAATGCGGCCTCACCAATGTCTTGTACAACTGTAACATAACATCCCAATTTCTATACTAGTTACCCTGATTATTGAAGGCCAATGTACCAATAGCCTTCTTGACCACCCTATCTACCTGCATTTTCCAGTTTAAATCTGAATTGGCCCTTTGTTGCTATTACTACATAGCCCTGTCCGCTTTACTCATGGTGATCGCTGGAGAAGAAACACTTTTGAGCAGCTCAGTAAGTGTTGCTGACAATTCACTATGGTGACACAAACTGCCAGTGTGCTGGATGGATCTTGTCCATTGTGACCTGCGTGGGTTTTCTCCGAGATCTTCGGTTTCCTCCCACACTCCAAAGACGTACAGGTATGTAGGTTAATTGGCTGGGTAAATGTAAAAATTGTCCCTAGTGGGTGTAGGATAGTGTTAATGTGCGGGGATCACTGGGCGGCGCGGACTTGGTGGGCCGAAAAGGCCTGTTTCCGGCTGTATATATATGATATGATATGATATGATTGTGCACCGCATATCAGATTACTGATCTCAAACGTCTGTCACAGGAACATCAGGTAGATGTAACTTGAAGTGTGGAAGATCATTGTTTATCCACCATGGGGTGATACATTGGTGAAGCGGTAGAGTTGCTGCCTTACAGTGCTGTCTGAAAGGAGTTCGTACATTCTCCCCGTCACCTGCGTGGGTTTTCTCCAGGTGCTCCTGTTTCCTCCCACACTCCAGAGACGTTCAGGTTTGTGGGCTAATTGGCTTCAGTCAAAATTGTAAATTGTTCCTCGTGTGTGTAGGATAGTGTTATTGTGTGGGATCGTTGGTCAGCCGAAGGGCCTGTTTCCACGCTGCACATTTAAACTAAACTAAACTAAACTAAATACTTTCCAGTAGATCTTTCAAGAGCAAGGCCAATATGGACTTACATGCAGGCCAAGTGCCGACATTCAGTCAAGCATCGCCATGTGACACAGGGAGAACTAAAATGGTAAAGGGGGAAAAAAATCAGTCATTGGAGCCAAAAGGAACTGCAGATGCTGGAATCTTATGTAGAACACAAAATGCTGGAGTAAGTCAATGGGACACTTTTCCAATGTTGCTGCCTGACCCACTGAGTTACTCCAGCACTTTGAGTATTTTTTATAAACCAGCATCTATATTTCATTGTTTCTACTCCAGTTATTGGAAGCGGTTGGGTTTTGCATGAGATGAGGTTTTATGCTTTTACTTCTTTTTTTAAAATATTCAGCATGTCAATTTGGCATCACTAACCACAAAAAAAGACACAAAGTGCTGGAGTAACTCAGCGGGTCAGGCAGCATTTCTGAAGAACGTGGATAGAATATGATTACCTATCCACGTTCTCCAGAGATGCTGCCTGACCCGCTGAGTTACTCAAGCATATTTTTGTAAACCAGGACCTGCAGTTCCTTGTTTCTTCACTCTGACCTCTGCTTACTCACCAACCTCTCCTTCCCTGTAGTCTCACTTTCTCACAACCCAACTTTACTCTCTGCATATCTTTATCTAAGACGTGACCGGTCAAGTTGCAAATACAACGTTAACAGAGAGGGGAGAAGTGTCATAAACTATCAGTGACCCTCTTAATTGTAACACTGTGATTGTCGATCATTTAAAGTATCCATCCACTGCCTCAGTTACAAAATCAATGAGAAAACATTTGAAGTAATTAGAGTTCATGTGGGTCACACCAGCACTGAGGGTAAACAGGCTGTAATTAGTTTAGTGCAGAGATACAGCATGGAAAAAAAAACCTTTGGCCCATCGATTCCACACTGACCATTGATCACCCGTTCACACTCATTCTATGTTATCCCACTTTCAGTTCACTCCCTACACTCTAGGAGCAATTTCTGGATGCCAATTAACCAACAAACCTGCATAACTTTGGCAGCACCGCGAGGAAACCCACGCGGTCATACAGGGAACTTGCAAACTCCGAACAGATAGATCAAACTCGGGTCTCTGGCATTGCAGGGCAGCAGTTAAACCAACTGCGCCATCGCATCACCTTAATACATCACCTGGTGATGGAAGTTATTTTAGGCTGAAAAATATGTATGGGGGGGGTAGGTCTATAGTTTCACGTAATCACAGTGCCACAGCAATTTATATTCATAGAATCAGTAAAATACATTTTAATGTCAACATTTGGATGCAGTGAAAGTGTGTGACATTTAATAAAATCGAAAATAAATAAGAAATATCAGAATAAGTTCATTTCTAGTTTGATACAAATTTAATGTTCAATATTACGGCACAGTTTGAAATGCAGCTCACTTATCATGTTAATTACCTGGGGACAATTATCTGGACGGCATCTGGAACCGATAACGTTAGTGGAAATATCTCCAACCGTAAGATAGTGGGGTTGAGAACTGGCTCGGGCGGCACAGTGGCACAGCGACCCGAACTATGGGTGCTGCCTGCACGGAGTTTGTATGTTCTCCATGTGACCATGTGGGTTTTCTCCGGGTGCTCCGGTTTCCTCCCACACTCCAAAGGCGATGTGTGGATTAATTAGCTTAGGTAAATTGTAAATTGTCCCCAGTGTGTAGGATAGTGCTAGAGTACAGGGTGATCACTGGTCAGAGCAGACTTGGTGGGCTGAAGGGCAGTATCTCTAAAAGTAAAACTGCGAACAGAAGAAGCAGGTGAAGTGGGAACAACAGTATTTTTGGGCTCAGAAGGCAACTGGAAATATTTCACTTGGGGTTCATGAGTCAAAAGTAGATGAATTGCTCCTATTTTAGTGCAGTGGTCGAGAGAAGCATTGCCGTGCAGAGATCGATACATTGCTGTAAAAGTACCTGCCTAGGTATCAGAATGGGGTGGATTTAGTAGGTTGATCCCCTGAGTGCAGCACACCATTAATCCATCAATCATTGGTCATGGTTGGGTTGTGTGTGGATCTGATGATGTTTTATGCTTTAACTTCTTGATTTAGTTTAGTTTAGTTTAGAGATACAGTGCCGAAACAGGCCCTTCGACCCACCGAGTCCCCATTGACCAGTGACCCCTGCACACTAATACTATCCTACACACACCAGGGACAACTTACAATTTTACCAAGCCAATTAGCCTACAAACCTCTATGTCTTTGGAGTTTGGGAGGAAACCAGATTCCGGGGAAAACCCATGCAGGTCACGTACGAACTCCGTGCAGACAGCACCTGTTGTCAGGATCGTACCCGGGTCTCTGTGGCTGTAAGGCAGCAACTCTTTCGCTACGCCACCATGCCATATTTTGAGATTTTATTAAAATTGATCCTTTGCTTTGGTGTTTCAGATTTTTATTTTATATCAGTTATAATTGCCCCATTACATGAAGGATGTGCAGGGTTTGGAGAAGGTACAGAATAGGCTTACTTCTGACTGGGTTAGAGGGTATTGGCTATAACGAGAGGTTGGACACACTTTCATTATTTTCCCTGGAGTATCGGAGGTTGAGGGGAGACTGGAAAGAAGCATATAAAATTATGAAAGGCACAGATAGAGTAAATAGTTTAGTTTAGAGATTTCCAATCCTGACTACGGGTGGTGTCTGTACGGAGTTTGTACGTTCTCCCCGTGACCACGTGGGTTTTCTCCGGATGCTCCAGTTTCCTCCCACACTCCAAAGACATACCGGTTTATAGGTTAATTGGCTTTCCATAAATGTAAATTGTCCCTCGTGTGTGTAGGATGGTGTTAGTGTGCGGGGATTGCTGGTCGGCACGGACTCTGTGGGCTGAAAAGCCTGTTTCTGCATTGTATCTCTAAACTGAAACTAAACTTAAAAACTAAACATTCACGGACCCTGCATTTGTGTGTACTGCCAACAACCACATATTAACATACAAAGGCTGCTTCGCCATGGCTGATTTGATGGTAATTTATGCTCTGTCTATCTCTTCTTCCACAACAGGCTTTCACCTCCTTACTTACCATGAATCTTTCTACCTCGGTCACAATAATATACAAAGATTCCACTTCTCCTGCTTCTTTGAAGAAAATATATTCTCAGAAATGTCGAAGGTTGAGAGCAGACTTGATAGACCTACAATGCCCTCCATAATGTTGGTGAAACCAAAAAAATGGTTAAAAATGGCCTTTATTAAAATCTGGCGAGGTGCACTTTAACCACATGTGATTTTTTTTATTACAAATCTCAAATTGTGGAGTACAGAGGCTAATGAATAAATGATGGCTCTTTGTCCCAAACATTATGGAGGGTACTATGTATAAATTTATGAGAGGCATAGAGAGGGTAGGCAGTCAGAACCTTTTTTTCCCAGGGTGGAAATGTTCAACACTAGAGGGCGTATCTATAAGGGGAGAGGGGGAAGTTTAATGGAGATGTGTGGGGCAAGTCTGTTACACAGGGGGTGGTGCAGACCTGGAACTCATTGCCAGAGATGGTGGTGGAGGCAGATACAATGGTGGCGTTTAAGAGGCTTTTAGATAGGGAACTGCAGGGAATGAAGGGGTATGGATGTGCAGGAGGGGACTGCAGATGCTGGTTTACACTGAAGATAGACACCAAATGCTGGAGTAACTCAGCAGGACAGACAGCATCTCTGGATATAAGGAACGGTAGAGTTGCTGCCTTACATCGCCAGAGACCAGGGTTTGATCCTGTCTACAGGTGCTGACTGTACAGAGTTTGTACGTTCTACCCGTGACCACATGGGTTTTCCCCGGGTGTTCCGGTTTTCTTCCACATTCCAAAGATGTACAGTTTTATAGGTTAATTAGCTTAGGTAAAATTGTCCCCGGTGTGTAGGATAGTGTTCGTGCATGGGAATCACTGGTTGGTGCGGATTCGGTGGGCCGAAGAGCCTGTTTCTGCGCTGTATAACTAAACTAAACCAACATTAATTCTAGCTTCTTGTGTCTGAGACCAGGCGTGGAAGGTTTTGCATGGGCAATAAAATGAGCCCACAAACACATGCGCGCCCATAGCTGTACGTTAATTATATCTCTGTGGATGTAGATAGGGGGCAGTGGTGGAAATTATGTCCCTGCTTCTTTCCCTGAGATGTATTTTGTGTAAGATTATGCAGGATTTTGGATATTAGAAGCCCTGTGAATATTGTTTAAATAGACTTTGAAATAGCCTTCAATAATGCACAGCGCAAATGGCTGCCGAGTTTGTGTCCCTGGGGATTGGAGAACCTCCTCGCAAGGTGATAGCTCAGTCAGTCCTATCTGGTGATTACCCAAAGACTCTTTGGTGGGGAAATAAAGCACAATCACTCCAGGATGAAACAATGTATTTGTTTTCAGTGTTACGGTTGAAGAGGTCAGATTTTTATTGGTTGCATTTGAAGTCCTGTTCTCAAAAGAGGGCAGAAGAATAACTGAATCAAGAGTCTTGTAGTTTAATTGGATCTGTAGGGACTAGCGGTTTAGCAGCCTTACATAGGAACTGGAGCTGCATACAGATCCTGTCAGGCCAGTGCATGTAATATTAATGACTAATGTATATTGGGAATTCAAAATGCTCATACAAGTCAAATGTACGTCAGTATCACTTTGAGGTTCTTTGATAAAAAAACTACTTTGAGCTTGAATTATACATTAGATGCAAAGCATATATGTAGGCTGTCAAAGTTTCAGAATAAGTGTTTTCTAAACTGACAATTTCAAGTTGAAGTGAAATATATTTTTAACTTCTGTTTGACGTGAGAAATCACGGACAGATATTTACCACAGACTCTTCAGGATAAGTGCAGCAGTAATTCTGGCTGATTTTTATAATTAAAGCATAAAGAGGAAACTAAAATCATTACTTATAGGACACCTGTTGGCATTGGCAATATGAAAATCGAGCCTTTTATGAATCCTCCTGAGTCAGACAGAAGGAACGGTGCTGCAAGTCTTGTTTAGCTGCAAGCCGCTGACATTTCATCTCCCCTTTCAGCTCAACTTCTGGGTCAGGCCTGCAACTGGAGCTAAAACGGTGAATATGAAAGCAAACAGGAAATAAATAGGATACGTAAAGAAAGGGCCACATGGAACTGCAGATTTCTCCTACTATTCCGCCCCTTCCCCCTTCTCATCCCCTTCCACCTATATCTAGATCATAAGATCATAAGATCATAGGTGATAGGAGTAGAATTAGGCCATTCGGCCCTTCAAGTTTACTGCGCCATTCAATCATGGCTGATCTATCACTCCTAACCCCGTTCTCCTCCCCATAACCTCACACCCGTATTAATCAATTTATACTTGACTTTACACCTCTCTCCTCTTTCACTCGTCTTCTCTGTTTATCCAACACCGTCTCCTTGTCTTGTGTAGGGGAAGGTGTTTCATCCTCTGCGGTGTCTGGGGAAAGTACTGAGAGAGGAGGCGTGTTGGGTGGGAAAGGATGAGTAAAGAGGTGTAAATCTCTGTCTCACCTGAAAGGACTGCTGGGGACCATGTATAGAAATGAGAGAGAAGACCTCAGAGGCTGTCTGTGTAGAGTTTGCATGGTCTCCCTGTGACCGTGTAGGTTTCTTTGGGGTGCTCCATTTTCCTGCCACATCCCAATGACCTGCGTGTTTGTAGATTATTTGGCCTCTACAAGTTGCCCCGATTGTGTCTGGAGGGGATGAGAAAGTGGGATAATGCAAAACTTATGTGAACGGGTGATTGTTGATTGACGTGTATTTGGTGGGCTGAAGGGCCTATTTCCAACTAAACTGAACTTGACACCCAATAGCATTACTTTCAGTGAATCTTACCCATTCAATATTTTGTAATCTTTCCATGGGTCAGCTAAATTAGAACAGCCACATGAATTTCAGTGCCACTCTTTGGACTTTAGACTTTAGAGATGCAGCGTGGAAACATGCCCTTCAGCCCAACGACTCTGTGCCAACCAGTCATCACCCCATACACTCTGTGCCAGATTAACCTAGTAGCAAAAGTAGCATATGCTACAGGCCCTGCATTTTCGAGGGCCCCGCACTAAATGCTTCTTCCGACTGAAGATTTAAAAAAAACTAAAATACTTTATTGCTGAGTGTTGTTTTGCACAAGCCAACTTTACCCTTCTCTCCCCTCCCTCTCCCCAGCCCCACGACAGTCCCGACTGAGATTAAATGGCCCCTGTAACGCACGGCTCAGTTTGGGCACGGCAATCTGTGCTCCGTCCCACCAGTCGCTCTGCACTCCGTCCCGGCTCAGTGACGCTTGCGGTCCAGGCACCAGCTTCTCCTGCGGCCACTCCACCACTTTGCTCCTGGGGGCCCCCTGACGAAGCCCCAGACCACGCTGATGGGCATAATACGGGACAAGGATGGCCAATTGAGCCCGGAGAAAACCCACGTGATCGTATGGAGAATGTACAAACTCCGTACAGACCGCACCCGTAGTCAGGATAGAACCGGGGTCTCTGGCGCTATAAGGCAACAACTCCACCACTATGGCACTGTGCCACCCAGAGTCTCCAGTCATCGCCTCGCAGTCCAGAATCCCTCTAGTACCAGGGGCCACAGTTTAACAATAAGGGGTAGGCCATTTAGAACAGAGATGAGGAAAAACTTTTTCACTCAGAGAGTTGTGAAGCTGTGGAACCCTCTGCCTCAGAAGGCAGTGGATACCAATTCCCTGGATGTTTTCAAGAGAGAATTAGATAGAGCTCTAAATGATAACGGAATCAGGGGGTATGGGGAGAGGGCAGGAACAGGGTACTGATTGTGGATGATCAGCCATGATCATGGTGAATGGCGGTCCTGCACCTATTGTCTATTGTCTACCACAAGGTATGTCCCAATTGTAATGGAACACCTTCCACTTGAATAATGTTATTTCAGATACATTCAAAAACATTCAACGTTCTCCTGCTATCAATCATCAGATCTTAGGAATTAACTGGACCAATTCAATACAGCAAGATGAAACAACAAGTGAGGAAGGGAGAAAAGAGCGGTGAAGAATAAGGAGCGAAGTGGGATTTCAAAACTACAAGGAAGATGGGAACAAAGAAGGTTCTGTGTGCAGTTTGAACGTGGTCACAGAGAGAATGTTCAAACTGCACACAGACAGTTTTCATTGTACTCATATAAAGAATAGATGTGCCTGCCCATTTCATCTCTCATCTATCTTAATAATTTAAATCATTTTTCTTGGTGATTCTATGCTCCTGCAGTTGCACTTTGAAGTTTGACTAGTTGGCTCAGTATAAAAGTTTTTCAAAAACTGTACCAACCCAGTTTAAAAATTTCTGTGACGTCTGCTTCACTTTTTGTGAGCATAAACAGTCCTAACTCTGTGCCAGCTTTCACGCAAGCATGTGTTTGATCATTTAAAAAATAAATTAAATCCATTGAACGAGAGCACATAGCCTTTTAAGTCCTTGTGAGCACTGGCATGGAGCACTTGAAACCTGCTACAAGGGAGATAGTAGCTCACTTGATGAAGCTGACTTGTGCTGTTGTATGGTCACTACAATGTACAGACCTTGAATAGAAAATAGCTTGTAGAAAGGAACTGCAGATGCTGGTTTATACTGAAGATAGACACAAAATTGTGAAGTAACTCAGGGACACAACATCTCTGGAGAAAAGGGGGATGTTACAGGTCGTGGCCCAGTTAAGTTTAGTTTAGTTTAAAGATACACTATGGAAACAGACCCCTTGGCCCACTGAGTCCACGCCGACCTTCGATTACCAGTCAACACTACATCTCTGTTATCCCACTGCCTACACTGCCTGCATATTGGGGCAATTTTTTTTACACCTACAAACCCGCACATCTTTGTGATGTGGGAGGAAACCAGAGCACCCTGAAGAAACCCACGTGGTCACAGGGAGAACATTCAAACTGCACAAGGACAGCACCCGAGGTCAGTATTGAACCCGTGTCTCCAGTGCCGTGAGGCAGTGGCTCTACCAGCTGTGACACCATGGTGCCCCCTTTCCTGCTGGGGGTGGACAGTTACTTCGAGAAAGCCTCAAGCACCTGAGGGGTAACGTTTACACAGAGGGTGGTGGGTGTGTGGAACGAGCTGCCAGGTAGGAGGTAGTTGAGGCAGCTACTATCGCAACATTTAAGAGATATAGATAGGACAGATTTAGAGCGATATATGGGTCAAATGTAGATAGGTGGGACTAATGTAGATGGTACATGTTGGTCAGTGTGGGAAAGTTGGGCCGAAGGGCCTGTCTCCACACTGTATGACTCTATGACTCTGTCTGACTGAAATATGACTTACATATTCACATATTTGGAAACAGATTCCAAAGATTACCCTCACTATATGTTCCTGAGCAATATCAAGACCTCTGTGTTATATAAACTGCTCACCTAATGCCAGACTATAAGGATCGTACATAACCTCGAAACCCACTTCAGTGAATTATTGCTGATATATCAATGGTCCATTTGTCATTTTACTGAGTTCCTTATCACTCTCTGTGAAGGCTGGGTCATTCTTCTTTCTTGGAGGTAACACCATCTATAACTTCTTGTCCTGCATTATTAAAGACCGAAAAATTCACCCACCTCTGGAATCAAAATGGAGAAAAGGATCCATACATCAATAGACAACTTACCATTTTAACCATTCTTCATGTTTTGCTTTCACAAGTTCACTGGTTGGGAACATTTCTTCCAAGCTACTTAGTTTTCTTTAGTTTAATTTTAGTTTAGTTTAGTTTAGCTTAGTTTTATTTAGTTAAGATTTATTTAGTTTAGTTTAGTTTAGAGATACAGCATGGAAACAGGCCCTTCGGCCGACCAAGTCCGCACCGACCAACGATCTCTGCACACTAACACTATCCTGCACACACTAGGGACAAGTTCCAATTCACCAAAGCCAATTAACCTACAAACCTGTACGTCTTTGGATTGTGGGAGAAACTGGAAATCTCAGAGAAAACCCGTGTATATCACAGGGAGAACGTACAAACTCCGTGCAGACAGCACCCTAGATCAATATCGAATCGCCGGCTCTGGCACTGTAAGGCAGCAACCGTGCCACCCCTACTGTTTACGGCCTCTCCCTCCCCCCACTCTGACAAATCCCAAATTGCTTGAAAGAAGACCAGCAAAACAAGAGCTGGTGGTAATTGCCCTCAGCAGGAGGATGTTGACCTTGATCATTTGTGTCTCTCTAGTGGCTTGTGTCTAAAGCTGTAATCATGCAAATCATATCTCAAAGAGTGTTTGAGTTCCTGGTTTGATGGGGCACCTTCCCTCAAGGGAAAGAAGACATTTAGCTCAACCTTTAATGAGCGATGTGCTCACAGAATCATTGACTGGAACTAATAGCATCAGCTACAATGTTCATGATCCATTCAAGATAAAGCCTTTATAGTGATCTGATATTTCTGCACTTTGATTGAAATAAATATTTTATGAAACCACGACAAGGATGAGAAACTTTTTATTAATTGTTGTGTTCATTAACACAAGACCATTGATGAAGGGTTTTGCAACGTTGTCTAAAGTTACTGTGCTTGTCCTGTTTTTTTCAGTAAAGGGGCCAATCTTCTGCTAAGATTACAGGAGAGTTTAAGTTCAGGGTTGATCATGGAGTCATAGAGTCATACAGTGTGGATACAGACCCTATGGCCCATATTGCCCACGGTGAACAACATGCACCATCTACCCTAGTCCCATTTGCCCGCGCTTAGCCCATAACCCTCAAAACCTATCCTATCCATGTACCTGTCCAAATGCCTCTTAAACATTATGATAGTACCTGCCTCAACTGCCTCCTCCGGCAGCTTGTTCCATATACCCACCACCCTTTGTAGAAAAAAGTTACCCCTCAGGTTCCCATTAAATTCCCCCCCCCCCCTTGATTTAAATCTAAATCCTCTGGTTCTTGATTCCTCAAGCCTGGGCAAACGATTCTGTGCACTAACCCATCTATTTCTCTCATGGTCTTGCATACCTCTATACGATCAACCCTCATTCTCCTGCACTCCACTGAATAAAGTCCTCGCCTGCTCAACCTCTCCCGATAGTTCAGGCTCTCAAGTCCTGGCAACATCCTCGTAAATCTTTTCGGCACCCTTTCCATCTTTACAACATCTTTCCTCTCATAGAGTGACGAAAATCGAGCACAACACAAGTGTCCTACAATATTGCTTTGACAGCATTCCTACAAACGTACGCATAACCTTCTGAGAGTAACTAAGAAGAGGGCATGCTGTTGCACCATCAAGCATTGAAGAGGTTTATGTATTCAGATGCACAAATCAGGAAAGATATAAAAACAAATTGGTGGAGTATTTTAAAAGAAAGGAACATAAGAGGCAATTTAATGTTTAGAGTGGTGCCTGGGAAGCTCTGTCTGCCCTTAGTTCCCTTGAGGAGACGTCAGTGATCTACCAGCAGGACAACACTGACGAGTAGCTGGTAGACACCCTGCCTCACAGCACCAGAGACTAGGGTTCAATCCTCATCTCAGGTGCTGTCTGTGTGGGGTTTGCACGTTCTCCCTGTGACTGTATGAGATTGTGTGGTACAGTGGCGCCGTGGTAGCATTACTGCCTCACAGTGCCAGAGTCCCAGGTTCGATTCTGGCTACGGGTGCTGTCTGTACGGTGTTTATGCGTTCTCCCCGTGACCCCGGTGGGTTTTCCCCGGGTGCTCCAGTTTCCTCCCACACTCCAAAGACATACAGGGTTGCAGGTTAACTGGCTTGGATAAACAATGAAAGTCAGGATATGATTGCTTGTGGTAGAAAGGCTTTCGAGCAGACAAACAATTGAGGGAGAGGACAATATGCTGAGATTCCATGGTAACCAATGAAAAATCAACAACTGAACCTCGCTGAAGGTATAAAAATTAAGTGAACATTATTAGAAAAGAGGGCGATTTAAAGGTCAATGTACATAGACAACTAAAATCAGGTGACCTGGCACAAAAATGAATCAAAAAGGCTAATAAAATGCAAGTTGTTACAGCAGCATGGCTGGAACAAAGAGAACGATTTGCGCCAGTTATATATAGCCATGACTAGTTCACTAATTGTACAATTGTGGGCACCATAACTCATCACGGACAGAGTTATCTCAAAAGGAATGCAGTTCATATTCTCTGGAATGTTAGCAGGACTGTGAGCTTTACATCCCACAGATTCTTTGCTGCCCCTCTTTTGTGTCCCTGATATCACCATGACTCCTTCCCTACAGTTTTTCAAAAATGAGACAAAGTATTTTGGTGGCCCTAGTGGTGCAGTTGCTGCCTTACCAGCGCCAGAGACCCGGGTTCCATCCTGACTACGGGTGCTGTCTGTACAGAGTTTGTACAGTACATTCTCCCTGTGACCTTGTGGGTTTTCCCCAAGTGCTCCGGTTTCTTCTGGGATGTGGGATTCTCCCAAAGATGTGCAGGTTTGTAGGTTAATTGGCTTCTGTAAAGTATAAATTATCCCTAGCTTATAGGACAGTGCTGGAGTACGGGGTGATCGCTGGTCTGCGTGGACTTGGTGGACTGAAGTGCATGTTTCCACGCTGAATCTCTAAAGTCTAAAGTATTCAAATTGTATACATTTAATACTAGCTCGTAAGTTGCAGTCAATGAAGAGTCTCTTTGTCAACAAAAAATAATTTTTGGTGAATAGGTGCTGAGAAAAGCCAGCCACATTCTAAACAGCATGCCCTGTCTAACAGTAAGGTGTTGACATCGTCTTAACTTGAAGGGTACGAGTTGGGGCCAGAAACATGGCGACTCTCGTACTGTCTCAGTGTAATCTACTATTATTCCTACACTCTTGTACTGAAGTCTGATTGTGCTTATGTGTAGTTCGATTTGTACCATGTTGTATGCAGAAAAGGAATTTTACTGCAGCTACATGTGTTTCCCTCTCAACCACATTCTGCTGCCTTCTCCCCATAACCCCTGACACCCTTACTAATCAAGAATCTATCAATCTCCGCCTTAAAAAATATCCATTGACTTGGCCTCCATGGCCATCTGTAGCAATAAACACGGATTCACTACCACCTCTGACTAACGAAATTCCTGCTCATCTCCTTTCTAAAGGTTCATGTTATGAATTTATGAAATCATGGGTGACATTAATCTCAGCACCCCACTGAATACTGAAGAAGGGTCCCAAACCAAAACATCGCCTGTCCACGTTCTCCAGAGATGCTGCCTGACCCGCTGAGTTACTCTAGCACTTTGTGCCTTTTTTTTTGTAAACTTGCATCTACAGGTCCTTGCATCTAAATCCCCCAGAGTAATCTCCCTGACCCTATTATCAAACCTCTCTCTGTTTCCCTCATCTCGGATCCTGCAATCACTTGCACCTAGCCCCACATCTATCTGTTTCTCTTGCCATGCTCTACAATGGTAAACTCCCCATTGAAAGAGGCTTTATGTTATCCACTGTTAGTCCACCATCACAAGATGCCCTGGAGACTGTACTTCAGAATTTCCCAGCAGTAAATCATCGAACAAAACATTCACCGATCCTCAAAAACCAACAGCTTAATGCAGCTAAGCAGGCATTTTACAATTTGTAGGCAGTGTTTTTTTGTCGAGGGTATTTCTATTTTAATTGACTGAGGCTCAATACATTCAATCACAGACACTGGCTATACATTCAATATTGATGTAAGAAATGAACCTTCTGTGAATTGTTGTTTGTCTTCTGTAATTATGAGAGATGCAATTGACCTTTACAATTTGTTTCAGTAACATTTCAAAAGCCATTCTGTTGATATATCTGCGAGTAAGGAAGAAAATAACCTAAACCGGCCTCGTGCAGTTCAAAGAATCAGTTGCAGCCTGAAGCCACAGATTTCATTGATAGTTTTGTGTGCCTTATTTGAGATGGGGGGCATAGAATCCACACTGTTGCAATGCAGAAAGGAACCACTCAGCCCAAAGAATCCACACTGACTTCATGCAAGAACATCCAGCTGACTGCAGTTCCCGTTTTCTCCCCCCCCCCCCCAGCCTTGGAAAATTCTTTCTTTTCAAATTAGGGGCTGCACAGAGGCGGCAGTAGAGCTGGAGACCCGGGTGCTGTCTGTATGAAGCACGTTCTCCCTGTGACCGCGTGGGTTTCCTCCGGGTGCTCCAGTTTATAGACAATAGATAGACAATAGACAATAGGTGCAGGAGTAGGCCATTCGGCCATTCGGCCCTTCGAGCCAGCACCACCATTCAATGTGATCATGGCTGATCATTCTCAATCAGTACCCCATTCCTGCTTTCTCCCCATACCCCCTGACTCCGCTATCCTTAAGAGCTCTATCTAGCTCTCTCTTGAATGTATTCGGAGAATTGGCCTCCACTGCCCTCTGAGGCAGAGAATTCCACAGATTCACAACTCTCTGACTGAAAAACTTTTTCCTCATCTCTGTTCTAAATGGCCTACCCCTTATTCTTAAACTGTGGCCCCTGGTTCTGGACTCACCCAACATTGGGAACATGTTTCCTGCCTCTAACGTGTCGAACCCCTTAATAATCTTATACGTTTCGATAAGATCCCCTCTCATCCTTCTAAATTCCAGTGTATACAAGCCTAGTCGCTCCAGTCTTTCAAAATATGACAGTCCCGCTATTCCGGGAATTAACCTAGTAAACCTACGCTGCACGCCCTCAATAGCAAGAATATCCTTCCTCAAATTTGGAGACCAAAACTGCACACAGTACTCCAGGTGCGGTCTCACATTCCACATTCCAAAGACATGCAGGTCTGTAGGTGAATTGGCTTCAGTAAATTGTCCCCAGTGTGCAGGGTAGAACTAGTTTATGGTTGATCGCTGCTCGGTGCAGACTCGGTGGGCGAAAGGCTCTGTTTCCATGCTGTATCTCAAAAACTAAAGCTAAAACTAAATTCATCTCCACTTCTCTTTTGAATGGCCAAGTTGAGGCTGTCACCATTACCTCTTCAACAACAAATTGCAGCCCCCTAACCTTGATAAATAACTAAAGCCTTAAATCACTTTTCCTTCTTTTGACAATCTACTTCATTCTATCTTCTCTGGCTCTTGTCAATGGGAACACCTTCTCTGCTTATACTCTCTCTAGAATCTTTGTATCCCAAAAACATGCTGGTTTGGAGGTTAATTGGCCTCTGTAAAAGTGCCCCCAGTGTGCGGGGAGTGGATCCTTTAAAGTGGGATAACATAGAACTAGCGTATAATGGGTGATCGATAGTTGGTGTGGACCTGGTGGGCAGGGGGGCCTGTTTCCATGCTGTACCTTTCAATCAATCAATGCCTTTGTTAGCACTCCTTTAAATCTCCTCAGTTCCTAAGAGAACATTCGAAGCAGCTCCAATCTGTCCAAGTATATAAAGTTCATCAAACCAAGAATCAATCTAGCAAATTTCTCTGGCACTCTCTCTAAAGCCTTTCCTAGAGACTGCTGATTGATTGAATTGATTGAAAGACACAGCATGGAAACAGGCCCTTCGGCCCATCAAGTCCACACTGAACATCAATTATAGGTAAACACAAAATGCTGGAGTAACTCAGCGGGTCAGGCAGCATCTCTGGGGAGAAGGAATGATTGACGTTTTGGGTCGAGATCCTTCTCCAGTCTAAAGAAGGGTTTCGACCTGAAACGTCATCTATTCATTCTCTCCAGAGATGCTGCCTGACCCGCTGAGTTACTCCAGCATTTTGTGTCTACCTTCGATTTAAACCAGCATCTGCAGTTCTTTCCTGTACTGAACATCATTTACCTGTTTCCACTAGTTCTATGTTATCCCTTTTTCTCATATACTCTCTACACTAGGGGGAATTTACAGACACCAATTAACCTACAAACCTGCCTGTCTTTGGGATATGGGAGGAAACCGGAGCACCCAGATGAAACCCATGCACTCACCACTCACATGTAGAACGTGCAAACTCCCCACAGACAGCACCTGAGGTCAGGATCGAACCCGGGAAAATGGGGTGTACCTGGAATACCTTGCTAGGACTGGTGGTGGAGGCAGATACAATAGGGGCATTTAAGAAGCTTTTGGATCCGCACATTGATATGCAGGGAATGGAGGGATATGTTTCGTGTGCAGTCAGAGAAGATCAGTTTAACTTGTCAGTATAGATAGACACAAAATGGCGGAGTAACTCGGAGGGTCAGGCAGCATCTCTGGAGAAAAATAATAGGTGATATTTCGGGGGGTCGGGACTCTTCTTCAGACTGAAGAAATCTGATGAGTGGTCCCGACTAGAAAATGTCAGCTATCCTTTTGTGTCTGTCTTTGGTATAAACCAGCATCTGCAGTTATTTGTTTCTACATCTATAACTTGGCATCATGTTCAGCATAGACATTGTGAGCCGAAGGGCCTGTTCCTGTGCTTTACTGGTCTGTGTTCATAATGACCAGGAACCTGTTGAATTTTCTATCTGCTTTCTCAATTGCCTTGTAACTTCCAATGTAATGTGCCAAACTCCCCTGTACCCATTGTAGGATTGAATCCTCTAGTTTATGTTGCATTTATTTCCTCGTACTGAAATAGACCACTGCAGATTTTTCTGAATTAAATCTCACCTGTTACGTGACTGTTAATTGCACCACTATTCTACATCCTCCTGATATCCATTACTCTCCCACTTCCAAGTCATGTCATAAGGTCATAAGTGATAGGAGCAGAATTAGGTCATTCGGCCCATCAAGTCTGCTCCCCATTCATTCATGGCTGATCCATCTTTCTCTCCTAACCCCATTCTCCTGCCTTCCCCCATAACCCCTGACACCTGTACGAATCAAAAATATATCTATCTATCTTAAAAATATCCGTTAACTAGGCCTCCACAGCCTTCTGTGACAAAGAATTCCACAGATTCACCACCCTCTGACTAAAGAAATTCCTCCTCATCTCCTTCCTAAAGGAACGTCCTGTAATTCAGAGGCTGTGACATCTAGTCCGAGACTATCCCACTAGTGGAACCATCCTCCCCACTTCCAATCTATCTAAGCCTTTCCAAGTCTTGTGAGTTCTGGAAATTGTGCCCTGTCACAGGAATTTGAATCATTCATAAATGTTAAGAAAAGCAAGAGGGAACACCACTGTATATGTCCCTCCAGTTCAATAAACACCCCATCACCACCACCCCCCATTTCCTGTCCCTTAGACAATTTTCTATCCACGATTCTCCTGTCCTTTATATTCCATGGCTTTAGTCTTGAAGACAAGCCTATTATATTTCACTTCATCAAATGCCTCATTGACCCTCTCCATTACTTCATCAAAAAAGTCTCTCCTTAGTTAAACACAATTTACATTTAACAAATCAATCTTGACTTTCCCTAATCAATCTGCACTTGTCCAATGATAGCTAATTCTGTGCATGATCATTGTTTCTCAAAGTTACCCCACCAACAAAATGAAATTGAGTGGCCTACGTGTTCTGGGTTTCTTCTTGCAACGTTTCTGAAGCGAGGATGTAAAATTTGCAATTTTCCAGTCCTGGGTTACTGTTCCCCATATCGAGAGATTTTTTATTTATCTTTCTTTTTTTAAGAATAAGGGGTAGGCCATTTAGAACAGAGATGAGGAAGAACTTTTTCAGTCAGAGAGTGGTGAAGGTGTGGAATTCTCTGCCTCAGAAGGCAGTGGAGGCCGGTTCGTTGGATGCTTTCAAGAGAGAGCTGGATAGAGCTCTTAAGGATAGCGGAGTGAGGGGGTATGGGGAGAAGGCAGGAACGGGGTACTGATTGAGAATGATCAGCCATGATCGCATTGAATGGCGGTGCTGGCTCGAAGGGCTGAATGGCCTACTCCTGCACCTATTGTCTATTGTCTATTGTCTATTCTCTGGCGTCCTAATTTCCGCTGAAATCACTGACAAGTCGGTAAATACTTGAGAGTTTTGAACTATAACACCTTGTATAAGTTACTTAAAATCCAACTCCTGCACCTATTGTCTATTGTCTATTGTCTATTGTGATCCTTGAGACATGCTTAGCTCCTCTTACTGCCTATTTACGAAAAGCAGGCTTATTGAAGATCCCCTCTAGCCAGTCTTTTTCCATGCTCTCTCTTATCTCCTTCTCTTTCTCTCTGAACTTTCCTATAATCAACCTAGTTGTCAAGTGTATTATCAACATGATTCAATGATGGTTTATTGTCACGTGTATCTAGGTACAGTGAAAATCTTTGTTTTTGCATAGAATCCGATAAAATAAAACAGCAGACCTCACCGAGGCAGTACACAAAGAGTCGATAAAGTTTCAACATTTTGTTGATAAAACATGACATGGAATTTATGACGTGTCAAGTACACACTTTCTTTCTACGTATTGATTGGAGCCTTTTTGAACAGAAATCCAGAGATATCCAGTCCAGGATTATATTTAGCTTCATACGTTAGCAATTAGATTTCTTTTGCAATCACTGACCTCAGATCTTCAAGAATTGCTTTGTTTGCTCAAGTCAATTCTCCTTTGTTTTAAACTGGGTTCATTGTTTGCTTGTTTCCAAGGTGATCACATAGTATAAGGTTGAGGTTGTAGGGCGAGGCATTGATAGTCATAGAGTCATAAAGCGATAAGCAAATGCAGTTCTGAATAGGCTCTTTGGCCCATCAAGTCCACACTGATCACCAAGCACCCATCCACACTAATCCTGTACTAACCTATTTTATTCTATAAACATTTCTATTAAATCCCCCAAGATACAACCACCCACCAATACACTAGGGGCAATGTACAATGGCCAATCAGTCTACCAATCTGCACATTTTCGACATACGGGTGGGAAATAGAGTTCACAGAGGAAATCTATATAATCTCAGGGAGTGGCACAGTGGCGCAGGGGTAGAGTTGTTGCCTTACAGCGCCAGAGACCCGAGTTCAATTCTGACTATAGGTGCTCTCTGAACGGAGTTTGTACATTCTCCCCATAACCTGCGTGGGCTTTCTCCGGGTGCTTCAGCCACCTCCCACACTCCAAATACATACAGGTTTGTAGGTTAATAGGCTTTGGTAAAATAATTGTCTAGAGTGTCGGATAGTGGTGGCAGATGGGGATCGCTGATCGGCGCGGACTCGGTGGGCTGAAGGACCAGTTTCTGTGCTGCATGTCTAAAGTCTAAAGGAGAACATGCAAACCCCACACAGACAGTATTGGAGGACTGGAATGAACTGCAGTCACTGGAACTGTGACACTGCAGTTTTACTGTGCTGTGTTGCTTAACTGTCCTGCTCTTTCACCATATAAAGCACATTATCAGTTTATCATTTATCAATTAGATTGCCCTGCTTATCTGATGCTTTTCTTCTGAAAACCAGTGATCAAGTCATATGCCACGAAAACAAGTCCTTTGGTCCAATTTGACCATGCTGACCAAGATGCCCCATCTAACTAGTCCCATTTCTTGATTCATTCATTGATTTCATTCATTGTTCTTTATCTCTCCACATCACTGTCTATATCTCTCGTTTCCCTTATCCCTAACCAGTCTGAAGAAGGGTCTCAACCTGAAATCCATTCTTTATCTTCAGAAATGCTGCCTGTCCCGCTGAGTTACTCCAGCTTTTTGTGTCTATCAAAGAGGTAAATGGTAGTTCCACAGAACTTTGGCCCATGTGACCATAATAAACCTAAACCGAATGCCTTCATAGAGTTCAAATGAATGAATGAATGAATGAATGAATGAATGAATGAATGAATGAATGAATGAGTTTATTGGCCAAGTATGTGCATATACAAGGAATGTGCCTCGGTGCTCCGCTCACAAATGACAACACAAACATACAGTTAACAATTAAGAATAAAGCATAAACACATCAAAACAATAAGGATACAACATTACAGTCTAAACATGTGGATGAAAATAAACCAGAGCAAAATAGAAACTACAGACTTTGGTTATTGAGTAGAACTACCACTCGTGGAAAAAAGCTATTTTTATGTCTGGCTGTGGCTGCTTTGACAGTCTGGACTTGCCTTCCAGAGGGAAGTGCTTCGAAGAGTTTGTGGCCAGGGTGAGAGGGGTTAGAGATGATCTTGCCCGCTCGCTTCCTGGCCCTTGCAGTGTACAGTTTGTCAATGGGGGCAAGGTTGCAACCAACAACCTTCTCAGCTGTACAAACGATCCGTTGCAGCCTCCGGATGTCGTGCTTGATGGCTGAGCCAAACCAGACCATGATGGAGAAGGTGAGGACGGACTCAATGATAGCAGTATAGAATTGGACCATCATTGCCTGTGGCAGTAATGGTGTAAAATAATATGAAAGAAATTTATTAATTTAGCCTTTGGTGTAAAAAGTACCAAAGCAAATTTATTAATTCAGTATTTGTGGGTTTATCTTTCCCATTAATGTTGGTAAACAAAAATCAATTGCTATTTAAATGCGTTTGAAAAGAAAATTATGTTTCTAACCTGTAATGCTTTGATTGACTTTTTTGGAATCTGTACCCAGACTCCAGCACTGCACTAACCTGTTGAATATTTAACAATGCACCTTAAGTAACCAAACACTAATAAACCTTGTTAATGGTTTACCACATTAAGAAGATCACTGAACTAACAAGAGAGTAAGAATACATTTGAAAGTCCTTGATCATTAATACAAACTCGGAGCAGAATGCTGCCAACCCATTCACTAATGATATACTCTGTCCTATTGCATCTCCGCTATAAAAAGGGAACGTTTTTTTTTGCGTTGTGACATATTATTCCCTGGTGCTGTGTTTCAGGTTGTAAAGGGCATTGCAAAGCGCAGCTTTATGCATTCAAAATGAGACAAAACAAGTATTGGGACCAATTGTAAATTAGTCCGGAACTGCTCTATTAACATTTATGAAGTTGCTCATTATTCACATCCCATTTAGGTAGCACAGGGACTCTGACTAACATCTTTCTCAGTCACTGTAGCCCTGATTAAAGTAATTTACTCATATTTAGTTTTAGAGATACAACGTGGAAACAAGCCCCTTCAGCCCATCAACATCACGCCGACCATCGATCACACATACGCTACTTCTATGTTATCCCATTCTACACAATGGGAGCAATTTACAGAAGCCAATTAACCTACAAACCTGCACGTCTTTGGAAAGTGGGGGAAACCAGAGCTCCCAGAAAAAAAACCCTTGCAGTTACAGGGAGAACGTGTTAACTCCATACAGACTTTAGACTTTTAGAGATCCAGCGCAGAAACAGTCCCTACGACCCACCGAAACCATGCTGTCCAGCGATCACCCCATACGCTAACACTAACCTACACACTAGGGACAAGTTACAATGTAACGGAAGATAATTACAGCGCCAGAGACCCAGGTTCGATCCTAACCTCGGGTGCAGTCTGTGTGGAGTTTGCATGTTCTCCCTGTGACCGGGTGGGTTTCCTCCGGGTGCTCCGGTTTCCTCTCACATCCCAAAGATGTGCAGGTTTGTAGGTTAATTGGTCTCTGTAATTTGTCCCTTTTGTTTAGAGTGGAAGATAAAATGGGATAACATGGAACTGTTGTGAACGAGTGATCGACGGTTGGCATGAGATTCAGTAGACCGAAGGGCCAGTTTCCATGCTGTATCTCTAAACTATATTAAACAAAACGAATTGATGCCCTTAACCAGCTTAGCAGCTTAAAGGGCGACAATCTGCTATAGACACAAACAGCAAGGAATGATAGGCACACTGTCATTTTGTATCCAAAAGGTATTGGTTATATATGTGAAGTGCATAGAGCAGAGAACAGTACAGCACAGGAACAGGCCCTTCGACCCACAACATCTGTACCGAACATGATGCCAATTTAAACCAATCTCATCTGCCTGCACATGATCCATATCCCTCTATTCCCTGCATATCCATATACCTCTCCAAAAGCCTTCTTAATCGCCACTTTTGTATCTACCTCCACCACTACCACTGGCAGCGTGTTCCAGGCACCCACCATCCTCTGTGTAAAAAAAATGTACCCACACTTCTTCTTCAAACGTTGCCCCTCTCATCTCACCTATGCCCTCGAGTCTTTGTTATTTCCACTTTGGAAAAAGGTTCTGACAATCTAACCTATCTACGACTCTCATAATTTTATATATTTCTATCAGGTCTTCTCTCAACCTCCAACATGCCAGAGAAAATAATCCAGGTCTGTCAGGGGTGGCACGATGACGCAGCGGTAGAGTTGCTGTCTTACAGTGCTTGCAGTACCATGGACCCGAGTTCGATCCTGGCTATGGTTGCTACTCTGAACAGAGTTTGCACATTCTTCCCATGAATGTGTGGGTTTTCTCCGAGAACTTCGTTTTCCTCCCACATTCCAAAGGTGTACAGGATTGTAGATTAATTGGCTTGGTTTAAATGTAAAAATTGTCTTCAGTGTAGGGTAGCGATAGTGTACGGGGATCGCTGGTCAGTGCGGATGGTGGGCCGAAGGGCCTGTTCCGCGCTGTATCTCAAACTAAAAAACGAAAACCTTTCCTTCTTGCTAATCCCCTCTAATCCGGGCAGCCTTCTAGAGGCAACAAGGAATGCCCTGCCACCCAGCATATTGCGTTTTGATCAAACTATTTCAGATACACCTCATCATGCAAGGTGAAAGTTGTGCCTCTTGTGCGTTTGAAATCATTGGCTATCAGCCAATTGCGATTCTATAATTTATAAACGGAGTACTCGAAGAGATTTCTAAACAATTGTGATTTCAAGGTCTGCTGGAGAACAAATGCCTGTCAGCATCAATTTCTCGAGGGTTTGTTCATTTTCAAGAACAATTTTAGGAGTCATTGAGATGAATGGCCATATTGATCTATTCCAGTCTTGAAAAGAAAGCACTTGCTGCTCACGTTGATCCTCCTTGGTAATTAAATTGAACTATCCCATTTAATTCTATGTAAGCAAGAGTTGTAATTTTTATTTTGCTGAATCTTAGAGACCAAATTGAAATGATTACAACTGATATCTGTTCATGCAGGAGACTCTGCCATATGGTTCAGTGGCTGGTATGATACTGAGGAGCAAAGTCCAGATCCATTCTCTAATGATACTATTAGCTATCCTCAGCTTGTTAGGCCTCGCACATTCATATGTGTCCATAATATTGAAAAAATTAAGGGAAATGCACAAATTTCACATTTTATCAAGTTTGCAGCTTTGGTGCAGTGGTGAAATAAACCCTTTAGGGTTTGCACCTTAGGCGATTTTAAGGCAACTGCCGGCGACTAGGCTGTCGCTGACAGTTCGCCGGGGTGTCGCGGGCATGATCGTGAGGAGACTTTCAAGAATCGTAGTGGATCTCGGCGCGTCGCTGAGAAATCATCCGGAGTAAAATTTCTCGGCGACAGCTGGCTTGTCGGCAGGTATCGTTGCTTATTGCGGGCGCTGTCGCCTGCTGTCCCCAGGTTTACTAGGTTCTCTTAGATACATTTAGAAACACATTATATTAAAATAAGTAAAGTCATTTCAAAATTCCATAAAATGCTTGTGTTTAACCAATTTATTTACCGTCAGAACATTTAACAGGTAGATTGGAGGCGACAGTTTGACGGTCAGGTAAGCGTGGGAATTTCACAATGTTTATGGCCATCAGCCATTACATTTAAAGTGGGCTCCCAACCCAGATATGCAACCCAGAAACCAGATATGCATCTCCCGTACATTTTCAAAGAATGCCCACACACTTTTCACAAAAATCTACTTACCCACTTTTTAAATTTTTTTTTTTAATACAGCTATTAGTAAACTGGATGTAAATCCAGTTTATGCCTTGTTACAGTGAAGCTTGGTTTTTAAGTAACCCATACAAGATGTTATAGTTCAAAACTCTCAAGTACTTACCGACTTGTCAGTGATTTCAGCGGAAATTAGGTCGCCGGAGAAGCATTGACAGCGTGGGAATTTTGAGATGTTTCCGAAGACTCTGTAATCTCGACCTGACTCGGGATTGTCGTGGTCTTGTCGTCGGGTAAAAGAAAAAATTGTCGATCTGCTACGACTTTGACAGTCGCCGGCAGTCGCCTTAAAATCGCCTTAAAATCGCCTAAAGTGGGATAGGCCCTTAAGCACGTTGGGCCTTGAGATCTTTAGGTTGCTTTCCCGTAAACTTATATTTTCTGATCATTTAAGGGTAACGCATGGTGGTGCAGCAGTAGAGTTGCTGCCTTACAGTGTCAGAGACCCGGGTTCGATCCTGACTACGGGTGCTGTCTGTACAAAGTTTGTACGTTCTCTCCGTGACCGCGTGGGTTTTCTCCGGGTGCTCCAGTTTCCTCCCAACACACCAAAGACGTACAGGTTTGTAGGTTAATTGGCTTTGATAAAGATAGTAAATTGTCCCTAGTGTGTAGGATAGTGCAGTGTACAGGGATCGCTGGTCAACATGGACTTGGTGGGCCGAAGGACATATCCGTATTTCAAAACTAAACTAAACAAAAAAATAAGTGTTTAGCTTGAATATTACCTAGTCCAGTATTCTTCCATTAAACATTTATTCACCTACATGTGCAACTTGCAAGATATGTGGGTTTGGTGACTATTTAGTTTAGTCTTGTTTATTGTCACGTGTAATGACGTACAGTGAAAAGCTTTTTTGTTGCATGTTATCCAGTCAGTGGAAAGACTATACACGATTATAATCAAGCCGCCCACAGTGTAAAGAAACAGGATGAAGGGAATAATGGTTAGTGCAAGATAAAACCCAGTAAAGTTCATTTAAAGATAGTGCGAGGGTCTCCAGTGAATGAATGAATACTTTATTGTCACATGCAACAAGTCACAGTGAAATTCTTTGCTTGCATACCCAAGGTATGCAAATAGTCACCACATAAAGGGCGCTTACAAAGTTCCAAAGTATCTCCCTTTGTTCTCCCCAATGAGGTAGATGGTAGATCAGAATCACTCTCTAGTTGGTGATAGGATGTTGTCTGATAACAACTGGGAAGAAACTGTCCCTGTATCTGGAGGTATGTGTTTTCACACTTCTGTACCTCTTTCCTGATGGGAGAGGGGAGAAGAGGGAGTGCCCAGGGTGAGATTCATTCTTGTTTATGCTGATGGCCGAGGTTTATTATGGTTATGTGTACCAAGATGCAGTGAAAAGCTTTCGTTTGCATGCCGTCCAATCAAATCAGAATAATTTACTCTACATAAATAAAATCAAGCCAAACTGGAGTACAATAGATAGAGCAAAGGGGAGAGATGCCGAATATAGTTCTCAGCTTTGTAGGGCACCGGTTTCAGAGATAAAGTTCAATGTCCGCAAAGTGGTAAAGGTGAATCGGACAGTTCCATAGCTTATGGAAGGGCAGGTGTCAGAGGTTATGGGGAGAAGGCAGGAGAATTGAGTTAGGAGGGAGAGATAGATCAGCCATGATTGAATGGCTGAGTAGACTTGATGGGCCGAATGGCCTAATACTACTATTCCTTATGACCGTTTCGCAGCCTGATAGTAGAGGGGAAGAAACTGTTCCTGATTCTGGTGGTGTGTTCTTTCAAGCTTCTGTATCTCTGCCCAATGAGAAAGGAGAGAAGAAAGAATAACGGGTAAGTAAGGGCTTTGGTTATATTGGCTGTTTTCCTGACACTGTGAAATGTAGATGGAGTCAATGGTGAGGAGTCTGGTTTTTGTGATGGTCTGTATTATGTCCACAACTCTGCCGCTTCTCACAGTCTGGGACAGAACTGCTCCCAAACCAACCAGATAATATTCTACGTAATGAGATATTGCATGCTAGTAAGGACCATTTAAGTGATCTAACACAACTGTGTAGGAAGGAACTGTGTAATTGCTGGTTTAAACTGAAGATAGACACAAAATGCTGGAGTAACTCAGTGGGACAGGCAGCATCTCGGGAGAGAAGGAATGGGTGATGTTTTGGGTTGAGACCCTTCTTCCGACTCCTTTAGATACTACTGTGCCTGTTTTAAGGCTGTATTACAGAGTGTTTGCTGGTTCACTTGGCAGTGTGACAAGACCCATTCTATGAATGCAAGCTAATGTTATGTTCTTCAAATCCGTACATTTAAGTGGCTCAGGAGCAAGCAGAAGGATAGTTTAATTTTGCTGAGTTTAGATATGGTTGGTTTAGTTTCTTTTATTGACATGTGTACCGAGTGCTGTTTCAGTATCGAAACGATGGCCTGCATGTATTTTCACAAAAAAGATTTCCTTTTGCGTACCTCTATATGTTGCAGATGAAACTGATATCTAAGAGGTGAGAGGGCAAAGTTTAAAGGAGATGTGCTGGGCAACTTTTTCACACAGTGGGTGGTGAGTGCCTGGAACACACTGCCAGGGGTGGTAGATGAGGCAGATACGATAGTGGCAATAAAGAGAATTTTGGTTAGTCGCATGGATATCTAGGGAATGGAGGGCTATGGATTATGTGCAGGCAGATAAGAGATTTCAGTTTCAGTATTTCAGTTCAGTTTAGTTTATTGTCACGTGTAGCGAGGTACAGGGCGGCACGGTAGCGCAGCGGTAGAGTTGCTGCTTTACAGCGAATGCAGCGCCGGAGACTCAGGTTCGATCCTGACTACGGGTGCTGTACTGTAAGGAGTTTGTACGTTCTCCCCGTGACCTGCGTGGGTTTTCTCCGAGATCTTCGGTTTCCTCCCACACTCCAAAGACGTACAGGTATGTAGGTTAATTGGCTGGGTAAAATGTAAAAATAAATTGTCCCTAGTGGGTGTAGGATAGTGTAAATGTGCGGGGATCACTGGGCGGCACGGACTTGGAGGGCCGAAAAGGCCTGTTTCCGGCTGTATATATATGATATGATATGATATGATATGATACAGTGAAAAGCTTTTTGTTGCGTGCTGACCAGTCAGCAGAAAGACAATACATGATTACAATCGATCTATTTACAGTGTTTACATGATAAGGGAATGACATTTAGTGCAAGGTAAAGCCAGCAAAATCCGATCAAGGATAGTCCAAGGGTCATCAAAGAGATAGATAGTAGTTTAGCACTGCTCTTTGGTTGTGGTAGGATGATTCAGTTGCTTGATAACAGCTGGGAAGAAACTGTTCCCGAATCTGGTGGTGTGCGTTTCCACACTTCTGTGCCTTTTGCCCGTGGGAGAGGGGAAAGGAGGAAGTGGCCAGGGTGCGACTTGTCCTTGATTACGCTGCTGGCCTTGCCGAGGCAGCGTGAGGTATAAATGGAGTCAATAGAAGGGAGTAGAAAAGAACTGCAGCTGCAGGTTTAAATTGAAGGTAGACACAAAATGCTGTAGTGACTCAGCGAGACAGGCAGCATCTCTGGAGAGAAGGAATGGGTGACGTTTCGGGTTGAGACCCTTCTTCAGACTTTAGAAGGGAGCTTGGTTTGTGTGATGGTCTGGGCTGCATCCACTATTGCTGCAATTTCTTGTGGGTGGAACAGTTCCCAAACCAAGCTGTGATGCATCCTGATAAAATGCTTTTTATCGTGCATCTGTAGAGGTTGGTCAGAGTCGTTGGGGACATGCCGAACTTCCTAAGCCTTCTAAGGTGTTGGTGTGCTTTCTTGGTCGTTGCTTCAATATGGGTGGTTCAGGAGAAGTTGTTGGTGATATTGTCTCTTAGGAATTTGAAGTTTTCAACCATCTGTACTTCGACACCATTAATGCAAACTGGGGTATGTGTACCACTTCACTTCCTGAAGTCCATCATTATCTCCTTTGTCTTGCTGACATTGAGAGAAAGGTTGTTGTCTCGACACCAGGTCACGAGGTTCTCAATCTCCTTCCTGTACTCCCTCTCATCATTATTTGATATCTAGTCCACAATGGGCGGTGCCCCTGTGAATTTGAAAATTGAATTAGATTTGTACATGGCTGCAGAGTCATGGGTGTACAAGGAGTAAAGAAGGGGGCTGAGAACGCAACCTTGCCGAGCCCCCGTGTTGAGGATTATCATGGAGGATGATTTGTCCCCTGTCCTCACTGATTGGGGTCTTTTGGCCAGGAAGTCAAGGATCCAGTTGCAGAGGTGAATGCTGACACCAAGTCCCACTAGTTTGCTGATAAGCTTGGATAGTCTAATGGTATTAAAGGCAGAGCTGTAGTCTGACTCTTATCCTAGTTATCCATAACTAGCCTCTCAAAACATTTTGTGATGGTGGATGTCAAGGCCAATGGACTGTAGTCGTTTAGGCCTGAGGTCTTGCTTTTCTTCGGCACTGGGATGATGGTGGGCTTCTTGAAGCAGGTGGGGAGAGATTAAGGTTGCCAACAGTATTAGCCGGGACATCCCGTATATTGGGCTAAATTGGTTTGTCCCGTACGGGACCGCCCTTGTCCCGTATTAGGCCCAGGGGGCGCTAATACAGGCCCGGACACTGTAGGCCCGGGAGCCGCTATAGGCCCAGACAGTGTAGGTCCGGAGGCCCAAGCACCACCTAACGGAGGTTGCATAGTAACCCGCCTCCCGGCCCGGGGGCCGCCATTGGTGGGGCGGGAGCACGTGGCCGCTGGCTGGGTGAGGTCACGTGGGGCGAGGGGCAGTGACATCACCTTTTGTCCCTTATTTGGGATTGAGAAAGTTGGCAACCCTAGGAGAGACCAAAGGTGTCCGTGAATACTCCTGCTAGCTAGTCCAAGCAGCTACTAAGGACATGGCCAGGAACTCCATCTGGGCCAGTTGCTTCTCTTGGGTTAACTTTAGGAAGGCCAATCTAACCTCCGCTAGTGTAAATTGTCCCTAGTGTGTAGGATGGAACCAGTGTAAGTGTGATCGCTGGTCAGCGCAGACAGTGAGCTGAAGGGCCTGTTTCCATGCTGCATCTCTAAATTAAACTAAACCAAACCGAACTAAACCAAACCAAGTCAAACTAAACTAAACTAAACATTAGATAGAGTTCTAGGGGTTAGTGGAATCAAGGTATTTGGGGAGAAGGCAGGCAAAGGTTTCTGATTATGGATGATCAGCCATGATCACAATGAATGGCGGTGCTGGCTCAAAGGGCCAATTGGCCTCCTCCTGCACCTATTTTCTATATTTCTATATAAACTAATCTAAACCTTATCTGAGCCTCTTATAATTTTAAGTGCTTCTGTCGGGAAATATACTACTATCAGACTTACCCATTGATTGGCTCAGCAGCCAACTGAAACTTGAAGGACTCTGACTCATGTAATCCTGGGGCATTGACTTTGTGCCACACGGTTCACCAAATTGATAGCAATGACGTTCAAAGTTAAACTCTGGGTCAGAGCTTGTGTTCTTTCCACTCAGGCACACATTCTGCTGCAGATCATTTTGCGGCTCTTATTAAGAGCTGTTGAAATTGGGTTCATCCAGGTCCAATTTCTTTTTCCCACTGCTCAAAATGACTAATGAAATAACTGGACCTGAAATAAATTTTAAACAGGAATTATTTTGGGCTAGATCCAAACAACTTGGTAGAAAACTGACCAATGGCACCATTTAATCCAATAATCTATATATTACTAAAACTCTTATCTTGTTTGTGGATAGATTTGCTCTCGAAACACAGCCAAAACGGTACACGATAGCGCAACAATTTTAGGCCCACCCTACTCACCATTCCCCTGCAGTCTCAATAAATCAAGTTTTGTTATTTTTAAAAACAATTAACTTAATAAACTTTAATAAATGCGTTCCCACTTTAATAAATGCGCTCCCCCCCTCCCCCCCCCCCCCCCCTGGTGCCCCTCGCCTGACCTTCCTCGCGTGGTGTAGCGGGCGGCAGAGGGTCAAACAAGATGGCCGTTGGCGCCGTTCGCCGCTGAGCAGCCGCTACAGGAGAAGTTTCCACCCAACGGGTCCACGGCTCGCTCTGGCCGACGCGACGGACGCCCGGGGCTGACATGAGTGGCTCCCTCTCCCCTTCCATGTCCCCCCTTGCCCGCCCACTGCCCCGGGGGACACTCCCCAGCCTCCAACGGGTCCACGGATCGTCAGTTGGGAGAGGGTTGCCGCGCCCGCAGGAGTGCACGCAGGAGAGATTTGGACCCAACGGGTCCACACCCGTCTAGTGAGCTATAAAGATGTGATGGTATTCAGATTCATAAATAACAAGAAATAATTGCTTGATGTGTGATCAGTAGCTATTACTTACATTGTTTAGGAATAGATTTATTATTGTCACATGCATCGAAATACAGTAAACAATTTTGTTTTGCATGCTATCCAATCAGATCAGATAACACGGTACATAAGTACAATCTAGTCAAACTCAAGTGCAATAGGAAGAGCAAAGGGTATTTTCACCCAGTGAGTTGTGAATCTGTGGAATTCTCTGCCACAGAAGGCAGTGGAGGCCAATTCACTAGATATATTTAAGAGAGACTTAGACATAGCTCTTAGGGCTAACGGAATCAAGGGATATGGGGAGAAAGCAGGAACTGGTTTTGGATGAACAGCCAAGATCATACTGAATGGCGGTGCTGGCTCAAAGGGCCGAATGGCCTACTCCTGCACCTATTTTCTATGTGCGCATAAAATAGTTCTCGGCATTGTAGAATAACAGTTCCACAGACAAAAGATAGACACAAAGTGCTGGAGTAACTCAACGGGTCAGGCAGCATCTCTGGAGAAAAAGGATGGGTGATGTTTCCAGTTTGCCCCTTCTTCAGACACCCAACCCGAAACATCACCCATCCTTTTGCTCCAGAGACACTGAGTTACTCCAGTACTTTGTGTCTATCTTTGGTACACACCAGCATCTGCAGTTCCTTTCTACACAGTTCCATAGACAAGGTCCGATGTCTGCAATGGATAGAGGTGATGCAGAAGGAGTCTAGATGGCTCATATGTAGTCTTAGACAATAGACAATAGACAATAGGTGTAGGAGTAGGCCATTCAGCCCTTCGAGCCAGCACCGCCATTCAATGCGATCATGGCTGATCACTCTCAATCAGTACCCCGTTCCTGCCGTCTCCCCATACCCCCTCACTCCGCTATCCTTAAGAGCTCTATCCAGCTCTCTCTTGAAAGCATCCAACGAACTGGCCTCCACTGCCTTCTGAGGCAGAGAATTCCACACCTTCACCACTCTCTGACTGAAAAAGTTCTTCCTCATCTCCGTTCTAAATGGCCTACCCCTTATTCTTAAACTGTGGCCCCTTGTTCTGGACTCCCCCAACATTGGGAACATGTTTCCTGCCTCTAATGTGTCCAATCCCCTAATCCCAGACCCCATTAGTCCCATTCTCTCTCTCCTTACTTCCCAAAACCTAAGCTATTCTCTCTTGCATGCCCATCAACTCATTCTTGGTAAACATCAGAGTACATGCAGACTGTGCAAACTCCACAGTGACTGCACCCAAGGTCAAAAGTCAAAGGAATTTTTATAGTCATATGTCCCAAAACAGAACAATGAAATTCTGCAGCACAGCATATCTTAGTGGTGGCACAGTGGTGCAGCAGTAGAGTTGCTGCATTACAGTGCCAGAGATCTGGGTCCGATCCTGACTACGGGTGCTGTCTGTACGGATTTTGTACGTTCTCCCTGTGACCATGTGGGTTTCCTCCAACTGCTCCGGCTTCATACCACATTCCAAAGACGTGCAGCTTTGTAGGTTAATTGGCTTCTGTAAATTGCCCTTGGTGTGTACAATGGTACAATACCATGCTTTGGGGTGATTGCTAGTCGGCAAGGACTCGGTGGGCCGAAGGGCCTGCTTCCACTGTTTCTCTAAACATAATGATTCATAAGAGTTTGAATAAGAAAATAACTGCAGATGCTGGTACAAATCGAAGGTATTTATTCACAAAATGCTGGAGTAACTCAGCAGGTCAGGCAGCATCTCAGGAGAGAAGGAATGGGTGACGTTTCGGGTCGAGACCCTTCTTCAGACTGATGTCAGGGCGGCGGGACAAAGGAAGGATATAGGTGGAGACAGGAAGATAGAGGGAGATCTGGGAAGGGGGAGGGGGAGGGAAGAGTTTGAAGATCATTCCATGGCATGGAAAAGTATATATATATATACAAATACACACTCATTAGTGGGTGTGTGAGAGAGATAAGTTGTAATGTTTCAAGGAAATAAGAATAGCAATAGGATTGATGGTATTTGTTCCCAGAAGCCAGCGTGAACATGCATTACTGCCTGAGCCATCAATCTCCCTTCATATCAGAACTAAGGGGTGGATTTTAACCTAAGGATCCTTCTCACAGCAGTAGCATTCAATCAAAAAAGAAACAGGCAAACTAGAGGACACTAGTAATTGTGCATTTATCTCTCCACAACATGCAGAATTTGAAACGTAAGAGAATCTGTTTCCAAAAGAAAGGGTCTTTGTTTTGATTTTCAGCATTTGTAATTATGAGTGTCAATTTTGTCAGATTTCATCTGCAAAGTGAGTTGTATCTTTATCCTCTGATTTAATAAAACTCCCAAAGGAGCCTTCATCGCAAAAAGTAACAAACCATGTATCCAAATTAAGCCATGAAATGTGCATCAAGGTTATTCACGAAGAAATATACCAAATACCTTTTAAGTTCTCTATTATAATTAGAATGTACAATCGTTCTTGTGCAAGAATGTTGAGGCCATTTGTGGTTTTTATTCCATCCCAGTATGTTGACTTACCTCAGGAATGACCTGCAATAATTTCTACATCAGTAATGTTGAACTTACTGGCCTGTAATTATCAATCCTACCCTCCTTAGTCAGAGGGTGGTGAACCTGTGGAATTCTTTGCCACAGAAGGCTGTGGAGGCCGTCAATGAATATTTTTAAGGAGGAGATGGATACATTCTTGATTAGTACGGGGTTATGGTGTGGAGAATGGGGTTAGGAGGAAGGGATAGATCAGCCATGGTTGAATGGTGGAGTATACTTGATGGGCCGAATGGCCTAATTCTGCTTCTATCACTTATGACCTTATGACTCGGTGGTGCAGCAGTAGAGCTGCTGCCTCAGTGCCAGAGACCTGCATTTAATCCTGACTATGGTTGCTGTCTGAATGGAGTTTGTACATTCTCCCCTTGACCACATTTTTTCTGGTGCTCCAATTTCCTCCCACACTTCCAAGATGTACAGGTTTGTAGGTTTATTTGGCTTTGGCTTTGGTAAAAATTGTAAATTGTCCCTAGTTTGTAGTGTACCGTGATCGCTAGTCAGTGTGGACGGTGGATCAATGGCCTGTTTCCGTTCTGTATCTCTCTAAACTATATCTCTCTAAACTATAAAGCTAACTCTCTAAACTATAAAGCTAACCTGGCAGAATTATCTTTGTTCCATTTTTTCTCTCTCTCTCTCTCTCTCTCTCTCTCTCTCTCTCTCTCTCTCTCTCTCTCTCTCTCTCTCTCTCTCTCTCGCTTTCTTTTCTCTCTCTCTCTCTCTCTCTCTCTCTCTCTCTCTCTCTCTCTCTCTCTCTCTCTCTCTCTCTCTCTCTCTCTCTCTCTCTCTCTCTCTCTCTCTCTCTCTCTCTCTCGCTTTCTTTTCTCTCTCTCTCTCTCTCTCTCTCTCTCTCTCTCTCTCTCTCTCTCTCGCTCTCTCTCCCTCTCTCACTCTCACTCTCTCACTCTCTCACTCTCCCCCACCCCCTCCCCTTCTCTCTCCCCCCTCTCTCTCCCTCTCTCTCCTATCACAGACCCTTTCACTGCTTCTGGGCACAAATCAATGTTTCTTTTGGTTTCATAATTTAGTTTAATTTTCAATTATTTATAGTGTGTATCTCAGATTTGCTACAACAATTGCATACTGTCACCTGATGCGCACATGTATTTCAGCCATACAAAGGAAGTATCCTTACTCAGTGAATCCAGAGCTTGTACCTGCAACAGAATCCTGTACCTCTGATCAGTCACTTTGTGAAAGGAGTTCTTCAGGAGTTGGCTATTCCTGCTGCTCTCTTTTATTACTCTCCCCTTTAATTACCATCATTTGACCATACAGATTCTGAAGGGTTAGCAACCTGAAACACTACAATATTTCCCTCTCCACAGGGTACTCTCGTCAGCTCATTTTGCAGCTCCTATTACTATTACTTCCTCAGACTGAGGAAGGGTCCCAACCCAAAACGTCACCTATCCATGTTCCTCAAGGTTGCTGGCTGACCTATTAGAGTCATAGTCATAGAGTGATACAGCATGGAAACAGGCCCTTCGGCCCAACTTGCCCACACCAGCCAACATGTCCCAGCTACACTCGTCCCACCTGCCAGCATATGGTCCATATCCCTCCAACCCTGTCCTATACCTGTACCTGTCTAACTGTTTCTTAAATGTTGGGATAGTTGCTGCTTCAACTGCCTCAACTACTTCCTCTGGCAGCTTGTTCCGTACATCTACCACCCTTTGTGTGAAAAAGTTACCCCTCAGATTCCTACTAAATCTTTTCCCCCTTCACCTCTGGTCCTCGATTCAACTACTCTGGGCAAGACACTCTGTGCATCTACCCGTTGTATTCCTCTCATGACCTGATACACCTCTATAAGATCCCCCCTCATTCTCCTGTGCTCCAAGGAACAGAGTCCCAGCCTACTCAACCTCTGCCCATAGCTCACACCCTCTAGCCCTGGCAACATCCTCATAAATCTTCTCTGTACCCTTTCCAGCTTGACAATATGAACCGATCTTAACCACCTTAACCCATTGTGTTACTCCAGCACAAAGTGTCTTACTTTGTAAACCAGCATCTGCACTTCCTTATACAATTGCTTTTGTAATAGTGCAGTACTATTTTGGTACTCCAGCTGGCTGGCCTATTGTGTACTTAAAAAGACACAACTTGCTGGCGTAACTCAGTGAGTCAGGTAGCATCTCTGTAGGACATGGATAAATGACATTTCGAGTCGGGACCCTTCAGACCATCTAGAAGCTCCATCTCCCTTCGTCCTTGCCTATTCACATCAGCAGCCTACATTTCCTTTCAATTTCTCGGGATTTTCTGCGCACTTCACGTTGCCTTCCAGCATCCACTGATCCACTGATTCACTGATTCCATGATACTTTATTGTCACATGTACCTAGGCACAGTGAAACGTTTGCATACAACCCAGTAAAATCATACAGCAGACCTCACCTAGGCAGTGCACAAGCATCGCCACGATTCTGGCGCCGACAAAGTTACAAAAGTCCACCGAACAGTCGTGGCTGCTGCCTGCTGCCGTAAGTGGCAGGCACTCCCCTCCCGCTGGGTCTCCCTTCGTTCTCGGCAACCGCCCCTCCCCCTCCCCCCTCCAGGCGGGTCCCCTCTTCGTTCCCTCCTCACTCTCAACAGTCCCCTCATTTCTCAACCGTCCCCTCACTCGCATTGTATCGTTATCACTGTATCCTCAGCAGCCTTGATCCCTCATCCAAATCATCAAAATACATGGTGAAACATCGGTCCCCAGAACAAATCCTTCTGGCACCCAGCAGTCTAAGCCTCCAACTCTGAGTCTGATCCATTTATTCCCACAGCCATGCAATCCATAGCTGCGCTCTTTAATGTTGTTTAGTGATCTCTTGTACGGCATCTGATTTAAGTCTAAATGCACCACATCAACTGGTTAAAAGTTAAACAGTAAAGTTACATGTGGAATTGGGAATATAGAGCATAGAAACAGGCCCTTCAGCCCACAAATGCCTGTGCTGAACATGATGCCAAGTGAAGCTAATTGCCTCTGTCTGCACATAATCCATATCCCTCCACTCCCGGCATATCTATGTACTGATCCAAAAGTTCCAAATACCCCACAGTCATATTTGCCTCCAGCACCACCTCGACAGTACAATCTCACCCACCATTTTGTGCAAAAAATATTTGCCTTGCACATTTCCTTTAAACTTTCCCCCTCTGCCCTGAAAGCTATGCCCCTTAGCCTTTGACATTTGAACCCTGAAAATGGTTCGGACTGTCCATCTGATCTACACCTTTCATAATTTTATATACTTCAATCAATTGTTCCTCTTAACCTCTGACACTTCAGAGAAAACAATGCAAGTTTGTCCAGTCTTGACTGGCCTTGGATAGGACAGGTTTCAAAGGATATGGGCCTGATATAGGCAGGTGGGACTAGTATAGATGGGGTATGTTGGTCGGCGTGGACGAGTTGGGCCGAAGGGCCTGTTTCCACGCTGTATGACCCCACGACACTCTTTGTACAGCTAATACTCTATAATCTAGGCAGTCAGATTTGAGACCTTTTAACTTTGCCAGCTACTAAACTTATAATTTTAACTTAAACATTAACCTAAAGAAACAAAATTTGTTGGCTATTTATTTATTTGGTCACAGCTTCAAGAAGCAATGTTTTATTTTTAGTACAACAGTGAGAAGTCACCAATGAGGAGTTAATAAAAATGTCACCTAATATAATTATCCTTGGATAATTGAAGATTTACAGCCTGATGTAGCTAGATCACAGCAGCAGAGGTGAAAAATGATTGGATCTGTTCTACCTGATATCAGTAGAAAGCAAACTTAATTATTTTGATATAAAAACAGAAGCTGTGGTAACTCAGCACTGGGCACAGCCTGCAGGCTGATTAATTGAGTTAATGGAGGCAACTTTAATCCCTAAAAATAGTTTTAGATCAGAAGGAAAACTGCAAGCATATATCTTTGGTTTTAACAGAGGTTGGCTCAGTGGCACAGTGGTAGAGCTGTTGCCTTACAGTGTTATTAACTCCTCATAGGTTCAATCTTGTTCTCCCTGTGACAGCGGAGGTTTTCTCCGGGTGCTCCGGTTTCCTCCCACAATCCAAAACGTGCAGGCTTGTAGGCTATTTGGCATGTAAATTGCCCCTAACATCTACAATGGTACAATACAATGGTACCATGGTACTTTATTTTTCGCATGTACCGAGGTACAATCAAATTCATTTTGTTTCATGTGTGGGATAGAACTAGTGTATAGATGATCACTGGTTAACAGGGACTCGGTGGGTCGAAGGGCCTGTCTCCATGTTGTTTCTCTAAACTAAACTAAGCTAAACTAAACAGAAAGAGGCAGAAGGAAGGATAAACGAACAAATGAACAGAAGAAAAAAGAAGATGGACACAAAGTCTGAAGGGTCTCGACCTGAAACTTCACCCATTCCTTCTATCCAGAAATGCTGTCTGTCTCGTTGAGTTACCCCCAGCATTTTGTGTCATCTTTGGTTCTGCATCTGCATCTGCAGTTCCTTCCAACACAGAAGTAAAAATAAGCCAGTGCAGGTATATGGTCAATAGACACAAAATGCAGGAGTAACACAGCGGGACAGGCAGCATCAGGCTGAAGAAGTATCTCGACCCGAAACGTCACCCATTCATTCTCTCCAGAGACGCTGCTTGTCCCGCTGAGTTACTCCAGCTTTTTGTGTCTATCCCCCTATCCTTTAGTTCCTATCATTTCTAAAAATCCATTGACTTCTGCCTTTAGCCTCAGCAAGTGAGCTGGTTCAGAGGATTTCAAAAATCCATCATTTCCTGGGAGAGGACATTTATTTTCATTTCAATCCTGAATAGCCAATCCTATATTTTTAGACATTGACCTCTGCTTATAGATGCTCAGCAAGGGAAAAACATCAAGCCTGCTTTTATTCTATCAAACCTTGTATGAATTTCATACATTTCACTGAGGTCACCTCTCACTCTTTTAAACCCTAGAGTATATGAATGAATACTTTATTGTCACATGTAACAAGCGACAGCAAAATTCTTTGCTTGTCCACCCAAGGTATGCAAATAGTCGCCACGTAAAGGGCACTTACAAAGTTACAAATCACCCCCGTGCCAGGGCCTCCTTTGTTTTCTCCCCCTACCTTTCCCCTTCAACCCACCCCCTCTCGCCTCCCCCCTACCCCTCCCCTTCAACCCATTCCCCTCCCCCACCCCTTCAGGGTGGTCCCCCCACATCGGGTCCTCCATTGTTCTTCCCCTTCCCTCAAGGCAGTCCCCCCACACTGGGTCCCCATTTGTTCCTTCCCCCGGCAGCGGTGACCTCACTTCCATGCGGCCCTTCCTCGTCCGTCGGTCAGCGACCACTCCACTATCACCGGTGGGTCCTCTCCGGACGCCTCCATGGCGCCGACCCAGGCCCCAGCGGCAGACTCCCTCATCTCAGGGGCCGGCCACGGGTTCTGACCTGCGAGGCTCCAGCCTCGGCTTCTCCGCGGGCTCACCGTCAGCTCCGGGCTCTGATCCACGAGCTCCGTCGACCCAGGGGCCAGCTGTGGACTCCATCGGTCTCGGGCTCCGACCCGATACCCTTGGCTTCTGTAGGGTGTGCACAGCCTATCTGGGTTCATTCCACTTATTACAACTAATCCACCGTGTCAGGAATTAATCTGATTTCCTACACTCTTTATCTTCTTAATTTCTGACTGTTCATGTAAATAAGCTTTCAGATATGTGTACAAAGACACCCAAGTCCCTCTGAATATCAACAAATTTCCATCTCTCTCCATTTAACAAATATTCTGCATTTCTATTTTGTCCACCAAAGTTGATGACCTCCCATTTTATCACATTATCATTTAATCACATTTCTCTCTCCCTGGTCCTCACGTAATCACTGTCCATATCCCCCAAGAATCTCTGCATCATCCCCACAGTCAGCATTGACATCCAGAATGAATCGTCAGGGGCGGTGCAGCTGTAGAGCTGCTGCCTCACAGCGCCAGAGGCCCCGGTTTGATCTTGACTACGGGGTTTGTACGTTCTCCCTGTGATCGCGTGGGTTTTCCGTGGTTGCTCCAGTTTCCGCCCACACTCCAAAGATGTCCGGGTTTGTAGATCAATCGGCTTCTGTAACTTGTAAATTGTCCCTAGTGTGTAGGATAGAGCTAATGTGTGGGTGATCATTGGTCAGCCTGTTTCCACCCTCTATCTCTAAAGTGAAACTAAAGATCCTGCATATATTACACTGACCCCCTCAACCAAATCATTTACACAGATTCCAAGCAGTTGGGAAACATCACTGGCCCCTGCTGAATCCCACTCGTTGTATCTTCCCAACCCCAAAATGAACCAAAAAAAGACACAAAGTGCTGAAGTAACTCAGTGGGTCAAGCAGCATCTCTGAAGAACATGGACAGGTGACGTTTCAAGTCGGGACCCTTCTTCAGACAGATTGTATTAAGGGGGGGAACACTGGAAGAGAGGTGGGGATGGGGCAAGGCCTGGCAAGTGATAGGTGGATACGGGTTTGGGGCGATATAAAGAGATCAGGAGAGAAGAGGCATGAAATCTAAGGTCAAACAGAGATATAGATAAAAGGGCACAAGGGAAAGGGGGGCAGGATTGTTGAAAAAATGGAAGTACATCAGATGGGGCTGGGAAGAGAGGGTGATTTATTCTTTTCTATCCAATAAATAATCCTCAGTCCATATAATTATATGTCCCCATACCACGTACATATATTTTATTTAATTATCTCCCACCTGTCACCTCTTCAAAGTTCAAAAAGCCCCACATCCATTGATTTGCCATCTTCTACTCTGCTGGTTACAATCTCAAAAAACATGATTGTCCTTTCATAAATACTTGCAGACTGCCTCATCCTGTTATTATTTTCTCAAGAGTCAAGAGTGTTTAATTGTCATATGTACCAAAATGGACAATTACATTCTTACTAGCTCCAGCATGGTGCAGGCGTGTAAACACAGTACTTAATAGATAACTTAATAAACAAAAAATAAAGTTCAATAAATAAAAAAACAATATTAGTGTAAAACTAAAATCCCTAGTGCAACCAAAACAGTTCTAAATCCTCTGTGGCAACTTTCAGCAATAATTGATTTCAGCATTTCCTTAATGCCAATATCAGTCTGCAGTTCCCTGCCCTTTCTATTGTTTCTTAAATAGTCTGATTCCATTTACTTCTTCCTCAGACATCTTCTTCTCTGGCTGTTTCTTATCTCCACGCAGACTGATTCTATTTTTAAATTTTCTTTAATCATTCTTCTCTGCCGCTTGTATATGATTCTTTAATATCCAGGCTCCCCTGTCTAATTTTATATTTTCTCTATTCTTTTCTGAAAATATGCCAGATAATTTAATTCTAAGTCTGTATAAGGGTCCCGAACAGCAACGACGCCTGTCCAATCCCCCCATAGATGCAGCCTGAACTGCTGAATTCCTCCACTACTTTCTGTTTTCCTCAAGATTCCAGCCTCGGCAGTTTCTTATGTCTCTTTATTTAATTCCGAACCGTGCTCCCTCCACATCCATTTTTCTGTTATGGCTAATAGATTGTACCCACTTATTTCGATTTCTGCCACTTATACATGCTTTGTGCATTCAGATGAACAGCCTTCAATTTTGTCTTGGCAATTTTATCAGTCTGCTCTTGGAAGACATATCATTCAGTGAAACTTGTTAAGGTAACTGTGTTTCTCCATCTTAATAAGGTTTCTATTTTTAACTACTATGTGATTTCCTTGCCTTGAATAAAAAACCAGCAAGTTAAAGCAGGCGGGTGCTACCAGATCCATAATGTGAACCCACTGGGGCTTGACGTACAGTCACGAGTCAGAATAGTTTTATTGTCACAATGTGCTGGGGCAACTCAGTGGGACAGGTAGCATCTCTGGAGAGAAGGAATGGGTGTTGTTTCGAGTCGAGACCCTTCTTCAGACTGTCTTCTTCAGACAATCTTCAGATCAGTCTGAAGAAGGGTCTCGACCAGAAATGTCACCCATTCCTTCTCTCCAGAGATGCTGCCTGTCCTGCTGAGTTACTCCAGCATTTTGTGTCTACTTTCGATTTTTAAACCAGCAGCTGGTTCTTTCCTACACTAGTTTTATTGTCATATGTCCCAGAAAGAACAATTAAATTCTTACTTGCAGCAGCACAACAGAATAGGTAAACATAGTACTCTGTAAACAATATAATAAACAAAAAAAAGTTCAGTATATATACAGGTATATATGTGTATGTATGTCTGTGTACATGTATGTGTACATAAATGGGCACATTGACCACAGTTGAGTCCCTCGAAAGGAAGATCAGTGGCTTTCTCCACAAGTGGCTTGGCCTTCCCAGCAGTCTCAACAGTGCAGCACTGTACGGGACCAGTAACATCTTGCAGCTCCCATTCAGTGGCCTCACTGAAGAGTTTATGGTGGCGCGAACAAGAGAAGCCCTACAGTACAGGGACTCCAGGGACCAGAAGGTGTGATCGGCTGGCATCGAGGTGTGAACAGGGAGGAAATGGAGGGCGGAGAAAGCAGTGGAGGTGGCAGAGTCACGCCTAAGGCAAAAGGCATTGGTGGGAGTCATCGCAACTGGCAGAGCTGGCTTGGGATACTTCCCTAAGACCCAGGTTGGCAAGGCCCAGGGCAAGGAGAGACACAATCTCATCCAGGAAGAGGTCCGAGCAGGTGTGGAGGAAGAGCGTGTGAGCAGGACGGTGGGGCTCAGGCAGCAGGGAGCGTGGACAAGGTGGGAGAGCATACCGCAGCGCAGGATTACCTGGTCAAACATCATGCAGGCAGACTTCCAGCATGTCTGGTTCCTTGTCCAAGCTGTCTACGGTGCCCTACCAAGCCCAACAAACCTCCACGTCTGGGGCAAGAGCGTGACACCTTCCTGCCCACTTTGCTCTGGAAGGGGATCATTAGAACATCTCCTCAGCAGCTGCCCAAAGTCCCTTGGGGAAGGTCCCTATCGGTGGCGCCATGACCAGGTGCTCAAGGTGGTTGCTGAGAGCATAGCCACTGCCATCAGTAACAGCAAACACCACCGCGCCCCAAAGAAATCAATCACTTTTGTCAAAGCTGGAGAGAAGCTTTGACCACAACCAAAAACAAGGGCGGGCTCCTCTACACGGCCACTGACTGGCAGCTGCAGGTCGATCTGGGCAAACAGCTGAAATTTCCGCAGCACATCACTCCAGTCAGACATGATCATCACCTCCGAAGTGACAAAACAGCTGATCATTCTGGAGCTGACAGTGCCCTGGGAAGAGCGTATTGAAGAAGCGAATGAGAGAAAACGTGCAAAGTACCAGGAACTGGTGGAGATGTGCCGGGACAGAGGCTGGAAGACATGCTATTAACCCATAGAGGTGGGCTGTAAAGGCTTTGCAGGACGCTCACTCTGCAAAGTCCTCAACCAGTTGGGCATTACGGGGCTGGCAAAGAAGATGGCCATTCAATCCGCAAGCGAAGCCGCAGAGAAAGCCACTAGATGGCTTTGGATTAAGAGGGCTGATCCGTGGGCAGTTGCTGCTGGGACACAAGTCGGGGCCTGATCAACCCCGGCTGGGTCGCCTGGGCGAAGGTGTCTGATATTGTGAGACCCGAAACACCCGATGACCCCAGGTCACATCACTTAGGATGAGTCCCACCGCATCCAGAAGATGTATCTTTCACATTGTGTGTGTGTATTTATGTGTACATGTATGTGTACATAAATGGGCACACATATACTGAACTTTTTTTTTGTTTATTATATTGTTTAGAGTACTATGTTTGCCTATTCTATATACATACACACACACACACATATATATACCTATACAATACAATACAATACAATATATCTTTATTGTCATTGTACCCAGGGGTACAACGAGATTGGGAATGCGCCTCCCATACGATGCAATAATTTAGGTAATTTAGACAGCAGCAACCCAACGAAACGAAACAGTTGTAACAGTTTTGGACAGGGTAAAGTGCAAGTTGATCTATGCGTTGTGGCCATCCGGCTCAGCAGGACCGGTTCATAGCAGCTATGGCCCTGGGGATGAAGCTGTTCCTGAGTCTGGAGGTGCGGGCATAGAAGGCCTTGTATCGTCTGCCCGATGGAAGGAGTTCGAACAGACTGTTGCAGGGGTGTGAAGAGTCTTTGTGGATGCTGGTGGCTTTTCTGAGGCATCGTGTGTTGTAGATGCCCTCCAAGTCTGGTAGCTGTGTTCCGATGGCCCTCTGAGCTCTATGGACTACCCGCTGTAGAGCTTTCCTTTCTGCCTCCGTGCAGCTGAGGTACCACACAGGGATGCCATGCGTTAGGATGCTCCCTATGGTGCAGCGGTAGAAGGTCGTCAGCAGCTGTTGGGGTAGACCAGACTTTTTCAGTGTTCTTAAGTAGAACAGTCTTTGTTGTGCCTTCTTGACCAGCGCAGCAGTGTTATTGGACCATGTTAGGTCCTCCGAAATGTGAGTGCCCAGAAACATGAAGCTGGACACTCTCTCCACACTGTCCCCGTTGATAGAGATCGGGGCATATTCCCCGTTATGTGACCTACGGAAGTTGATGATCAGCTCCTTGGTCTTGGTGGTATTTAGGGACAGGTTGTTATCCGAGCATCAGTCCGCCAGGTTCTGCACCTCCGCTCTATAGTTTGTTTCATCCCCGTTGGTGATCAGCCCGATCACCGTTGTGTCATCTGCAAACTTGACAATGGTGTTGGTGTCGAATGCAGGAACACAGTCGTGTGTGAAGAGGGAGTAGAGCATGGGGCTCAGAACACAGCCCTGTGGTGTGCCGGTACTCAGGGTGATAGTGGAGGACAGGTGCGGGCCCATTCTCACTGCCTGCGGTCGTTCCAGCAGGAAGTCCAGGATCCGTGTATATACAAATATATATATATATACATATATACATATATATACACAAACAGACGCATTGGAGGATACTGGGGTTCGAAGATACTAGTATAAATATACATATATATACACAAACAGACGCATTGGAGGATACTGGGGTTCGAAGATACTAGTAGTCTGAAGAAGGGCTGAGACCCAAAACATCACCTATTCCTTTTCTCCAGAGATGCTGTCTGACTGGCTGAATCACTCCAGCTTTTTGTGTCTATCTTCGGTGTGAACCAGCATCTGCGGTTCCATCCCAAGCACTAGTGTTTGAGAGTCAGACTGTGGTCACTTTTGTGACTGGCAATTTATTCAAAGATTTAGAGATACAGTGCGGAAACAAGCGCTTCATCCCACCGAGTCTACACAGACCAGCGATCACCCCATACACTTGCTCTATCTCACACACTATCGACAATTTACAATTAACCTACAAAACTGCATGTCTTTGGAATGTGGGAGGAAACTGGAGCACCCGGAGAAAACCCACGCTGTCAATGGGAGAACGTACAAACTCCGTTCAGACAGCACCCGTTAGTCACACTATGGACAATTTACAGAGGCCAATTAATCTGCAAACCTGCACATCTTTGAAATTTGGGAAGAAACCAGAGCACTCATGGGGAGAACGTACAAACTCCGTACAGACAGCACCCGTACCTAGAATCAAACCGGGGTCTCTGGCGCAGTAAGGCAGCAACTCTACCGCTGTACCACCGTGCCACCCATTTGATGTAAAAAAAAAAGCCAAGACTTTAGCAGATTGTAATTTCATTCTGCGGCCTAAAATTTGAGCCATTTCAATCCACATATTTGCCTTCATGCAGAAATTGAGGGGATGAAGCGGTAGAGTTGCTGCCTCACAGTGCCAGAGATCCGGGTACGATTCTGAGTACAGGTGCTGACTCTATGGAACTTGTACGTTCTCCCTGTGAGTGCTATAGTTTCTTCCCACATTCCAAAGATGTGCAGTTTTGCAGATTAATTGGCCTCTGTAAATGTCCCTAGTGTGTACGATGGAACTAGTGTACGGGTGATCACAGGTTGGCGTCGACTTGGTGGGCCGAAGGGCTTATTTCCACACTGTATCTCTAAACTGAACTGAACTAAAACCAATTTGGTAGAGATATTACCATCTTTCAAGGCCAATCACCTATTGAATAGAATGCTTTGGAGGACCTGACGAAGATACTTTTCAGAGATTCTAAATAACCATTTACACGGAGTCGCGATATAGCGATGTATTTCCTTTGACTTTATGCTGGAAAATATGTCCACAGTCGGGAAAGAAAATAGGACGCTCAAAACCTTTGAATGTAATGAAAATGGTCAATGGTTTAATCACGCCGTCAGATAGGATTATCATTACATTGGCACTTCTCATTAGATTTCTCATGTTAAATCAATTAATATCTCCTTTATCACAGAATTGCATTACCCCTTGCGAAATGCAATGGATTACTCTGATGCTACTAATTCAATGCTTAATTGGCCTGTCCCTTTTAAAGTCACAAAATCTAATTAATGAGGTTGATTCGAGCTGGTGTACTGTTGAGTTTTTATGGACCGCAGTTGCATTAAATGACTTGTTATTTTGTATCGATGGTAAAAGTTTTCTTACCTACCACTGAACTCCCATCTCCCTCTACTTTCTATTTGTGCTCTTATGAGGCATTATAAAGAGACCCCTCTCCTTGAGTGCTATCCCCTCTCAGTAAAAAAATGCTGTTATCATCCATCTCATTGAATCATTGAAAGCATGGAGTCCACGCCTACCATCGATCACCCGTTCACAGACAGTAGCTCTATGTTATTCCACATTCTAATCCACTCCCTGCACACTCGGGGTTATTTACAGAGCCCAACTAATCAACAAACACACAGTTTTGGGATATGGGAGGAAACTGGAGCACTCGGAAAAAAACCCACGCGGTCACAGAGAGAACGTGCAAACTCCACACAGACGACTTCCGAGGTCAGGATTGAACCTGTGTCTCTGATGGGGTGAGGCAGCAGCCCCACCACTGTGCTGCCCCTCTGAACTCCTCTTAACCTTTGTATTACTAACCTTATTTTCGCAATTCTTTGACAAATTTCACTCCTGGAGGCAGGCCCATCTTTCTTGTAACTTCACGTCCGGGAAGGAAAGATAAAGGAAGCTTTATAGAAAGATGCAATGGAAAAGCATCTAGGTCCTCGACAGATAATAAAAAGATGGTCAACACAGATTTTATAAATGGATGTGAGTGTTTGATCAACCTTATTGAATTGTTTGAAGAAGTCAATGGAATAATAGATAATGGTAATTGGTAGATAGAATGTCTTTGAGTCTTCATAACATGTTTGATAATCTACCACACAGTGGACTCATGAATGAAGTCAGAAGATGTAATGCCAGAGGACAAATAGCACAAAGATCAACAAGCTGGTTCCAAGGCAGAAAGCATGGAATTAGGGTTAAAGGGAGATATTCAGAACAGATAATGATAGTGGTAAGTTTAGTTTAGTTTCAAGATGCAGCGCGGAAACAGGCCTTATGGCCCACTAGATACACGCCGACCAGCGATCCCCATGTACTAGCACTATCCTACAGACTAAGGACAATTTATTATTACAACATTTTTTTTTTAATCAAAGCCAAATTAAACTACAAACCTGATGCCTTTGGAGTTTGGGAGGAAACAGGAGCACCCAAGGAAAACCCACGTGGTCACGGGGAGAACGTACAAATGCTGCTCAGGCAGCACCCACAGACAGGATTGAACCTGGATCTCTGCCGCAGTGCGGCAGCAACTGATTCAATCTGTAACACTACCCATGGTCAGTGTTGCTATGCAGAAACTGGTACAGGGTAATTTGTCACTGCAAATGAAACTAAATTGGGCGGTGGTTCTATTAATAGGTGCAATGTCACAAAATAGAGAAGCTATAACAACAATCTACATAACAGACATGTAAATGGTAAATTAGTTGCCATGTAAACAAATGTAAAAGTATATTTTGGTAGGAAGAATAAGGTTAAGTGCAGGAAGGAACTGCTTAGTTAATGTTGGAAGTATGGTCAGCAGAGACATGGGAGACCACAGAGCCTGTTCCTGTTGTCTGGAGGTGTTCCGAGCCGAAACGTCACCCATTCCTTTTCTCCAGAGATGCTGCCTGACCCCACTGAGTTGCTCCAACAATTTGTGTCTATATTCTGTATGAAGCAGCATCTGCAGTTCCTTCCTCCACACTGTAATGTTCTATGTTCTGTGCAGTTCATGTATTTTGAAAGCTTCCATCTTCGAATATCAGTAACTAAAATTGCTTTTTCAGCTGAAGGATAGCAAATTGAGTCACTTCTTATTTTCATTCATTAACGTCCACATTAAGTATTAACACATCTATAGTAGCTTACCTTTAATGAAAGATAAACCTTTCTCCACTCTCCCTCAACTTTATCCCCTGAACTCCTTTTCAGACAAACATTTCCTACAGAACCAATGAGATCATTTCCACTGCAAATCCCTGGGGCAACTAAATTAAATTTCCCAAATTTGAGAGCTACAGAGTGAACCTTCACCAGAAACTGAGTACACACTTTGCAAATACAGTTTACTTAGTAGAAACAAGGGACTGCAGATGCTGGTTTACAAAAAAAAGACACAAAGTGCTGGAATAACTCAGGGGGTCAGGCAGCATCAATGGAGAACATGGGTAGGTGACGTTTTGGGTCAGGACCCTTCTTCAATTTCAGATGAGTCCCGACCCGAATTGTCACCTATCCATGTCCTCCAGAAGTGCCACCTGACCTACTGAGTTATTCCAGCACTTTGCGACATTTTACAATGTGTGGTCTATCTCAGTAAATGTATTTATACTGTATGTACACCTTGAAAGGTGGGCAGCAGATATTAATCAAGAAATCTGTTTTGAGAATGTGCACTCAAAGGTCATGTTCATAAATTATAGAAGCAGAATTAGACCATTCGACCCATCAAGTCTAATCCGCCATTCATTCATGGCTGATCTATCTTTCCCTCTCAATCCCATTCTTCTGCCTTCTCCCCATAACCATTGACACCCTTATTAATCAAAAATCTGTCAATCTGTGTTTTAAAAATACCCATTGACGCCCTCTACAGCTGTCTGTGGCATGAATTCCACAGACTCACCACCCTCTGACTAACCAAATTCCTCCTCATCTTTCTAAAGGTAGGTCCTTTTATTCTGAGGCTTTGGCCTCTGATCCTAGACTCTCCCACTATTGCAAACATTCTCCCCACATCCACGCCTCTCACTATCCGGTAAGTTTCAATGAGGTCCCCCTTTATCCTTCTAAACTCCAGTTAGTCTCGGCTTCTGGATATGAATCACCTTTAAACGTTGCAATTTTCCCTGCAACATTCATATATGTGATGCGCGACGCTCATCTCTGCCTTCCTGGCATAAATAATTGGGCCAATAATAAGTAAGTTTTAACTTTTAATAACAAAAGTAACTCTTTAGCTGTATGACTCAGAGAATTAAAGGTTCCATGCTGGGGTATTGACGCATTTTATGTTCACCTGTGCCTGGCTGAGTTTTCAATGCTCAGGTCATGCTTGATGTCGCTGCTGGGACTCACAGAGCTTATTGTGACTGCTCACAGCACGGAGATACGGAGCAGTGTCACAGCACGGAGACAAGGTGCAGTGTCACAGCACGGAGACAAGGTGCAGTGTCTGCAGGGCTACCTCTCCATTCCTCGCCGCGGTGAGAGACTACTTGGGGCATGGATGCAGTTCATCAATGCCGACTGTGAAGTGTTGTCACACATGCATGACACATGGGTGGCCCTCACTCCTCCCCGCAACCTTTCCGCAGCACCATGGAAACTGGTTCAGCAAGGCTCTGCCATGTTTCCCATGCTTCTCAATAGCGGAAGAAAATACTGTGCACAGTGGCCCTGTTGTAGAGCTGCTGCCTCACAGTGTCGGAGACCTGGGTTTGATCCTGACCTCAGCTACTTTCTGTGTGGAGTTTGCACATTCTCCCTGTGACCGCGTGGGTTTCCTCCGGGTGCTCCCGTTTCTTTCCGGGTCCCAAGGACGTGCGGATTTGTAGGTCAGTTGGCCTCTGCAAATTGCCTCTAGTGTGTAGGGAATGGATGTGAAAAGGGGATAACATGGAACTAGTGTGAATGGGTGATCAATGGTCAGCATGGACTCAGTGTGCTAAAGGGTTTGTTTCCATGCTGTAGCTCTTACAAACACTAGAAATGTAGAATAGATCATTGTTAGCTGGGAGAAGCTAACAACAAAACAAACAGAGACAAACTGTAGTCGGAGACAGTAGGACTAGTCAGAGAACTGGTTAGGGGGAGGGGATGGAGAGACAGGGAAAGCAAGGCTTACTTGAAGTTAGAGAAGTCAATATTCATACCACTGGGTTGTAAGCTACCCAAGCGAAATATGAGGTGCTGTTCCTCCAATTTGCGCTGGGCCTCACTCTGACAATGGACGAGGCCCAGGACAGAAAGGTCAGTGTGGGAATGGGAGAGGGAGCTAAAGTGTTTAGCAACCAGATCAGGCGGTTTAGGCGGACTGAGCGAAGCGAGATGATCGCCGAGCCTGCGCTTCGTCCCCCCGATCACAGTTCCTTTATCATCTACGAACAAACCATTGTCATCTCTTCTCCTGCCATTTCATAATGTATTGAGTGATAGTCTTTGTTATGATAGCAATTAACTGAAATGGTTATAGAGTCATTCAGTGTGGAAACAGGCCCTTTGCCCCAACTTGCCAATCAAATGGTGGGACTGGTTCTACTTACCTGCATTTACCCCATATCTCTCTAAACCTATCCTATCCACGTACCTGTCCAGATGTTTGTTTAAACGTTATGAAAGTACTTTCCAGAACTTCCTCCTCCAGCAGCTCATTTCATATACTTACTTTCCTTTGTGTAAAAGGTTGCCCCTCATGGTCCTATTAATTCTACCCCTGACCGTGAACCTATGCCCTCTGGTTCTTCATTCCCTTTGCTGGGTGAAAAAAACTGTGCATTTCAACTATCTATTCTCACAATTTTGTACACCTCTATAAACACCTCTTTTGTACACCCCTATAGTTCAGGCCCTCAAGTCCTGGCAACATCCTCGTGCCTCTTCCCTGCACCCTTTCCAGCTTGACAACATCTTTCCTATAACATGATGACCCTTATTCAAACTGGTTGTAGCAGGCAGGAGAAACATGCAAAAGAGGTGTGGGCACGATATAAAATTATGTATATATAAAATTAGTAGGAAAATAACTGCAGATACTGGTTCAAATTGAAGGCAGACACAAAATGCTGGAGTAACTCAGCGGGTCAGGCAGCATCCCAGTAGAGAAGGAATGGGTGACATTTCGGGTCGAGACCCTTCTTCAGACTGAAGAAGGGTCTCGACCCGAAACATCACCCATTCCTTCTCTCCTGAGATGCTGCCTGACCCGCTGAGTTACTCCAGCATTTTGTGTCTACTTACATATAAAATTATGTAGGTATAAAATTATATATAACATTGTAAAATTAAAAGTATATATAAGGTCTATAAAAGTATCTAGGTGTATACTGTATAAGGCACAAGGCACAGATAAGGTATATGGTCAGAACCTTTTTCCCAGGATGGAGATTTCAAATACTGGAGGGCATAGCTTTAAGGTGAGGGGATCAAAATTTAAAGGAGATGAGGAGATGAGGAGAAGCTTGGTTTTTAAGTAACCCATACAAGGTGTTATAGTTCAAAACTCTCAAGTGCTTACCGACTTGTCAGTGATCTCAGCGAAAACCAGGATGCCGGAGAAGCATTGACAGCGTGGGAATTTTCGCGATGTTTCCGAAGACGCTGTAATCTCGACCTGACTTGGCATTGTCGTGGTCATTGTCGTCGGATAAAAGAAAGGTTTGGCGATCTGCTACGACTTTGACAGTCGCTGGCAGTCGCCAAAAAGATCGCCTAAGTGGGACAGGCCCTGCCTCCTTCATGTGCTGATCTGATCCCCGTTAAGGGCAGGCAGGCCAGGAGGAGATGAAGGGCAGCAGAGTGGACAGCTCCTAGCTGCTGGAAGATAGCAGCACCATGGACAGCGCTCCGGACTGAGTTGAGTTCTCTGCCATAAGACCAACAGTTATGTCCAATTATTCTTGTTGCTCCTCGCACTGTGGCCTCAGCTTAGTCCACAGCGCCGTCCATGATGCTGGTCCATGATTCAATGATACTTTATTGTCACATGTACCTAGATACAGTGAAATGCTTTGTACCTAGATACAGTGAAATGCATAGAACCCAGTAAAACCATACAGCAGACCCCATCTAGGCAGTACCCAAGTGTCGCCACATTTCTGGTGCCAACAATGTTTCAAATGTTTACCAAACAGTCTTCAAATGTGTACCAAACCATCTTCCCTCCTTATCTTCCACCTGTTGCCCCACATGGGTGGCGCCCTCTTCATTCTCGGCAGCCCCTCACCAGCAACCTTTCGTTCTCAGCACCTCCCCATCAGGTTCCCCCTTCATTCTCAGTGACCCCCCTACCAGTTCACTCTTCATTCTCAGCAGGACATTAGACTTTAGAGATACAGCGCGAAACAGGCCCAGCCCACCGAGTCTGTATCAAGCAGCGATCGCCCCACACACTGGCACTATCCTACACACTAGGGACAATTTGCAATTTTACGGATGCCAATTAAACTACAGTCCTGTGCATACTTGGAATGTTAGAGGAAACCGGAGCACCCAAAGAAAGCCCACGATGTCACAGGGAGAATGTACAAACTCCGTGCACGTAGCACCCCTGGTCAAGGTCGAAGCCGGGCCTCTGGTGCTGTAAGTCAGCAATTCCACCACTACACACCGTGACACTCCTCCTGGTCTGTCTGCCATTAGCAGGGATCAGAGTTGCAAGTGAAGGAGGAGGCGTCGTCACAAGGGATAGGGGCCAAATGCAGGCAAATGGGAGAAGCTTAGATGGACCCCTTCTTCAACATCGACCTGTTGGGCCAAACAGCATGTTTCCATGCTGTGCACTCAATCAGTCACTCACAGCTAGCGACAACGTCACTGACTACAGAGCAGGCACGATGCATTGCCTCTCCTCTCCAATCAGGATCATGATATGAACAACTCAAAATTACGGAGAGAACATGCTTAGTCTTTAAACTACATTATGTACAGGATTAATGAGGAGAATGCGTTTATCACCATAATCTCAGTTTAAATTGGATTCATGAGCTGTTAACCCAATTTTGTTCACCAATCCTCCTATCAACTATTTTCTACAGTACAAAATGGAGCACGATTTTAATAAATCAGAGAGATTTGCAATGAAATAATAAAAGCATTTCTATGCAATTAAAAGTAACTGCTATCCTTAATTTTGATCAGATTGACTAGTTAGTACATAAAACTGAAAGACAGAAGTAGAAGCAGCAACCAGATGTTAATTTCCATCATGTAGAGTGTGGTCTTGAAAAAAATGAAATATTTTAGTTCCCTTGGTGCAGTAACTCAAATTGATGTGATTCCAATAATCATAAATCTTCAGCCAACCATTGCTAAAATTAAAACTTTGTACATAGTTTGTTTTCAAGGTTTTACCAAACTTCATCGTCATAGGCCATGATGTAAATATTGTCCAAGTGCCAACTGCTAAAGTACTAACAGTTCTGCTGAATTCCATTTACATTTCTCCATGGGCCTTTTTGCTCGCAATCTAAAAATCACGTCAAGATGATCTTGTAACAATAAACGTAATGGTCATTAAACCATTTAGAAAACAATTGGCCATTTTAATGCAAGGGTGGTAGGGTGTTTTCAGCGTGGACCAGATGGCTTTATCCATCGGGTTAGTTTATGATCAACAACTAATAAATAAAATAACACATTTACATTTATATAACATCTTTTACCACCTCAGGGCATCCCAAAATACTTGTTTCTGAAGTGGCCGCATTCTTAGCGAAGGAACATGGGAGATCATTTGTACACGGCAATTAAATAAATGATCTGAAATTTTGTTTTTCAGTAACATTGAACTAGGAATAGGTTTAGCTCAAGAGAACTCTTTTGTTCTTCCTCTTCATGTGACATAACATCCATTTGAGCGAAGACAAACCTTAATTTAATATTTCATACAAGTGCGAGGGGCTTGATGTTCTGCTGTACATCACCTTTTCATGCACTGAAAGCCAATTGTTGAAAGTGATCGGCAGTGCGAAGCACACGTTCCGTGGTTTGATGAATTGTAGCTACTCCTCTGTGCACACAGCAGTGACTTCAATTAGTTTGATTGGTCGTGGGGTTGCAATGTTGTCACGTTAATATCCACTTTGAGCACAAGAGCACGTCTTAACCAGAGGGTGATGGCCTTCATCGTTTGTTAAAAGATCCATCCCTAGCGAAGCTGCTGGCAGGGAGTCTGTCAATGAAAGAACACTTGAATTTGTCATGGTTTGCCTCCAAATTACCCAGTTGCAAGGAAAGTCTCCACTTTTGGTGGGTGGAAAGGAACTGCAGATGCTGAACTATAAGGAAGACAGACACAAAGTGCTGGAGTAACTCAGCAGGTCTTGCAGCATCTCTGGAGAAAAAGGATGGGTGATGTTTCGGGTCGGAACCCTTCTTTTGGTGATGGACTCCAATCCCTGCCCCAGATGCCCACATCAAACTACATCATAGAAACATAGAAACATTGAAAAATAGGTGCAGGAGTAGGCCATTTGGCCCTTCAAGCCAGCACCGCCATTCAACATGATCATGGCTGACCATCTAAAATCAGTGCCCCGTTCCTGCTTTTTCCCCATATCCCTTGATTCCTTTAGCTCTAAAAGCTAAATCTAACTTTCTCTTGAAAACAGCCAGTGAATTGGCCTCCACTGTCTTCTGTGGCAGAGAATTCCACAGATTCACAACCCTCTGGCTGAAAAAAAAATCCATATCTCAGTCCAAAATGGCCTACCCCTTATTCTTAAACTGTGACCCCCTGGTTCTGGACTGCCCCCAACATCAGGAAATTTTTTCCTACATCTAGCATGTCCAATCCCGTAAGAATTTTATATGTTTCAATAAAATCCTTTCTCATCCTTCTAAATTCCAATGAATACAAGCCCAGTCAACCCATTCTTTCATCATATATAAGTCCCACCTTCCCGGGAATAAATCTGGTGAACTTACGCTGCACTCCCTCAATAGCAATAATGTCCTTCCTCAAATTAGGAGACCAAAATTGCACACAATACTCCAGGTGCAGTCTCACCAGGGCCCTGTGCAACTGCAGTAGGATCTCCTTGTTTCTAAACTCAAATCCTCTCGCAATGAAGGCCAACATGCCATTAGCTTTCTTCACTGCCTGCTGTACCTACATGCTTAGTTTCAGTGACTGATGTACAAGCACACCCAGGTCTCGTTGCACCTCCCCTTTCCCTAATCTGATACCATTCAGATAACAATCTGCCTTCCTGTTCTTGCCACCAAAATAGATAACCTCACATTTATCCACATTATACTGCATCTGCCATGCTTCTGCCCATTCACCCAACCTATCCAAGTCACCCTGCAGCCTCATAGCATCCTCATCACAGCTCACACTGCCACCCAGCTGTGTGTCATCCGCAAACTTGGAGATGTCACATTTAATTCCCTCGTCTAAATTTATTGTAATATTTATTGTAAATAACTGGGGTCCCAGCACCGAGCCTAGCGGCAACCCACGAGTCACTGCCTGCCAATCTGAAAAGGACCCATTAATTCCTACTCTTTGCTTCCTGTCTGCCAACCAGTTCTCTAACCATGTCAATACCCTACCCCCAATACCATGTGCTCTGATTTTGCACAATAATCTCTTGTATGGAACCTTGTCAAAGGCTTTTTGAAAGTCCAGATACACCACATCCACTGGCTCTCCCTTATCCATTCTACTTGTTACATCCTCAAAAAATTCCAGAAGATTAGTCAAGCATGATTTCCCCTTCATAAATCCATGCTGACTTTGACCGATCCTGTCACTGCTTTCCATGTGATATGTGGAAATACTGTACATGTTTCACTGAGCCAGTGAGTAGGTCCGATCCTGACTACGGGGGCTGTCTGTAAGGAGTTTGTGCTTTCTCCCTTTCTGCCCAAGGAGATGTCTATCTGTGAGCATCTGCTACTTCTCTTCCTTTGCCAACCACCATAAGATGCAAGAGCTTAGTCTCTGCTTTCTGTTCCCTCCTTGTGGAGAATGAGCTGGTGTCCAGTGGAGTTCTTTCCCACTTTGGTGAAGTTAAATCAATTACGTGAACTTGTGTGTTATTTTTCAAAGGCATAGAGAAACAGTCAGAATACGAACATTGTGATTTATTTTGCTCTTTATAATATAGGAGACAAATATATAGTTTGTGCTTTATAAAATTGCTTGTGATAGATCAAGCAAGAATACAGAATAAATGTTTTGGCAGGCTCATTGAACAGACTACACAAACATATATAAAATCCATCATTAATCGACTCAAGATGGTAAATTCCTATTAGGTTCGATTTCATTTCATTAAATAAAAGATAATATTCAACTGATTTGGATCTTCCCAAGAACCAAACTCCATTGAAAATAATGGATTAGGACATTTAAAAATTGTTTTTTTAAATTGAGATTTAATCTTATCAGAAATGATCTCAAATGGGTGCCACTGAACGGTGCGTTCAATCATCATTTGACGCATTGCAGTTATTGCAAAGACCAAGATGTGCTAGAAAAATAATTTAATCTTTACAATATGATGAATTGCATAGAAGATGTCATATTGCTGCCTAATATCCTAACAGAGAACGCGTAATCCATAACCAAGAGTGTTACCTTCCTTACAAGAATGATCATCGCTCACTGTTGCCATGATAATCACGATGGATAGATAGAAACTCACAAGTAATTCCACTGAAGAGTAAGGAACTTGAACAACATACAAAGTGAAGTAAGACTCCACTCCCAACATTGACCCCAGGATTACTCAAATCCATTATGGAGTCTGAAGTCAATTTAAAGAGTAAGTTGTGTTATTTACAGGAAGACAACGGGGTAAGAAGTTCAGATAATGACCGCCATGCATCCTTCAAGGTCTTTGTAGATAAGTGACTGCCCGTTGGAGGAGACACATTGCAGTGCAGGGCCACAGAACTGGAGCAGGATATCAGTTGGCTGGTACAGAATTGACTATTCTCGAGTTGGTGATAGGATGGTTCAGTAGCCTGATAATAGCTGGGAAGAAATTGACCCTGAATCTGGAGGTATGCGTTTTCACACTTCTGTACCTTTTGCCTGGAGTGTAAAAATGTATGCCTCCAGATTCAGGGACAGTTTCCTCCCAGCTGTTATCAGGCAACTGGACCATCCTATCACCAACTAGAGAGTGGTCCTGAGCTCATTGGAGACCCTCGCACTATCTTTAGTCGGACTTCACTGGACTTTGCTTGCACTAAACACTGTTTCTCTTTATCCTATACCTGTACCCTGTGGACAGCTTGATTGTAATCATGTATAGTCCTTCTGCTGACTGGATAGCATACAACAAAAAAGCTTTTCACTGTACCTCGGTACATGTGACAATAAACTACACTAAACGTACGCTGAGAGAAAGGCAGGACTTTGGGAGTGGGATTGTTGTTCATGTCATAGGAGCAGAAAAGGCTATTCAGACCATCAAATCAACTCCACCACTCAATCATGGCTGATCGATCTTTCCCTCTCAACCCCATTCTGCCTTTTCCCCATAACGCATGACACTCTTACTAATCAAGTATCTGTCAACCTCCGCTTTAAAAGTACCCAATGACTTGGCCTCCACAGCAGTTTGTGACAATGAATTCCACAGATTCACCACCCTTCTGGGGTGTTGAATGGGCTGAGGTTGGTGAACAGTGTGGGCAGTGTAGATTCCAGCCACTGATCTGGTAAATGAACAGAGCTCAACATGGTTGGGATTCACCTTGTGGTTGGGGGAGTCTTGTTTATTGGAGTTACAGTGCTTAAACAGGCCCTTTGGCCCACCAGGTCAACGTTCACCCCTCCTTACACTAGCACTATCCTTATCCTACACACTAGGGGTCAATTTCCAATTTTACCAAAGCCAATTCACCCACAAACCTGCGTGTCTTTGGAGCATCGGAAGATACCGGCGCACCCGGAGAAAACACACATGTTCACAGGGAGAACGTACAAACTCTGTACAGACAGCACCTGAGGTCAGGATCGAACCCGGGACTCTGGCGCTGTAAGACAACAACTCTACCGCTGTGCCACAGCGCTGTCCTTGTTCTTGGAAGGGCTCAGATCAGGATTTGGTCACTACGTTCAGACACATGTGGTGGGAAGTGAGGATGCAGAATGTACATAGGGAGGCATTAAGGATATGAGCGGGAGAGAGGTGGTGTGGGGTGGAATGCGAGCTGAACATCATTACTCTGGTCATTAGGGGTCAGACTCTCGAGGTAGAGAACAGATTGTCTTCATCTTTCTCCATTTCTCCATTGGAAATGGAGGTCTTGGGCTGGTGTATGTGATTGTTCAGTCTTGCCAGATCATAACCCACTAGCTCATGTGATTAAAAGCATCCTGAGTAATGAAAAACATTTCAAGAAGTAATTTCTGCCTGGCAGTTTTAAAGAGCAGTATTCTAATCAGGTGAATATCATCACTTCAATTGTTTTAGTGATCTTGATTAAGGAATAAACATCTGCCAGAATATCAGGAGTGTCCAACACTCCCTGACATACTACTAGTTTAGAGATACAGCGTGGAAACAGGCCTTTCGGCCTACCGAGTCCACGCCAACCAGCGATCACCCATACACTAGTTCCATCCTACACATTCTGGACAATTTACAGAGGCCAATTAACCGATAAACCTGAAACTCATTGAATTCTGGGAGGAAACCGGAGCACCCGGAGTAAACCCACGCGGTGCAGACGACACTCATAGTCAGGTTCGAACACGGGTCCTTGGCAGGCGGCTGATACCACTGTGCCACCCCAGCTTCAATGAAAATAGACACAAAAAGCTGGAGTAACTTAGTGGGTCAGACAGCACCTCTGGAGAAAAGGAATAGGTGATGTTTCGGGACGATACCCTGCACCAGCAACTGCAGTTCCTTCCTACACATACAAGCTTCAATGAAGAAGGGTTTCGACCTGAAACGTTACCCATTCCTTCTCTCCAGAGATGCTGCCTGCCCCGCTGAGTTACTCCAGCTTTTTGTGTCAAGCTTCAATAATGCAGAGCAAAGATGTAAGACATCAATCTGTAAGTTGTGTAGCAATGGCCACACCCTGTAGCGATGCTTTGGTTTTATTTCACTCTCTCCTACTTCTCCCGTGTCTCAGCTAACACTTTGCTTGTTACTCTCATTCAATGATTGACCAGCACCAAATATTAGATCAGTTTTAAAACCATTATTAATGTAACTCACCGTCTCATTCAAAAAGCTATAAAATGTAATCATGTTTACTCCAGGGTATATTATTGCAATGACTTCCTCCTGGGTCATTCATCTGTAAAATACAATCCTGCTCATTGTTCCTTTTCATCCAGACCATGAAAATGAGCGTAACTTACACTTACACTTACAGATCAGTCTGAAGAAGGGTATGGACCCGAAACGTTACTCATTCCCTCTCTCCCAGATGCTGCCTGACCTGCTGAGTTACTCCAGCATTTTGTGATACCTTCGTAACTTACACTCTGACCTGCACAGAATTTTCAGGATGTTCCATAAGTACGGATTTTATTAATGGTAGGAGAATTAATGATATTTGCATTCAGTGGAATCAGGGGGCTGTTACACACAGATTACCAAAACCTAGCAACAAGGCGCAGCAAGCAATTAGTGAAGCAAGCAGAATGCAAAAGTACTTTATTGCAAGAATACCAGATGAAGTAGATTTTAATGAAATTATTTCGGCGCTTGCACGATTGCACCTGGGATATTGTGTAGCAGTCGAGACTTGCTGCCGAAGGAAAGATAAACTTGTCAATATGTTCATAAGTTATAAGAACAGAATTTGGCGATTCTGACCATCACGTCTACTATGCCATTCAATCATGGCTGATCTATCTTTCCCTCTCAACTCTATTCTCCTGCCTTCTCCTCACAACCCCTGATACCCTTACTAATCAAGAATCTGTCAATCCTCTTCTTAAAAATACCATTCCTTCTATCCAGAGATGCCGCCTATCCCACTGAGTTACTCTAGCATTTTGTGTTTATCTTCAGTGTAAACCAGCCTCTGCAGTTCCTTCCTACACCTTAAAAACACACAATGACTTGCACTCCACAGCCGTCTGTGGCAATGAATTCCACAGATTCACCACCCGCTGACTAAAGAAATTTCTCCTCATCTCCTTTCTAAAGGTAAGTACTTTTATTCTGAGGCCAGGGCCTCTGGTCCTAGTCTCTCCCAATATTGGAAGCATCCTCTCCCCATCCACTATATCCAGGCCTTTCACTATTCGGAGGGGATGAGGGTACAATAAACTGAGATATCATGACAGTCCAATGAGGAGAGATTGGGCAGACTGTATACCAACAACCTTCCTCACCTGTAATATCCTGTTACCTGCCAGGCTTTGTCCTGCCCCATCTCTTTTCCAGCTTTCTCCCCCGCTCTTCATAAAATCCATTTAAAAAAAATATGTTCACCAACGTCACTTAACCTGGGAAGCTTGTGTGGCCAAGACAAATGTGACCAATCTATCCCAAAACAACATGGTTAATTCTACTCCCAACTCTCTTCCAGGTTTCTCCCCCCCCCCCCCCCCCAATACAATCACTCTGCAGAAGGCTTCTGACCTGAAACGTCACCTATCCATGTTCTCCAGAGATGCTAGAGGGCGGCACGGTGGCGCAGTGGTAGCATTGCTGCCTTACAGCACTTGCAGCGCCAGAGACCCGAGTTCGACTATTGGTGCTGTCTGTAGAGAGTTTGTACGTCCTCCCCTTGACCGCGTGGGTTTTGTCTGAGATCTTCAGTTTACACTCTAAAGTTGTGCAGGTTTGTATGTTAATTGGCTTGGGTTTGTATACTTGGTATAAGTGTAAATTATCCCATGTGTTTATAGTACAGGGATCACTGGTCAGTGTGGGCTCGGTGGCCAGAAGAAACTGTTTCTGCGCTGCATCTCTAAACTAAATTAAACCAATCTAAGCTACCTGACCCATTGTGTAATTCCAACAACTTGTGTCTTTTTTTCTACCTATACTCAAGGGCATAACTTTGTTGAGAGAGATAATGTTTAAAGACTAGACCAAGTGGACCCGTTGGGCCCAAACCTCTCCTGCATTGGTGCAGCACCCTCTCCTCCCCCCCACCCCCCTCTCCCCTCCCCTCCTCCCCTTCACCTCTCCTCTTCCCTCCCTCTTCCCCCCTCCCCCTCCCCTCCCTCCAACACCGTCCCCCTCCCCTTCCCCCTCCCGACCCCCCACTCCATCCCCTCCAACCCCCTTTTCCTTCCTCCACTCCCTCCTCCTTCACCCCCCCCCCCCCTCTCCACCCCCTCCCTCCCTTCCTCCCTCGGAGATAGATTTAAACTTTAAAAAGTGAATAACTTTAAAAATATAACACCGATTTCAATTAAACTTCCATTAGCACCAAAGGGATGATGGTGAGTAAGGTGGGCCCGAAAATTGTCGCGCTATCGTGTACCGTTTTGGCTGTAGTTCAGGAACAAACAAACAAACAAACGAGAGCTTCAGTATATAAATGTGTGGGGCAAGCTTTTTACACAGAGGGTGGTAGGTGCCAGGAACACACAGTTAGGCAGATAGGATAATGGTGTTTAAGAGGGTTTTAGATAGGCACAGAGATAGGCAGGAATTGGAAGGATATGGATCATGTGCAGGCAAATGAGATTAGTTTATCGGCATTATGTTTGACATACATATTGTGGACCAAAGGGCATATTTCTGTTCTGTACAGTTCTATAATTCTATGTTCTATAATTTGGAAGCGTTATCCCAGAAGGTTGTGGAGGCTTAATTACTAAGTATATTTACGGCAGAGATCAGTTGATTTTAAGATAATAAGGAATTATGGAATAAGGGATTAGTGCAGCAGAATTAAAAGCTTAACTGTGATCTTATTGTGTGGTGGAAGTGGCAATATAATCCAAGTGGCTTTCCTCCTACTTCTATTTCTTATGTTCTTATTCCTGAGAGCATATAAATGTCCTAATAATGCCTATATGTGCCCGTAAGAAAGGCTTGCCTAAGGAAGAGATAGGTGGCAAGAAACCCACAACGAACACATTTGAGAGAAATTTTATAATGGCAGGATTTGGCAAAGTGGGTGAGGGTGGTCAATTCAATGGTACTTTATTGTCACATGTACCGAGGTGCAATGAAATTCATTTCTTTATACAGTTCAGTACAAGTATCACTATTCATATGCACTTAGATACATCTTAGATAAGCATCTCAGAGAGAGTAGGTGTATAGTAGGAGTATATATAGTAGGAGAATATACAGTCACCAGATTTAGCACCATTTTCAAGTCCCAGTTGTTATAGGTATGGAGTTCTTAACCAAACCGGTCCGAAGAAGGGTCTCGACCCAAAAACGTCACCCATTCCTTCTCTCCAGAGATGCTGCCTGTCCCGATGAGTTACTCCAGCATTTTATGTTTGTCTTCTGACCATGAAGGCTTATTTTCCTGGCAGCGTTGCAGGGTTACCCTGACCAAGTGTTGCTGTTGGTGTCCTCCACCGCTCTGTGCCACTGCTGGCCGCGTGTCCAGTCCACGGGGAGCTCCTTGGAGCGCCGTCCGATCCAGCCAAGCCCCAGGCTGCTGCAGGGCCTCCAGTGGCCCACTCCACCTTGAGGTGGACCGCAATGCCTCCCACAGCCTGTCCGCCCAACGGCCCTCCATCTGACTCCCTCCGCTCCGGTCCATGGGGTGAGCAGGGGCCGGGCTCAGCGGCTTCCCTCCCTCGGCATTTTGTGTCTTCATTTAATAGACCAACTTCTGCTGTTCCTTGTTTCTCCTGCAATAGCTCATCCAGTTTACCATGTCCCAGCTTGAGAAACCCCACTTTATGTAATGGATTGATAGGGCCAGGATAAAGAGGCGAGAAATAATGTCAATCTGATCAATATGATGTTATGCTCACTAGTCTCATTCTTTGCTGCAATGCTTACAAGCCATCATCGATATTGAGTAGCAGTCCAACGAGTTCAAGGTCTCAACCAGTGTTTTGACCTGCAGAATGGAGTTTATCTAACGGACATCTATTTTGTGCTGAGTTCATACCTGTTTAAGTAAGGTGCCACTCAGTAGGAAGTGCAGAGAATTTCTATTGAGCCATTGACATTATAGAGCCATTAATTAATTCAGTGAAATGTTAAATTCAGTACGAGTCAATCTGCACAAAGGGATCATGCATAATTTGGGCACTCCGGGCTGATCATCTACTTAGTTTATCACCGTTAAAATCAAAGTGCGGTGAGAGTTATTTAGGTTGCATTTGGGAATTAAATTTTGCAGGATCCTTATTAGAGTCATTTTACATTTAGCAAGTTAGGTCGACACATTGGTGCTGCTGGTAAATCCACTGCCTCACACGCCAGAGACCCGGGTTCAATCCTGACCTCGGGTACTGTCTGTGTAGTTTGCATGTTCTCCCTGTGACCACACGGGTTTCCTCCAGGTGCTACGGTTTCCTCCTACTTCCCAAAGGTTTGCAGGTTAATTGTTCTTTGTAAATTGTCTTTGGTGTGATTCTACAGAGGAAGGGGATCAGTCCACCTGAGAGAATAAAGTCATCCTCCCTAGATGAGCATAGGGTCCATCTGTATGTCCAAGTGCCTGACCCTCTCCCAGAGACATAAAGAATACCTTGATTGAAAATGAAGAGTGCCTCACCCAGTGCACAATGGCTGGTAGAGCTGCTGCCTCACAGCTCCGGAGCCCCGGGTTCAAGTCTGACCTCAGCTTCTGTCTGTGTGGAGTCTGCATATTGGCACGTTCTCACTGTCTCTGCATGAAATTCCTTTGGATGCTCCAGTTTCCTCCCACATCCTAAAGATGTGAGGCTTTGTAGGTTAATTGGCCTCTATAAATTGTCCCCAGTGTGCAGGGAGTGGATACGAAAGTGGGATAACAGAACTAGTGTGAGCAGGTGATCGATGTGTATTCAAGATAACACTAGGAATGATGCCCATGGTCTCAGTGAGCTAAAGGGCCTGCTTACCTGCTGTTTCTTTCAATCAATATGCTCAAATATGACTACGTTTCTGAAGAGGTTCTGAAAAATGTCTGAAGAAGGATCATGAAGTCAACAGAAAATGCAAAACAGAGAAAAACATAAAAGCAAAGTAAAAGCATGAATGGCATTCCGTGTGACATTTGGGCAGCACGGTGGCGCAACGGTAGAGTTGCTGCCTTACAGCGCCAGAGACCCAGGTTCGATCCTGACTACGGGTGCTGGCTGGACAGAGTTTGTATGTTCTCCCCGTGACCTGCGTGGGTTTTCTCCGAGATCTTCGGTTTCCTCCCACACTCCAAAGATGTACAGGTTTGTAGGTTAATTGGCTTGGTAAATGTAAAAATTGCCCCTAGTGTGCATAGGATAGTGTCAGTGTGCGGGGATCGCTGGTCAGCGCGGACCTGGTGGGCCGAAGGGCCTGTTTCCGCGCTGCATCTCTAAACTAAACTAAACTAATATGTATTTTTGTTGGGCTGGCGAATTGTGTCTGCACAGAAATGTAATTACAGGTTAGCTGTTAATCAAGAAAAATATATCGATAAAGTTTAATACTTTCCAACGTTTTATCCTCATCTAATTTTGTTTGAAGTTGTAGATCAATGTGGGTTAAGATGTTAATCCCCGCTATGCAATGTGTATTCAAGATAACACTAGGAATGATGCCCATGTGAACTCAGAAAGCCACCTTGAGAAATGTAGGAGAGATGATGTTGTAGGCAGAAATTAAGAACAGGGGAGAGATTAAATTCTTGAATTTGTACCTAATAATGACACTGGAGAGAAGGAGGTCAGAAATGTTTTATTGGGGAGTATCAATTGCATATATATATAGTGTATATATATATATATATATAGTGTATACATTAAATATTGCGTGCAATTCTGGCTGCCCAACTACAGGAAAAATGTGGAGGCTTTGGAGAGGGTGCAGATGAGGTTATCCAAAGTGCTGCCTGGATTAGAGGGTTTTGGCCATTGGGAGAGGTTAGATACACTTGAATTGTTTTCTCTGGAACGTCGGAGGTTGAGGGGAGAATTCATTGAAGCATATAAAATTACTAGACCAAGTGGACCCGTTGGGTGCAGCACCCTCTCCTACCCCCCTCCCCTCCTCGCCCCCTCCCCTCCTCGCCCCCTCCCCTCCTCCCCTTCCCCTCCCTCCCTCCTCCCCCTCCCCTCTCCCTCCCCCCTCCCTCCACCCCCCTCCCACTCCCCCCCACTCCATCCCCCTCAACCCACCTTATCTTCTCTCCTCCCCCCCTCCACCCCCTCTCTCCCTCCCACCCTCCCCCCTCCCTCCCTAGGAGATAGATTTAAACTTTAAAATGTGAATAACTAAAAATATACACCGATTTCAATGAAACTTCTTCCATTAGCACCAAAGGGACGACGGTGAGTAAGGTGGGCCTAAAATTGTTGCACTATCGTGTACGGTTTTGGCTGTAATTCAGGAACAAACAAACAAACAAACAAACAAGAGTTTTAGTATAGAGATGAGAGGCATAGATAGGGTAGATAACCAGAACCTTTTTCCCAGGGTGGAAATGTCCAACACTAAGTTATAAGGCGAGAGGGGGAAAGTATAATGGAGATGTAGGCGTTTTTACACAGAGAGTGGTGGGGGTCTGGAACACATTGACAGGGGTGGTGGTGGAGGTAGATAAGATAGTGGCGTTTAAGAGGCTTTTAGTAAGGCACATGGAGGTGGGAGGAATAGAGGGATACAGGATAAGGGGCATGCAGATGAGATCAGTTTCACTAGGCAGCATGTTCGGCACACACATTGTGGGCCAAAGGAACCATTCCTGTGCTATACTGTTCAAAAGGTGTTTGAGAGGCAGTGCACAACAGCACAAATGGTAATAGTTCTGTGCAATGCGCAGTTTAGGAATGCAATGATCAGATAATGGAGTGCATGTGACACCATATAAGGTCCTGCTAAATCGGCAGCAAATGACAAGTGCAAATATTTGGTTTCTTTAGTCAATTCAATAAACAGCGTTGTGGCCACTTAATCTCCAGAGTCAACACAGCATTGAAACTGATATTGCAAGACTGGGCTTCAAAAAGAATATAACCTCCCACAATCATGTACAAACAACATTTTGTCATTCAAAGTGAAAAATAGACTTTTATTTCTCCACAGCCACCAGTAAGTACCTTATTCTTGGCTCAAGATACTACATGTGTAGAAGGGGACCAGAGAGAAGCAGCAGAACAAGGCAGGCTGACCAAGAGTTGACATTTTCCCACAACAGGACACAAAGTGCTGGAGTAACTCAGTGAGTCAGGCAGCATCTCTGGAGAGCATGGAAAGGCAACGCTTTGGGTTGAGACCCTTCTTCAGATTTCAGACGTGTTGGATGTTGCCTGACCTGCTGAATTATGCCAGCACTGTGTGTCTTTCTTCACTCGTGATGCTGTTAAGGGTTACCTCTTGTTGGGAACTTTTGGCAGAGTGGACAAGTAGCATGGGAATACTAGCAGCTATTAACGTGAACCCAGGCTAGATTCAACAGCGAGTGAGCAGCACCTCGGACGGGGCATCTTGGTCGGCATGGATACATTGGGCCTGTTACTGTGCTGTATGACAGTCATAGAGCATGGAATCAGGCCCATCGGTCCAACTTGTCCACACTGACCAACATGTCCCATCTACACTAGTCCCGCCTGCCTGCATTTGGCCCATATCCCTCTAAACCTATCCTGTCCAAGCACCTGTCTAAATGTTTCTTAAGCATTGCAATGGTACCTGCATCCACATGGGGCGGCACAGTGATGCAGTGGTAGAGTTGCTGCCTTACTGCGGCAGAGACCCAGGTTCAATCCTGTCTGTGGGTGCTGTCTGTGTGGCATTTGTGCGTTCTCCCTGTGACCACGTGGGTTTTCTCCGAGTGCTCTGTTTTCCTCCCACATTGCAGACATGAGGGTTTGTAGGTTAATTGGCCTCTGTAAATTGTCCCTAGTATGTGGGATAGAACTAGTTGAGTTGAGTTTATTGTCGTGTGTACCGAGGTACCGTGAATAGCTTTTGTTGCATGCTAACCAGTCAGAGAAAAGACAACACATGATTACAATCGAGCAATCCACAATGTACAGATACATGATAAAGGAAATAACGTGAATAACGTTTAGTGCAAGATAAAGTCCAGTAAAGTCCAATCAAACACAGTCCAAGGGTCTCCAATGAGGAGAACTGGTGTGCGGATGATAAATGGCCGGTGTGGATTTGGTGGGTCGACGGGCGTGTTTCCATGCTGTATCTAGAAACTAAACTAAACTAAAAAATTACTTAAACGAACAAAATTACCATTCCTGCCCTTTGCTGTGACATCCTTTTCAACTGTGGCACGTTCTACGTATTTTTCCTGCAGCAAACAGAAGACTGAAAGATGCTATGTATCGTTGGTTTCAATACTGGATTCAGATCAAGCTATGAAATAATATCTGGATGAAGCAGGAAGCTTAATTGCCACTGTTTGAGCTTGACAGACTCATGATAAAGAGACTGCAAACTCTCTGCTTGGTCTCCCTGTAACTAATAAATGAGCAGCAGGGATTCTAAACTCCCTCTAATGAGTAATTGCACTGTCTGCAATTGAATGTTTAGGCCCTGTGGCTATATCTGGTTGAATAATCTGAAGAGTGCTTGACAAACAATTTACAATTGGATTATTGTCTTCTTAACTTCTTGTGTACATAAAATTGAAGGACAGTACAGAAAAAAAAGTCAAGCTGAGAATGTTCTCAGATGGGAATAATCATCCTTTTTTCAGTGGAATATTCACCAACTGTGAGCAATCTCTGTTCCTGTGCATTACCAGAACAATTCTGACATTGTTCCTCACGGTTGTGTATTCTGTGGTACCAATACTGTCCATCTGTCTTCAATTTGAAATCATTGGACGGAAGTCCTTTTTGTCATTGAAATTTTGCTGAAAAAAATTGCCTCAAAGCTAATTATAGAACATGGAACATCGAACAGTACAGCGCAGGAACAGTCCCTTCGGCCAACAATATCTATATCGAGCATGATGCAAAGATTCAATGATTCAATGTAATATAAGGGATATTTATGATGTGCTGCCATCACCACAGAACCTCAAACAATGGGTCGGTGGGGACCCAGCATGTCCTTGTGTTCAGAGGTGGCAACGTTGAGGCATATTTTGTCAGGATGTAGGACTTGTCCTTCTCAGGGTCGGTATACTTGGCGGCATAACCAGGTATTGAAGTGCATAGCTGCAGCAATTGAGAGGAGGAGAGCACAAGTGAATTCAGTAAGCATTAGGACTGAGAGTGTAGTGAGTCATTTTGTCCGTGAGGGAGAGAAAGGTAGAGGTGGGAAGTTTGCAGATAGGTATGAGTCAGGCCAGTTACACGGAGCCAATGATTGGGAGATGCAGGTAGATTTAGGAGGCAAGCTTGTTGTTCCACACAAAATAATTACTACTAGTTTGAGGCCTGATATAGTGTTATGGTTAGTAGTCAGCGCAAGTGTATTATAGAACTGACGGCGCCTTGGGAGAACTTAGTGGATGAGGCTTATGAAAGGAAAATACTTAGATACAGTGCATTCAGAAAGTATTCAGACCCCTTCACTTTTTCCACATTTTGCTACGTTACAGCCTTATTTTAAAATGGATTAAATTCTTTTTTTTCAATCATCATTCTACACACTATACCCCAGAATGAAGAAGCAAAAACAGGTGTTTCGAAAAAATTTCAAAGTAATTAAAACTGAATAACTGAAATATCACATTTACATAAGTATTCAGACCCTTTGCTATGACACTCAAAATTAAATTTTTGTTCATCCTGTTTCCATTGATTATCCTTGAGATGTTTCTACAACTTGATTGGAGTCCACCAGTGGCAAATTAAATTGATTAGATTAGAAAAGGCACACACCTGTCTACATAAGGTCCCACAGTTGGCAATGCATGTCAGAACAAAAACCTCTGTGAAGATGGGAGAACCTCCCAGAAGGACCACCAATCAGTCCTTTATGGTAGAGTGGCCAGACGGAAGCCACTCTTCAGTAAAAGCTTGGAGTTTGCCAAAAGGCACCTAAAAAAGGACTCTCCGACCATGAGAAACAAGATTTTCTGGTCTGATGAAACCAAGATTGAACTCTTTGGCCTGAATGCCAAGCAGCACCGCTTATCACCTGACCAATACCATACCTACGGTGAAGCATGGTGGTGGCAGCATCATGCTGTGGGGATGTTTTTCAGTGGCAGGAACTGGGAGACTAGTCAGGATCAAGGGAAAGATGAACGGAGCAAAGTATACAGAGATCCTTGATGAAAACCTGCTCCAGAGCGTACTGGACCTCAGACGGGGCGGAGGTTCACCTTCCAACAGGACAACGACCCTAAGCACACAGCCAAGCCAACGCAGGAGTAGCTTTGTGACAAGTCTGTGAATGTCCTTGAGTGGCCCAGCCAGAGCCCGGACTTGAACCCGATCAAACATCTCTGGAGGGACCTGAAAATAGCTATGCATCGATGCTCCCCATCCAACCTGACAGAGCTTGAGAGGATCTGCAGAGACGAATAGGAGAAATTACCCAAATACAGGTGTGCCAAGACTTGAGGCTGTAATCGCTGCCAAAGGTGCCTCATCAAAGTACTGAGTAAAGGGTCTGAATACTTATGTAAATGTGATATTTCAGTTATTTCTTTTTAATTACTTTGCAAAAATTTCTAAACACCTGTTTTCACTTTTTTATTATGGGGTTTTGTGTGTAGATTGATGATTAAAAAAATAATTTATTCCATTTTAAAATAAAGTGGTAACGTAACAAAATGTGGAAAAAGTGAAGGGGTCTGTACACTTTCTGAATGCACTGTATGTAGAGTTGGCAGCGGAAGTCAAACAACAAGGATGGAGAGCAAGAGTACATCTGGTAGAGGAGGGTTGTAGAGGTTTCATAGCGAGATCGACTACGTCGCTATTTGGAGAGCTAGAAATTCGCGGACAGAGTTTGCGTCAGGTCGTAAAGCACATGTCAGAGGCAGCAGAGCAAGGCAGTTGGTGC